>NW_027397067.1:46234510-46911397 GCF_003265705.2 Callorhinus ursinus | reverse complement strand
AGGTCATCAAGGGAAAGTCTGAGTTTTGATGAGAAAAACAGGTTTCTAATCTGAGAGAAAGGGGCTGCACAGAGGTCCTGATTGACCAGCTTCCTTCCCACAGTATTAAGCCACAAAGAATTGATGTATTTTTCCAGTGACTAGAATACTTCTACCATCTAGGGTATCCATTTCCTATGTCAGAGTGCCCTGGAGGCTCAACTGTTAATTGGACTTATCAATTAGGAAGTTGCTTGTTCAAAATGGCTTTATGGCAAAGAGAAGTCTTTTGAGAGTTATTTAACCCAGGCTCTAGTGAAACCAGAGAGTGAGCCCTTTCTAATGACTGAGGTACTCAAACCCAACCTAGACAAACTCCACTCTTGTCAAACTCTTGTTCCCTGACAAAATTTTCTAGACTCCAAGCAGACCATTTTTACCTTTATTATTTACATTCATGATTTAGTGAGGTCCACCAAACTGTACCCTCATCTGCCTCCACCAGAAATATAGGTAAGAGCCCCTGGATAATCTTAAAAATTATGTTTTGGTTTGGATAGTTTTAATTTTTTTAAATTTTATTTTATTATGTTAATCACCATACATCATTAGTTTTTGATGTAGTGTTCCATGATTCATTGTTTCCGTATAACACCCAGTGCTCCATTCAATATATGCCCTCTTTAATACCCATCACCGGGCTAACCCATCCCCCCACTCCCTCCCCTCAAGAACCCCCAGTTTGTTTCTCAGAGTCCATAGTCTCTCATGGTTCATCTCCCCCTCCCATTCCCCCCCCTCATTTTTCCCTTCCTATTTTTTTTTTAACATATATTATTTATTTCAGAGGTACAAGTTTGTGAGTCATCAGTCTTACACAATTCACAGCGCTCACCATAGCACATACCCTCCCCAATGTCTATCACCCAGCCACCCCATCCCTCCCACCCACCACCACTCCAGCAACCCTCAGTTTGTTTCCTGAGCTTAAGAATTCCTCATGTCAGTGAGATCATATGATACATGTCTTTCTCTGATTGACTTATTTCGCTTAGCATAGTTCCATTCACGTCATTGCAAATGGCAAGATTTTGGCTTTTTTGATGGATAGTTTTAATTCTTGCTGTAGTCTAATTTCCAAGTTATTGGAGTTGATCTCCCTTCACTCTCCTTTATTGAGTACACCTCTTCTTTTACCTCTGTTTTCTCATATTAGCTGTAACTTAATAAAAATATGAAAATGAAATCATTTTATTTCAAAGTATAATAATGGAATTTCCACTCTCTTATTTTTTAAAATATAGAATCTAATAGAATATTGTCACAGCCAGATAAAATGCTAGGATTGGATGTTGATTGTACTGATATTAATGCTGATATTTATGATTACCAGAGAGCTCATCATAAGCCTCTTGAGGACAGGAATTTTTTTCTGTCATTTATCTTCCTTACTTACAGTATTCTCCACTTGGTAGGCATTCAATAAATATATTGATGGATTGATATTTAACCAGAGTTCTAATAGAGTGGTGATTTATCACTTAGTAATAGACGTGTCTTCCTAATGCACAATCCAAAGTTTTGCTCTTTTGCCTAATAAAGCTGATGAGGCAGTATGTTTTTCAAAAATATTACCTTTTTCCTACCAAGATGGGGGCAAAATGGCACTTATGTGGGATTCTGCTGGTTTAAATTTTAATTAAATGACAATAAAGCACCCAGTCCACACCTGGCAATGTATCTGGCATGCATTAAAGTTTATTGAATTAAAGAATGAACTGGGCAATCATTTAGCTTGAGACTGTTCCCTTAACAGTAAAATAAAATTATTATTACGTGCTCCACCACCCACACAAAATAGCTGTAGGGAACGAATGATAGGATGTTTATGAAAGTGTTTAAAAACTGTAAAGCACATTACTATTTTAAAGTGGGGATTTGTATGTTGACTTAATGTCATTCCGATAAACTGGTTATTTTTTTAACGGCCATCAATTTACTAAATTTAGAATTTCTATTGAAGTCCACACTAATGTATAAAATTGTTTTAAACATTTGTAGTACTGCACTGAATCTAATTTTGCCTGCTTGCAGTTCTGTGGTGCTATGTACGACTGTGAGACTCATACTTTAAAAGAAAAACATTTTTTGAGTCCTGTTTTCTACCTCAAAGAACTCTCAAGTAGAAATAGCACGAATCAAAGATTGCAACCTAGCAGCTTAAGTTAACAGTGATCACGATACTTTAAAATGGGAAGCGGACAAAGACCCCGAAACAGCTTTCCCAAATTAGTCACTTTGACTAACGACAGCGTCCGGTGGAGACCGAGGAGAGTGCAGGGCTCGGAAACGAGCGGACGAGAAGCACACCTTCCCCTCCCCCCTTCTATTGGAAGCACCGCGGGGCGGCTACCGGGGTCCAGCCCCAGGACGGTTGGGGGTCTCCGAGCGGGCGGCCAGGACCTGCGGCCAGTTGGGGTCAGCGAGCGCCGCGGCCGTTGGGGACTCCAGCTCCCAGCAGGCACCGCTTCTGCGGCCGACGCGCGTGGCGGCGCTGCCCGCTGGGAGTCGTAGTGCGGTCCGGGTAGGAGAAAAGGGAGCCAACCCCGGTTCCTTTCACGCACATTTCGGAAACTGGGCCTGGAAGGGATCACACCAGCCTACCGGTGGCCGGGGCGGCGAGTAGAGCAGGGCTGGCCGAGGCGGAAAGAGGCCCGGGCGGCCGTGCACGTGGGGGGTGGTTAGCGCGGAGGAACCCGGAAGCCCCGCGCACCGCCCACCGCCGCAGTGACGGGTTAACGCTTCTCCGGGGGTGGGGGGGGCGGGGTGTGTGGAAGGAGAGGCCGTCCCACCCGACTCCTCTGAGATCCACCCTCGAGCCAGCCCTCCCCTCCCCCACGAGCCCAATGCAGCGCAGGCCCCGCCCCCGGCCGCGGCGCGTGCGCAGAAGCCCCGCCCCTCCGCCCCAGCCCCACCCCCACACCCGCAGCAGCCGCGGCCGCCACCTCTCCCTTCCTCTCTGCTCTTTCCTCCTCCTGTTTTCTCTTCCCTCCTCCCCCTCGCCTCCTTTTCTCCTCCTCCTCCGGCGCTGACGCTCGCGTAGGGCCCTGGCGTCAGACGCGCGGGGGCGGGGCGAGTGCGGCGGGGGGTATAAGTAGAGGGTGCAGGAGGCGGTGCTTCCCCTTCTCCCCGGCGGTTAGTGCTGAGAGTGCGGAGTGTGTGCTCCGGGCTCGGAACACACATTTATTATTAAAAAAATCCAAAAAAAATCTAAAAAAATCTTTTAAAAAACCCAAAAAAAATTTACAAAAAATCCGCGTCTCCCCCGCCGGAGACTTTTATTTTTTTTTCTTCCTCTTTTATAAAATAACCCGGTGAAGCAGCCGAGACCGACCGACCCGCCCGCCCGCGGCCCCGCAGCAGCTCCAAGAAGGAACCAAGAGACCGAGGCCTTCCCGCTGCCCGGACCCGACACCGCCACCCTCGTTTCCCAGCCGGCAGCCAACAGCCAGCAGCTAGCGGCAGCCGATCGACCCCGTTCTGCGGCCGTTGAGTAGTTTTCGATTCCGGTTGATTTTTGTCCCTCTGCGCTTGCCCCCGCTCCCCTCCCCCCGGCTCCGGCCCCCGGCCCCAGCACTCGCTCTCCTCCTCTCACGGAAAGGTCGCGGCCTGTGGCCCTGCGGGCAGCCGTGCCGAGATGAACCCCAGCGCCCCCAGCTATCCCATGGCCTCGCTCTACGTGGGGGACCTACACCCCGACGTGACCGAGGCGATGCTCTACGAGAAGTTCAGCCCGGCCGGGCCCATCCTCTCCATCCGGGTCTGCAGGGACATGATCACCCGCCGCTCCTTGGGCTACGCGTATGTGAACTTCCAGCAGCCGGCGGACGGTGAGAGCCGGGCCCGGCGGGCGGGAGGGCAGGCGGCCATGAGGCGCAGGCGGCGGCGGGCGGGCTAGGCCGGCGGGCCCGGGGGAGGGGGCGGGAGGGCATGTCACCCCCTCAGGGCCGGCGGGGAGAGGCTCAGGCCCCGGGACCCCTGCTCCTCGTGCCCGCGGGGACCCGCGCTGCCGGCAGCGGCACGCCTGGCCACTTCCTCCTTTGCGACCATTTTCTCGGCCTCAGCCGCTCTCAAACTTTAGGGTGATGACGCGCCGGGAGGGTGGGTGAGATTGGGTTCTTACACCGCGCTCCCGCCAGTAGCCGCGGGATTCTGGGGCGTCGGGAGCCGAGCCCCTTTCTCTGGTAAAGGTGGAGGCGCTCCCACCACCCCGGGCTCTTGCCGGCGCCCCAGGACGCGGAGGAAGTGCGATTCGGTGCTCGAAAAATACCACGTGTTGAACCCTGTAACCTCACAGGCCCGAGGCCTGTTTCTGCTACTGGCCCAATCGCCTGGGGGAGCCACAGGGCCTTAGAATAAAGTTAATTTCGTGATGTGGTGGTCCTCAGGTTTCTGATTGCATTCTTAATAACTTGTCAGTAACCGATGGCTCTAGAAATGTAAATCACCAGTGAGACGCGCATTTGGGGTTTTCCCCGAGTTCAGGCGTTTCTCACCAATACTAACAGCAGGGTGGTGGGAGCAGAGGATGCGGAGGATGACCCTTTTGAAATACACTGTTTTCTCAGGCAGTGTAGATTATTTCAGTTTTTTTTTTTTCCCAAATTAGATTCGTAATACTGGTAATTCAGAATATTTTTTTCCCTTCTGAAATAGTTCTGTGCTTTTGAGAGGTTTTCCTTAAAAAAAAAAAAAGTATTCACCAATTTTGGCTGCAAACTTCGAGTGTAGTGTGGACTGGACCATTATACTTAATGGCATTCAAGTAGTAAAGGTTTCTTTAATTTTTAAAGTGGTCGAGAATATCCGTACATCATGGGGAATTGAACAAAATAACAGTAAGTTTGAAATTCATGGAGGAAAAAAATGTGGCTAACCTTATCTTTTTATTTTGAAGTTAAACAGTTCACAAAAAAGCAAAATTTGGCAAACAGATATGTGGCATGATGAGTTGCCAGGATTTTCTTTTATATTTGGATCAGTTGACTACCGAAGGTCAGATTCACTCAATTTTATGGCCCAATTTTGCTTTTTTCCCCAAGCTGCTTGAGTACATGTCAACATAGAATATAAGGAATCTAGTTTTAAATTTTTAATTAAGTTCACTCAAACTTAATTCTAGTTCACTAGAACTGAAGTTACTTAATGATAGCTTTTCACTAGGTAAAGTTAATACCGAGATTTGGGGTAGGCATACTACTGTTGATTGACACAGAGCTAGAAGTTGTAAAACTGCACTGCAGGTTTCCTGCCCTTTTGCTCTGTAAGCAGTGGCTCCAAATGTCACTCCGTATTTTTTCCCAACTCTGGACGAGATTTACCACTGAATGAGAGATAAAGATTAGGGAAGATAACTTTGGGACAGGTAATCATAATCTGAAGTTGACAGAAAACTTGAACAAATCCTAAAGACCATAAAATGTAACTTTTGGAAGTGGCTGTTAATTCTTTCCAAGAAAGCTTAACAATTTTAAAACAAAACCCAATTTTTAAAATTTCTTGTGATTTGAAAAGTTGAACTTCGGGTTACCATGGTTACAGTACACTGTATGTATTCTCAGTCTATACCAGTAGACCAGTTCTGTAACTGCTCAAAAGAAGATAGCATTTTTTTCATATTAGATTTGTTTGGTTTCTATATGTACAAATTACCGTCTTTCCAAATACTTTTTTCAGTGGTTTTCTCTTTACCTATTTACTGCAATATTGATGGACTCGTAGAATAGCTCCTGAAAGTGACCAGTTTCCAATTTAACAGGAAAGAGGTGACTCATTCAAAAGACGCTCAGGCAAAGTCAGCTAAAAAACTAGGGGAGCTGAGTAGGTGTGGTCAATTGATAATGAGCTGACAGCTGATTGTCACTATCTTCTAGAAACTGGAGCTTTCATTTATAAAAAGAAGTGGCCGGAAAATTTGTCCTCTCAATAACTTTACAGTTACATTGGCATGGAATTTGTGGAAATTGGCGTTCCAGGACTTCAAATGGACTATGCTTTTTCCCTCTTAGTACTAATGTTTTTTACTTAAGAATGTATTTTTCCATGGGAAGTCTCTATTTAATAAGTGCTTCATGGTAGAGATGCACATAATTCAATCCTTCATAGACTCTGAAATCGTAGGGTAGATTTTGAAATTTTCTAGCACTGTCCAGAAATAATTGATTAAATGATCAGTTCTTAAATCAATGACTGAACATAAAATTGGTTTTATATGTCAAGAAAGCTTTAATGAGTGAATTGTGAATATTGTAGACCTGGTACTGCAGAATTTCTGTATTCATAATACAGCTAAGTATGCCCAACCTCACATTAAGTTTTTGAGGGCCTGATTAAAATCTTGATCCGAATGGATATAACTTTTTTTTTTTTTACATAGTAATAGGAAGTTGTGCCATGAGTCACTGAAATCACCCAGCTCCCAAAATCCAGGGACTTTTATCTATTTATTTTTAAATGGACTAATTTTTGTAGAATATTGGCTGTGGTAAGCAATAAAAAGATCGATTTTGACAAGTAATAAGGGAAGAAGTTAAAATGCTTAAAATCTAAAAGCTCTTAAGTCTGGATAATTTACAATTACTTAATGTCTTTTATATTGCTCATTAAGCAAATTGTATGGGGGGGGGTATCTTGATTTTATGTTGACTAGGAACCAAAAGGGGATTTTAAATTTATGATAGTTAAAGGAAAAGATGATTTATTGGTGATATGTCATCTGTTAACATGGGAAATTTGAGATTTCTGGTAATTGTTGTCTTTTTTAGCATTATACAATTTAAATCTAGACTAGTGTGAGGTAAGGTCCAGCAATCTTGAAATTTAAAGAGGTAGAGGGACTGTATGCCCAACCACTTTCCCCATAATAATTTATATAATTTTTAGTGGCCTATAAATGTTTTGAAGTAATACTCTGAACATGTCTTCCTTGCAGCGGAGCGTGCTTTGGACACCATGAATTTTGATGTTATAAAGGGCAAGCCAGTACGCATCATGTGGTCTCAGCGTGATCCATCACTTCGCAAAAGTGGAGTGGGCAACATATTCATTAAAAATTTGGACAAATCCATTGATAATAAAGCACTGTATGATACATTTTCTGCTTTTGGTAACATCCTTTCATGTAAGGTAAGCAAAAATGTGACAGGTAAACATTTATAGTGTTTTACCTTCTTGTAGTTTATTCCTTAAAAGATCAACCATGCTGTGTGTTTAATGGGTAGTTTTATTTCCCAAATACCTAGGCTAGGAGGCTGACAAGTTCTCTCTGGACACTGGAAAAAATGCTAAATCAATAGCTAGTAATGAAAAATTGGTATCCGTTTTTCCCTAGGTGGTTTGTGATGAAAATGGTTCCAAAGGTTATGGATTTGTACATTTTGAGACACAGGAAGCAGCTGAAAGAGCTATTGAAAAAATGAATGGGATGCTTCTAAATGATCGCAAAGTGTAAGTATAAATAGTTAATCATATTTCAAATCTGTTTTTAATAGTCCGAATCAGTTCATTTTACAAGTTAATATATTTGTGCTCTTAAAGAGATTCAGCTGGAGTGAAAATAATAAACCACATCTTGGTAGATTTTATCACATCTTGGTAGATTTTATCATTGTGTTTTCTCCTTGTTTGTTGTAACATACGAATAACAGTGAATTAATACAATTGGTCAACATTCAAGTCAAAAAGAAAAAGAAGATAAGTATACTGAGATACAAAGTTTTTTCAGAATAAGTGCATAGTTGAAAAACTAGGAATCTAGACAGAAACTTAATCATAATTCCTGATGTAGTCATTGACCCATTTTACATTTGAGGAAACTGAGGCTAAATGTATTTACATGCTGGTTCAGCAGATGGGCTGGGATACAAACCCAGTGGTCTAAATTCAGAATCTAAGTTGGCTCTTTTCTTGGCCATAGTACTATATTTTATTTATTTTAAAGATTTTCCTTATTTTTTTTGTCAGAGAGAGAGAGCAGAAGCAGGGGGAGCGGCAGGCAGAGCAGGTAGAGGGAGAAGCAGGCTTTCTGCCAAGCAAGGAGCCCGATGTGGGACTCAATCCCCGAACCCTGGGATCATGACCTGAGCGGAAGGCAGACGCTTAACCAACTGAGCCACCCAGGCATCCCACTACTACAGTTTATTGAAGGAGTTGTTGTTGGTTTTACCTTTTCACCTTCCTTCACCCATTTAAAAGTAAAGTAGAATTAAACCAGAAATCTTCCATCATTAACCTATCTTGAGATAAACTTTTTTTGAAAGTTGCAAACTTTTTATATAATGGCACTGATAAAACCTCTGAGACTATTTCTGCTGCAGGTTATAAAATTAAGAATTTATGAGCCCAAAGAAATCTCAAACTTTTATCATTAGTGCCAGTGGATTTTGTTTAATTATCTGGACAAATTCAGCTATAAGGTCATCTTATAAATCATTGGAGTTGGGATTGGTTGTTCTAACAACTCCACTGCATCACTCTTAAGGTGTGGTTCTTATAAATCACTTCATTAAGTGCTGTGGTCAATCTGTACATGAAGGGATCATTATGCACATAGTGTTACCTATTTGAATTTATGTCACTGCATGATTAAGGAAAGACTTTGTAATGTGTAAAGAACCCAGATGAGTGTAAGAAATCAGCAGTTCCTCAATGTGAGCAATGTTTACAAATGCTAATTGTTAGAAGTAGTACATCCTTTTTTTTTTTTTTTTTTGAAATAGTACATCTTTAAATGAGAGAAATATTTAGCATCGTTAGTATTACAAGATGAAAATATCTTACAGTTTGTCTATCAACATGTTTGGGGGGCGGGGGAAGAAGGTCCAGCATTGGTGGGGGTCTAGATTATTAAAGACTTAACTTACTGTATAAAATAGTATAACCCTTTTGGAAACAGTTTGTATATATAAAGTTAAGGTCATTTCTATGCCTTTTGAACTATCATGATTTCTGCAACTCTATTGTAAGAACATATAACAGAAAGGCTCCTTAAGTTCCAGCATTATGAACAAAAGCATAAAGTTGTGATATCCACAATGGAATAGTATGTTCCTATTGATAACGTTTGTAAAGCTAATAGCATGGAGAAGCACCACAGTATGGGTGGGGTGGGGAAGGTTAAAGAATAAAATCACAGGTATCTGCATTAAAACAAAAAGACTTAGGGAAAGTCGGTCATGATTTGGGTGGTATCATGGAAGATGGTTTTTTACATTATTGTCTATTACAATATCCTTTAGTGACATGTACTACTTTTATGTTAGGGGAAAACTAAATTTTTAAAACATTTAGTTGATAATGCTGCAAAGAAAATTTGCCAAGCTGTTATGTGTTAGAGTACAGAATTCAGAAGTTTAAATTTCTATTTTAGGAGATCACAAACGATGTGCAAGGGCCACTTTGAAATAGCAACGATGAAAGCTTTTATGTCTTTTCCTTGGCATGGTTCGTGTGTTACTCCCACTCATTTATATTGATAGGCATGATCTCTAACCCTGGGTTAGCTAGAAGGAAGGGAGGGAAGTGTGTATGAAGAAAAATGCTTCTTTTTTTCTTGTAGTTAAGAGGTTTGTTCTTATTTTATGCTTCCCTTTTTTCACTTCAGGCACTTGTTTTTACTGGGCTCTTTATTCGAGATTCTGAAATTATCAGTAACAATTACAAAATCAACCATCAGGCTTAATTAATCTGAACTTAATAAAATAGAACCTAATTTTATAGTCCTTACATATTTTATTAGATTTGTTGGACGATTTAAGTCTCGTAAAGAACGAGAAGCAGAACTCGGAGCTAGGGCAAAAGAGTTCACCAATGTTTACATCAAGAATTTTGGAGAAGATATGGATGATGAGCGCCTTAAGGATCTCTTTGGCAAGTTTGGTAATGTGTCTGAATTAAATTTTTACACTCAAAAGTTCTGAGTAATTGCTCAACATTAGTTTTGGCTAATACTTTATACTAAAGTGAATGAAATGAAACTTAACACGGTATTTAAAAATAATTGTCATTATCTGGATTAAACTACCAATAGTCCATTATACTACAAAGTAGTATATAAATAAAGGTTAATAGTGTTGTATTAGCACAGTAAGGTGTGACTGCCTAATTGGAACAGATTTTAAAAGGTTATGCTACAGTAAGAAATTGTGCTGGATTTATGCACTTACAGATCCCATCCCATCAGAGGCATGCACATGACACAGCCAACTTGGGTTGGAATGCAGTCTTTAGTTATGGGACAGGAAAGCTGGCCAGCTTTAGGGTATTTGGCCAGTCTTAAAAGCCTCATGTTTGAGCAATTTGAAACAATGACATTCAAAGACAAAGCCAGAGATCCTGATTCCCGTGATATCTCCTTGGGATGGCCTTCTGAATCCATGGGATCTTAATTTGTTCCTTGCATTTCAAATTAACTTAATTAAATTTTAAATCAGTGAAGTGTAACCAGCCTCACTTTAGATAGCTGTAACTGATGAGAAGATGAACTTTAAATTGAACGCTTTTGCAGGTGATTTGCTTTTCCCTTATCATTTGTTGAACTTATTAAATAGGTGGTTTTTTTTTTTGAGCACCTCAAATGATACAGAATTAGGAAATCTAATACCTTATTGCCGATCTAGCATGCCACATTGAACCCTCTATTCCTTTAGCAAAAAACTTGTCCTTTCACAGAAAGATAAATTGTGTCTTGCATCTTACTCCAAACTCTCTTTAGTGACTGGTTTTTGTATATTTCATCTGTCTTTTTTAATTAGAAGCTGTTTCTAAAGATGAATATTATTAATGATCCCAAATGAGTAATGCTATGTGAGGTGACCACCAGTATGTAAATTTGTCAGATATTTTTTTGGCTATTTCTCATAGAGATTGGAAGTACAGCTTTAGGACCAGAGGTACATTCAAAAGAAACAATCTACCTATGCCCATACATCTTTCATATTCTCTGTAATCAAATGTGCTTTTTAACCTTTTCTGGCCCCACCTACCTGAGATAATACCCACCTCAGTTAAGTGTCTTTTTCACTTGGGAGGATTGGGGCATGTGTCTTCAAATATGTGCTACTTCCTCCAAGTAATACTTTGTTTTGCCAAGGGTCAAACCCTGTATTCCCTCCACTCTGAATTGAAAGTCAAATGGGCCAAGGGTTAAGAAAATCTTATTTCTTAATTCTGATGTCAAAAAATTAAATTGTTGGCTAAAAACAAATCTGTTTTGAACTAAGAATAAAATTTCATCCTTCACAATTGTCTAAAACATGTACCTCTTGAGAAGTGGTTCAGGGAATAGCGTACTTAGCTTCTTAGAAATACAAGGTCTTTGAGGGGACTATTTTTTAATTTTTATTTTTTTCATGGCTTTGTTTTTGTTTGTCGAAATTTAAAATGTATAAACTAAATGTTGTGTGGAATACCTTTGAATCATTTAAAAAATTTTTTTAGGACCTGCCTTAAGTGTGAAAGTAATGACTGATGAAAGTGGAAAATCCAAAGGTTTTGGATTTGTAAGCTTCGAAAGGCATGAAGATGCACAGAAAGTAAGACTCAAATATACTAACTAAAGATAGTGTGAATTTCCTGTATTTTATAATAAGGGAGATAGGTTTCTTTGCTGTTATACTGAAATGTACATGCCTTACATTGGCTATCTTACACGTATTCTTTTGAATTACTTGCATTTTATGTATTAGTTTTGGGGGTATAAATTGGGAATTTATATTCCCAAAACATTGAAGCTGAGTTTTTATGAAGGGTCCATTTTTAGCTTTCATAACCTAACACATTTTCTTGATTGTTAAAGAAATGAATTTCTCTATTGCAAATTAGTAATTAAAATTTCTCTGATTTCTGTAAGGCTGTGGATGAGATGAATGGAAAGGAGCTCAATGGAAAACAAATTTACGTTGGTCGAGCTCAGAAAAAAGTGGAACGGCAGACGGAACTTAAGCGCAAATTCGAACAGATGAAGCAAGATAGGATCACCAGATACCAGGTTCATTTTTAATTGACAAGCAAAGTAAGACAGGGATGAGGAAACCTATTTTACGTTCATTTCAGTTACTGCCAGGTAACTGGAGGGTTTGTGAGGGAGAAAGGAGAAGAAACATGGGATAAAAATACTAGGAACTGTGCTTAAGTACCACTGTGGTTTTCTTTTTCTACAGTTTCCTTTTCATTTTTTTAGGGTGTTAACCTTTATGTGAAAAATCTTGATGATGGTATTGATGATGAACGTCTCCGGAAAGAGTTTTCTCCTTTTGGTACAATCACTAGTGCAAAGGTAAAGCATATGGTATTTTAAGATTTGGGGAAAATCCATGCCCATTGATAATGCATATGTAAATTTCACATTAATATGCCAGAGTATTTTTCTTATTTTGTAAAATGAATAGTCACATAGGTGTTTTTTTTTTTTTTTCCTTTTTTGGAAATCAGGTTTTTGCCTCATTGTTCACAGACATTCAGATTTGAAGTAGATGTTGTAGCCTTGATGGTTTATTTTTTGCAGGGGATGAGTTCTGAATTCTTCCTGAGGAAGGCTGCATTCATTGACCATAGTTAGTGATTGATCCTCACATAATATGCATTGTCTACTCTTTTCAGCTATTTTCTTGGTTAAAAGTGGCAACTTATTAGGGAACTATAATTGTTACCGGGCAAATTTATATTCACTTACACAATTCATTCTGGGGAATCAAACTTCAAGTGCCCTAGCAGTAAAGATAGATTTTCTTTCACTTGGAATCAGAAATGAAGAATTACAGCAGTACAATTCTATTCTGAATTCTGGGAATTTGATTTAAGAACCTCTGTTCCAGGTGTTTTTTTCTGATGTCCATGGTCCAAGAATTGCTCTGTATGTAAAGCTTTGTGCATATGTATTTTGGGATACGGGAGGAGTGTCTAAAACTTTAGTCAGATTCTCAAGAGTACAGGAAAAATTAAAATTCAGTGCTCTGGAAAGACCTCGTGGCTGAGCTTCCTACTCATCTTTTCCTGGCTACTTCATTGATCAAGGAAGCTTCTGTGATAGGAAATGTTAGGGGCATGCTAGATAAATAGAAATAAAAATGAAGAGATGGGGTTACCTTGTGTTTTAGCCTATGCTTTGAGTACTTGGACTATGCTAGAATTTACTCCTGGGTGTCTTTACCCTTAGTGTGTTTCCTGAAAGTTGTTGAAGTTGAATATTATGCATCAGTTTTTAAAGTCCTTTGTGGATCATAGTATCACTCCTTGGTGGTAAGGATGTGAAAATTTGGCAAGAGTTTATTCTGGAGGAAGAGGTCCTGTGTTAATAATGCTTGCTGAGAAAAAATATCAAAGCAGAAAGGTAAAAAGTGAAAGGTGATTTCCTCCTCCATCTCCCATTTGGGTGTCCTTCTCCAAATGCTTATTGTAGTTGTATAAACAATTTTTAGAAGACCAGAATCGTACTATACAGATTCTGTGACTTGCAGTTTTACTTAACAGTAGGTCTAGATACATACATTCGTTTCAGGCTTTTTTTTTTTTTTTTTTTTTTTGCTAAAGGCTGAGTATTCATTGTATGGATATACCATAACTTATTTTACTGTAACCTGTATTGATAAACATTTGGGTTGCTTTGTGTGTTTCCACTGTTAGACCCACCATTCTAATAAACATATATCTTTGCAAAAATGCCAGTTTTTCTAAAGTTCTAGAATTAAAATAGCTGGTTAGTGGGTATATTTAAAAATGATACAACCAAATTGTCCCAAAAGGCTGGACAAATTCTTGCTAGTCTTGTCAATTTAGTAGAAAGTGGTATACATCTTCTCCAGTGGTGACCTGCCTTTCATATGTAGACTAGTTTTGCTTGTTTGCATATTTTTATATTAGATAGGTTGTCTTTTTATTGATTGGAGAGACTTTTATGTCAGTCCTTTTGTTTATATTGCAGATATTCTCTCCCGGTCTTTAACTTAGGGCTTTGGGGGTTTTTTGTCATCTTTCCCCATATTTTTGCATTTTATGTTCAGATTCAGAATCTGTTTGACAGTTTGATTTTTCAGTGTGATTATGAATAAGAAATGTGACTTAATTCTTCTCGGTTGTCTCAACGTATTGTGTACTGTATAATGTAAAGTCCATTTTTTCTGTGTTATTTTAAAATGTTAACTTTAACACTAAATTCCCACAACTGCATGGGTGGATATGTTTTAGGGTCTAGTTTTAGGTACAATTGACATATTCAGGTGTATAACATAATGAGGTTTGTGTTGTATATGTTGTGAAATGATCATAATCCATCACTATACATAGTTAACAGAATTGCATTCCCAGGATTTAATTTATAGCTGGGAGTTTGTACTTTTAAAACCTCTTCATTGATTTCCCCTGCTCACCTCTCTCTGCCTCCAGCAACCATGAGCTGAGTTTTCTTTTTGTTTTTTGGTTGGTTTTTGGTGTTTTGTTTTGACTTAAGTGAGGTCATTGGACTGTTTCCTGTATGTCCTGTGCTACCATATACCGTTGAATGTAGTTGTAGAACATGCTTATGTATGTATATTGCAGGGCTAGTGAGGAGTTCTTTGCATCTCCTCATTGCTCCTTTAGAAGATCTTTTCAGTATTTGAAAGCTTCCTCCGGGCCGGTATTTATGGCCCTTTTGGTCTTGAATATGAAATTTTTATTTTGAAATTTGGATGTTCTAAGATTCAGCTGCTCCCCCTTCCCTACCAAAGAATAGTAAAGCACCTTGTCAACTTGAATTGCTAAAATTCTAGTAGGGGTCTTGGTTGTATCATTGAGATTACTTAAACCTTAATATTCTGTTGACAATCTAAAATCTTAGTACATTTGCTGTCTTGTGTCTACCTCTTTACTTTCTCTTGCTTGGCTGAGATGCATGTGTGTAGCTTGCGCTTAATATTTAGGTATTAAGGAAAAATTGTGGAAAAAGAAAGCATTAACAGTGTTTACTTATTTGAGTCAGTAGCTGTAATTGTAATAGTAATGCTCTCAGAACCTCATTCTGTCATTGAATTAACTTTTTTTTTTTTTGTCTTTTAATAGGTTATGATGGAGGGTGGTCGCAGCAAAGGGTTTGGTTTTGTATGTTTCTCCTCTCCAGAAGAAGCCACAAAAGCAGTTACAGAAATGAATGGTAGAATTGTGGCCACCAAGCCATTGTATGTAGCTTTAGCTCAGCGCAAAGAAGAGCGCCAGGCTCACCTCACTAACCAGTATATGCAGAGAATGGCAAGTGTAAGAGCTGTGCCCAATCCTGTAATCAACCCCTACCAGCCAGCACCTCCTTCAGGTTACTTCATGGCAGCTATCCCACAGGTACGTTTCAGAAGAGAATAAAAACCTTATACAGATTTTCATTTGGTCATTTTTAGTGTCTGTGCCCTACATAAAGGCCTAAGATTGGAACATGTGAATTGTGATTAAACTTGAAAAAATGCTTTGAGTGTAAGGACTTGCTGAATGTTCTCAGAGTATATAGCTAGCTGCAGTATTGCTTTTTTTCTTTACATGATACGTCTGTTTGCTTTCTGCAGACTCAGAACCGTGCTGCATACTATCCTCCTAGCCAAATTGCTCAACTAAGACCAAGTCCTCGCTGGACTGCTCAGGGTGCCAGACCTCATCGTAAGCCTTTTGTTTTTAATTAAGGTTGTGAATTATTTGGACTAAAAATATGTGAGATCGATTAGTGTTATATCTCAACATTATATTGACTGTTGCTTTTCATAATTTAGGCTTATGGGTGTTCATTTTGGGGATCCTAGTATTTTTTTCTTTATTATGTTAATCACCATACATTACATCATTAGTTTTTGATGTAGTGTTCTATGATTCATTGTTTGCATATAACATCCAGTGCTCCATGCAGAACATGCCCTCTTTAATACCCATCACCAAGCTAACCCACCCCCCTCCCCTCGAGACCCCTCAGTTTGTTTCTCAGAGTCCGTAGTCTCTCATGCTTTGTCTCCCCCTCTGATTCCCCCCCTTCATTTTTCCCTTCCTGCTATCTTTTTTTTCTAACATATAATGTATTATTTATTTCAGAGGTACAGGTCTGTGATTCAACAGTCTTAACACAATTCACAGCGCTCACCATAGCACATACCCTCCCCAGTGTCTATCACCCAGCCATCTCATCCCTCCCACCGGGATCCTAGTATTTTTTAAGAAGAATCCTAAAATGCCTCACCCTTCCTATCTTATTGAGACAGTAATTTCCATGCTGGTTTGATTTTCTTTTATAAGTTTGGGAATGGATCCAACTCTTAATTTCATATTTGGTTAGACAGTCGTTTTAAAAAATCTTGCTCCATGTGTGAGGATCAGAGTCCTGGCATTTTTAGCCTTGTCTTGTGGCCCAGTGCTCTGTTGCAGGAGCACTTGGAACCAGGTTTGTGTGTCATGTTCAGATAGTAAGCCCTTGTTCTTCTGAATGAATTATTTTTATGTATTCATTTTCTCTGATCTGGGAAGTCTGGGGAAATGGCAGGTGAGAGACTTCGCTTTTAAAACACGATATTTGCATTTAGTCACTCTTCGTTCTTTGTTCAAATCTCAGCTCTAACAAAGCATTGAACACTTCCAGTGCGTTTTTTCCCAGTTAATGTGTGTTCTTGTATCTCTAAATGTAGCATTCCAAAATATGCCCGGTGCTATCCGCCCAGCCGCTCCTAGACCACCATTTAGTACCATGAGACCAGCTTCTTCACAGGTTCCACGAGTCATGTCGACACAGCGTGTTGGTAAGTCTTAACGCTTTCTGTAAAAATTGATTTCCAGTTTGAAAAAGCAAGGTAAAAGTACAAAACCCCGTGTTTGTTTTTTAGCTAACACATCAACACAGACGATGGGGCCACGTCCTGCGGCGGCCGCTGCCGCGGCTGCACCTGCTGTCCGCACCGTTCCACAGTATAAGTACGCTGCGGGAGTCCGCAATCCTCAACAGCATCTTAATGCACAGCCACAGGTTACCATGCAGCAGGTAGGCCTTTAATTTCTGTATAAAGATGGCAGTCCTTGGTTGCAGTCAAAGAAGCTAAAGACAATTATGAGAGCTGAAGCTATCTAGAACATTTTGCTAATTGATTATCCCATTAATTGACCATACATAAAACTGTCTTATACTGTGGGAATAAGACAGGCATTGAGCATTCCTTACCCTGAATTATTTGTGTGCTTTGAGAACTTTTTTAAGCATAGTTGTAAGGAAGAAAGGGTGAAATATAGTTCGTGAAGCTTAGCTCACCCTCTTTTTTTGACCCCGAGACCAAAACTGTCATGAACATAATAGTAGAGCTCAAAAGAATACTCTGGGTAGAAAAGACTGCCTTGGTCTGTACTTCTGATGGACTCGGCTTCTCCTATTAATGTTTAGAGCGCAGTCTTCATCATTTAGTGATATTTTTTCTAGTGAGTATGTGCCATTACTTCTGGACTTAAAAGAATTTTTTTTAAAAATTTGAGGTGGGGAGAGGGAGGGAGCAAATCCCAAACAGTCTCCCTCCTGAGCACGGAACCTGACACAGGGCTCAATCTCACCACCCTGAGATCAGGTCCTGAGTTGAAATCAAGAGTTGGATGCCTGACTGAACCACCCAGACACCCTTACTTCTGTACTTTAAACTTACAAAAATTCCTATTTTTTTCTAGCCTGCTGTTCATGTACAAGGTCAGGAGCCTTTGACTGCTTCCATGTTGGCATCTGCCCCTCCTCAAGAGCAAAAGCAAATGTTGGGTAAGTGCCTTTGTCCCACCTAGTCAGTTACAGAGAGGCTAGAAAAGGGGGAAGATACTTAGCTATCATTTTTAGGTACAAAAGTAGGCCTAAGGTTGCAGGATTGGTCTGAATTGGCATATCTGCTAAACTTCTTAGTAGTGTTCCAGGCTTTTAATTAAATACTTCGCTTTTGATGACTAGGATAATAGAGCATTATTTGCCATGGATCCCACTACATTTTTGGAGGAGGGAATTTGAAGTAAATGGAAAAAAAAAAACGTCAAGCACAGAATTAATAACTTCATTGCCTTGTGGTAGATCTTAAGCGGTTTTTAACTATCAAAATGGTGGGTTTGGGGTTAGCATCTATTTGCATATACAAAAGTCAGGTTCTTCACCCTAGTTCTAATAATGGTTAATGGTGGATGCTTTTACACTTCCGACTGAAGGAATTGTGTATGTTTTTGTTCCTAGGTGAACGGCTCTTTCCTCTAATTCAAGCCATGCACCCTACTCTTGCTGGTAAAATCACTGGCATGTTGTTGGAGATTGATAATTCAGAACTTCTTCATATGCTTGAGTCTCCAGAGTCTCTCCGTTCTAAAGTAATTTAAATTTGTCATTTATCTAACAGCCTCATACTATGTATTCCAGGGCTTTTTGCAGAAGCTTGTATAAATCACGTACAGTTCTGAGTTTTATAAATTCTAATCACCACCACCCACGGTGCTGTTATCCCCATTTTGTAATATAGATGGGGAAACAAGTAATCGGGGGGTGAAAATGTGCCCTGTGTTCACACAGCTAGGCAAGGGCAGAGCTTGGTTTCACCTCCAGCGTCTGTGCTGTCGTGCTGCTTAGTGAGGAGAGAGATGTCTGCCATTGTCTCTCAACTTTGGGGGGAGTTTTGGTGAGAGGAAGAAGTGCAAGAGGGTTCATAATTCTGGAATAGTGGTGCAGTGGAACCCCAAAGGATATGGATACAGTTGAAATGGGTTTTTTTTTTTTTTTTTTGAAAGCAGTTCTTTCCACTTGCATGAGGAAAGGAGTTTAGTTTGCCTTTGTTGGACATTTATATGTTGTTGTGAATTTGGAATTCTTCCAGTTACCCCTTTTTAGAGCCAGTGTGTTGTTATAGGTTGATGAAGCTGTAGCCGTACTACAAGCCCACCAAGCTAAAGAGGCTGCCCAGAAAGCAGTGAACAGTGCCACTGGTGTTCCAACTGTTTAAAGTGAGTGTTCCTCCTGGGTTTATTGGTTTAAGCTTGTTTTTACCAGTTTGAGCATATTTTACAAAAAATTCATTTTACCATTAATTTATTGCTAACTTTTCAAAGAGAGGTAGAAATAGAAACTAAAAAAAATTTTACCTCTTAGCCTCATTTTGACTTGAATTTTGAAATCCAGGCACCTTCAAACGTTTTTATTGTAATTTCTATTAAATGGGCTTGGCTTTTTGGGTAGTTATTCGCCCAGGACTTTCATAGCTTATACCTTTCCTTGGGTTGCAATACTGACAGTTGCCCAGGGCCTGTACTCTTATTCTTCATTACTTCCAAGAAATGGGGTAACGTAGCTGTGTAGCCCAGACCAGAGACGGGGCAAAGCTTTTCTGTAAAGGACCAGATAGGAAATATTTTAGGATTTGTGGGCCATGTTGTCTATGTTGTAATTACTACAGTTTTAGTGTGAAAGAACTCATAGACATTACATAAATGAATAGTTGTGTCTATGTGCCGGTAGAACTTTACAAGAAACAGGCTGCAGACTGAATTTGGCCATGGGCTTTAAATTTGCTACTGACAAGTGCCAGCATTGGTCATCTTGTTTTGTTGTTGGTACTTGGCCATTTGCGTGCTATACACTTTAAATTTGCAGTGTTATGTTTGATACGTTTATATATTGTAGTACAATTGCCAGTGTAGTAATAACTAGCAGCTCTATCACTTTATGTAATGATTATTTTTAGCAGTTAGAATCATTAAATTCTAACCTCTTAGCGAGTTTGATTTACATTTTTTTTCTCCCTGCATTCACAGATTGATCAGGGACCACGAAAGGAAACTCGTGCTTCACCGAAGAAAAATATCTAAACATCGAAAAACTTAAACATTATGGAAAAAAAACATTGCAAAATATAAAATAAATAAAAAAAGGAAAGGAAACTTTGAACCTTATGTACCGAGCAAATGCCAGGTCTAGCAAACATAATGCTAGTCCTAGATTACTTATTGATTTAAAAACAAAAACAAAAAAAAATAGTAAAATATAAAAACAAATTAATGTTTTATAGACCCTGGGAAAAAGAATTTTCAGCAAAGTACAAAAATTTAAAGCATTCCTTTCTTTAATTTTGTAATTCTTTACTGTGGAATAGCTCAGAATGTCACTTCTGTTTTAAATAACAGAATTGATAACTGAGCAAGGAAACGTAATTTGGATTATAAAATTCTTGCTTTAATAAAAATTCCTTAAACAGTGCCCAGTGATGTTACGCTCTTTCATTTCTCTTTGTAATTGGTTTTGCACAAATAGGTGATAAGCTGGAATTGGCAGAACCTCTTCAATGAAAAAGGTGAATTTCAAGAGTATCAGTTTTATGGAAAAGGGGCACAAGAATGTCTCCAATTTGTCTTCTGAATTTAGATTTCCATGTGAATTCTTGAAACAAGGTATATCTGTATTTAACATTTTTTGAGATGATGCCAGTTTGATTATATTAAGGTTTCTAAGCTGGAAGTTAATTAGCTTAATCCCTCATTATATGGTGTGAAACAGTAATAGCACTGGCTCCTAAAGTTAGGATTAGTTTTAAGCCTCATTTTTTAAAAGGTCTTTAATTTGATAGGAAATGAAGTCACAATCATCAACTAATACCTTGTCCCCTAAAGTACTTGTGAAAAATCAGTTTTTGGGGTTCTACCTCTAGAAGATGGATTTAGAAAAAAATACCATTGGCAGTTAGAATACACTTTTCGCGAATGGTCTAGTTTTAATTTCTATTCCATTCTCCACATATGCTACTAGCAAAGTTAAGCTTTCTGAGTTGAACATCTGATTATCTAAGACTGTGCTAAAATTATTTCACACCAGCTCTTGAGGAGCAAATAGTGAATCCAAATCAAACCATGACTATGACAGTGTCCTTCTCTGCATGATGAAGCTTTTAATGCTTTTCATCTCAGCTGCTTCTCTTGAAACTCAAGACGTATGTGTTAACCCCCACATACCCCTTTGGCTTAACTACTACACCCAGTAGGCATTCTAATTCTTTATATTTTGTCTGACCATAGACTCACCCTCTAAGAGGCTGACAGAATACTTAAAACAGTTTCTCTTAGTCACCATGAAAGTTTTTTTTGATGCTTTAAGGCAGAAAAGTAAATACCATTTTTCAAATTTGAATACAGAATGGTTCAAGCTTTGAGACATTAAAGGAAGACACTTTGAGACACCTTAGAAGCTGTATCTGTAAAATTCCACACATTCCAAAATCTAAAGTAGCAGATACGATTTGCATAGACAGTAGTAGCTTGCTTTATACACTGTATAGTTGGGATTTCTTGTGTGAGAAGATCTATCATCCCCATCTGTTCTTGTAGCAAACTTTCCATGACTTGAGAGGAACTAACAAAAGTGTTAAGTAGACCTTTATGATCTGCTTGTAGGAACTAGGAAAAAAAATTACAGTTGGTCACTTGATCATACATTTGCAAATTCATCTACTCAGCAAAAATTACTTATAGCCCAAAAATCTGTTTACATGGCTTTACAGTCATTTGCCAACATGGCAGTGAAAATTTGAGTTGAAACACGTTCCCAGCTGAAGTCAAATAAGCCTGCTAACCTTTTTTCAGTTTTCATACCACAAACAAGTCTCCTTTTTGAGGTCTGTCTACTGCCATGTTCTTGGTATTTTTGTGCTGCTTGGTGATTGTGCTGTTTAAATTGCTCTGCTTAGGTGCTGTCTGGTGTCCCTAAGTTCAGGAAGGTAGACGAGCTTCATTCAGGCATAAGTTACAGAGCTGTTGGCTATTAGTTCAAGGTTAACTATATATTAAATAAGGTGTCTTTAAGCAGGAACACATAAAAGGATATTAAAAAAAAAAAAAAGGTATTACTGATGAAAATATGGCTGGCTTACAGGTACCTATTTCCCCGAAGAGCAATAATTCAATATTTGACAATACATTGTTAACAAGACTTCATAGAACATAGTGACCACAATTAATGAAGGCTAGTTGTATCATAAAGACACAGCTCATAATCTACAATTTTAAAGCACCTAATTTCATGTGGGATTTGAAGTGAAACCGAGTAAGACCGCTGATGTGCTACTGTACATCTTTCTAAAGCCTATCGTGGCTGCTTTGGAAGTTTTCAGATTCATAGGTAGCGTTTTTCTGTAGACACTGGATGTATAATCTAGGCTAATTGGAGACTTTTTAGCCTAGAATCTTCATTTCAACATGCCCCCGACTTGCATGGTAATGTATCTTGTTTCATAGTATCCCATCTTCAACTATACTTCTTACCTTCCCATCAAACTAATGGATCCCAAGTGAGTGACACTATGGAGAGTACTTTGAAATTTTCTTAATCTACTGATATAAAACCGTGGTCCCAGATCATTTATTTGCAGTGAGTAAATGACTGAAGAGGACCTGGATACTTGGGTTTAATGAGTACATTATCCCTATAAAACAGTTCTCGTGGGAACAAAGTGAATCAGAAGTTTGAAGTCGGAAGCAAAACGGGTGGAGTTGGGTCAGTACACTGGCCAATATCATTAAACTGTAATAATCTGGTGCACACCACTCTGGTAGGAGACCAAATGGTCAGGAGGATATCTGAGTCTCTGGTCAGGACAGTCATACCTTTGGATAATGCCAAAGCTACACTGGATTTCTGTTGCCCTTTTTCTAGGCTTCATACAGACTCTTCCGTAAATATAACCGCTTCAATTAGACAATCGGATTGGTTTGATTTAAGGGGTCTTAGTTAACACTTTGATAATTTAGATGTTGCTGAGTCTTTTTAAACCACCTAGGTGCAAGTGTTAAGCATTTACATGGCAGAATTAGAGGGTAACCCAATTTCAAATTTTCGGTGTTATCCTAGCTTTTTGTCTAATCTGTCAATCATAGCAACTTGGGAAGAAAAGATGGTCTTATCCACAAAGGTAGAAAAACATGCACTTTACCTACTTTGTGACTGACATTATCCCCAGAAAACTTGAAACAACATGGGATATTTATTAGTAAACTAACATTCTTTCTGTAGAGAAAAAGCCCTTAACATTAGATGTCAAGAATATTCATTTTTTTGGAGCGTTCCCACAAGTTGTGTAATAACTGTTGATAAGATACATATGAGCAGATGGATTTATGGTTATGGGTTTTTTTTCAATGTACCACCCCAAGTAAAAAAATAACATTGATTTGTAATATAGAATGAGCTGATGCTAAATTGAATGTTAAAGACCTGTTCTTTCAATTTTTAAATTTGAGTAGATTTTATTTTTTTATAAGTAACATTGGTGACTTAATTTACAATACCAACTGTGATGCACTGGTAGTTTGGTGGCACCATAATTATGGCAGACAGTGAAAATGGTGAACTAATGAGGAATGGAGCTTGTCACTGACGAGCAGTGCCGGGCTGATATAGAGGAGGGAGTCTTCGGGCAGGGCATGAAAAGTCATGGAATCTTTTCTAATAATGAAAGATGCCTGCTTTTGAATCAGTTAAGTGTTAACTGCTGATATTGAGCATGTACAGCATGTTTACTTACCAAGTGAATTCTTTACATGCACTATTATTCTTAAGACCACCCTGTGAGATTCAGTAATACACTCCCATCTTACAGTAGAGGGACACTCCCATCTTACAGTAGAGGGAACTGAAGCTTTGAGAAGCTTAGTGATTTGCCCAAAAGCACATAGTAAGTGATGGTGAAGCTGGAATTTGAATCCAGACCCACAGGCTCTACAGTTCATGCCAAGGCTCTGGGTAAACGGTCTTTTTAAAAGTCTGTTTATTTAAGAAATAAACTTTTTTTAAAAGTTCCAAAAAAGCAGGTATTTGGGCTTATCTTCAGTCTGGGGGGTGAGGTAGCATGACCCAGGTCTATCAAAGCATGTGGTAGGAAGCCAAAACAAAGATGCTTTTCCCTTGACACATTTTAGGGCAGCCCCCCCCCAAAAATGAAAGGAAAGTGTCATTATTTAGAAGAAAGACGTCCTTAACAAAGCTGAGCTTAAAATTCTAAATCAGAATATTTTCCTTCTGAGCATCAGGGACTGCTTGGGAATATCAAACATTTCCTTTAGCAACCCTGTGGTGGCTTTTTGAGCTCATTCATATTTCCATTCTAGGTTCTCTTGGAATTGGTAAATGGATTTAATCAAAACCTTTTAATTTTCATGAGTTTTTTTTTTAACCTGTGAAATTAACCTTCTGACCCGTGTATTGCATTTCTGTGCCGATTAGGAAGGTATGAACATTTTCTCAACAGTTTCTAAGAAACGCGTTTGATACAATGCCAAGTGCTGCTGCTAAAGAAGAAACTTCCAGCAAATTAGGTATGTGTTAAGTAACACCCACTGCTCGTAAGTGGCAAAGCCAAATCTAGAACTCTAGGCTCCCTGACTTGAGTCAGTGCTATTACTAGCTTTTACTTTAATTTGCTTTTATTTCTCTTGCTAATCCTTTACGCTGAAAAAATTCAACAGATAGGAATTCTGTGTATTTCCTTTATCAATATATGAATAGATAATAACTTTTTAAAGAATTTTTTTCTCTTGTCATTTAAACTTAGCTTTTGTCTTGTCTCAGAGATCACTGTCTCAAAGTGATGTCAGAATCATGGTAATGTTAAGTCATTCCTCTTTTCTCTCTCCTTTTATGACAACTAGACATCCATAACTGGGCAAAAGTGCCTCTGCAGGTTACCCCAAGGGACATACCAGTCCACCTGTGCCCCCCCCCCCCCGAATAAACAGGTCCTTAGGGCTACAGATCCAAGGGCTTTGGTGAACCTGCTCCATCCCCTGTGATGGGGGATAAAAAGATCTCGGAGAGTGCAAAATTGGGCAGATACCAATTGACAGAACCCGTGGAAGCCAGCCTCCAGAGGGGAAATTTCAGCATGCCATCAGAATGGGGCAGAGAAGGGTAGAGACAGGTTTGGATGCAAAGGAGAGGGAGGAACTCAAGCAGGGCAGCCCCGCCTCCAGAGGGTGATACTGCAAGGGCTGGGCTTTAATACACCTCTATGGCAGAGGAGATGGAAAGTGAAAATGGTGAGTGGACGCCTGGCTACCACAACTGTGCGAGACAAACTTGTTTCTCTCTCAGCAGCACCCAGATTTCTCAGGAAGGACCTCTGTGACCTGTAGGGAGGAAGGAGAAAGGGAAGGAGGCAAATGAGGTCAGAGGGCATTAACAGCAGGTGTATTTGTCAGGACTTCAACAGGAAGTCTGCCCACAAACCTCTGGGAATACCCCACACCGGGGTCCTCCCACATCAGGCTGTGGGCACCTTCAATACTCTTAAGAACCAAACCCATACCTCCCCACCTCTGCTGTCAGCTCCTTGTGTGCATTCCCAAGTGCATCCCAAGAACCAGCTCCAGCAGACACAGAAGATGCCCAGATAATAGGCTAGGCTCAGTGCCTAAGGGAGAAACCACAAACTTGAGCTATAGCACCACAATCTGGAAGACGAAAGGCCAGCCTGTTGAAATGTTAAGAACCAAAGAGGAGATAATATGTTAAAGTGCTTGCTACTTCAAATGTGAAGGCGGAAATACACACCTACAAACACTATGAAGGAAATAGAGTATTTGGGGCGCCTGGGTGGCTCAGTCAGTTAAGCATCTGCCTTCTGCTCAGGTCCTGATCTCAGGGTCCTGGGATCAAGTCCTGTGTTAGGCACTCTGCTCAGAGAGGAGCCTGCTTCTCCCTCTCCCTCTGCCTGCAGCTCTCCTTGCTTGTGGTCTCTGTCAAATAAATAAAATCTTAAAAAAAAAAAAAATACAGTCTCACAAAAAGAATAATTCTCCACCAGGAAATGCAAGGGACCAGAATAATATGATCTAACTGATAAAGAATTCACAATTTTTTGTGAAGGAATTTTTTATGAGGAAATTCAACAAGCTACAAAAAAACCCCAATGAACTCAGGAATAAAATTAATGAACAGAGTTATTTACCCAAGAGATTAAAATTATCTTAAAAACCAATGAATTCTAGAGCTCAAGAATTTAATGAATGAATGAAAGAATGCACTAGAGCGCATCAGTAACAGGACAGAGAAGATGGAAGAGAATAAATGAGTTGAACAGGACTATAGAAATAATTCAATTCCAGAGGAGAGAGAACTAGGATCTAAAAGGAGTGAAGAAATGCTACAGGAGCTATTGAATTCGATCAGGAAGGCAAATAACAGAAAAACTGCTGTACCAGAAAGAGAATAGAGGGAAAAGAAGGCAGAGAGATTATTTGAGGAAATAACAGCTAAGAATTTTCCAAACCCAGGAAAGGGCTTGGACATATATGTCTGAGAAGCTAACACCACCCTATTATTTCAATGCAAAAAGACCTTCCCTAAGACACATTAATTATACTTGAATTTAAATAAAAAAGAAAACAACATGAGCAAGTAGGATTAATCATGGAGATGAAAAGATGTTTCAACATATGGAAATCAATAAATGCAATGCATTCCATTAATAGAATGAAAGACAAAAATCACATGGTTGTCAAAATAGATGCAGAAAAAGCACTTAACAAAATACAATATCCCTTTCATGATAAAAAAAAAAACCCTCAACAGATTAAATATAAAAGGAATATACCTCAACATAAAAGCCATAAATGAAAAGCCCACAGCTAACATATTCAACAGTGAAAAATTGAGAACTTCCTCTAAGACAAAAAGCAAGACAAATATGTCTACTCTCACCACTCTTATTCAGTATAATACTAGAAGTCCTAGCTAGAGCAATTAGGCAAGACAAATAAAAGGCATCCAAATTGGAAAGGAAGAGGTAAGTGGCACCTGGCTGGCTCATCCAAAGAGCATGCAACTCTAGATTTTGGGGTCATGAGTTCAAAATCCATGTTGGGTGTACAGTTTACTTAAAATTTTTTTTCAAAAGAAAGGAAGAAGTAAAATGGTCATTGTTTTCAGATGACATAATTTTATATATAGAAAATCCAAAAGACTCAACCAAAAAATTGGAGGAAGTAATCAATGAATTCAGTAAAGTTGCAGATATAAAATTGACCTACAGAAATCAGTTGCATTTCTATACACTGATAATGAAATATTTGAAAAATAAAACTGTCCCGTTAACAATAGAATCAAAACCAATAAAATACCTAGTAATTTAACCAAGGAAGTGAAAGATCTGTACAATTACCACAAGACTTTTTTTAAAAGAAATGAAAAAGACACAAATAGACATCCTGTATTTATGGATCAGAAGAATTAATACTGTTGAAATGTCCATACTATCCAAAGCCATCTATAGATTTAACTCAATCCCTATCAAAATTCCAATGGCATTTTTCACAGAAATAGAACAAAAAACCCTAAAATTTGTATGGAACCAGAAAAAAGCCTAAATAGCCAATGCAATCTTGAGAAAGAAGAACAAAGCTGGAGCCAATACTTCCTGATTTCAAACTAAACTACAAACCTATGATAATCAAATGGTATTGGTATAAAATAGATATATAGACTAATAGGACAAAATAGCCTAGAATTAACCCCTGCATATACAGTCATAATATTTGATAAGGGATCCAAGAACATCCAATGGTAAAAGGACAGTTTCTTCAACAAATGGTGCTGGGAAAACTGAATAATATATGCAGAAAAATGAAACTGGACCCATCTTACACCTCTCACAGAAATTAACTTGAAATGGATCAAATTAGACATAAGTCTTGATAACATAAACTTCCTAGAAGAAAACATAAGGAAGAACTCTTCAACATTGGTCTTGGCAATGATTTTTTGATAGGACACCAAAAGCAAAACAAAACAAAACACAAATATGACTACATGAATCTTAAAATCTTCACAGCAAAAGATATAATCAAAATGAAAAGCAAACCTACAAAATGGGAGAAAATATTTGCAAACCACATGTTAGATAAGGGATTAATATCCAAGCTATACAAGGAACTCATAAAACAAAACAAACAATCCAATAAAAAATGGGCAGAGGAACTAAATAGATATTTTTCCAAAGAAGACATCCAGATCGCCAACAGGTCCATAAAAAGAGACTCAACATCATTAATTATCAGAGAAATGCAAATACAAACCACAATGACATTATCACCTCACACTTTACACTGTTTTTGAGAAGACAAGAGATAACAAACGTTGGTGAAGATCTGGAGAAAAGGGAACCATTGTGCACTGGTGGTGGGAATGAACTTACTTCAGCCACTATGGAAAACAATACGGAGTTTCCTCAAAAAATTAAAAATAGATATACCTGGTTCAGCAGTTCCACTTCTGGGTATATACCCAAAGGAAATGAAAATTGGGTATCAAAAAGATATATATGCAGTTCCATGTTTATTGCAGTATTATTCACAATAGCCAAGATATGGAAACAACCTAAACACCCATCAACAGACAAATGGATAAAGAATAGGTGGAATATTACTTGGTGTGGACCTCAGTGGAATGGAAAATTATTTGGTGTGGACCTCCTATACACACACACACACACACACACACACACACACACACACACTGGAATATTATTTAGCCATGAGAAAGAAGGACATTTTGCCATATCTGACAACACATATGGACCTTGAGGACATTATGCTAAGTGAGATAAGTCAGAGAAAGACAAATACTATATAACTTATATGTGGAATCTACAAAAGAGAAACTCATGGGGTTCCAGTTCAAGATGGTGATGTAGGAAGATCCTAAATTCATCTCCGCCCATGACACACCAGATCTACAGCTACATCACTTTCCTCTGGAAAAACAAAAACAAAAAAAACACAAAACTACCTGAGTGAGTCCTACATATCAAGCAAATGAAAAAAGTAACCTACATCAAAGCAGGTAGGAGAGGCTGAAACACAGTATTACCACAAACCCCACCCCTGCTGCAGAGACCCTGAATCAGGAGGGAACTTAAATTCAGAGCTTCTCTCTGTGGAGTGAAGAGTTTGATCCTCACATCTAGCACCCCAACTTTTAAGACCTGTATCTGAAAGATGAGCCCCCCCAAAACATCTAGCTGTGAAAACCAACAGGGCTTGTGTCCACAATACCACATGGATATAGCAAAGTGAGAAATGATTCTTACAGGGCTCATCTGTCCCAGGGACACAGCAGATTGAGAGGTGCCCAGATTTCCTGCAACTGAGGCTTATGTGCTTATCTTAAAGCATTGGCCTAAGAGGCAGGCATCTAATTTAACACACATCTGGGAGCTTGCTTGGGTACTCTTCAGGGATGGAGGCAGATGGATGCTATCTTTATCCTCTCCCTCTACCTTGTTTCAGCTTACTGGTGTCTCCAGAAAAAAAGAGTTGGACCCTCTTTTAATGCTCTGATTTTTGTGGTTGCTATCAGGGGACACCTTTAGATTGCCTAGCTTTGTTGGCTGGTGAGGCTTATGTTCTTGGTGCTACAAGACTGTAAATAATGGAGAAAGTGTGCTTAACAAGCTACCACCCTGGGGCACAACAAGAGGCAGCAGACTGAACCCAGTCATACTGTGAAAGATCTAAATGAAATAGAAAATTTAAAGTACTGATCATAAAGATACTCACTGGACTTGAGAAAAGAGTGGAGGACCTCAGTGAGACCCTTATCAAAGAGATCAAAATAACATATCAGAGATGAAGGACTCAATAAGTGAAATTAAAAATACAATAGGTGGAATAAATAGTAGGCTACAGAAAGCAGAGGAATGTATCAATGACCTGGATGACAGAGTAATGGAAAGCAATTAAGCTGAGCTGGTGAAAGACAAACAAATACTGCATAATGAGAATAGACTTAGAGAACTCAGTTCACCATCAAACATAACAACATTTGCATTATAGGGATCCCAGAATGAGAAGAGGGAGAAAGCAGGGTAAAAATGTATTTGAAGAAATAATAGCTGAAAACTTCCCAAATCTGGGGAGGGGAACAGAGATCCAGATTCAGGAGGCAAAGAAAATCCCCCAACAAACTCAACCCAAGGAGGTCCACACCAAAACACATAGTAATTAAAATTGCAAAAAATAGTGATGAAGAAATGTTGCAAGAGAAAAGAAAACAGTTACATACAAGGGAAATCCTATAAGTTTATCAGCTGATTTTTCTGCAGGAACTTTGTAGACCAGAAGAAAGTGGCACAATATATTCAAAGTGCTGAAAGCTTAAAATCTCCAGCCAAGCCCACTCTATCCAACAAGGCGATCATTCAGAATAAAAGGACAGATAAATAGTTTCCCAGGAAAAAAAAATTCATGACCACTAAGCCAGCACTACAAGAAATGGTTAGGGGAACACTGAGTGGAAAATAAAGACGTAAGTAAGAGTAAGAAAAATAGGAAGCACAAAAACAAAAAAATTAAGTAATTCTGTAAAACTCAGTCAAGAAAAGCACAAAATAAAAAGATGCATAATATGATACCAAATATTTGAAACATGGATGGGAGAGGAGTAAAGAATGGGTTCCAAATTAAGTGACCATCAACTTAATATAGACTGCTATATGCTGAAGGTGTTATGTATTAACCAAATGGTCACCACAAATCAAAAAACAGTGATATGCAAAAAAAAAAAAAAAAAAGAGCAAGGAATCCAAGTGTTTTGCTGAAGAAAACCAACTAAGCAGGAGAAAACAGAGCAAGAGAAGAAAGGAACAGAGAGTAGGACGTACAAAGACAACCATGATACAAATAACAAAATGGCAATAAGTACACACCTATCAATAATTACTTTGAATGTAAATGGACTAAATATTCAAATCAAAAGACATGGGGTGATGGAATGGATAAAAAAACAAGACCTATCTATATGCTGCCTATAAGAGACCAAAAGACACATGCAGATTGAAAGTGAAGGCATAGAGATACATTCATCCTGCAAATGGAAGTGAAAAGAAAGGTGGAGTAGCAATACTTAATATCAGACAAACTAGACACTGTATAAAGAAGATATAACAAATGTAAATATTTATGCACCCAACATGGTAGTACCCAAATACATAAAGCATAACAAACATAAAGGAAATAACCTATAGTAATACAACAATGGTAGGAGACTTTAACATCCTATTTACATCAATGGATAGAACATCCAAACAGAAAATCAACAAGAAAACAGTGGCTTTGAATGACACATTGGACCAGATGGATCTAACAGATCTATTCAGAACATTCCAACCTAAAACAGCAGAATACACATTGTTTTCAAGGGCACATGGAACATTCTCCACAATAGATCATGTAATAGGCCACAAAACAAGTCTCAACAAATTCAAAAAGACTGAAGTCATACTATGCATCTTTTCTGACCACAATGCTATGAAACTAGAAGTCAACCACAAGGAAAAACCTGAAAAGCACACAAATACATGGAGGTCATAGGACAGGCTACTAAACAATGAATGGATCAACCAAGAAATCAAAGATGAAACAAAAAAATACATGTAGACAAATGAAAATGAAAACACAACAGTCCAAAATCTTTGGGATACAGCAAAGCTATTCTGTGAAGGCCATTTATAGCAATACAGGTCTACTTCAAGAAGCAAGAAAAATCTAAAATAAACAACCTAACCTTAAATCTAAAGGAACTAGCAAAAAAACAACAACAAAACCCAAAACCAGTAGAAAGAGGGAAATGACAACGATCAGGGCAGATATGAACAAAATAGAAACTAAAAAAACAACAATAGACCAATGAAACAAGGAGCTTGTTCTCTGAAAAGATCAACAAAATTGATACACCTTTAGCCAGACTCATTAAAAAAGAGAGAGGACTCAAAATCAGAAATGAAAGGGGAGAAATAACTGACACCAGAGGTACAAAAGATTGTAAGAGAATATTATGAAAAACTATATGCTGACAAACTGAACAACCTAAAAGAAATAAATTCCTGGAAACACAGAACCTCCCAAAACTGAAGTAGGAAGAAACAGAAAATTTGAACAGACTGATTACCAACAATGAAATGGAATCAGTAATCAAAAAACTTGTCAGCAAACAAAAGTCCAGGGCCATATGGCTTCGGCAGGTGAACTTTACCGAATATTTAAAGGAGAGTTAATACTATTCTTCTCAAACTATCAAAAAAATAGCAGAGGAAGGAAAACTTCCTAATTCATTCTGGAAAGCCAGCATTACCCTGATGCCAAAAGCAGAAAAGTCACTACAAAAAAAGAACTACAGGCCAATATCTCTGAGAAACATGGATGCAAAAATCCTCAACAAAATATTAGCAAACCAAGTCCAACAATACATTAAAAAGATCACTAACCATGATCAAGTGGGATTTATCCCTGGGATGCAAGGATGGTTCAATATTCACAAGTCAATCAATATGATACATCACATCAACAAGAGAAAGGATAAGAACCATACGATCATTTCAATAGATGCAGAAAAAGCATTTGCTAAAGTACAACATCATTCATTATAAAAACCCTCAACAAAGTAGGATTGGAAGGAACATACCTCAACATAATAAGGGCCTTTTATGCCCACAGCTAACATCATACTCAATGGTGAAAAACTGAGAGCACTTCCCCTAAAGTCAGGAACAAGACAGGGATGTCCACTCTCACCACTATTATTTAACATAGTACTGGAAGTCTTAGCCACAGCAATCAGACAAGAGGAAGGAATAAAAGGCATCCACATTGGTAAGGGAGAAATGAAACTTTCACTATTTGAAGGTAACATGACACCGTGTATAGCAAATCCTAAAGATTCCACCAAAAAACTACTAGAACTGATAATTCAGTAAGGTTACAGGATACAAAATCAACATACAGAAATTTGTTGCAGTTTTGTATACTAATAATGGAGCAACAGAAAGAGAAATTAAGAAAGCAATCTATTTACAACTGCACCGAAAATAATAAAATACCTAGGAATAAACTTAACCAAGGAGGTGAAAGACCTGTACTCTGAAAACTACAAAACACTGATGGAAAGATATTGAAGATGACAAACAAGTGGAAGGATATTCCATGCTTATGGATTGGAAGAACAAATATTGTTAAAATATCCATACTACCTGAAACAATCTACAGATTTCATACAGTCTCTATTAAAATACCAAAGACATTTTTCACAAAACTAGAACAGTCCTAAAATTTGTATAGAACCACAGAAGACCCTGAATAGCCAAAGCAACCTTGAAAAAGCAAAACAAAACAAAAACAAAAAACAAAAACCTGGAAGTATCACAATTCCAGATTTCAAATTACACTACAAAGCTGTAGTAATAAAAGCAGTATAGTTTTGGCACAAGAATAGGCACATAGATCAATGGACTAGAATAGAAAGCCCAGAAATAAAGCCATATTTATATGGTCAATTAATCCTTGACTAAGGAGGAAAGAATATGCAATGGGAAAAGGACAATTCCAACAAATAGTGTTGAGAGAACTGCATGGCTACATGCAGAAGAATGAAACCAGACCCCTTTCTTACACCATACATAAAGATAAACTCAAAATGGATTAAAGACCTAAATGTGAGACCTGAAACCATAAAAATCCTAGAAGAAAGCACAGTCAGTAATTTCTCTGACATCAGCTATAGCAACTTTTTTCCTAGATATGTCTCCTGAGGCAAGGGGATAAAGGCAAAAATAAACTATAGGAACTATATCAAAATAAAAATATTCTGCACAGCAAAGAAAACAATCAACAAAACTAAAAGGCAGCCTATTGAATGGGAGAAGTTATTTGCAAATGACATACCCGATAAAGGGTTAGTATCCAAAATATATAAAGAACTGATATAGTTCAATACTTAAACAAATAATCCAATTTAAAAATGGGCAGAAGACAGAAACAGACATTTCTTCAAAGATAGCCAGATGGTCAACAGACACATGAAAAGATGTTCAACATCACACTGATCATCAGGGGAACGCAAATCAAAACTACAACGGGGTATCACTTCACACCTGTCAGAGTGGCTAAAATCAACAACACAAGAAACAAGAAGTATCGAAAGGATGTGTAGAATTAGGAACCCTCTTGCTCTGTTGGTGGGATGGAGGTTACTCAAAAAGTTAGGATGGAACTACTCTACAATCCAGTAATTGCACTATTGGGTATTTACCCCAAAATACAAAAACACTAATTCAAAGAGATTCATACACCTCTGTGTTCATTGCAACATTATTTACAATAGTTAAACTATGGAAGCAACCCCAGTGCCCATCAATAGACGAATGGATAAAGAAAGAAGATGTGGTACATATAACATGGAATATTATTCAGCCATAAAAAAGAATGAAATCCTGCCATTCGCAACAATATGTCTGGAGCTAGAGAGTAGTATGCTAAGAAAAATAAGTCATTCAGAGAAAGACAAATACCATATGATTTCACTCATGAGGAACTTAAGAAACAAAGTAAACTAGCAAAGGAAAAAAGAAGAGAGACAAACCAAGAAACAGACTCTTAACTATAGAGAACAAATTGATGGTTACCATAGGGGAGGTGGGTGGGAGGATGGGTGAAATTGGTGATGGGAATTAAAGAGTATACTTATCATGATGAGCATGGAGTAATGTATAGAATTGTTGAAACACTGTAACATACATCTGAAACCAATATAATACTGTAGGTAAACTATCCTGGAATTCAAAAAATAATAATAAAAAGAGAAAAAAATACCTAGGAGTACATTTAACCAAGGAGGTGAAAGATCTGTACACTAAAAACTATAAGACATTGATGAAAGAAAGTGAAGAAACAAATAAATGGAAAGATACTCTGTACTCATGTATTGGGAGAATTTAGATCATTAAAATACTCATACTACCCAAAGCCATTTACAAATTTAAAGCAATCCTTATATCACAATTCCAGTGGCATTTTTCACAGCAATAGAACAAACAATCCTAAAAGATGTAAGGAATCACAAATGACCCTAAATTACCAAGGCAATCTTGAGAAAGAAGAACAAAACCAGAGGCATCATACTTGGATTTCAAACCACAGTTGACCCTGAACAACATGGAGGTTAGGGACTCTGTGCCACCCATGTAATAAAAAATCTGCATGTAACTGTGACTCCCCCAAAACATAATTACTAATAGCCTACTATTGACTGGAAGTCTTTCCAATTACATAAACAGTTGATTAACACATATTTTATATGTTATGTGTATTATAAACTGTATCCTTACAATAAAGTAAGCCAGAGAAAAGAAAATGTTAAGAAAATCGTAAAAAGGAAATATTTTTATAAAACTCCTCTATTTTTTTTTAAAAATCCATGTTTAAGTGGACCCATGCAGTTCAATCCTGTGTGGTTCCAAAGTCGGCTATATATTACACAGCTCTATAATAAAAAAAAGTATGGTTTTGGCATAAAAATGACTCCTAGATAAATGAAACAGAACAGAAATAAACCCAGGCATATATGGTCAATTAATTTGTGACAAAGGAATTAAGAATATATAGTGGAGAAAGGACAGTATCTTTAATGAGTGGTGCGGTAACTGGACAGCCACATGCAAAAGGATGAAACTGGACCCCTATCTTACATCATAAACTAAAATTAACTCAAAATAGATTAAAGATTTGAATGTAAGACTTGAAACCATAAAACTCATAGAAGAAAACATAGGCAGTAAGCTCCCTTGACATCAGTTTGGCAATTATCTTTTGGATTTGACACCAACAGCAAAGGCAACAAAAGCGAAAACAAACAACTGGGACTACATCAAATTAAAAAGCTTTCAGCAAAGGAAACCATCAATGAAACGAAAAAGGCGACCTATGAAATGGGAGAAAATATTTGCAAATCATGTATCTGACAAGGGGTTAATATCCAAAATATATAAAGAACTCACTGGCAAAAACAAAAAACAAATGCCCCCACCAAATAATCAAGTTCAAAAATGGACAGATCATCTGAATAGACATTTTTCCAAAGAAGGCATATTGATAGCCAATACCATATTGATGGTACATGAAAAAATGCTCAACATCGCTAACCATCAGGGAAATGCAAACCAAAACCAGTGAGATTTCACCTAACATCTGTTAGAATGGCTATTATAAAAAAAACAAGAAATGACAAGCAAATGTTGGTGAGGATGTGGAGAAAATGGAACCCTTATACACTGTTGGTGGGGGTATAAATTGGTGCAGCCATTATGGAAAACAGCATGGAGTTTCCTCAAAAAAACTAAAAATAGACCTACCATATAATCAAGCACAACTACTTCTGGGTATAAGGTAATGAAATACCTTAAAGAGATATTTGCATGTCCATGTCCTTTGCAGCATTATTTACAATAGCCAAGATATGGAAACAACCTAAGTGTCCATCAGTGGATGAATGAAGGAATGTGATTACACGCGTGCGTGCACATGCAATGTAATATTACTCAGCCACAAAGAAAGAAGGAAATCTTGCCATTTGTGACAACATGGATGGACCTTGAGGGCGTTATGCCAAGTGAAATTAGTTTAACACTAATCCAAGCAAGGCCCTAACTCTCTTCAATTCTATGAAGGCTGACAGAGGTGAGGAAGCTGAAGAAAAGTTTGAAGCTAGCAGAGGTTGGTTCATGAGATTTAAGGAAAGACGCCATCTCCACAGAATAAAAGTGCAAGGTGAAGCAGCAAGTGCTGATGTAGAAGCTACAGCAAGTTCTCTAGAAAATCTAAGATAATTAATAATGGTGGCTACACTAAACAACAGATTTTCAATGTAGGGGAAAAAACAGCTTTCTTTTGAAAGATGATGCCATCTAGAACTTTCAAAGCTGGAGAGGAGAAGTCAATGTCTGGCTTCAAAACTTCAAAGGACAGGCTGACCCTCTTGGTAGGGGCCAATGCAGCTGGTTACTCTAAATTGGAGCCAATGTCATTTACCATTCTGAAAATCCTAGAGCCCTTAAGAATTATGCTAAGTCTACTGTGCCTGTGCTCTATAAATGACACAACAAAGCATGGATGACAGCACACCTGTTGACAACACAGCTTACTGAATAGTTTAAGCCCACTGTTGAGACTTACGGCCCAGAAAAAAAAAATTCCTTTCAAAATATTACTGCTCAATGACAATGCACTCTGTCACTCAAGAGTTCTGATGGAGTTGCCCAACAAGATTAATGGTATTATCATGCCTGTTAACATACATTCTGCATCCTGTGAATCAAGGAATAATTTCAACTTTCAAGTTTAATTATTTAAAAAATACATTCATAAGGCTATAGCTGCCATAGATAAGTGATTCCTCTGATGGATCTGGCTAAAGTAAATTGAAAACCTTTTTAGAAAGGACTCACCATTCTAGATGCCATTAAGAACCTTCATGATTCGTGGGGAAAAGGTCAAAATATCAACATCAGCAGGAGGTTAGAAGAAGTTGATTCCAACCCCCTCAGAGATTACTTTGAGGGGCTGAATAGTTCGGTAGAGGAAGTCACTGCAGATGTGGTGGGAACAGTGAGAGAACTAGAATGAGAAGTGGGACCAGAAGATGGGACTGGATTGCTGTGATTTCGTGATAAACTTTGAACAGATGAGGAGTTGCTTCTTAGGGATGAGCAAAGAAAGTGATTTCTTCAGATGGAATCTACTTCTGATGATGATGCTATGAAGGTTACCAACATGACAACAAAGGACTTAGACTATTACATAAACTTAGTTGATCAAGCAGCAGCACAGTTCAAAAAGATTGACTCCAATTTTGAAAGAAATTCTACTGTTGATAAATGCTATCAAACAGAATCACATGTTACAGAGAAATTGTTTGTGAAAGGAAGAGTCAATCAATGTGGCAAACTTCACTGTTGTGTTATTTTAAGAAACTGCCACAACCACCCCCAAACTTCAGCAACCACCACCCTGACTGGTCAGCAGCCATCAACATCAAGGCAAGACCCTCCACCAGCAAAAAGATTATGACTCGTTGAAAGCTCAAATGATAGGGTGCCTGGGTGGCTCAACTGGTTAAACGACTGCCTTCTGCTCAGGTCATGATTCCAGGGTCCTGGGATGGAGCCCCGCATTGGGCTCCCCACTTAGCTGGGAGTCTGCTTCTCCCTCTGATCCTCCCCCCTCTCATGCTTTCTCTCTCTCATTCTCTCTCAAATAAATAAAATCTTTAAAAAAAAAAAAAAAAGCTCAGATGATGATTAACATTTTTTAGCAATAAAGTATTTTTAAATTAAGGTATGTACACTATCTTTTAGATACAGAGCTATTAGATACTTCCTAGACTTCAGTATAACCATAACTTTTGTATGCACTGGGAAACAAAAAAATTCCGTTGACTCACTTTATTGCACTATTCACTTTACTGTGGTCGTCTGGAACCAAAGCCACCCTATCTCCAAGGTATGCCTGTATGTAAATATCTAGTTCCTCCTTAAACATTCCATTTATTGATTGATGTTTTATATCTGTATGGATTCATGGTTTTCTACTTTATTCAATGGGTTATAATCTGTTACCACCATTATGAATTACCCTGCTCACATTGTCCATGATGTGCGTAGTGGCAGTCCCTGCAAGGTGGCTTTTGTGTCCCTTTGACAGGTTTCCATTATTTTTTAGCCCTTTCTTGCTTTGGGGTACAAAATGTTCTAGGCTTTTCTTATATGTTTCCTGCTTCAACCCCTATAATTAGCCATATCTCCAAGGAGATTTCTCTTAGTGGAAAATAGCACTTATAAGCCAATATCTAGTCGTGAGATATGCTCATATGTATTAAGAGGGTCATTGCACTCAAGTTCTTTCAGTGAAAAGTACTAAGGAATATACCCAAGACCTACTGAATCAAAGTCTGAATTTTAAAAATTCCCAGATGATTCATATGCACATTAAAGTTGGAGAAGCATCGCTCACCTACAGACTCAATGTCTAAGCCAGGTGTAGCACCAGCCATTATGGCTGCACCTAAGGCATCAGGAAGGCAAAAGGACTCATCTCCCTGTTGAGTCAGCTTCCTTTCATCCCAGAAGACTCTCACAACAATTGTGCTAACATCTCATTACTTAGAACTTAGTCACATGGCTGTATGCAAGGGAAGCAGGAAAATCTAATCTTCCAATTGGGACTATTGCCACTTGGAATCCGAGTGGAACCCTGTTTCCAATGATGAAAAGGCATGATGGATATTGGGTAGGTTACAGGATCTCTGTCTGCCCCTCTGGCCTTGCTTGGTAATCCTTCTCTGTCCTCTTAGCATGCTGGAAAGCTGTTGGCAGCAGCAGCCACTCTGGGCACAGCTACCAATCACCCAGATGTAGGCAGCAGGGAGTCACCATGGTCAACCCAGTACTGAAGCACAAAGGCCTGGCCCCCAACTGGAACGAGGGCCCGAATTCAAGGAGCAATAAGGTAGGGCAGAAAGTACGGAAGGCACAGTTTAGCACAGTGGCTCAGCTGGCCAACTCTAGAGCCAGACCCCCAGCGCCATCACCTATCAGCGCCAGGGCTTCAGTAGGTTATTTCTCCTCCCAGACCTCAATATCCTCCTGTTAAAATGGGGATGAGAACAGGGCTACCTCACAGGTTGTTGTGAAGGAAATAACCCATACAAAGCTCTTGGAGCACACCTGGCCCATGGTGAGCTTCCATAAATAGTAGTCATTATTCCTGAGCAGAACTACCCTGAGCAAAGATAATAAATAGCCTCCTTGGAGACAGCTACCAACCCTGATGGTGGGCTTGGGCCCAAAGACCTGTCTCACAGGAAGGACAGAAGCCACCAACTTGGAAGTTACTTCATATTTTCAGTCCAATATGCCTATCCATTTAGAGAAGGCTGCAACCAGCTCCCTTTACTATTTAACACCCTTGTGACAAATACCCAGGATTTTCCTGTTTGTTATTTTATGGCACAGCATCATTTCTTTCCTTGAGTTTGTTTGGTTTTCCCTTCTTGACGACTTGAACCACTTCCAACACATTTTTTAACAATACTGGGAAAAAAAGGAAAGAAAAACAAAAACAAAAAGCCCTACATACTGGATACAGCGTCTGACTTTGCACACAACCTTTCCACAGTAAAGCCTGTGCCACCACTGACCCTTTACACGGACTTAGCAAATGCTGGCCGATCCACATCGGTGGCTGGATACACAAAAAGCAACACTATCATTTTCTTAGACAAACATCCTGGGCAATTTGGCTTCTTTCACTTTGTCATTAAAACAACTGGTTTTGTGGAGTACCTTAGGGGGCCTTGAAAGGCCAGTTCCTGTTATTTTAACCTACTCGCTGGCTCATCATCTGGGTTTATAATTCTAACATAGTTGCCAGGGGCTTCTAGGTACCACCGAAAGTAATACGGAAGAAAGAGCATTATTTTCTTCTGAAGATTCGGGTTTCCATGACATGATGGGAAAAGATTTAAGGAACACCGGGTATGTGTGAGCGTGTGTTTGTGCTTATGCAAAACAAGGACTAAGGATTCCTGCGGAGCCTACTTTAGCTCCTTTGCCACGCCCCAGTTTGGTGGAAAGAGCTAATGTCTCTCCTTTCTTAACCTCTGATTTAGGCTCGAGCCTAAAGGACACCTGGTTGGCCACCTCAGGGACCAGGGAAGGAAGTGGGAAGAGGAACAGCGCCCCCTCCAGGTCTGTGCCGGGACAGAGAACTTGGCCATCGGAATTCTCACTCAGGGTCCCCCTGAAGCCCAGGCCTGTGTTCCATGGTATCTGGCCTGATGGTGGCACACTGGTGATGAATGGTGACTGCAGGTGTGGCGCTTGTTGCCCGTCTCTCGGGGAGGCCCAAGACTGCCCCCCCCCCCGCCCCGGTGATCTCTGCCGTGGGCTGTGGTAGCCGCGGCTGGGGGCTGTAGGCCAGTTTTCCCATTCCTCTCGTCCTGGTAACAGTACCCCTTCTCCCTCAGGAACTCTCTCGCCCACTCCAGGTGAAGAGTGGGTTTGACAAGCCACAGTGCCTGATCCTGTCTAGGGCTGACATTATGATCCAACCGGGCCAGTCTTTGTCCTGCACCCCTTGGGGCAGTGTTGAGGAAGCAAGGGGGCTGGAGGTCGCCCTCGACACCAATCTCTCCACTACCTGCCACACCCAAGCTCTCAAGGCCTGCCAGTTTTACCTTTTGGGTTTCTTTCCTGTCCATCCCTCCTATCATCCTGATCCCAGCTGGGACCATCTCTGTCCCGAACCACTGCTCGACCTCCGAAATGACATCCCCAAGCCGGCCCGGGTGGCCTCCGTCCAGCCTACTGCAGTGGAGTCATGCTTTCAAAGGACAGATAGGATCACATCACCCTGCCCCTTCCCCAGGTCTAGCCTGGCTTCCTGCAGTCTTGGGAGAAAGAGAAAATGCCTTAACGTGGCCCACAAGGCACTGTGTGGACTGTGCCATCCCGTGCCCCCCTCACCCCCCCCCCCCCTTCCCCCCTCCTCCGCCCTCCTTTCTGCCCGGTATTGTCCCTCTCGCTCCTCGGGGGTTAATGCACTGCTCTGTACATAGTGCTCCTTCCGCCCTCACCCCCCTTGCCCTAACCCCTCCACCTAGGTCACTCATCCTTTTAATCCTGGCTCAAACATCCTTTACTTAGGGACACTTTCCCTGACCTCCAAGGTCAAGTCCTCATGTGCTTTCAGAGTACCATCTAGCTCTTTCCCCATGCACTTGCCACAGGGCAATATTGTACTCAGCCAATTGATTGAGGTTTGTCTCCCCCACTGATTATGAGCTTCATGATCCTCAGTATGGGGTCATTTTGCTCACAATATTTGTTGAACACCTGACAATGAATGAATTGGTCCGAGTGGTGGGCACCCAACAGGCCAGGCCCGCTGGAGCCTTCCCTCAGAATTTCCCAAATCAGAGGTGGAGGACAATTGCTCTCTTTTCCTTTGGGCTTACCAGGAGGGACGCTCTGGGTTGCAGAGGGAGTTACCAGGAGGGAGGCTCTGGGTTGCAGAGGACCTTCTTCCCTGCCCCATGTTGCTCACCCGTCTACAATGAAACTTGGCAAGTGGTAAGGAGAGAAGGTCCTGCCAGAGCAGCTTCCCTCATTCCATCCCCCATGCCCCTGAGCTCAGCAACTCTCCCCTCAGTTCTCTTGTGCTCCCCAAGCTATCCCTAGCTGCAAAAGCCAATAAATCCCCAGTTTATGTAAGCTGGTCTGAGTTGTGGTGTTGTCGGCTGCAACAGAAAGATCCTTGGCTAAGGCAGGTTAACCAGGTTGTGTGAGCCAAGAGACCTAGGACTGGAAAGACATTGGGTCAGGGCTTAAAAAAAAAAGGCAAGTTAAAATTGTATTTGATACAGCACATTTTGCCTACTATAAGTAGAGTGCATGGATGCCCATCGCCACCTGCCATATGAATAATGGCCCTAACCCGCTGGCAAACATTTGGGGAATAAGTTCAAGTATTTCATTCAAAGGCTGAGTTCATCTCTGCAGCGAACAAGCAGCAACCAGTCAGACTAGCTATCCATTCCTGCAACAAGCATGTGTTGCACACCCACTATGTACACCACAGACCCCACAGGCAACACAGTGAATAAGATCCAGTCCCCCTGAGAGGTTGACAGCATGCTTTGCTAGAGGGCATGGCACAAACATTAATAACGAGATAGCAAGTGCTCTGAATTCCTCTTGGGTAGCTAACTGTTGGAGGCTGCATGAGGGAAAGGGCAGTATGCCAGTAAGCTGGCTGTGAATGCTGGCTCTTCTGCTCACTGACTCTGAGGCTTAAGTCGTCTCCTCTGCCGTTAATGGGGCTAACAACACCCTTGCAGGTCACGAAGAGAATCAAAACCGATAAAATATATGAAGTGCAAAGCAGAAAGGTTTCTAGCAAATTGGAGTTAATGTTATTATGTGCCCAGATGGTACTTTGAGAGCCACCTAGAAAGAGCCCCTGCCCCAAATTATCCCCCCACCCATCAGCCAGAGCACTTGAAATCCCAGCATGAGGGATCCAGGTTTTGGGTTTATGGGTTGATTGCTAGAAGGCCCCCGTTAAAATGCAAATGTGTTACTTGAAAGTGCTAGCACAGTGAGTCCTTAGAAGATGTGAACACGTATCAAGAAAGGGTTAAGTTGGGGCACCTGGGTGGCTCAGATGGTTAAGCATCTGCCTGCCTTCGGCTCAGGTCATGATTCCCTGGTCCTGGGATTGAGCCCCCGGCACATTGGCACATCGGGCTCCCTGCTCAGGGGGGAGTCTGCTTCTCCCCCTCCCTCTCCTCCTCCCCCTGCTCATGCGCGTGCTCTGTCCCGAATGAATAAATAAAAAAAAAACCTTAAAAAAAAGGGTTAAGTTGATTAAAGACAGAATAGGACTTGGAGAATAAGGCAAATGTTAATATGATCTAGCTACATACCAGGCACTGTGGCCGCATGGCCTTCATGCTCAACTGACCTCAGCTCTTGGTGTTCAGTTTCCTCATCTGAAGACCCTAATAATAACAGTACCTCTCTCATAGGACTGTCCTCATAATTATGATAATGCAGGAAATGTGCAAGCCACAGGGCCTGGCCGAACCAGAATCAGAGCCCAGGCCTGTCTGAGTGGTTTGGAAAGCACTTGGAGCCACAATCCATCTAGTATGAAGGAGGCAACAAAAGGAGTATTAAGGTTCATTGGCCACCTGGTGCCGTTAAGGATGCTGTGGTAACATGACATTATACTGTTTAAATAGCCGATTTCATTTCCTTCGGATGTATCACCAGGAGTGAGATTACTGGTTCATCTAGTTTTGTTTTGTTTTTTTTTTTTAAGATTTATTTATTTGAGAGAGCGAAAATGAGAGAGAGAGAGAGTACATGGTGGGAGGAGGGTCAGAGGGAGAAGCAGGCTCCTCGCTGAGCAGGGAGCCCGATGTGGGACTGGATCCCGGGACTCCGGGAGCATGACCTGAGCTGAAGGCAGTTGCTTAACCAACTGAGCCACCCAGGCGCCCTGGTTCATCTAGTTCTATTTTTAATTTTGTTGAGGAACATCCATGTAGTGTTCCATAATGATTGTACCAATTTCCATTCCCATCCAGGGTATATAGGGATTCCCTTTCCTCCACATCATCACCAACGTATGTTATCACCACCCCAAAATGGCCAACGAAGGGAAGAAAGATGAACTAGTGATAGCGCCAGATCCTCTCACGTTGGCAACCCAAAAGCAAAAGGGGGGATCAGACCTCACTTCCCTTGAGGAAGTTTGCTCCTGAACTTCCACCAATTCCACAAATATCGACTTTTAAGGAGTGTTCTCCCTTCTTGTACTTTCCAAGGCCTGAGACAGGTCCTGTGTCTAATATTCCAAGACAGGTCAACTGACAATCAAATGATGAAGACAGGAAGAATGGAGGTATCTGGTTAAAAGCTATAAAAACAGTGTAAACACGAAGATTTTGTGTTGCAATAGTCCCCACAGGTCATTGCATGTCAATTCATAAACTGGGGTATTCCTTGTTCCATCACTAGCCACTTGAAGACAACTCCTACACGCAGACAAATGACATCTCTGTTATTCTCTTAGTGGGCATGCTTTCTGGTCTTCATGAATTCATATTCCTCCTCTGACTGGAATGCAAGGGTTGATTTTTTTAAAAAAGTTCAAAGGCAACAAAAGCAAAAACAAGTGGGACTCCATCAGACTAAAAAATTTTGTGCACAATAAAGGAAACCATCAACAAAATAAAAAGGCAATCTACCAAATGGGAGAAAATATTTGAAGTCATATGTGATAAGGTGTTAATATCCAAAATATGTAAAGAACTCCTACAACTCAATGGCAAAACAAAACAAAAAACCCAAACATTTTGAATTAAAAAACAGGCAGATGATCTGTATAGACATTTTCCCCAAAGAAGACAACAGATACATGAAAAAGTGCCCAACATCACTAATCATCAGGGAAATGCAAATCAAAGCCTCAGGTGAGGGTCCCAGTCACAGGCAGATTCACAGCAGGCAATCACAACTTAGATTTTGTGGAATCCAATAAATAAAACAAAAACCTGAGCCCATGAGTACAGAGAACAGACTGGTGGTTGCCAAAAGTGGGGACTTGGGGGTGGGGGTTGGGCAAAATGGGTGAAGGGGGTTAAAAGGTCCAAACTTCCAGCTATAAAGTAAGTCCTGGGGATCTAATGTACAGCATGGTGACTATAGTTAATACTGTATTGTATATTTCAAAGTTGCCAAGAGAGTAGATCTTAAATTTCTCTTATAGGAAAAAAAATTGTCACTATGTATGGTGATGGATATTAACTAGACTTACGGTAGTGATCATTTCACAATATATACGAACACAGAATCATAATGTGGTACAACTGAAACTAATATAAAACATGCCACTGTATCTCAGTAAAATATATGTTAATTTTAAGGCGGTCCGTCCCTCAGCCCGAGGTGTGGAGAGAACCAGGAGGTGGGTGGAGATTTCCAAACACTGGCCAATCAGCCAGTTGCACTAGGATCACCTGGGAAGCTTTGGACACACACAGTTCCCTGCCCCTTGGAGAACCTGCTTCAGTCCATAGGTCTGCGGTAGGAGGTGAGAGAAAGGGGGTGGCAGAGGCTTTTGTTGTTGTTAACAGCTTTATCAAGATCTAATTCACATATAATCCATGCATTTAAAGTATACAATCCAGGGGCACCTGGGTGGCTCAGTCAGTTAAGCATCTGCCTCCGGCTCCGGTCCTGATCTCAGGGTCCTGGGATCGAGCCCCACGTCGGGCTCCCTGCTCAGTGGGGAGTCTGCTCCTTCCTCTCACCCTTCCTCTGTGTGCTCTGTCCCTCACTCAAATAAATAAAACCTTAAAAAATATACAATCCAATGGTTTTTAGTATGTTTATAGTTATGCAACCACACCCATGATTAATTTTAGAGTATTTTTCATCATCCTTCCCCAAAAAACCTGTGCCTATTAGCCATCACTCCCCAATCTCCCCACCACCCCAGCCCTAGGTAATCACTAATTACTTTCTGTCTCTATGGATTTACCTATTCTGGACATTTTATGAAAAGAGATTCATATAATTGCATTTTTTGGACTGTTTTCTTTCATTTAGTATAAGGTCTTCAGGGCTCATCTATATTGGAGGAGGTATCGGTATTCTGTTTTAATGGCCAAATAATATTCCTTTGTATGGATACACCACATTTATCAATTCATCACTTGATGGCTATTTGGGTTGTTTCCAGTGTTAGGCTACTATGAATAATGCTGTACACATTCAAGTGTTTGTGTGGACAAGACTTATTTTTAAGCTGAGCCAGATCGGTGGTTCTCAAACAGGGGTCATTTTGCCCCCCAGGGGAAATGTGGCAATGCAGGGAGCTTTGGTTGTCACACCTGGAGAGGGATACTCCGGGCATCGACTGGAGAGATGTCAGGGATGCTACTAAACATCCTACAAGGAACAGGGCAGCCCCACAACAAAGAATTATCCCCTTGGAAATGTTAATAGTGACCAAATGGAGAACTCCCTGAGGGGATGGAGGAACAAAGGGAGGAAGTTGGGGAAACCCTGAGTATTCTCATTCTTTCTTCCAATTCAACCACATCTGGACAATTTCAAATTTCTAAAGCCCAGCTTTATTTTTAAAAAGAGGGCTCACATTCCTTCAGAACGGTCTGAGATTTCTTGTTTATACCAGGGGAGCTTAATCTGGGATCTAGGGCTGTGGGGAATTCATGAGCCACCTGAAATGGTCTACAAAATTGCAATGTGTAGGTTAATGTATCTGGATAGAGGGTCTCATTCTAAGTGGGCCCATGAGCCAGATCTCAATGTCTTCTAAACCAGTCTCCTCCTACTTGGTTCTCTGGAGCAACACCTCACAGGCAGAAAAGTCTGTTGTGTAACGTCAGCTAATCAAGGCTTAGAGAAGAACATGAGCTCCTGGGCAGATAAGATGGAGGGGAAGCTGCATGTCCAAGGTCACTCTGACAACTGGTGGCAGACACAAGCCTAGACCTTCCCTCTCTCTGTGCCTCACAGGGAAAGAGGCTTCAATAAAATAATCTAGCAAATCGGTTAAGAGTGCAGGCCTCGGAGCAAGGTGGCCCGGCCTGGAATCCCTGCTCACCACTTCCTGTTGTAAGATCTTAGGGAAAACACCCTTTTTGTACTCCAACTTTTTTTTTTTTTTTTTTTTTTTTTTTAAGGATTTTATGTTTTTATGAGAGAGAGAGAGAGAGAGAGGGAGGGAGAGCATGAAAGAGAGAGGGCATGAGCAGGGGGGAGCGGCAGAGGGAAAGGGAGAAGCAGGCTCCCCGCTGAGCAGGAAGCCTGATGCGGGGTTCGATCCCAGGACTCTGGGATCGTGACCTGAACTGAAGGTAGACGCTTAACTGACCGAGCCCCCCAGGTGCCTCCAGATGAAACCATTCTAAATGTAAATAATCTCCCTTCGACAGTGTCAGTGTGAGGTTTTGTTTTTGATTTTGCTATCGCTGAAGATATATTTTTTAATTTGGGGCACAAAAAGTATCTATACTCAATGTATCTTCAGTATCTAATCTGTCGGATGGTGATAAGTGCTCTGAAGAAAAATGAAGCAGGGCAAGGGTGGCAGGAGGGCCTGAGGGTTTTGTACAGGGCAGTCAGGGAAGACATCTCTGCGAAGGGGACAGGTTAGCAGAAGAAACCGATGGAGGAGCTGGGTGGCCATCTGGGAAGAGAGCATTTCTGGCCGAAGGAGCAGCGAGTGCAGGGGCCTAGGCTGGGGGCGTTTGGCTCCACCATGAATCCAGAGTGAGCAGAGGAGAGAGCAGTGGGTGCAAGTGTCCCTAGGGAGAGAGGAAACTGCTGAAGCTTGGAGCAGGAGCGCCAGGGCTGGCTTAGAGCCTCCATTTTTAAAATCCAGGTGAGAGAGGGTGGTTAGACCAGGTGAAGTAGTCGAGAGGGTGAGAAGGGTGGGGTCCTGGATATATTTTAAAGGAAGAGCAACAGGCTTTGTCGTTGGACCAGAAATGGGATGTGAGAGAGAATTAAGGCTAGCTCCAAAGTACACACCAGTCCCTTCCACAACTTAGTTTAATTCCTATAAATGTCTTAAGCTTGATATCTACATTTCATATAATCAGTTTTAAGCATTTCCACAGCTGGACTAACAAGCATAACCTTCCCCAACACGTAAGCAACCACAGAAAACTAGATGAATGAGTAATGACAGTGATTCACCTGTTATCTTAAAAGTTGCAATATTGTTAATAAACTTAGGTAAATTCTACCATACTTTTCAACTTAAAATCTAAAGACTACAATTGATTATTCAGTTACACATTTTACATTAGCATTCATGAGGCTAATATGTTGCATACCGCAATGCCAGGTCCTTCCAAACATGACCAACACGATAGGTCCCAAAGGATAAATATTTCATAAGCCATTTTTAAGTTTAACACAAAAATATTAATACAATGGGTTTAACTTCATCGTCTCTAAAATTAAGCCTAAGACTTTCCAAGAATAAAGTCACACACTCAGTAAGAAAACAGTTATCAGCCCAAGTGAACTGGGGAGGGGATACCTTTTCTTTGACTGGGCTGAGACTGCTAATCAATTTGATGGTGTTGGCCAGGACACAAGTTCTAAAGATACAGAGATCCAGGGAGAGTTGTCTGTGTGTGTTTAAGGATAAGGAAGAGCACGTTGAGCTTACATGGAAGGACTCCTTGCCCTCCCAGTAGGCTGTGGTAGGGTGGGAGTCTAAGGCCCCATATCTCCTAAATTCAAATTACTCATTCCGAATTCTTTTTGTAATCTCCTTTTATTTTATCCCCAAATTTGATGAGACAACATCTTAGAACCTCCACCCTGGTTGCCTCACCACTTGATCAGATTCAACCATGGGTGTGGTTCTCAAACTTGGCTGCACAGGGAAACAAGCTGTAGAGCTTTATCAGTACTGAGGCCAGGGTCCGATGCAGAGACGCTGGTTTAATTGGTCTGGTGTGAAGCCTGGGCATCCATTCAAGTTTTAATAGCTCCCAGGTGACTACACTGTGCAGCCAGGATTGGGATCTGTTGCTGGAAGGTGTGATTCTTATCCAATGTGGGTGGTATTGGCCACAACTTCTCAAGTCCTTCTAAACTTGTGAGGATTCAAAAACTCCTTAAGTTCTTGCAGCGCTCGGGGACCAGAGTGGGAATACTCAGCGTCATCATTCATTCCTCTAGGGTTTGTTGCATGCTTACCTTATGCAAGTCATCCCTCTAGGCCCTGGAGGTACCTTGGCAGCTCAGCCAAATCTGTCCTGTTCAAGCTTACATTCCAGAAGAGAGACAGTTGATAGTCAAAGAAAACAGATCAACCACAATGTGAAGAGCAGCCATATAATACAGTGGTTAAGAGTGTGGTCTTGAGCTGGCTGGAGTCTAAATCCTAGCTGTGTGTGACTTTGGGCAAGTTACTTGACCTCTCTCGCCTCAGTTTCCTCATGTATAAAAAGGGGATGATAATAGTAAGTTCACTATCAAATCAGGTTAGAATGAAAAGTTAATCCATGTAAAATGCTTAGACCAATTTCAGATGAACAGAAACTATTCAATAAGAATTAACTATTACTTAATATCAGATACTGATAATATTATGAAGACAAATCCAACTAATGGAGGATAGTTGAAAGAAAGGCAGGCAGGGGCAAGGGGCCCTATCCTAAGAGGAAACTACCCTTAAAGGAAAAAGCCCCCATCCTGTTATTCTACACCACCCTGAAAGGAGCCTTCCACCCTCTCCCATGTAAACCACCACCTGATAGGTAGATAAGCATGTGGGTAAAAACCTGATTGGGTGACAGGCGCCTGGAGGGTTATTCAGATTAAAAGAGCCTGCCAACAATCTCAGAAAATCCCCTAGACTTAGAAACTCCAAGGGCAACCCTCTAGGGCCCCCTCCCTCTTCCGGAGCTTTGTACTATCGCTCAATAAACTTTGCTCTGCTGCCCACCACTCTTCGTCTGGTCTACCCCTTCATTCTTGGAAGCAGCGCGACCAAGAGCCATGGGCACTAAAGGCAGAGAAATCCCGAAACACAACTGGGTTAGGGAATAAAAGAGATGGGAGGTAGAGACTAAAAGGCTGGGAGGGAAGAGGGAGAATTGTTATTTCAGTTGAGGTAGTCATGAAAGGCCTCTCCAAGGAGGTAACGTTGGTGTAGAGGCCTGAATGAAGAAAGGGACGGATTTGCCAAAACCGTGGGTTCAAGAGAACAGCAAAAAACAAGGTCCTGTGGCAGGAAACTGGGCAGAAGAACAGAACTGGGATGCCCAGAGTGAATGGGGCAAAACAGCCCATTGTGTCACTCAGCACATCTGTAGACTGAGCTCTCTCGCTAGGCTATGAGTTGCGAGTCTTTGTGTCCTTGTACCGTGCTGGGCCATGGAATAGGTTCTGTGAATGTTTACTGAATAAAGACATTCGTTATTAACCATGTATAGCCCCTCCATCAGCAAATTAGAAGATCAGGATTCTAGGCCCAATTTTTCACTCCCTAGTTCCACGCAAAACCCATCTAGAAGATGTTACATGGATGGTGATCTCATAAGGCTTTGTTTTATATTAAAAAAAAAAAAAAAAATATGGTCAACAGCCCAGGAGAAGGAACATCAGATGGGCCACCAGTTGATAAGAACAATGCAAGTCCTTTCCTTGGTTCTCACAAGTGAATGGATACAATTCCCTAGGGTACCATTATTATGTATAACTGCTTATATGCAGTCAAGGGTTACCAAAATTAGTGCTTTGCTAGTGTTTCCTAGGGACTGATTTAACATTCAACTGATGAGCCTGGCTGCCAAGCCCTGCTCTTGCGTGTTGCCACCTCCCACTGTGTGTGTGCCCAGCACTGCTGGAATTCCTGCCAATTTTAGGTGGAAGCTTTGTTACTGCATCATCAATGTCGTTTAGAGTTGATTGTGTTTCTTTCTTCCAGGTTTTCTCACATTTTAATGATAACTTCCTATATCTCTCCATCCTCAGTATGGCGTGATGCAAGTTTGTTTTGTAAGCCCTGCAGGCTGTAGTATAAATTGGTTCAACATTTTTCCATTACTTAGGTTTTAAGTTGTGTATTTAATTGTGTGTTTAAGTGTTTAGGTTGTGTTTTTGTTGCTTTAGCCTGTCCAGCTTTCCTTCCATTTTTTTTTTTTTAAAGATTTTATTTATTTGAGAGAGTGAGAGCAAGAGAGAGAGCATGAGCAGGTGGGGGGGGGAGGGGGAGAAGACGACTTCCCGCTGAGCAGGGAGCCTGACACAGGGCTCAATCCCAGGACCCTGAGATCATGACCCAAGCCGAAGGCAGACGCTTAACCAACTGAGCCACCCAGGCGCCCCTCCACTTTCATTTAGTAATGGCATCCCACTTTTAGTTTGGTGACTCCTTCCCCGACTGCACTGGCCCTAGTAGGGTCGTTTAACTTGGAGTCTTGCTTCCCCTGCCTCTCTCCCTCCTTGTCCCTGCCCCAGTGTTGCTTACCTTACCAGGCTAGCCAAGACGAGCACTTCCTTCCACTAGTCACAGTGAGCCCTGAGTTCAGGGAGGGGTCCTGACCCATATTAAACCATTAGGGTCCTTACTATCCGTTGGCAAATCAATGCTCCCTAGGGGGGAGAACAGGCTGCCCCTCTTCCTCTGGATAGTGGTTCTTAAAACCAACATCCTTTTTATAAACAAGTATTTTGTTATTATGCCTTTAATATATTCATAGATAATACCAATGTCATTTAGAAAAATCAATGATGTCCTAATACAAAAGAGAAATAAAAGTAACATAAAACATAAAAAATAGCTTATCATAAAATAAAACAAATATGTAAACTCAAGGACATGCCAACACTAGAAGACACAATAGGATAAGCAGATGCTTGCCACAAACAGAATCACCATGAGTGTGATAGTGACAGATGGAGATGTGTGCAAGTGACCTGTGTAGTACCTCCAATACTATTAGTGTCATAACCATTGGTGATATCTGAAATAGCGAAATAGTGAGCATTACTTGCTAAAATTTTAAACAAAAGAAGTACAGTGTTCCCCTCACTGTACACATGGTAGTATTCATGGACAATTCAGTGTGTCTTAAAACTATAACCCATGTAGGGGCCCACTGAGATGCTTCCTGGGGACAGAGGCCAGCGGATGTCATCTTTGGGCTCCCCTCCTCTGCCTCACTCCAGGTCACCAGGATCTCCCAAAAAGGAGCTTGTATACTCAGGTGGCACCCTGGTTTTTGCAGCTGCAACCAAAGGACACCTACACGACCGGGCTCTGGTGGTTGGTGGGGTTTATGCTTGCAGGTGTCCAGAACTGTAACAAATGAAGAAAGGATTCTTAACCTGCTGCTACCCCAGGGAGACAAGAGCAACAGACTGAGGAGCCAGTCTTTCTCTGAAAGAGAACTTCTAGCTTGTCCCTACAGCTGTGACCTGAGGGGCAGGCTTATAATTAAACACACATCTAAGGCCATGTGTAATTCTTTCCAAGGGCTTCCCAGGGTAGGGGCCATCTTCCTGCTCTGTCATGCTTTAGATCATGGCTTTCTCCCTAGAGTGGAGCTTGTACATGCCTCTGGTGCCCCATTTTTTATAGCTAATGCTCTTTGTGGCTACCACCCAGGAAATACCCCTTGATTGTCTGTCTCTGGTGGGCAGCGGGGCTTATGTTCACAAGTACAAGGGAGTGGTAGCAGAGAAAGAAAGAGCTCTTAACTGGCTATCACCACAGGGCTTGGCAGAGAGGAAACAGTCAGAAATGCCTAACTCCTAGTCTTCCCCTGGAAGAGATAGATCTGTATACTTTATTTTTTTTAAAGATTTTATTTATTTGAGACAGAGAAAGAGAGGGAGAGAGAGAGAGAGAGAGAGAGAGAGTGCACATGAGAGGGGGGAGGGTCAGAGGGAGAAGCAGATTCCCTGGTGAGCAGGGAGCCCGATGCGGGACTCGATCCAGGGACTCCAGGATCATGACCTGAGCCGAAGGCAGTCGCTTAACCAACTGAGCCACCGAGGTGCCCCAAATCTGTATACTTTAAAAGATTTTATTTGTCAGAGAGAGAGTGCTCACAAGCAGGGGGAAGTGGCAAGCAGAAGGAGAAGCAGGCTCCCTGCTGAGCAAGGAGCCTGATTCAAGACTCAGTCCCAGGACCATGGGATCATGACCTGAGCCAAAGGCAGACGTTTAAGGACCGAGCCACCCAAGCATCCCCAAGAAATATCTGTATACTTTAAAAGCTGCTGCCTGAAGGTCTGGTTTCCAATCAGCCTGAATCTAGGTGCTGAATAAAATCTTCCCCTTTGGTACACTGCTAGGTCTTGGCATACCCTCAACTATGGAAAGCCACTAAAAATAAGTTAGGCTATTTGGGCAATTACAAAGGTTTAAGAGACAACCAAGAACTAGGGCAGGGTTGAACATAAGGCTCATCTTCAACATGAGGCCATGCCTTCAAGAAAGGGAGAGGTGGCTGTTTTATCTAATGCATAAAAACCAACAAAGAGTCAAAGAAAATGAAATAGAAATATGTTCCAAAAGAAAGAATAAGAAAAAACCTTAGAAAAAAGACATTAATGAAATGGAGAGAAGTGATTTACCTGATAAAAAGTTCAAAATAATGATCATAAAGGTACTCACCAAACTCAGCAAAGAATGGATGAACAAAAGGAGAATTTCAACAAAAAGATAAAAAAAATATAACAAAGTACCAAACTGAACTCATAAAGCTAAAGAATACAATAGATGAACTGAAAAATATACTAGAGGGATTCAACAGCAATATAAAATAGAAGAAAGGATCAGTAAATGGAAAGACAGGGCAGTGGGACTCAGTCAGAGCAGCAAAAAGAAAAAAAGATGAGAAAATGGTAAGAGCTCAGGGGATTGGAGGACAACATCAACCAGACCAAGATTCATATTATAGGGGGTTACAAAGAAGAAGAGAGATAAAGGGGGCAGAAAACTTATTTTAGGATAATGGCTGAAAACATCTCACACCTGGGGAAGGAAACAGACATTCAGATCCAGGAAGCTCAGAGTTCCAAAGATGATGAACCCAAAGAGACCAACATCAAGACACATTATAATTGAAGTGTCAATTCAATTCAATTAAAGTTAAAGGCCAGGAGAGAATCTTAAAAGCAGGAAGAGAAAAACAACTTGTTACATACAAGGGAATGCCCATAAGACTATGAGGTTTTTCAGCAGAAGCTTTGTGGACCAAAGAGAGTGGCACCGTACATTCAAAGTGCTGAAAGAAAGAAAACCTGCCAGGGTGCCTGGGTGGCTCAGTTGGTTAAGCATCTGCCTTCAGCTCAGGTCATGATCTCAGGGTCCTGGGATCAAGTCCCGCCTCGGGCTCCCTGCTCAGCAGGGAGTCTGCTTCTCCCCCTGCCTCTGCCCCTGCTTGGGCACCCTCTTTCTCTCTCTTAAATAAACTTAAAAAAAAAAAAAAAAAAAAAAAAAAAACCGCCAACCAAGAATATTCTAACTGCAGAGTCGTCATTCAACAGAGTTGTCAGAATTGAAGGAGATACAAAGAGTTCTCCAGAAAAGCAGAAGTTAAAGGAGTTCATCATCACTAGACTAGCTTTACAAGATGTTTAAGAGACTTCTTCAAGCTAAAACCAAAGGATGCTAATTAGTAAAACAAACACAAAAAAAAACATATGAAACATAAATCTCATTGGTAAAGGTAAATATATAATAAAATTTAGAATAATCTAACGTTGTAAAGGTGGTGGGTTAACTGTTTAAAAAGCTAGTATGAAGGTCAAAAGAGAAGTAGTGAAAAAAACTATAACAATTTGTTAAGGGATATACAAGATAGAAAAATTTAAATTGTGAAATCAAAACATAAAACATTGTTGGTGGGAATAAAAATGTGGAGCGTTAGAAGGTGTTCATACTTATGTTGCCATCAATTTAAAATAGATTATTATAAATATAAGTTGTTTTATGTAAGCATCATGGTAACCATAAAGCAAAAACCTATAGTAAATACACAAAAGATAAGGAGAAAGGAATGTAAGCATACCACTACAGAATTCATGAAATCACAAAGGAAGAAAGAGAAGGAACACAAGTCTTACAGAACAGCTGGAAAACAGTTAACAATAGGTTAGTAGTACATACCTATCAATAAGTACTTTAAACATAAATGGTCTAAATTCTCCACTTAGGGGCGCCTGGGTGGCTCAGTCGTTAAGCGCCTGCCTTCGGCTCAGGTCATGATCCCGGGGTCCTGGGATTGAGCCCTGCATCGGGCTCCCTGCTCAGCGGGAAGCCTGCTTCTCCCTCCCCACTCCCCCTGCTTGTGTTCCCTCTCTCGTGTCTCTCTCTGTCAAATAAATAAATAAAATCTTCTAATAAATAAATAAATTCTCCACTTAGTCTCTAGAGCATTGAATAGATTAAACAAAAACAAGACACACTATATGCAGAATACAAGAAACTCACTTCAGATGTAAGGACATACAGAGACTGAAAATGAAGAGATTGAGGAAGATATTCCAAGCAAATGGAAACCCAAAGAAACTTGTGAGAGCTACACTTCTATCACAGAAAATAGACTTTAAGAAAATGTTTACATAATGATAAAAGGGTCAATCCAACAAGAGGATATAATATTTGTAAATATATATGCACCCAAAATAGAAGCACCTAAATATATACAACAAATTTTAAGCAACCCGAAAGAAGAAATACAATAAGAGGGGACTTTAATACCCCACATTCATCAATGGATAGATCATCCAGACAGAACAACAAAATGGCCATAAATAACACGTTAGAACAGATGGACTTAAAAGACAAACAGAACATTCCATCCAAAAACAACAGAATACACATGCTTCTCAAGTGCACATGGAACATCCTCCAGGACAGATCATATATTAGGCCACAAAACAAGTCTTAATAAATTTAAAAAGACTGAAATCATTTCAACCATCTTTTCCAACCACAATGGTATGAAAATTCAAAATCAATTACTAGAAGAAAACTGGAAAACCCACAAATATGTGGACGTTAACCAACGTGTCACTGAACGAGATCAGAGAAGAAACAAAAATGTTGAGACAAATGAAAATGGAAATACAATATTCCAAAACTTATGGGATGCAGCAAAAGCAGTTCTAAGAGGGAAGTTCATAGTGATAAAGATCTACATCAAGAAACAAGGAAAATCTCAAACTAAACTTACACTTCAAGGAACCAGAAAAAGAAAAGCCCAAAGTTAGTAGAAATTAGGAAACAACAAAGATCAGAGCAGAAATAAATTAAATATAGACAAAAAGGACAACAGAAAAGATCAGTGAAACTAGGAACTGATTTTTTGAAAGAAAAAAGTAACAAATCTTTAACTAGACTCATCAAAAAAATAAAAATAAAAAAAGAGGACTTGTGTAAATAAAATCAGAAATGATAGAGGAGATGGTTCTGCCAATACCATAGAACTGCAAAGGCTCATAAGAGACTACTATGCAAAATTATATGCCAACAAATTGGACAACATAGAAAAAAATGGATAAATTCCTAGTAATATACAACCTACCAAGACTAAATCAGTAAATCTGAAAAGACAAATGGTAGTAAGAATATTAAATCTGTAATCAAAAACCTCCCAACAAACAAAAGTCTAGGACCAGATGGCGTCACTAATGGATTCTACAAAACATTTAAAGAATACCACCAAGCCTTCTCAAACTCTTCCAAAAATAGAGAAGCAGGAAATACTTTCAAACACATTTCATGAGGCCAGCATTACTCTGGTAACAAACCAGACAAGGACGCCACATGAAAAGAAAATTACAGGCCAATATCCCGGATGAATATAGATGTGAAAACCCTCAACAAGATATTAGCAAATTGAATTAAACAATATATTAAAAGGATCATATACCATGACCAAGTGGGATTTACTCCAGGGATGTAAGGATGCTTCAATATCCACAAAATCAATATGATATCACACAATCACAAAATAAGGAATAAAAATCATATGGATTGCCTCAATAAATGCAGAAAAGAAAACACACTTGAAAAATATAACATCTGTTTATGATTAAAAATAACGCTAAGAAAAGTGGGTATAGGGGAAACATACCTCAACATAATAAGGGCCACAGCCAACATCATCCTAATAGTGAAAAGCTAAAAGATTTCCTCTAAGATCAGGAACAAACAAGGATGTCCACTCCCCCCACTTTTATTCAACATAACAATTCAACATAACAATTAGGCAAGAAAAAGAAATAAAGAACAACCAAATCAGAAAAGTAGTAAAACTGTCACTATTTGCAGATGACATAGTATTATATATAGAAAATCCTAAAGATTCCAAACACTGTTAGAATAAACAAATTCAGTAAAGTTGCAGAATACAAAAATCAACCTACAAAAATCTGTTCTATTTCTATACATTCATAGCAAACTATCAGAGATTAAGGAAATAGTCCTATTTACAACTGCATCATAAAGAATAAAATATTTATGAATAAATTTAGCTTAGGAGGTGAAAGACCTGTATACTGAAAACTATCAGACACTGATTAAAGAAACTGAAAAAACACAAATAAATGCAAAGATATTCTGTGCTTATGGATTAGAAAAATTGTTAAAATGTCCATGGTACCCAAAGCAGTCTACAGCTTCAGTGTGATTCCTATCAAAATTCCAATGCCATTTTTCACAGAAATAGAAAAAACAATCCCAAAATTTGTATGGAACCCCAAAAGACCCTGAATAACCAAAACAATCCTGAGAAAGAACAAAGCTGGAGGGATCACATGCCTGGATTTCAAACTACATTACAAAGCTATAGTAATCAAAACAGTATCAGAGTAATCAAAAACAGACATGGAGATCAGTAGAACAGACTAGAGGGCCCAGAAATATAACCACACACATGGCCAATTAATTTATGACAACAGGAGCCAAGAATATACAATGGGGAAAGGACAGTTTCTTTAATAAATGGTTTTGGGAAAATTGGACAGACATATGCAAAAGAATCATGCTGGACATCTAACTTACACCGTACACAAAAATCAATTCCAAAATAGATTAAAGACTTGAATATAAAACCTGAAATCATAAAACTTAGAAGAAAACATAGGCAGTAAGTTCATTGGTCTTGGTGATAGTTTTTTGGATTTGATACCCCAAGCGAAGGCAACAAAAGCAAAAATAAATAAGTGGGATTATACCAAACTAAATAACTCTGCACAGCAAAGGAAACCATCAACAAAACAAAAAGGCAACCTTACCAAATGGGGGAAAATACTTGCAAATCATGTATCTGATAAGGGGTTAATATCTAAAATATATAAATGATTCACATAACTCAACAGCAAAAACAAAAACAAAGAAACCCCCAAGCCATTTGATTAGAAAACGGACAGAGGATCTTTTTTTTTTTTTTTCCAAAGAAGACCTACACATGGCCAACAGGTACGTGAAATGTTTTCAACATCAGTAATCCTCAGGGAAATGGAAATCAAAACCACAATGAGATATCACCTCACACCTGTTAGAATGGTTATTCTCAAAAAGGCAAGAAATAACAAGTGTTGGAGAAAAGGGAACCCTCATGAACTGTTGGTGGGAATGTAAATTGTGGTGGTCACTAGGGAAAACAGTATGGAGGTTCCTCAAAAACTAAAACTATACTATGATCTAGCGATTCCATTTCTGGCTATTTATCCAAAGGAAAAACACTAACTCAGAAAGAGACACTTACGCCCATGTTCCTTGCAACATTATTTGCAATAGCCATAGAAGTAATCAAAGTGCCCATGATGGATAAATGGATAAAGACGATGTGGCATATATATATACACATACACGATGGAATACAATTCAGCCATAAAAAAAAGAATTCTTGCCATTTGCGGCAACAATAACGGATGGATATTGGTACGGTATGCCATGCGAAATAAGTCAGACAGAGAAAGGCAAATACCATATGATCTCATTTATAAGTGGAATCTAAACAAACAAAAACCAAAACTCCTAGACAGAAGGAACAGAATGGTGGTTGCCAGAGGCAGGGGATGGGGGTGGCTGAAATGGTGAAGGGCCTCAAATCATACAGTCTTCCAGTTATAAGTCCTGGGGATGTAACATACCGCATGGGGACTAGAGTTAATAACACCATATCGTGAGTTTGAAAGTTGCTAAGTATGTACATTTTAAAAGTACTCATCATAAGAAAAAAATTTAGAACTATGTGTTGTGTTGGATGTTAACTAGATTTACTGTGGTTGATCATTTCACGATACATAAAAGCATGGATCCCTGTTTGTGCACCTGAAACTAATAAAATTATATGTAAAATTTTATCTCCATGTAAAAAAAAAAAAAAAACCTGCAAGGACTTTATGTTTGTATATAAAATAGGGTTAAGTCTAGGCTCGGTTAATTATAAGTAGGCTCTGCACCTACATTAATGTCCATTGGGACAGTAGAAATATGTATGGCACAGGAGGTAATTCTTGTCTAAGAGTGTCCCTTGCTTTGCAGGATATCTAAGCATTAAAGTCAAGGAGTAGCTCCCCACCCTCGCTGTGACAACCCAATCTTTCCCACAAGTTTCTGAGATACTCTCTAGGGGGCACTGTTGCCATCCAACTCCATACCTTGAGAGGCACCGTGCTGGGATAAGTTCTAAGCTAGAGCTGCTTGTAGTCCTCTCCCAGCTTCCTGGAAACAGCCATCAGTAGAACATGCGAATGAAGCCAATGTGCAGAGGAAGGTAGAACTGAGAGGTGGCACGAGAGAGAGTCCTAAAGACATTATTTGAGCTCCTGGATCCATGTGTCGCTGAAGTCAGAAAACGTGTATTTTCCAGCTTACCTGAGCATTAGATTTCCTTTTGGTTTCTGATGCAGGCAACCCGCCCAAAATTTAGTCTAAGACATGGTTCTAAAGGCAGTTGTAGATATAATTATCCTTTTTGGGGGGCTTGTTTGATGATACTTTATCGTTACTATTGACTTTTTTCTTCTGCAAAGTATAAATAGAAAGGGCAAAGTGAGCTCCAGAGCATTATGTCTTAGTAGGTCAGACTTAGTAAGGTCTTTTTTACATTTTATTTAGATTCAATTAGCCAACATATAGTACATCATTAGTTTCAGATGTAGAATTCAATAATTCATCAGTTGCATGTAACATCCAGTACTCATCACATCACGTGCCCTCTTTAATGCCCCAGACTTAGTAAGGTCTTGAGCAAATGACCTTTTCATCATGGAACTGATCTACACATACATACATATACACACACACACACACACACACACACACACACACACACACACACACAGTCCTGGCAGACATATTCCTATACTATGGCCACATTCCCTGGGCATAGCTGATTGGTCCAGGGATAAACCAATCAAATTCCCTTTCCCAGGAATTTCAACCCAGGAGGTCCCAGTGGACTGAATCACTCTCTCTAGGTCTGGAACGGTTACAGGTAACATGAACATTAGGGTGGGGGAAGGGGAGAGCTGTAAGGCAGCAATGGTCTACCAGGTGACTTAGGGAAATAGCAAAAACAGATTAGCAAATGTGAAGGAAAAGTTTCAGAAATGTTTCAGTTCCAAGCCCCATCCATTCCCAAGATCCAGCTGTATCCTGCCCTTGTAAATCCTGCTTTTTGGTTTTATCTCCAGGGGGCTTCTTCACTTGCCTCTAAAGAATTCTAAGCTAATACCTTATTCCCATAGGTATTTTAAGTTCTCTCTTCACCCCAAATCAGATCACCAGGAAGCCACACCACAGAATGAGGGTACAGGGTGGGTCATCCACTGCAGAACCACCTGGCGGGGGGGGGGGCGGGGTAGGTGGTACACAGGTAGGTAATAGATTTTCTTTGGCTTTAATCAAAGGTCAACACAAGAAACCACCACACACTTTTTTGTATTCAAACCCAGGCTCTGACCCTCATCCCTGGAGTTGTTTTCTGAGCCTCAGTTTAGCTCTAAAATGGGCATGTTTTTAAGGGCTTACAGGAATCAAGCAGGACAACATGGTCAAATGCTCATCATCTCATGGAAAAGCCAAACATTCAGCAAGAAGCAAACTCAATGGTCAGTTCCAGCTACAGAAGCTCGGACACATTAGCTCCCTTCTCAGAGCCTCATCTTTCTAGTTAGCTCCCTGCCTGAGCTCCCGGCTCTTCCACTCCAGCTCGATGGCCTGGTTTCTGTTTCTCCAAGAGAACCAGAGGCTTTTTCACATTTGCTGTTTTCCTGCCTTAAACAATCCTCTTTCTAACCCTCTATACAGGCTCTTCACCTGACTAACCCAACTCACATCTCAGGTCTTAGATAAGCCTTCCACGTGCCTCTGACTCAGGGCTGCTCCCCACACTCCCAACCCTGTTCATGCACCATGGTCTAGGCTTCACAGAATGGCTCACACCTGGAATATATGTGTATGAGCACAGGGACTACATCTGGTATGTCCACCGAGGTAGGCAGAGCCCAGGCACTGGGCCAGACGCCCAGCAGATATCTACTAAACACGCTCTTCCCTCTTGACTGAATACAAGTCCACCTCGCTTGACAGGCTCACTGCTGGAACCACCAGCTCAACCTTGCTCCTACAACTCCCTGACCAGAGATGCAGAAAAGCTGGTTGTTCCCAAGTTCATGTTTACTTAACCAAAGTCAAAGTCTGATAGCTGAATAGTAAGACAGGCTCAGCAGGCGGGACATACCCCAGCAGTATGTCCTGGCATGGCTGGTAATGCCCTTCCTTTATGTCCAGCCATGGAGCTGTGCCTCTCATTTCTGTTGAAGAAACAATCTTCTTTATATGAACGCTCAGACAATAGGGTTTCAAGTGGTAGAGAGAACCCCATTCCGACTGTTTTGGAGCTGTGGGGCATTGCCGTAATTCACACAGTATCCTCGCAACTGAGGAAGAGGAGCCAAAAAGAATCAAAAGCAAAAACAAAACCACTTTTCTGCAAAGGCATTCTGCGAAAGCCCCGTGCACACAGAAATGGGCTGGTTGGGTCATTTCCAGTTGTGCTGTCGAGAAAAGAGCTGTTTCTCTTTAACTCTTAACTATGAAGATACTACTCCAGGACTATCGTATATTTATGATTTTCACTCATTTGTTTTTAAAAGCAAAATATTTTAAAAACTAGGTCAACGGTGTCGTGATACTCTGTTGTTGAAACAGAGGTCTAGTGCTGAACAAATTCATACCTAGAAATGTTCTCCATTCAATGAAAAGCAGAAACAGAGGTTCTAAGGGGACTTAAACATGTAGCAGGACAGTTTAGATGGGAAATGATGGTAGTTATTAAGAGCTTAGGTACTGCAAATACAGGGTACAACCACCATCCCCCACTGCCATCCCCAGCCAATGACAAGCATTGCTAAGGGATCGTAGCAGTGTAGCACAACAGTTGAGAATGTAGGCTCTGGAATCACACTGGGTTTGAATCCATTTAACAGCTGCATGACCTTGGGCAGGTTAGTCAATCATGCAGGGCCTCACTTAGCTCACTGATAAAGTGGGAGCAGAAGCGTACCTACCTCATGTCCTGGGGTTGACTGAGTGACCAAATGATTTTCTACATATAAAACACTTAGGAGAGTAACCCAACACAAGCGCTCAAGAAATCTTAAGTCCTTATGCCAAAAAATAGACGTAACCCAAGTGCTCATCAACAAGCAAATAAATTGTGATATACACATACAGTGGACTGCTACTCAGCAATGAAAAGTGTAAAAAAAAAAACCTATTAACATGCACAACAACTTGGTTGGATCTCAAAATAATTATGCTGAACGAAAATACACCAAAAAGGTATATATAGTATGATTCCATTTACCCAGAACTCCTGAAAATGCAAACCAATCTATAATGATGGAAAGTGTAGCCATGGTTGCCAGGGAATGGCAAGGCAGGGAAAGGTAGGAGGGAAGGATCACAAAGGGTCAGGAAGAAATTGTTGTGGGTGGTGGATATGGACACTAGGCTGGTTTCGTAAATGTGTATATATGTCAAAAGTCAAACTGTACACTTGAAATATGTGTGAACCGTTGTAGGTCAATTCTCTCTTACTCAAGTTAAGGAAAAATATCAGCCATTATTATTTCCCACTGACCCCATCCCTGTTGGTCACTACTGGGTCAGGGTCAACATTCAATTTGAGTCTTATTGGCTATCCTGGGTTTAGCTGAACTTTTTTATTCTCTCCCACTTATGAGAATGTAGGATTCTAGAACTTACTAGTCCTTGGACCTTAGACAAGTCATTGAGTGTTCATCAGTAATATGGAAATTGCAATAGCTACCTGCCTTTCTGGACTGTTGTGAAGGCTGGATGTAGAAATGTTCAGACGACTCCAGAACACTGCACAGTGTTAGGCAAACGTGAGGGGATGATACAGGCGGTATGCATTTTCACAGTTCATATGTTTGCCAGGACTTAGTTGGCCAGTAGAACTTGATGCACCTTTTAAAGCAGCCCTTTAGCAAATATTATTCCGATGTATGAACAACACGTTTTTATGGTTAGCCATCAGGATCTGTGGAGAGGAGGACTTCAGAGAGAAGAGTCTGAGGGACTGTGGCCAGGCTGCTTGGAGAGGCCCAGACGGCATTGGCAGGAACTGTCATATACAGCCCTTCCCGGGTGGAGAGTCTGCCGCGTAGAGAAGTTTCTTCCATCTGGCCAGGGGCCCGTGCCCTTTGATGAATTAAAGCCTCGTGCTGATTGGCATAGCCAGGCCTGATCGCTTGTGTAAAAGCAATCGTTTAGGTCACTCTACAGAGCCCAAAGGGGTGTTTGCAGGAAACAGCAAATGTTAAAAGACCTCATTTGGGGGGATGGGAAGGAATAAACCCACAGTAGAAAAAAGACTGGAAAGATACAAACTAAAATTGTACCAAATGCGTGCCAAGAGATACAAATCAAAACACTAACACTAGTTACTTTTAGTCTTGGGATATGAGAAGTTTTTACTTTATCTGTGTTGTTTTCTACAGTGAGTGGTTATCACTTCTTGCCATAAGACCAAAAGAGGAAAAAAAAGGTCACAAAGTATTTCTGGTATGGAATTGCTGCTACCTTTGTTCAGAAGAGCAAGAAACATTCTAGTTACCTCTAATCAATAGAGATAGCCGTCAGCCATAAACACACACAAATAATTTAAATGCCTCAAGCCTATGCATGTTCTGGCCAGCTCAGGCATCTGACCCTGAAAGCTGTACCACATGGTAGTTTCTGGAAAGTCCTGCTGTGCCTCTTGACACCCAAATGAGAAGGACAGGGATGTCCCCCAAGCCTCCTTATGTCCTTTAATGCCAGAGCTTGCTCTGTAGTCTATACGTAGATCTAAATTCTTGAATCAACACGTTTTCTGCCTGTAGGGCTCAGCTTGAAGTTAATTGTACTGTACCCCGAATTCCCCCAAGCCTATCAGCCAGTGGGTCTAGAGCAGGTCCCACCAAGAGTGATGAAATGGTCAAGAACCATGACCGGTTCATGGCCTTCTCCATCAACCAAGCCCTGGACCCACCACAAAGAACCTCTTCATGATAGAGGATCCCCAGAAGCATCTCGTGTGTGTCACACCAAGTTCCCTCCGGCCACCACTGTCCCATGGTCTCCCTCATGGAGCCAGTAGGGTCCTTTTGCCCTACATTTCTCCGGAGAGCCCAAACAGTTGGATTTCAATCCTACTGTAAGGATCACCAGCTACATATTCTCGGGCGAGATACTGCTCTGCATCAGTTTCCTTTTCAGTCAGATGGGCACAGTACTACCTATTTCCTAGGGGGTTTGTGAGGATTAAACGAATATTGCAAGGTGCCCTGAGATGTGCCTGGCACACAATAAGCACTCCCTACACGTTTACTGGTATTGCTGCTCTTGGCCAACGCCTCTACAGCTTTCGAGCACCCACTCACTCTCTCTCTGTAGGTTCCTGGCAGCACGTGAAAGAATCTTCATTCTACCAATGGATGAAAAAGCCTTTGAATAAAACCCCAGGCTTCAGTTTTGTCCCAGTGAGCTGCTTGGATGAAATTCTTAATGCAGCTTTCCAGGGAGGCATTTTTCCAAGACTAGATCTCCTCTCTTATAGAGCGAGCTGGAGCCAAAGTCAACCTTCAGAATTCTAAGAGCTGGGAGGGGCTCTGGCCACGATGGGTTTATTCACTCTCCAGTAGCTTTCATACATGGTCTAGGGTTTAGCCTGGGCTCCCCAACTAAATAGGGATGGCTGAACGGGTGACCCAGGCTTTTTTTTTTTTTTTTGGAGGGAAAGCATGCGGGGGGGGGGGGGGGGGGGGGGGGGGGACAGAAGTATAGAGAGAATATTAAGCAGGCTCCATGCCCAAAATAGAGCCTGATGTGGGGCTCGATCTCACAACCCTGAGATCATGATCTGAGTCGAAATCAAGAGTCAGACACTTAACCTACTGAGCCACCCAGGTGTCCCTGGTATTGCTTTAAAACCTCCCCAGGTGATACCAATATGTGGTCAAGGCTGAGCTGTGCTGCTTCGGCCAAAACCAAAGGCCATGCTGTGAAGGTTTTCACGGGAGTCATGGATCACAGGTGTTGGTTAGCCTATGGTCATATTTAAAGATACAAGCAGAGGTTAAACTGACAAGATTGGGGGCTCAGGAATGGGGTCCATAGTATATCAAAGCTCCAGGGTATTTTCTCACCTTTTTGGAAGACTTAGTTTGAGGGACCCCCCCCCCCCAGGTAGGATGGCTTATGTCTTATTATTTAGAGTTCTAGGGGAAGAGTTCCTTTTGTGATTCCACCACCCCTGCTCTCAATTAGAGCTCCCTGCCCAAGTCCAAAGGCAGGGCTGGGCAAAGGCAGATCCCAGCCTCACAGCTCTGCAGTGGCCCTGACCCGGAGGCATTCAGTCTCTCAGGGAGGGGAACAGAGCCAACCCTAGAGTACATGCTGAAGGTGGGACAGGAAGCTGTGCCTTGAAGCCTAGGGAAGGGGACTATGCAGAATTCCTGAAGAGGCTGGGGGCAGCCGGTGGGGGGGGGGGGGGGGGCACTAGGGAGAGAGGACAGGTATGTCCTTGGGAAAGATCCCTAACCACACTGTGCTTCAGATTCTCAAATGTCAAATGGGGACAATAGTACTCACCTCACAGTCACTGCGAAGATTGAGTTAGTACAGTATATGTAAAGAAGGTAGTGCTGGGCACTGAGAAAACCCTTACAAGATAAGCTGAGCTCATCATTATCATTGCTGTCAACATTACCGAGCAGCAATAGTTATTCAGACTCTTCTAGAACCCGGATGAAATTTTCCTTGATAATATTCCCATCACCTTTGAGAGGCAGCAAACCTCTTTTCATGGTAGCTTTTGGGTAATGCTTTGGGTAGTCCTTCAAATTCTGATATTCAAGGTCTGTGTGTTATAACAGCGTGTTTGCACTTTATACCCCATTTCTCTAAGGTCGTTTGTGCTTCTCATTAAAACCAACTTTTTCCAAAAAAAAAAAAAAAAAAGTTGTGCTGCTCTTTGGAATAGTTGTCAAAGGAGCACTCTGGGCCTCACAGAGTCCTAACAAGTGCCTCCTGTGGCCACCACGGACCTGCCAGGGTACCTAGACGTGGTCAGGCTCGGAAAGGACAGAAGAACCAAGCTCACAGGACACCAATGTACTGCCCAGGCTCTGATTTATTGAATTACCGGGGGGGAGCACTTCTTGGTGACAGGACATGGCTGTCTGGGTCTCTAGAGCACCACTCCCTTACTGGCATCCCCCAAAACCCAATTAACAGAGGGCTGTTAGGGAGCCTCAAGTCCAAGCAGAGGAAGTTAGATGGTCAGGAGTGGTAGCTCATTCCAACTGTACAAAAGCCCGCGGGCTGCTTCCTGCCCTACAACGCTAGTGATTAGAGTCTCGAGCTACAGGATGCATATATCACTTGTCCTGGACAGAGCTTGGAGGGGGAACAGGAGGAGAAGCCTGGGCTTCTTGGCCGTCTCCCAGGTACTCCACCAGCGAGCAGCCATGAGGGTTCCACATCCTTTTTTAGGCACTCAATACACAGTAGAACTGGCTAGGTTACAGCTCTGATTTCCTTCATTCCAGGGAAAGTCTTCTAGTCACCGTAAGCACACCTGACGGGTTTTTACTAGGGTACCATAGTGTGAGCCCCCTTCTTTCCTTACCTTCTGTGCCTTTGCCGGGTGACTGCATCCCCCCCCGTGACTGTGACCTCCACCTGCACCCCCTGATTCCCAGTCATGGTTTCATCTTCCAACCCAGCCCGGATATCTGAACCCTCCACCGGGCTCCTTCTCTAGCACATCCAAACTCAGTGTGGGTTCCCCTACCCTCTCCCTGCTACTTCCCACATGGTCACCCTATTGTCCATCCAGACTTTCCAGCCCAAACCCTGAAGCAGCCTTGGGTCTCGCTTACCTTTCTTCACTCCCAGGCTCATCAATCCAAGTCCTGCATAACTTCTCCTAAAATTTTTTTTAAATAATTTAACAGAACATTGATTTATTGCAAGGTGGGATATACGGTGACATGCCATCCTTCTATGTGAGCTTGGTTAGTGAGGAGAGCAACTGTTGAATGTTTGCCCTTGCTCCTTTATTTCTTCAAAATTCAATCCCTGTTCACTTTTTTCATATAACACCTAGCTGCCAGACCGGGACGGAGCAGGGTCACATCCGTGAACTCCAAAGCTCTTTGGCCCAGTGGCTGCAGGCTTGAGAGTCTCCGCTGCCTCCGTCTGCGGCCCCACCATGCACCTGTTCTGGCCTCACTTTTATTTCCCTATAACAATTTTTTTTTTTTCCTAATCATCCTAGGCCCTTGCTGGCCTATGTTTCGGGAATGTTCTTACCAGCCTACCTCTACTCATCTAGAAGATCCCTGTCAAATCTCACCTTCTCCAGAAAGCTTCTCTGCCTACCCGCCCCCCATGCTGGCCAGCAGAGCACAGCACCCCGGAACTCACCACAGTGGGGTCTAGCTGTGTCTGTCTGGCCCCAGTAGGCAGTGAGGCTGTCCAGCTTTCAACTCCCACCCCTAGTGCTAATGTGGTACCTGCACAAGAGGGAGCCTCCCAGCAGGACATTTACATCCCCCTCTAAGGGGGTGGCTTCCGTAACACCCGATTCCTAGCGTCACTTCCATAGCGTCAGCCCCTCCTGACGTCAGTGCCCAGATCTGGGGCCCTTGATTTTTGAGAGTTCTTCCCATTAGCAGGTGCAAACTGAAATGTTATTTTTGTTAGAAGAGATAAGGAGTCTGGAATCAGAGTGCCTGGATTTGAATCCTCACTCCCATCATATTAAGCTGTGTGACTTTGGACAAGTATTGATCTACCTCAGTTCCGTCTCCGATAAACAAGGAGGACCATTGTGTCGAGCTCCTACGGTTGTTCCGAGGGCTCAAGGAGTTTGTATGTATGAACACCGTCTGGCCCATAGTGAGCACTGCATGAGGGTTAGCCAGTCCTGGGATTATTTCCAGAACACTGTCACTCAGATCACAGGTCACCTTTCCTCTTGGCTGCTCTCACCTTGTTTCATCTCCTCAGAGGCACACGCATGGCCTGGGGGCACAACCCTCTGTGCTCTGGCAAAGTCCCTATTTCTAATTAAGGCTTCATTCGGAGCTTCCAGGTGTACCTGAATATTTGGAGGACACTATCCAACGGACTCTAGTCCGTCTCTGGGTTTAGGTGTTCCAGACCAGATAATTGCCCAGGAACTCCAGACATTACAGAACTACTTAATTTTGCAGCTCTCTCACATCTCCTATAATTTTGTGTGTCAAGTTCCAGAGGACTCTAAAGCATTCAACATAGCCCAACACAGGTAGAGTCAGGACAGAGAGTCCTGACTCTCTAGCCTTACCTTTCTGACTCTTTCTTCTGAACCTCCAGAGAATAAAGAAGATGCTGACAAATGAAGATAAGGTGGGAGGATTTAACTCCATACCTCTTGCCACTCTCATACCTTTGGGTGTTTGCTCAAAACACCTGCCCATTGACAGGAAACTCTCACATGTTTGCTCAAGTCTCTTTGTTCATATAGTCTAGAGCTTTGACTATTGGTTCCCAAAGCCTGGCCTATAAGAGGAGCAAAAGGCACCCATGGGCACTGGATGGGCCCCTGCAGTGTACATATAAGAGCACCAGCCATTAGGAACCACCTTGTTGGCTCTGTAGCAGACCTACTACCCTGTCCATCCCAGGGGCCCAAGAGTGCGAAGGGCTCAGGGAAAGTAGAAAGCTCCACAGTTAAGACAGAGCCATACCTCACCATTCACACCCCCAAAGAGTGTGCACACCAGATATGAAAAGACCAAAAAGATTATATAAAGTAGATAGGCTACATGCAAATAGCATTTAAAAGGCTTAAAAAGCAGTACTGTTCTTGGTCATAGTATTACTAACTATTGATTACGCTACAGAAATTGCTTTTCTTATCTGTAATCTAGGCTGCAGATTCTGTGAGGTTAGGAGACTGTATCTGTCACACTGTAAGAGGCACTCAATAGTCCTTGGATGAGGAAATGTTAAGCTTTTATTTTATATGGCCACCATGTGTCAGGCAGAGTAAATTAAAATAATCCTTGGAAATATAGAATTGATTCAGAAATTTATTGATATTTTAAATAAATAAAAATTTATCTAAAACTGAGTTAAGAGTTAAGACCGATAAATGGCATGACTGAAAAGTCATGGTAGAGATTTCACAAGCCAGCCTTGGGAAGCAACCAAATAAAGCATGGGCTGTAGATGCAGATTACCTGCCTGCTTTATACCTCAGCTTCACCACTTACAAATTCTGTCAACTGAAGCAAGTCTCTTAACATCTCTGTGCCCCGGTTTCCAACTGCATAGGAGAATGAGGTCAGTACCTACTTCAGGTGGTTGTTGTGAGGATGAGTTTATTCATGTAAAGTGCTCAGAACACCACCTGGCAGAGAATAAGTTCTCGTAGAGTGTTAGCTATTATACATCTCTCGTGGGCGTGTTTGAGCACTATACCTTGCACAGCGTAGAGTACATGGAAGGAGCTCAATAATGTTTGCTGATAAATGATAACATCAATAAACTAAAATGTGAGGTGGGAGTAGAAGTGAAATTTTCACATGCTATCCAAGTTAACCTATCAGCTTAAAATAGGATGTTATAACTATAAGACATTTTATGTAAGCACCATGGTAACCACAAAGGAACAACCTATAGTAGATACACACAAGATTATGATAATGGTATCAAAACTTACTACCACAAAAACTAATCAAATCACAAAGACTGCCAAAGAGAAAGAAAGGGACAAAGGCACCATAAAACAATCTGAAAACAACAAATTAACAAGTCTTTACCTACCAATAATTATGATAAATGTGAATTAAATTATCCAAAAGACAGAATGGTTGAATGGAAAGAAAAAAAAGAAACCCAAAACACTAGATCCAATGATAGAGAGACTCCCTTTTACTTAAAGATCACACAGGCTAAAAGTGAAGGGTATGGAAAAAAAAAAAAAAAAAGATATTCCAAGTAAATAATGAATCAAAGAGCAGTGTACTTTTATAAAAAAAATTTCGTGCTACAAATGGTCACAGGTGACAAGGAAGTTCATTATATAATGATAAAGGAATCAATTCATCAAGAAAGTATAATAATTGTAAATTTTATGCATCCACCATCAGAGCACTGAAATATATAAAGCAAATACTGAGAGAACTAAAGATATCAACAGGGGCGCCTGAGTGGCTCAGTCGGTTAAGAGTCTGCCTTCAGCTCAGGTCATGATCCCGAGTCCTGGGACCAAACCCTGCATCGGGCTCCCTGCTCAGCGGGAAGCCTGCTTCTGCCTCTCTCTCTGCTGCTCCCCCTGCTTGTGTTCTGTCAAATAAATAAAATCTTTAAAAAAATAAAAAGACATCAACAGCAATACAATAATAGTAGGGAACTTAAATAACACAATCTCAATCTTGATTAGATCACCCAGGCAGAGAATCTATAAGGACACAGTGGATTTCAACAACACTATAGACTAAATGGATTTAATAGACCTACAGAACATTCTATCCAACAGCAAAATACACATTCTTTTCAAGTGGAAATGGAACAATCTTCAAGGGGACATGTTAGACTATAAGACAAATCTCAACAAATTCAAGAAGATAGAAATTACATCAAGTATTTTTTCTGATCACAATGGTATGAAATTAGAAATCAGTAACAAAATTCACAAACACACATTCTTTTAAAGGTTTTATTTATTTGACAGAGAGCGCACAAGCAGGGGGAGCAGCAGAGGGAAAGGGAGAAGCAGGCTTGCTGCTGAGCAGGGAGCCCGATGTAGGGCTTGGTTCCAGGACTCGGGATCATGACCTGAGCCGAAGGCAGACGCTTAACCAACTGAGCCACTCAGGCATCCTCAACACACTCTTGACCAACCAATACATCAAAGAAGAAATCAAATGGGACATCCAAAAATATCTTGACACAAATGAAAATTGAAACACAACATACCAAAACTTAAAGGATGCAGCAAAAGCAGTTCTAGGAGGAAGTAACTATGACAACCTACCTTAAGAGAAAAAAAAAAAATCTCAAAACAACCTAATAGTATACCTCAAGGAACTAGAAAAAGAACAAACTAGGCCCAAAGTTAGCTGAAGTAAATAAAATTAAAGAAATGAAATAGAGAATAGGACAAAAATAGACAAGATTAACAAAATAAGAACTGCTTCTTTAAAAATATTAAGAAAAATTGACAAACCTTTAGCTAGACTCACCAAGAAGGGGGTGGGGGGGGAAGGACTCAAAAAAATCAGAAAGAGGAGCTATTACAATACAACTGATACCACAGAAATAAGGACAAAGGATCAGAGACCACTATGAACAATTATACACCCAAAAACTGGACAGCCTAGAAGAAATGGATAAATTCCTACAAACATAGAACAGAATAATGAAGAAATAGAAACCCTATGCAAACCAATGATGAATGAGATGAAGCATTAAAAACAAACAAAACCTCCCAACAAATTTCAGGACGAGATGGGTTCATTGGTGAATTCTATAAAACATTTAGAAAAAAACTAACACCGATACTTCATAAACTCTTCCAAAATATTGAAAAGGCACTCAAACTAATTTTAAAAGACCAGTATTACAACGATACCAAAGTCAGATAAAGACACTACAAGAAAAGGAAACTATAGGTCAATATCCCTGATGACCATAGATTCAAAAATTCTCAATGAAATATTAGCTGAATTGGACAATACATTACAGTGATCATGCACAAGGACCAAACAAGATACATCCCAGAAATGTAAGGATGGTTCAACATACAAAAATCAATATAGGTGATACAGCATATTAGTTGAATGAAAAATAAAATCTTATCTCAGTAGATGTAGAAAAAGCATTCAACAAAATGCAACATTCATTCATAAGAACTTTCAACAGATATAGAAGGAACTTACTTCACACAAAAAATGACATACATGATAGGCCCACGGCTCACATCATACTCAAAAGTGAAAGGTTAGGGGCGCCTGGATAGCTCAGTAGTTAAGCATCTGCCTTCAGCTCAGGTCATGATTGCAGGGTCCTGGGATCAAACTCCGTATGGGGCTCCCTGCTCAGCAGGAAACCTGCTTCTCCCTCCCCCACTCCCTCTGCTTGTGTTCCCTCTCTAGCTGTCTCACCATCAAAAAAAAAAAAAAAAAATTTAAAAAAAAAAAAAAAAAGAGTGAAAGGTTAAAAATTTTCCTCCAAGATCAGGAACTAGACAAGGATGCCCACTCTCACCACTTCAATTCAATATAGTACTGGAAGTTCTAGCCAGAGCAATTAGGACAGAGAAAGAAATAAAGGGCATCCAAGTCAGGAAAGAAGAAGTAAAGCTGTCACTACTTGCAGATGACAGGACATAGTTTATAGAAAATTCTAAAGACTTTATGAAAATACTATTAGAATAAGTGAATTCAGTAAAGTGGAATGGTTCCAAATCAATGTACAAGAATCTGTTGCATTTCTATACACTAGCAATGAAATAGCTGAATAAAGAAAACAATCCCATTTGCAATAGCAACAGAAGGAATAAAATACTTAGGAATAAATTTAACCAAGGAAGTGAAAGATCTGTGCACTGAAAAACATAAAACACTGATAAAAGAAATTTGAAGAAGACACAAATAAGTGGAATGTTATCCCATGTTCATGGATTGGAAGAATATTGTTGAAATGTCCATTCTCCCAAAGCCATCTATAGATTCAGTGAGAGGACTATCAAAATTCCAATGGCATTTTTCAGAAACAGAAAACAATCCTAAATGAAACTACAAAAGACTCTGAAAAAGAACAAAGCTGGAGGCCTGACACTTCCTGATTCAAACTATATTACAAAGGTATAGTAATCAAAATAGTATGGTATTAGCATAAGAACAGACCTATAGATTAGTGGAACAGAATTGAGATCCTAGAAATAAACTTCTGTATATACGGTCACAAATATTTGACAAGGGAGCTAAGAATACTCAATTAGAAAATAGTGTCTCCAATAAATTGTAGTGGGAAAACTGGATAGTCACATGCAAAAAATGAAACTGGACCCCTATTATATACCCCTCACAAAAATTAACTCAAAATGGATTAAAGACTTAAATGTAAGACCTGAAACTACAGAACACCCAGTGAACACATACAGAAAAAGCCCCTTGCTATTGGTCTTGGCAATCAATTTTTTTATATAGGACACCAAAAACAACAAAACAAGTAGGTCTACATCAAACTAAAATCTTCTCCACAACAAAAGAAAATGAAAAACAGCTTATGAAATGTGAGAAAATATTTGAAAGCCATATATATGAGAAAGGGTTAATATGCAAAATACATAAGATAATCATGTAGCTCAATAGCTAAAAAGGAAATAATCTGACTAAAAAAATGGGCAAGGACAAAACAAGTTTTTTAGAAGACTGAAATCATATTAAGCATCATTTCTAAGCATAGTAGTATAAAACTTAAAAATCAATTACAAAAAGAAATGTGGAAAATTCACAATTATGTGGGGATTAAACAACATGCTACTGAACCACCAGGGGATCAAAAGAGGAATAAAAAAATACCTTTAAGAGAACTGAAAATGGAAATACAACATACCAGAACTTATGGAATGCAGCAAAAACAGTTCTATGAGGTAAGTTTATAATGATAATGCCTACATCAAAAAATAAGGAAAATCTCAAACAACCTAACTTGACGTCTCAAACGAGAAAAAGAACGAAGCTCAAAGTTAGTAAAATGGAAGGAAATAACAAAGATCAGGAGAAAATAGACTGAAAAGGCAATAGAAAAAAAAAATCAAAATGACTAAGATCTGGGAATTTTTTTTTGAATAAACAAAATCCACAAACCTTTAGCTAGACACACCAGAAAAAGAGAGAAATCAAATAATATCAGAAATGAAGGAGACATTACAGCTGATAATACAGAAATACAAAGGATCATAAGAGTACTCTATCAATTATACACCAACAAATCAGACAATGTAGAAGAAATGGGTAAATTGCTAGAGCCATACAACCTACCATGGACATACTTAAGCATGAAGAAATAGAAAATCTGAAAAGACAAGTACTAGTAAGGAAGTTGAATCAATAGTCAAAAACCTCCCAACAAACAAAAGTCCAGGACCAGATGACTTTGCTGGTGAATTCTATAAAACATTTAAGGAAGAATTAATACCAAACCTTCTCAAACTCTTCCAAAAACAAAAAGAGGGAACACTTCTAAACTCACTTTATGAGTTTAGCATTATCCTGATACTAAAATCAGACAAGGACACCACAAAGAAAGAACTATAGGCCAATATCCCTGATGAACACAGATGCAAAAACCCTCAACAAAATATTAGCAAAGCGAATTTAACAGTATATTAAAAGGATCACACTATGATCAAGTGAGATCTATTCCAGGGATGCAAGGATGATTCAATATACACAAATTAATCAATACACCAATTAACAAATAAAGGATAAAAATCATATGATCTCAATAAATGCAGAAAAAGCATTTAATGAAATTCAACATCCATTTATGATAAAGAAAAAAGAATCTCAACAAAATGGACATAGGGTGATATAAATAAACATAATAAAGGCTATATAAGAGAAGTCCACAATTAATATATGCAATGGTGAAAAGCTTTTAGCTTTTCAGAACAGGAATAAGACAAGGATGCCTACTCTCCGCACTTTTATTCAACATAATGTTGGAAATCCTAGATAGAGCAATTAGGCCAGAAAAAAAAAAAAAGCATCCAAATTGGAAAGGAAGAAGTAAAATAGTCACTATTTGCAGATGACATTATATATAGAAAACCCTAATGATTCCATAAAAAACTGTTAGAATAAACAAATCCAGTAAAATTGCAGGATATAAAATCAATATGAAAATCTGTTGTATTTCAGTTATCAGAAAAATCGTAAATTGTATCAAATAAAATATGTAGGAATGTTTAACTGAGGTGAAAGACTAGTACATTAGATAGTATCAGACACTAATGAAAGAAATTGAAGAGGATACAAATAAATGGAAAGATATCCTGTGCTCATGGATTAGAAAAAATTAACGTTGTTAAAATGTCCATACTATCTAAAGCAATCTACAGATTAAATGCAATCTCTATTTCCACAGAATTAGAACAATCCTAAAACTTTTATGGAACCATACAAGACCCTAAATAGCCAAAGCAATCTGAGCCTCATGAACCCTGATTTCAAGCTATATTACAAAGCTATAATAATCAAAATGGTATGTTGTTTGCATAAAACAGACACATAGATCAATGGAACAAAATAGCCCAGAAGTCAACCTATGAGGCAAGAATGTACAGTAAGGAAAGGACATGCTCTTCAAAAAATGGTGTTGGAAAAACTAGACAGCCACATGCAAAATAATGAAACTGGAGTACTACCTTATACCATACACAAAAATTAACTCAAAATGGATTAAAGACTTGAATGTAAGACCTGAAACCATAAAAATCCTAGAAGAAAGCTTGGAAGCTCGCTCCCTGACATCAGTCTTGGGGATGGTTTTTTGGATTTGACACCAAAAACCAATAATACAACATAAGCAAAAATAAACAAGTGGGACTACATTATACTAAAAAGCTCTGTACAACAAAGGACACCATCAATAAAATGACAAGGCATCAACGAAATATTGGCAAACTGAATCTAATAATACACTAAAAAGTCTTTACCACAATCAAATGAGATTTATTCCAGGGATACAAGGATGGTTCAATATGTACAAAAATCAACAGGATACATGACATCAACGAGAGAAAGGATAAAAACCATACAATCATCTTAATAGGTGAGGAAAAAACATTTTACAAAGTACAACATCCATTCATGATAAATAACTCAATAAAGTAGGCTTAGATGGACTCTACCTCAACATAATAAAGGATACACACACACACACACACACACACACACACACACAGTTAAGGTCATACTTAATGGTGAAAAATGGGAGCTTTTCCTTTAAGATCAGGAACAAGACAAGGATGTCCACTCTCACCACTTCTATTCAACATAGTACAGAAAGTCCTAGCTGCAGCAATCAGGCAAGAATAAAATGCATCTAAATTGATAAGGAAGAAGTCAAACTTTCCCTATTTGCGGATGACATGATACTGTATTTAGAAAGCCCTAAAGACTCCACCAAAAAGCTATTAGAACTCACAAATTCAGTAAAGTTGCAGAATTCAAAATTAACACACAAATCTGTTGCATTTCTATACACTAATAATGAAGTAGCAGAAAGAGAAATGAAGAAAACAATCCCACTTACAATTGCACCAAAAAAATAAAATACCTAGGAATAAACAACCAAGGAAGTGAGAAAGCTGTACTCTGAAAACTATAAAACACTGGTGAAAGAAATTCAATAGGACACAAATGAAAAGACATTCCATGCTTATAGATTAGAAGAATCTATATTGTTATAATAGCATACTACCCAAAGTAGTCTACAGATTTAATGCAATCCCTATCAAAATACCAACAACATTTATCACAGAACTAGAACACAAAAATTTACGTGGAACCGCCAAAGACCGTGGATAGCCAAACAATCTAGAGGAAGAAAAACAAAGCTGGAGGTATCACAGTCTGAGATTTCAAGATACTACAAAGCTGCAGTAATCAAAACAGTATGGCACTGGCACAAAAACAGACACATAGATCAATAGAACAATAGAGTACCCAGAAAATAGACCCACACTTATATGGTTAATCAATATGTGACAAAGGAGAAAAGAATATATGTTGGGTAAAAGACCGTATCTTTAACAAATGCTGCTGGGAAAACTGGACAGCTACATGAAAAAGAATGGAACTGGAACACTTTCTTACATCATACACAAATTCAGAATGGATTAAAAACCTAAACGTGAGACTTGAAACCAAAAAACTAGAAGAAAATAGGCAGTAAATTATTTGACACCAGCCACAGAAGTATTTTTCTAGAGGTCTCCTCAGGCAAGGGATACAAAAGCAAGAATAAACTATTGGGACTACACTATCCAATAAGGGGCTAATATCCAAAATCTGTAAAGAACTTCTAGAACTCAACACCCCCAAACCAATTAATCCAATTAAAATGGGCAGAGGATCTGAACTGACATTTTTCCAGAGAAGACCTACAGATGTCCAACAGACACATGAAAAGATGTTCAACATCACACATCATCAGGGAAATGCAAATCAAAACCAAAATGAGATACCATCTCACATGTTAGAATGGCTAAAATAAAAAAGACAAGAAATAATAAGCATTGGTGAGGATGGGGAGAAAAAAGGAACCCTCATGCCCTGTTCATGAGAATGCAAATTGGTATAGTCACTGTGGAAAAAAGTATGGAAGTTCCTTAAAGAATTAAAAATAGAACTAGCATATGATCCAGTAATTCCATTACTGGGTATTTACCTAAAGAAAACAAAACACTAATTTGAAAAGACATATGCATCCTTACATGTATTACAGCATTATTTACAATAGCCAAGATATGGAAGCAACCCAAGTGTCTATCCATAGATGAATGGATAAAAAAAAGATGTGTTTATATTATAAATTTATATATTTTATATAAATTTGTTTTTATATAAATTTATATATGATATAAACACACATATACATATACATCATATATATTTTAGATATACACACATATATATATAATGGAATATCAGAGCCACAAAAAGAATGGGATTGTGCTGTTTCCAACATGGATGGACCTAGTGAAGTCAGAGAAAGACAAATACCATATGATTTCACTCATATGTGGCATTTAAGAAATAAAACAAAGAAAAAAGAAACAAAAAAGCAGTTTCTCAAATACAAAGAAACCTTGTCAGAGAGACGGTGGATGAGAGGCTGAAATAGATGAAGGCGATTAACAGTACACTTATGATGAGCACCGAGTCCTGTATGGAAATGCAGCATATTATACACCTGAAACTAACAACACTGCATGTTGATCATCCTTCAGTTAAAAAAGATTAAATGGCAAAAAAAAAAAAAAGGCAACGTACTGAATGGACAAAAATCTTTACAAGTCATGTATCTGATAAAGGGTTACTATACAAACTAAAGAATTCCTACAACTCAATAGCAAAAAAAAAAAAAAAAAATCCAAAAATGTGCAGAGGATCTGAACATTTTTTCCAAAGATGACAGAGATGGCTAACAAGTACGTGAAAAGATGTTCAACATCACTTATCAGGAAAATGCAAATCAGAACCACAATGAGAGGTCACCTCACACCTGTCAGAATGACTATTATCAAAAAGACAATAACAAACGTTGGCAAGGATGTAGAGAAAAGGGACCGAAGCCCTCATGCACGGTTGGTGAGAGTGTGAATTGGCACAGCCACTATAAATAGTATGGAGTTTCCTTAAAATATTAAAAATAGAACTACCTTACGATCTAACAATTCCACTTCTGTGTATTTATCAGAAGGAAAAGAAAATACTAATTCAAAAAGATATATGCTCCCCCACAGTCATTGCAGCATTTACAATAGCCAATACATTGAAGCAACATAAGTGCTGGGTGAATTAATAAAAATGGGGGCACCTGGGCGGCTCAGTAGTTAAGCGTCTGCCTTTGGCTCATGTCAATAAACGTATTACCATAATTATTTCTCAATATACATGTGTATCAGATTATCACACTGTACCCCTCAAACTTACACAACGTTATAGGTCAATCCTATCTCAGTAAAGCTGGAAAAAATAAGATACAAAATACTCTGGCAAAAAAATAATGTTCATTGAATGAGTGAAGGAGAGCAGACTCTCAAGAGCAGGGTCCTGGGACGGAGCCCCGCGTGGGCTCCCTGCTCAGCGGGGAGGCTGCTTCTCCCTCTCCCTCTGCCACTCCCCCTGCTTGTGCGCGCTCTAAAAAATAAAATAGAAATCTTAAAAAAAAAAAAGTGGTGTATATATGTGTATTATAGAATGGAATATTTAGCCATAAAAAAGGAAATCTTGTCATTTCAGACAACATGAGTAGACCTTGAGGGCATTAGGTTAAGTGAAATAAGTCAGACAGAGAAAGGCAAATACCATAGCATCTCACTTACTATGTGGAATCCAAAAAAAACAAGAAAAACCCTAAACTCAGAGAGAGCAGAAGAGTGGTGGCCAGAGCTGGGACTGGGGGAAAGTTAGGTGGGGGAAATGTAATGTGAGAAGGTAGTCAAAAAGGTACAAATTTCCAATTATAAAACCAATTCTGGGGATACAATGCACAACATGGTGACTATATTAATACTGTATTGCATATTTGAAAGAGTAGGTCCTAAAATTTCTTATCACAAGGAAAAAATTTTGTAAGTATTTGTGATGATGGATGTTAACTAGGCTTATTGTGATCATTTCACAATATTTACAAATATTGAATCATTAAGTTATATACCTGAAACTAACATGTTACATATATCTGAATTTTAAAAAAATGGGCAAAGGGCCTGAATATTTTTCTACAGGTTTACAAATGGCCAACAGTTACATAAAAAGGTACTCAACATCACTAATTATCAGGTAAGTACAAATCAAAACCACAATGAGGTATCACCTCACTGTTAGAATGGCTGTTAGCAAAAACAAAAGAGATAAGTATTGGCTGAAGTGTGGAGAAAAGGGAACCCTTGTGCACACAGTTGGTGGGAATGTAAGTTGGTGAAGCCACCATGGAAAACAGCATGGAGGTTCCTCAAAATATTAAAAATAGAACTACCACGTGATCCAGCAATCTCGCTCCTGGGCATAAGGAAATGAAATCACATCTCAAAGAGATATTTGGGGGGTGACGAGGTGGTTCCGTTAAGCGTCTGCCTTTTGGCTCAGATCATGATCCCAGGGTCCTGGGATTGAGTCCTACATCAGGTTCCCCGCTCAGCAAGGAGCCTGCTTCTCCCTCTGCCTGCCGCTCCCCCCTGCTTGTGTTTTCTCTTGCGTGCGCTCTCTCGCTGGCTCGCACTCTATGACAAATTAAAGAGAGATTTGCACCTCCATGTTCATTGCAGCATTATTTATAATAGTCAAGACATGGAAACAACCTAAGTGTCCACAAGTGGATGAATTGAAAAAGAAAATGTGACACACACACACAGCAATATTAATTGGCCACAATAAAGAAGGAAGTCCTGACATTTGCAATAATACATGGACCTTGAGGACTGCAAAGTGAAGTCAGAGGACGAATAACAGATGATCTCACTTATACGTGGGATCTAAAATAACTGAATTCATAGAAAGCGTAGAGTGGTGGTTGCCAGGGGTGAGGGGTAGAGGAACGATGGACAACGGGTAACAACTTCCAGCTAGGAGATGAATAAAGTCTGGGGATCTAACGTCCAGCATGGTGACTATAGTCAATACTATATTGTATATTTGAAAGTTGCTAGGAGTTGATTTTAAATGTTCTCACTACAAAAACAAAACAAAACAAAAGACCCCAAAACAAACACCCAAATAGAAAAATACAAATGGTAACTATGTGAGGTGATAAATGTATTACCATAATTATTTCTCAATATACATGTGTATCAGATTATCACACTGTACCCCTCAAACTTACACAACGTTATAGGTCAATCCTATCTCAGTAAAGCTGGAAAAAATAAGATACAAAATACTCTGGCAAAAAAATAATGTTCATTGAATGAGTGAAGGAGAGCAGACTCTCAAGAGCAGAGTCTAGTCCTGTTCCAGACCAGCTGCAGGGTTGGCTTGGCCAAATGATGAAGGAAATGGCCATTTGATCAATGCTAGGAGGCAGAGGCTGGCCCCAAACAGGTGGAAGAAAGTTCCCAGGAGGATGGGCTCTGCTTTGCTGCCCTGAAGACTGGGCCAGATCCCAGAGCATACCTGATAAACCTCTACCCCAGGGGACACCCAGGGATACCCCTTGTCTTGGTGTAGGGCAGCCTTCCAGTTCAGAGATGGCCCACTGGCAGAGGAAAAACCCTAAGGCCCATCTACCCTGGACTGAAAATTCCAGAGTACAGGTTTTTGTTTTTGTTTGTTTAAATTGGACAGAGCGCGCACAAGCAGAGGGAGAGGGAGAAGCAGGTTCCCCTGCTGAGCAGAGAGCCAGATGCAGGGCTCCATCCCAGGACCCCCGGATCATGAGATTTTAACCGACTGAGCCACCAAGGCGCCCCCTGGAATACAGGTATTAACACGATTTCATAAAGGAAGAAAATGCAATGTAGGAGTCCACTAACTTGCTCAAGGCCCCGCAACTAAAAGCCACTGGAATAGGAATTCCCCTTGCCATTCTTAGTCTCTACACTATGCTACCTCCCTAACTTAATGGTCCCAAGTCTTCATTTCCTTTTCCGTAAGACCAGAACCATCAATGGTTCCTAGCTCACAATACCTGGGGAAATTAAGTGGTAGAACGAACACGAGAGCCTAGCACACAGTAGGCATGCAGGAAATAATGGGTGTTCGGCAAATATTGGTTCTCCTTTCCTAGTTCCAGATCCCCCTTCAGGCATTCAGCTCTCACCCGGCGAGGGCTTGCATTACAGAACCAACTGAGGGATGATGGAGGGAGGTGGGCAGGGGAGGGGCTAGGTGGGTGATGGGCATGAAGGAGGGCACTTACTGGGAGGAGCACTGGGTGTTATATGTAAGTGATGAATCACAAAATTCTACACCTGAAACCGATTTTACCATATACGTTAACTAGAATTTAAATAAAAACTTTAAAAAAAAATAAACGACTTTCAGTGTTATCACTGAATCCTAGAGTAAACCACTCAGACCAATGGGGCGGGGAGGGAAATCACATGTGACCTTGGAAAAGTTCCTCCACTCTGGGCCTGTTCGGTCAGTGGCAGGATGTTGCCCTTGATGTTTGCCCGTAAGAGTTAGGAGATTAAGGAACAGGAGGAAGTATGGAGGCAGCCCAGCACCTGCCTAGTGACAGGTGTGTAGGTAACTGCAGCATCCCCTTACCCCAGTGGCCATGGCCAGAGGGGCAGGAATTCTACTTTGATTTCACTAGAATAAGGGAATTAGGAGGATTACTTTACACAGCTAAAGATCAAAGACTGTTGAAAGAACTTGGGCTGGTTAGTCCAGAGAACACAGGGTTTATACAAACCCAGCTAACTGGATGCCGGCACCTATTTAAAACCAGGGCTTCCTTGGGATCAAGAGAGGCCCAACCCATTTTCATCTGATAAGGTTTCTGGTATATGAAGGGAAAAAATTGTTGAGGTTTCCGCTATATATTATTGGGAAAGTTTTTAAAGGAAAAATATTTAGTATTAAAAAATACTAAATCGGGGTTATAAATATTATGGCATACCTTCAGTGTTAGATTTAACAAATGTTACCACACAAAACTAAAGCTAATATAATTGCGCTAATCCTAGGACAACTACTAGATTTGTGTATTTCTTGAAAATCTTAATTCGCGGTGCGCTGCATGCGGGCTTTGTCGACGGGTAACGGGACACAAACTTTTTTCAACCCTGTCGGGGCACCTACCTGGAGAAAAGGTCAACTTTTTGAGCTTGAGGGCGCATCTGCATGGGATCAATCTCTTGCTCCGTCTCGGTCTCCCCCTCACGCTACAGGCGCATTGGAATGGGGGCCAGACATTCCACAAGCCGCGGAGTCAGAATGGAGCCCTGGAGTGGACGCTCGGAGAAAGCGGGTTTCTCCTGGGCGGCATTCCCCCCCACACACACACCCCCGAGCACGTAGCCCTACCCTGAAATGTTGGGGCAGGGTGGGAAGTAGCTCCTTGGTTGGCACGTGGGCAGGACATTTATGTGGCTGGAGCAACCATTTTAAACTTTTGTGGGTTCTGATGAAAATCCGGAGAAAACCTAGGACCTTCTCCCCAGAATTCTCTCTCCCCCCGCACCCACGCACGCATGTACGATTTTCCCGCCATGGAGTTGGGAGAGGTCCACACCCAGGGTGAAACCCCGGGCTGGCGTGTATTCCGTCCCAGGGCCCGCCTGGCCCCGGGGAGCCCGGCTCCCCGCAGGCCCCGGCACCCAGCCGCTCGGCCAGAGCTGGGCGGGGCTGGGGGCGGCGTGGCCCGGGGCGGCGTGCCCAGCTCCCCCCCCAACCCCCACCCCCCGCCGCCACCACCCGGGCCACCGCCCCGGGACTCCGAGACTGGGCCCACGCTGCTGCTGAGCTGCTGCGCAATTGCTCCGGGAGCCCGGACTCGCGGACGAACGCGCCGCCGCGGCTCGGCTTGCCAAGCGCTGCTCCCGGGCCGCCGCCGGAGCCATGAAGATGCACTTCTGTATCCCGGTGTCCCAGCAGCAGCTGGACCCGCTGGGGGGCCGCTACGTGGTGCGCCGGGGGCCAGGGCCGACTGGGCTGGGGAAGGTTGGCGACCTGGCGGGGCGGGGGCTCACCTGCTCGCTCAGCTAATCCAGACGGTCTGTCTCTGTGTTGCAGCTGTACTCCGTGTACCTGGACGGCTACCTCTTCTGCAGGGTGCGCTACAGCCGACTGCATCGTTGGAACGAACAGGTGAGCAGGTTCGAGGCAAGTGAGTGCGCCCCAAGACAGCGGACTTTTTGAGGACTCCAAGCTCCTAATCGGCAATTTGGTATTGCTTGGCATACCGCTCCTTGTATATAGGTTGCCGCTCCTAACCATCTACAGCTGGGAGATGAGGGGATAGGCTCAGGTCATTCTCCCAGCCTCTTTCCAGCCCAATGATCTCCAGCAGCCCCACCTGGCAGGGTGCTCCCTTTCAGTTTCAGCTGTCCCCCAGGACAACGCCCCCGTTCAAAATGAGCATACTCAGTCTAGACCAAGGTGCCTTAGGAACTTGTACGTAGGTGTTTAATCTCCCAGAGTTTCTTAGGCTGACTTCTTTTAAAAAGGTGTGTTTATTTTTGTTTTCAAATTCGTGTATTTATAGGCTTCAAGTACTGGCAGGCTGGAAACCCAGGAAGCAGATGACTTATCAGGACAGGAGGCCATTTCCCACTACAGTTTCTCACTCTGAAGTCCTGGTGGCATTTTCTTTGGGAGGCAGCCTGATTTATTAACCTGCTCTAGTGGGTTTTATTGTCCTAATAAGGAAGTGTTGCAGGTCTTCAAAATGGGTTGGAGGAGTAAAAGAAAGTTTGGAAATAAACTTCACCCTCCCTCTACCTCCACGCATAATGTTTTCTTTTTAATTAATTTTTTTTTAGATTATATACCTTGATTTTAAAGAGAATATACCTAAAATTAGAAAGAAAGGGGAGCCTGGTTGGCTCAGTGGGAAGAGCATGTGACTCTTGATCTGAGTTTGAGCCCCAGGTTGGGTACAGAGATTACTTAAATAAATAAAACTCAAAACAAAACCAAGAAACAGACAAACTTGCCCAGGCAACAGCTATTAACATTTTTAGGAGAATCCTTCCAGGCAATCTGGGTTTCTAGTGAACAGATATACCTTCTGTTGAAGGACAGCTCTTAATTTCATTTTTTTTTTATATTGCAAACATTGCAGTGAGCCTTCTTGCTCGTATCAGAGGGCATTGGAAAAGTCCATTTTCAAGGTATGATTAGGTTTCTTTGGAGTCAACAAAAAACAGGTGTAAAATGCGCTTGTTATCTTGTAATATGCTTGTAATTTGTGTGGTCCTCTCTGAATTGCTACCACCTGCTGCAGTTGCCCCAGAAGGTTCTCAGGAATGATGGTGGGCTGACTCAGTGAGGAAGGCATGGATTCAGACTTGTGCAAGATGAGAAGCTAATTGTGACCAGAACCTGTCTGGGGATTTGAGAGGACTGCTGAGGTTGGCAGATGGAGATCTTAAGGGAAGAGAAAGTACAGGTGTGTTAGGTATTTGGAGGAGGAAGTTGAGGTACCATCTCCCCCACTAATCCGTCTTCTCTAATGTGAGGTGGAATTGGGGAGGTTGCCATTCACAGCATGAAAAACAGGAGACAGCTGTGGGGAGCAGGAGGGTGTGGAATTGACTGACCACTTCCTGGCTGGTCACCTTACCTCTTCTCTGACCTTCAATTTTTTTCATCAAAAATAATAAAGAGATGGTTATAGGTGTCCACTTTCCAGGGTACTTGCGAAGAGTAGGGGCTAGTTTCTCCCAGAACCTCGGACATGGTACATGCTCAGTAAACATTTACTGACTGATTTAAGATTTTATTTGTCAGAGAGAGAGAGAGCGTGCACGCACAAGCAGGGGGAGCTGAAGGCAGAGGGGAAGCAGGCTTCTTGCTCAGCAAGGAGCCTGATACGCGGCTCCATCCCAGGACCCCAGGATCATGACCTGAATTGAAGGCAGATACTTAACCAACTGAGCCACCCAGGTGTCCCCCCCCTCTTTTTTAAGATTTATTTATTTGCGGGAGAAAGGTGCACCCATGATGGGAGGGGTAGAGGGAGAGAATCTCAAGCAGACTCCCCACTGAGCGTGGAGCCTAACATGGGGCTCAGTCTCATGAGAACATGAGAACATGACCTGAGCCAAAACCAAGAGTCAATGCTTAACTGACTGAGCCACCCAGACACCCCACTGCAGTGGACTCTTAAATATTGAATTGCCACAGCCTGGTGCCCAATGTGGGGTATAGAGTAGATATTAATTAATACTTCATATTTGTCCCAAATTTTTCAAAATCCAAAAGTGGAGATTTCTTTATCCAGTTTCCAACTATCTTGCACCTTGCACTTAGCATTTTTCCTCTTTCAGTCGGAACAACTTCATTTTAAAGAAACTATTTAGAACTTAGGTGGCTATTTGTATTATTAATTTAAAACAACAAGCAGTTACTGTGCATTAAGGTTGGTACCAAGAGCTTTACCTGTAATAGCATGTTTAATTTTTACAGCAGTTCTATGAGCTAGGATTATAATTAGCCTCATTTAACAGATGAGAAAACTGAGGCACAGCTTGCTCCAAATCAAACTGCTGGTAAGTATTGGAGCCAAGATTTGATCTCCAGAAACTGCTCTGACCCATTACATTTTGTGGTTTCTTACTAAAGTCAACAAAATAAATTGTATCAGTAAAACAATTGGGTCCTAAAATAACAAGGTTTTACTCTATTTTGGAATAACATGAAAATTCCCAATTTCAGGTGTTCAATGTGGTGAATTTTGGTACATGTATACAATACTACCGCCATAATCAAGATAAAGAAAAGTTTTGCACTCTAAAATTCCCTTGTCCCCTTTGCCCTTGATCCTCTCCCTCCACTTCTCACCCCAGGCAACCAAGATCTGCTTTCTGTCTGAGTTCCAAGCACAGGATTTTATTCAGACTGCCCAGCAAGCCTCTGTGGGGTCAGCAGTACACTCATCATAATGACTCCCGTTTTGTATATAGTCTGAGTAAGTTTGCCAGATTTAGCAAATAAAAACACACGCTCCCCAGTTAAATGTGAATTTCTGATCAACAAAGAAATTTTTAGATAAGTAGTTCCATGCAGTATTTGGGACATACTTAACCGGGCATCCTTTATTTTGTCTGGCAACCCTGAGTCTGAGAAAGTTTGGGGGATGTCTTTCAGGCACTTCTCAGCTAGATCTTATTCTTCCTCTTCCACTGAAGATCTGAAAATGGCTCAGAATTCTTAATCTGATTTAATACAAAGCACTATAAAAAGGAAAACAATAAAAGGCCCCATCTGTGTGTGCATTTGAGTATATTTCCTAGGAAGTTCTGTATCCTGATAGAATAAAAATGTCATCTTATAGAATTAACTGCTTTATTTACTTAAGAAACATTTACTAAGTTCCTATTAGATGATATGCACTGTGGTATATTATGTGCAGATGGCACTTCAGCACATGTGATTTTTTTTAAATTTTATTTGAGAGAGAGAGTGTGTGAGAGAGAGAGCACAAGCAGGGGGCAGCGGGAGAGGGAGAAGCAGCCTTCCCGCTGAGCAGGGAGTCTGATGCGGGGCTTGGTCCCAGGACCCTGAGATCATGACCTGAGCCGAAGGCAGACACTTAACTGACTGAGCCACCCAGGCATCTCAGCACATATGATTTTTGACTTTAAGTATTGGATTTCTATTTTGTATATTGGATAACTTTGAGATTGAGGAAGGGCACCTGCCCAGGCGAGATGGCCCCTGCTCTTTCTCTGCCCAGCTGCGTGGAGGCTACTGCATCTAAGACTGCCCCTGGGGAACTAAACCTGGCTGTTTTTCAAGATGTCGGTTGTGACTTATGCCCTCTGAAGTCATCGCCTGTAGCCCTGTCCCATGGTGAGGTTCCTTCCAGGTCTGGCAGCTTGCCCCTCTGCTGTTGAGGGCTGCTCATCTCTCTGCCATGTGAACTTCCTGACCTGACTTCTCTCTGCGCCTTTGGCTAAATAAAACCAGTTTGATTTATGCTCCACTCTTGCCTACACCACCTTCCTCTAAGGGATTTAAAGAGACCTTCGATGGAAACATTTAACTAGCTCATTTTGACCAAGTGTTAAAGATGAGGCCATACTGTGTAAGCGACACTGGACTCTATGAAAAGGATGCCCGCCCCTTTGCAAACATTTTGCCAGTATCAGATATGGCAATGGGCACAAGCCATAGAATCTTGCAAAGGATCCTTCCACGGTGATGGAAATGCTGTGTGAGCCCATATGTGCTGGTTTCGTCTTCGCCGCTGCAGGTGCTAACCCAGCCTAGCTCCTTCCCCTCTTTCCATACCTCAGATTCTCTGTATTAGGCTGGCCCATTCATTACCTCTGTCTACCTCACTTCCCTCTCCTGGGAAGACCCCTGCTTTCTGGCCCACTGGTCAGGGACCAGCCCTTTCTCAAGACCCATCTCAAGCCTCACCTCCTCTGGGAAGTCCTCCCTGATTGCATGAGTTGCCTTTCTTGGATTCCTGGGTCACTTCGTGTTTAGACCTTGTCATGTTCCTCCTTTTGTGTATGTATTTTCTTTCCCTTGGTTATTTAGTTACAAAAGCCAAATATTTAAATGAAGGAATGAATGAAGCTATAGGCATAGTATACCCAGCATGGAATCCTTCTTTAGTAGATGCTCAATAGAGATTTGGTGGAGGAGAAGGAAGGGAAATGAGGGAGAGAAGGGAAAAGTAATGAAAATCTGCCACTTATTAGCTTATAGGACCTTGGTTAAAGTCACTTCATCTCCCCAAGCTTCAGGTTACTGTGATTATCATGGAACTTTGATGTGAAGGTGGCAGGATGACATGTTAATGGTGATGATGATCATCTACCTCACAGGGCTATTTTGAGAAACAAATAGAATAATATAAAAGCTAATATTATTTGGTGCCAGATGCCACAGTCTGGATTGCTTTGAGCTGTGGCCCTTTATCTGGTAAATCTGGGGTTTTGATTAGAAGGGGCCTTAGAGAAGTGGAATGGATAAGCCAACATTAGAAAGGACACTATTTGTGTCTGTAATTCCACTTGTCCTGGGTCACCACTTTGGGATAAGTATGGGGGGCTGGGAGTGCATAAGGCGGGGAAGGAGATGATATTTTCCGTTGGCCAGTAAAGTTCTCTTCATGTTAAAAGGCAGAACTCTGTGATGGAGAAATCAGTGCAGGGGATTGTGCTGGGATTAAAAACATGTATTATCTAAACATGGTCTTTTAAAAACAAACAAAAACCCCAAACAAAACATCTCATAATAAACAAAAGAGGTATGTTTTCCTTTGGAGAACTTTGAACAATTTTTGGGAAGTCTTTGGGCTAAACTCTAATAACAGGTAATTCTTATTATGCTATTGGTTTTTATAGCTAAACTGTGTGCTGAGACCAGTAGCAAAGGTTATATTTTGATGGAGTTGAAGAACTTGGGGAGTCAATGATTGATCTTTGGCAGACCTAACTACTCAGTTTATTATATGTTTATCTTCCCCCTTAAACCAGTATTAGAGAGGGGAGGGGAAATATTCCTTGAGAAGTCAGCTTAGGTTGTAAAACCTGCTGGGAGAGTTTGGGCTGTGTTGGGTCATAGAACCTTAAGCCTTGGTGACTTTTCCCCCAGCTCTTGGCCCTACGGTAGGGCCAAGATGCTCTCCTGCGCACGGAAAACCCAGATGGCTCAAGGATGCTGTGATTCAAACAAATTTGGGAGCATCTTCAACATTTATGAACGCATGCCTAGGAAGACAAATGCATTTTAAAGATCGCTTAATCCGTTAATCAAGAAATAGTCACATGCAAAGAAGACAATTTTCTGCTCCTAGTTCATGGAATTAACAGAGATGGGGTACATAAATCCCAGGTTGTTTGAGCAGCCTTGCCTGATTTGATGCTCCAACTGGGGTGTCTTTGGGCAGTGTATAGCATAACAGGAAAATTGCCTTGACTTAAAAAAAAAAATTGTTGCGGGACGCCTGGGTGGCTCAGTCAGTTAAGCATCTGCCTTCGGCTCAGGTCATGATCCCAGGGTCCTGGGATGGAGTTCCACGCCCGCTTCTCCCTCTGCCTGCCTCTGTCTCTCTCTCTCTCTCTCTCTGATAAATAAAATCTTAAAAATATGTACATTAAAAATTGTTGCTATAATATTTTATACTACCAGATTTAGAGGAGGAAAGGTTGCAAACTTCGATGGCTATAGGGATCAGGCAGGTAATTGAAATGAGAGGCGTGGACCAAGTGAGAGGCAATGGGGACTGGTGGAAACTGCTTAGGCCTCCTCTAACGGGGATGATTACCTGAAGAATGTGAACGCAGTGATTCCAGAACCTCTGATTTTTCAAGAAGCCAGAACATCAGGTTTGTTTTTTTTTAATGAGCTTTATTTTTGTGGACCAGTTTTAGATTTACAGAATATTGCAAAGATAGTACAGAGAGTTCCCATATATCCCCACACCCAGTTTGCCCTGTTGTTTTCCATTAGTAGGGAACATTTGTTACCATTAATGTACCAATATTAATACATTATGATGAACTATAGACCACAATTCAGTTCTGCTTCTTTAGTGTTAAGCTAATGTCCTATTGCTGCCCCAGAATCCCATCTAGGACACCACATTACATTTAGTTGTCGGCCTACTCTCCTCTTGACCGTCAATTTCACAGACTTTCCTTGTTTTTAATGACCTTTTTGAGGTACATGAGTCAGTTATTTTGTGAGATGTCCCTCTGTTAGAATCAGACGTTTTTCACCTGGCCAGGCTGGGGTTATGGAAGATCACAGAGGTCCCTGTTGCTCTAATCATCTCACAGGAAGAGCACCTAACCATCAACATGACTTACCACTGTTGATGCCTTGATCACCCGGCTGAGGCTGTGTTTGTCAGGTTTCAGCACTGTGCAGTTACTCTTCTTCCTCCTTTTCCAAAGTGTACCCTTTGGAAGGCAGTCACTATGTGCAGTCCACACTTAAAGAGTGGAGATTAATGCTCCATCTCCTCATGGGATGAGTATCTACAGAAATTATTCAGGATTCTTCACAGATTTGTCTCTTCTCTCCTCTGTATTTTTTCAGTAATTGATAGCTGCATGGACTCCTGGATAGTTACTTTATACTTTGGATTATACTTCAATACTGCTTTATTCTGCTATTTTACCTGTTCCAGCTTCTGCCCATGGGAACTCCTTCAAGTTTGCTTCTGTAACTCTTGCACATGTGCCCATTGTTGATTTTTTGTTGTTGTTGTTTTGAGCACTTTCTTGTTTTCTGGTGCCACAAGATGCCCCAGATGCCTCTTCTATATCTCCTGCTTCAGTTCTAAAAAATCAACTATTTTCTTCATGGAGCCCTGGTTGCTTTAGTTGGGGAATGGTTAAGAGAAACCAAGGTCTCAGACTAGGTATGTTCATTGCTACTATCGTGTTGTTGCTTCGAGGCCCTCTCAGCTGACAGAGCAAGGAAATATGTGTATACACATATCTATAACTCTCTTTATATGTAACCATCTGGATCTATGTTAAGCTAAACATGAGTTCATACCAAGATCCCCAACTGTCATCCATCACCACATGGACCGTTCCAGCCTACTGCCCTTGCTTATCTGAAAACTCTCACTTCAGGAATGAAAAACCTGACTCCCATCAACTGCCATCCATTTACTTCATGTATCTCACCTACAGGCAGGCATTTACTAACCTTTCTAGATCGTAGACCAATGCTGTCCAATAGAACTTTCTGTGCTGATGGAAATGCTCTATGTTTTCTTTGTCCAGTTCAGTAGCAACTTGCCACAAATACTGTTGAGTATTTGAAATGTGGCTAGTACAACTGAGGAACTGAATTTTAAATTTTATTTCATTTTAATTGATTTAAGTAGTCACAGGTGGCTAGTGGACATCATGTTGAATGGCACAGCTCTTGGCCACTGCGAAGATATTGACTTTCCCTTGAGTGAGATAGGAAGCCATGAAGGATTTTGAGCAGGGCAATGGATTGATCTAGCTTACCTTTTTAGAACGTTACCTTAGATGCAGTATTAAGAATAAACTGAAGGGGGTCAAGGGCAGAAGCAGAAAGATCTGTTGTAAAGCTGTTGCAGTAATGGGGCAAAGAGAGGACAGTAGTTTGGACCAGGGTGATGGCAGTGGGGGTGGAGAGAATTGGTAAGTTTTTTTTTTAATTTATTTATTTGAAAGAGAGAGGGAGAGACAGAGAATATGAGCAGGGGGAGGAGGCAGAGGGAGAAGGAGAAGCAGACCCCCCACTGAACAGGGACCCCGATGTGGGGCTCGATCCCAGGACCCTGAGATCATGACCTGAGCCAAAGGCAGATGCTTAACCAACTGAGCCACGCAGGTGTCCTGAGAACTGGTAAGATTCTTGATGTATTTTGAAGCTAGGGCCTATGCATTGTTAATATTCACCACATACACACTGTTTGTGACAAAGGCCATGGAATTAAAATTTCTACCTGTTTGTTTCTCTTAAATCTGTTTTCATTTTCTTTAAGCCACTGACTATGAAATAGTAAGAGTTTTACCCTTCTGCAGAGGTACCATGTTAAAACCTGATTTCTGGCTAGTTTCCTTTCTCATATTTTATTTTATTTTATTTTATTTTATTTTATATTTTTATTTTATATTTTATTTTATTTTATTTTATTATTTTATTTTATTTTTTAGATTTACTTATTTCAGAGAGGGTGGGGAGGGACAGAGAATGAGAGAGAATTTCCAGCAGGCTGAGCGTGGAACCCGACACGGGCTCCATGTCAGGGCCTCTGACCCTGAGATCATGACCTGAGCCGAAGTCAAGAGTCAGAGGCTTAACCGACTGAGCCACCCAGGTGCCCTTCCTTTCTCTTATTTTAGAGAGAATGATGCCGTGCCTTATCTTCAAGCTGCTACTGTAAGTGTAGGGCTGGAATGAAGGAAGATACACTTTCGATTATCTAATTTTAAAACATATTTTTGATACATCCACTATTTAGGTTGCATAAAAATAATTGCCACCTTGCTCTTGGATCAATATTTGGGTGAGTAGGAGGGTGGGAAGGGCCTGACTGGGTTGCTACTGGGATCACATGTCAGCCTTATAGGAATTGTATAAGCCAGCACTGTCCAATAGAAATATAATGTGAGCCACTTATATAATTTAAATTTTTCTGGTAGCCCGATTAAAAAGCATAAAAAGAAACAGGTGAAATTAATTTTAATATACTTTATTTATTCTAGTATATCTAAAATATTACCATTTCAACATATCAATATAAGGAGTTATTAGTGAAATATTTTACTTCTTTTTTCTCTGTACTAAGTTTGGGAGTCTGGAGTGTGTTTTATACTGATGGCATATCTCAAGTCAGACTAACCATATTCCCAGTGCCCATTAGTACTGGCTAGGGGATACCATATCAGATCGCATGCTGTAAGCATCTGTTACGTTCAGACTTGGTGGAGGTGGGGTGGGGAATTAAATTCCTAACTATGCTCATTGTTATCACAGATACTATTGGAGAATGAGTTAAAGAAACATTGTATGGTATGCGTGGTGGACAGTCTTGCAAAAACAAATGAAAAATTAAAAGGTATCCCAAATCCCAAATCTACCAAACTCAGACTGGAGAGGTCAGTCTGTAGTATGTCTAATAGTATCTTCAGAAACCTATCCTGAAATAAACTCCTTCCTAAGAAAATCAAATCATCCCCTTTTCCTCCCTTTGGCCACCACGAAGGGTTAATTTTAAATTAAGTACTATAATGAGACTTGCCCTAAGAGGAGGCTTTGGTGTCTCATCAACCTTGAATTGGAGGTTCTTTGCCTTAACTGCATTTTCTGGATCTTTCAGCTGAGGCGGGTCTTTGGAAATTGCCTGCCACCTTTTCCACCAAAGTATTATCTTGCAATGACCACATCCATGGCTGATGAGAGGAGGGGCCAGTTGGAACAATATTTGCAGAATGGTATGTATTTGGATTTTATTTTTACAGATTTATCGAGATACAGATCATATACTGTAAAATGCACGCATTTAAGGTGTGCCGTTCGGGGCACCTGAGTGGCTCAGTCAGTTAAGCATCTGCCTTTGGCTCAGGTCATGATCCCAGGGTCCTGGGATGGAGCCCCATGTCCAGCTCCCTGCTCGGCGGGGACCCGTCTTCTGCCCCTCCCCCCCATTCTCTCTCTCTTAGATAAATAAATTAAATCTTTTTTAAAAAGTTGTACAATTGAATGGTTTTTAGTATATTTACAGAATTGTGCATTCATCCACCATAATCTAATTTGAGAACATTTTTGTCACCCCAAAAAGAAACCTTATGTCTATTATCAATCACCCCTTATTCCTCTCCCCCACATGCCTCTATCACCTCCTAAACTAATTTCTGTCTTAATAGATTTGCTTGTTCTGAACATTTTATATAAGTGGAAACATACAAAATATGGCCTTTGTATTTGGTTTTAAAAATACTCTGTTTTCACATTTGCCTTTGGATGCTGTATGTTGGCTTTGATTGTAAAAGTCAAAGACCTATTACCTGAATTGAGACCAAAACAGAGGGCTGAGATGAACTGTTCTCCTGAAAGCTCTGAGAAAATATCAGAGCTGCTTTTCCATCTCTGTCCAACAACCAGGGAGCCTCAGAGGTCTGCTCTGACCCTGATGAGGCTTGCAGTACCCCGGTCCTTGCCCCTTGCCTGTATCCTGCAAATGCTGTGCACAGCAAAACTGTGGTTGGCAAAACTAAGCACTCTCAGAAAGGGGGTTTGGGAGAAGTAGCAAAATTGGCATTCAAGTATTTAAAGATTTTGAAAAGGGGAAATAGTATGTACACAAAATATTTGAAAAGTAGATCCTGTCCGAAGAGTATAAAATGAAAGGTACATTCCCTTCCAGCCCAGCCCCCACCCCCTTAGGCCTCTAGAAGTAAACACTATGACTTATGTATTCCTTGGAAGCAATTTTTGTGTCTACCGGTGTGTGTGCACATCCCTGTTTGTTAAACACAGATTGGAATGTACTCTATATACTTTTTGATACCTGATTCTTAAAAACTTTATTCTGAAAGAATTTCTGACTTACAGAAAGGTGCAGAAATAATGTAAAGAATTTCTGTATAGTCTTCACCCAGATTTCCCAAATGCTAACATTTTATATTTGCTTTGTCATCCTCTCAATTTCGGGGTGTGCGTGTGTGTGTTATATATAATGTTTTGAGAGGCCTTTGTTACATACACAAGCCACTTTCCCCTTAAATACTTCTGTGTGTATTCCCTAAGATCAAGGACATTCTCTTCTACAACCACACTATAGTTATCAAAATCAGGCAATTAACACTGATAAAATAATGTTATCTAATCTAGAGACCTTTCTCAAACCACACCAACTATCCCACCAATGCCCTTCATAGCACAAGAAAAAATGTGTTTTTCTTCTGTAAGTTGATTTTTCCCTCTTAAAAATCTGTATGTTATAGACCATTCTAGATCAGGAATTATAGACTTACTTCATTACTCTCATGATGGCACTTGTTTCCTTAAAGAAGATAGTAAATTAAAATTCTAGAAGTCCTCTATTTCCCATTCGTCTTTTGTAATGGAGAATATACCTCTTTTAGACCTGTTAAATAAGCCTTTTCAAACTCAAAATGTAATATCTGTTGAATTTTTCTTCTCTCTTGGTTTGATTTCTCATGTCTTAGGGAAATACTCCTTTAACTACTGGCCTTTCCACAAACGATCACAGTGCCTAAGGGGTTGCTTTTCCAGGCCTGGCCTTTGTGCACATCATGGGGATATCTCCTGCATCCTCCTCTGGCAAGGCAGAGCAAGGAGACAGTGTGACTTAAGACCGTGGGCTCTAGAGTCAGACCCAGAGTCAAATCCTAGGTTTGCACTTCACTGGCTATATGACCTTGGGCAAAACATTTACCTTCTCTGAGCTTCAGTGTCTATCTGTAAAGTGGAGATAATATTTATCGCAGGGTTTGTCGTGAAGATTAAATGAACTAAAATAGACAAAGTGCTTAGCATTGTACCTGGTTCTTAACAGTTGCACAGTAAATACTAATTGAATGAACACTTTTTTCAACAACTTTCCGCATCTCCAAGAATCCATGCTAACAATTACAATGTTAATTTGCATATCCACCACATAGATTCCAGAAAATAAGACAAGGGTTCCCCATCCCCCAAAATCATCTCCCTTAAAAAAGAGGGAATACCTTTTATAAAAAGTTTCTCATAACAGGGAGACCTTTTTTTCGTTACTTTCTTTTGAAAAATGTTGCATTGTTGGGAAAGATACAACTTGAAATGACTTCCGTCAGTGCTAGTTTTGAAGGCTGGTAGAAGTTACAGTGAGGCAGTCAATTGAACTGGCAACAAAAAAAAAAGGGAAGGGAAGAAGGAAAGAGCGAGGTAAGGAAGGAGGGAGGGAAGGAAGGAAAGAGAAACTGAAAGAGAAAAAAGAAAAGAGAAAAAGACAGAAGGAGAGAGAAAGAAAGAAGGAAGGAAGGAAAAGGCATGGTGGGGGTGGGGGGAGTGAAGGGAAAGAGAAAGACATTTGCTACAGATTTAGTAAGTACATGAGTTTGGCTAGAGTGCGGGGTCCAGGAGAGGCGTTACAGGCAGGAGGGTAAGAAATGAGAAAGCAGGGGGCGCCCGGGTGGCTCAGTCGGTTAGGTGTCTGCCTTCGGCTCAGGTCATGATCCCAGGGTCCAGGATCAAGCCCCACATCCAGCTTCCTGCTCGGCGGGGAGCCTGCTTCTCCCTTTCCCTCAGCTGCTCCCCCTGCTTGTGCTCTTCTCTCTCTCTGGCAAATCAATCAATCAATCAATCAATCAATCCTATTAAAAAAAAGAAAGAAAGAAATGAGAAAACAGGCTGGAGAGCACCTCCTGCAGGAGTTTAGACTTCTCAGGGGAAAGCTTCTGCCCTTCTGCTCTGGCCACAGCACCTGAATATTGGTATCTGAGCTTTCAAAATCAAGAGGGCAAATACTCTTATAGGTATAGAAGAATAGAAAACTTTAAATCTCTCTGACAGCCTTACAATCACTTCTCTGGGGATAACCTCTTGAGAGCTCCTATTGTTAAGAGAGGTACTCTCAATCAGGGATTCTTGGTTGATTTCAGATTTTCAAATTAAGAAATGTCTTGCCAAAGTGGGAGTCCAGGTCCAAGTTTTAAGATCTTTTTGCTTTTTCACATTAACTTCATCATCATCCTGGTAGGGGAGCAAGCTGGATGTTGAGCGATATGGGGATGTGTGAATAAAGTGAGACTCCTGGGGCCGATATGGTGGGTTCACGTTGCTGTCAAGGCTGCCTGGAGGAGGCACGCTTTGTGGATTTTCATGTATTTGCTCGGTTGTAGCTCCATTGCCCAAGGAGGCAGGGGCACACTGGCAAGGCCTTCAGGGCTACCTTGAGGACAGAGCAGTTTAACAGAGAAGTCAACCCAGCCGCATGCTAACCGGGCTCACCATCCATATTTTTCAGTAACCATGGACCCAGACATGTTGAGAAGTGATGTCTTCATTGACTTTCTAAGACTCGTACAGCTGGTGAGCATGCTCTTCTTTACTAAGATCATTATTTTGCTGCTGAACATGTCTCTTAGTTACCATGTGTGTGTTTCTGGTCATCAACCCCACATTGGGTAAAATATATTCATTTGGAGTAATTGGAGGATGGTTCCTATTTCAGTTGTTTTTGTTTGTTTGTTTGTTTGTTTGTTTTGGGTTTTTTTGGAGGTTTAGATTCTAGATGGAAAATAAGCATGTCACTTGACCTTTGAACTCACTTTAAGTAAGCAGATACCTTTTAAATCCTGTAGCCTAAGCATTGTACATCTCAAAACTGGCCATGAGAAAGAGAACCTTTCATCATTAAGGGCCTTCAACAACAATTTGGGAATCTTCCTTCTGTAGATGGGATCCACTGTGCCACAGTGAAGACATCGAGACAGCAGTTAAGAGCTGGGCAAACTCTTACTTGCATCTTCTCTGCTCTAACTCTGTTGTAAGTGGATCACAGAGAAAATTCAGTCTGAACAGAATGACATAGAGCAACTCCCTTTCCTTTGTTGGTCTACAGAACCACTGGCCACTTGCCTGTAGAGGTTGGAAGTTTGCCAAGTAGGCTTGGTTAGCACACCACTCATTCTCGTTGTACATGGGGGAACATTTTTATGCCTACAAGTATGTTCTTGACTGAATGGAAAGCTTTGTGAAGATTGAAGTCATAAGGATAACGTGATATTCTTGAACTGGATCCCTAGCTAGGGGAGGAATGATACTTTGATGGGATTTGTAAAAAATGGAAGCAAATTTCATTTATTCCATGGGTCAACCATGTTGGTATAGTAACTAGTCCATTCAGCCTGAGAAATGTCCCTCAAGTCTCCCATTGTGTCACTGTTCATATTTTCACATATACTTGATGGCTCAAAAAATATGTACTTTCTTTGAAAAGTTTGTTGTTGAGGTGTTGATGGTCATAAAATTCAAGCAGCACAAAAGGGCATATGATCCCACCACACCTCTTCAGAGACAACTGTTTCCATTTAATGTGTGTTCTTTCTACATGTTTCTGTGCATTTACATGCATTCGTATGTATGCATATCCTTTCTGTTTTACAAATAAACACATACTCCATGCACTTACTGAAACTTGTTTTTTAAAGTTCTGCATCTTGCCAATCCTTCTACGTCCCTCCACAGAGGTACATTTGGCCTCAGTTCTGTCATCTTTTTTGTGTACATTGTGACTTTTGCTTTCAGTGCTTTTTAAAAACCATTCATGGGGCATCAGTGTTTTGGAGCTTTGTTTGAGTGTCTTTTCTCTGATAATCTGAAAGGTTTTTGCCCGGTTTAATTCTGTTAGTATTTTCCCTTACCTTGCTTACTCTGATGAGATTTTCACTTTTGTAATGGCTTTATTTTTCTCTTCCGTGTCTTCCGTCAACTTTGTCAGCTTCCTTTTCTACCTTTTTGTTATTGTACCTCTTTTTGAGGCCTTCATCTATTCTTTGAGTGTCGTCTCCTTAGTGGCATGGTGTGGGGAATGTATTTTTTACGCTTAGTTGGTCACGATTGCTCCCCCCTTCCATGAAGGAGTTTTACTGGGGGCTCTTACTCTTTCTTCTCAGGCAATCCCTCAGCTTTGGAAAGGGCTGTGCTTTGTGAGCCAGCTGACAGGTAGTGTTGAGGAGGAGCTGGGGTTGAGTCATTTGAATCTGTCTATTATACTCCTGGATCTTACCTCTTGTTTCTGAGCACTTTCTCTAACATTCTGCCTGGAGGCCTGAGCTGTGTGCTTAGCCTCAAAGCCATAGCCACAGGTGCACACAGCATGATCTAGCATTTTAAACCCTCTTACCGACTAAGTAGTCTCAGGACTGGCTTAGTGGTTAAGAGTGCAAGTGAGATGACCCAGGTTTAAATTTTGGCTGCCCGACTTCTAATTTGTACGGCTTGGGGCAATTTACTTTATCTCAGTTTCCCCAGCTGTAAGATAGGGAGAATCGCTCCTGCCTCACAGGGTTGTTTTGAGGATTAAATAAGCCTTTAATATCTCTTAAAGCACTTAAATATCACCTGGCAAACTTAACACTTAGGAAGTACTTGCTACCATTAACACCAGTCCTTTCTTCTCTTCCCAACCATGTTAAGAGATTGCTTTCTGCAAAGATGGTGTGTCTGCACATTTTTTGTGTGTGGCCTCCCCGGCCACTAGGTAGCCTCAAATGGGCCGGCAGTTGTACTCCCAGACATGCTAGTCTCTGGGGATTAACTGCTTGAAGACGGCTTCCGTGTAACTTGAGTTCCCTGGCACGTCGATACCTCTGCTTCTCTCCTCCCTGACCATGTCCAACTTTCACTGCCCTTGGCGGCCTCCTCTGAAAACCCAGTAGTGGTTCAGGCTCGGGACAATTTTCAGCTTCTTCAAGGATGATTTTCCTTCCAGTTGTTTTCTGTCTGTCTCCAAAAGGAGAGCAGGACAGAGGTAACTTTGCTTCCAAAGATGTTTATAAAGGAGGTTGATGATTTTGAAAAAGGAGTTTAAATCAGGAAGGTGGTTCTGTGCTCACTGCATCGCTGTCTTGCTTTATGCTGTCCTTTATCATTCATACACTGAACAAATACGTAGTGAATGCCTGCCGAGAGCCAACACTGCTCTAGGGGTGGGGGGAGACACCAGTAAATAGCACCCAGTCCAGCTCACGGAGTTTACTGGCTTGTTGGGGAGATAGAAAAGTCACTGGGCATGGCACTAAATGTAATGAATACTGTGAGACAGGGCCGCGCACTGTGATACAGGAGTGTGTGCTGTAAGACAGGGCTGCGCACCATCGTGATGCAGGAGCACGCGCTGTGAGGACCAAGCACCGTGATGCAGGAGCGCGCACCGCGAGACGGGACCAAGCACCATGATGCCGGAGTGCGCGCCAGGAGACAGGGCCATGACCCAGAAAAAGGTTAGGGCTGTGTCGAGATTTCTGTCCTCTCAGCCATGGTGCAGAATGTGTGGGCCCTGCCACTCCAGTGGCTTTGTGCCCGCTTCCCCCAGTGTGAAGTACAAATACCGTTCTCTACATGTGACCCATGAGAAGAGGTGCGGGAGACACTGCCATAGGATGAGGGTGTGTCTGGGGGACCTTCTAAAGGAAGTGACAGCTGAGCTCGTATTGGAAGATTTCTGGGGTGGGCAGGAGATCAGATCATACTCTAGCTTTTTCTTCCCGTTAGGGACAACACAACAAACCACATAGTATCTGGCGTTCTGGAAGCCTCAGGACTGATACTAGTAAAAGTGAGGAAGTAGTCACCTAGCACTGAGGGTGAGTCTACTCCAACTTCCAGGAGACCCTCCCCTGGCCACCTTGCAGGGCCAAAGCAATTTCTTGGCGGTAAATGGAGGCAGTCAATGCAGGAGAGCGTCAGCCCACCAAGTCTGCAGCCAGATTGCTAGTGCAGGGCGCACGGGAGCTGGGAGAACTGGAATGAGCAGTGGTGATATATGGATTTGCCAGACTGTGAAAAGAGCCCCACGAACAGGGATTGGGCAGTTTGCCCAGCTCAGTATTCTACAGACCTGCATATTTTCACCGCTTCTGATAAGTGCTTGGCCTGCACTTGCCAAGTGATTATTGCCATGTAATCCCATGCTCCCAGGCCTGGCTCTCCAGGCTCAGCAGTACAAGAGCATCTTCTCTCTGGGCAAGGACACAGGACATGAGAAACCTGAATGCATGCAAGCTTTCTGGCCCCCTCCTGAGGAAAGCCTTTATCAAGGATGATCATTTGCAAGTTGCAAAAACAAGAAGGGTTTCCCTCTACAGGGTGATTTAATCTGGGCGAGGCCTGGTGCTTTATGTGCACTCTCTCCTTTATCCCCTACAGCTTGTTCAAGGAGGTGCCATTAGGATCTCTTTTTCAGGTGAAGTAACTTGTCCAAGGGCATATATCTCATACATGAAAGAGCTGGGATCTGAACATAAGGAGCCTGGATCAGGAGCCCCTGCTCCATCAATATTTTGATGTATTTCCAGAGTGGTGGTAGCCCACCCAGCCCTGCCCCTAACCACCTCCCTCTGGTTTTGTGTGTCTAGACTCCCTTCACTTACTGCGTTCTATGTTTTTGCCCTGTGATCGCCTTGGAGATAGATGGATTTTTGAAAAGGCAAAATCAAAGTCTTTAAAGACTTTTTTAATGTTCTTGATTCTTAAACTGTAGTATTCTGTGGCCTTGTGTGAACAACATGTTTGAGAAAAAGAGGACTGAGAAGGTATTTGGAGTAGCTTTTGTGCACCTGGTAAGTTAGGGACAACCTACTGACCTGGGAAGTTTAGCTCACTCTGGCTTTGTTTGGGGGATCCGAGAAGTGACTCGTTTCCTCCCTTCCTCTTAAGAATGTTTGTCACATACCTGTGTGATAAAACCTCCATTAAAATCCCCACACTGTGGGGTTCAAAGAACTTTGGAGTTGGTGAACATGCCAAGACAGTGGCAGGGTGGTGTGCCCGGAGAGGGTATGGAAGCTCTGTGCCCCTTTCCACATGCCTTGCCCTAATGCATCTTTTCCATTTGGCTGTTTCTGGGTTGTGTCCATAATAAGCAGGTTATGGTAGGTAAAAAGAGCTTTCCTGAGTTCCGTGAGCCATTCTAGAAAATTACCAATCTTGAGGAGGGTGTCGTGGGAACCCCTGATTTCTAGCTGGTTGTTCAGAAGTGTGGGAGGCCTGGACTTGTGATTGGCATCTGAAATTGGGGAGGGGCCATCTTGTGGGACTGAACCCTTAACCTGTGGGGTCTGTGCTCACTCCAGATAAATAGTGTCGGAAGTGGTGTGAGTGGAGAAAACCCGTGTTTTTCCTTATAGCATCCTGTGAGCAATGATAAGGCCAGCGCTGGTAAATCCTCAAGTGTCTGCTATGTGGAGAGTGCTCTGTAGTGGGGTAAGAATGGAAACCAGGAGGCCATTGCAGGAAGGAGTCTAGGGAGAGGAGATGTCAGTTGGGTCTAAGGTCCTGGTGGTGGAGATGAAAAGTGGATGGATTCAAGAGATAATAGTGTAAGATGTAAAATATGCACAACTCAGAACTTGATTGGATATGAATGTTAAAAATATCTTCCTGAATCTTCTCTTGAATCCTTTATTTCTTATCTGTTGGCACTCGTTCTAATCCAAGGGACATAACTTCCTCCTCATTCCTCGTGCTAACAATAACAAAACAATATAACCACCAGTTGGGTGTTTGCAGCGAGTACCGTTTCAAGTTCCACGCGTTGCTTCCTTAAATCTTGTCCACAGCTCTACCATCCTTATTTTAGAGCTGAAGGAATGAGGAATACGGGGGACAAGTAACCTCTCCAGGTTTGCACAAGGTCCTGTGTGGTGAGTGCAGGAGCTGGCCTTGGAACACTTTTCCTCACATGGTTCAGCCCAGCCCCTTGGTACCTCCAAGGGGATTGTTGCAGCTAAGCTCTGAGTTCTACCCCCTCCCCCCCACCCCACCCTCTCTTCCCACCCATTTTCGCCACACTACCAGACAGATCTTTCTGTAACGCTGTTTCCATCCTTCTGCTTCCTTTTGGCTTTTTAATAAAATCTTCAAGTGTCTGATTCCAGGGCCCTCTATAATCTGACCCACTCTGCCAATCCAACCTGCTTTCTCGCTTTTGCAGAAGAATTTAATAAAGGTATGTATTTATATCATTTTAGCTGTTCATGTAATTTAGCTATCTTACCAGTCTGCAATTTAGTTTGAGTTCAAAGTTACACTGAAGTAATATAAATTAATGCTAGGCTTTTCTTTAGAATCTGACCAAAAAGTAATGGCATTCTTTTCGTTCATTTTGAGTGTTTTTCCCCTGAGGTAAGAGATCTCTGTGATGATAGGCCCCAAAACTTGAAGAACCAACATCTAGGCAAAGATGGGCCTAGAAAGGGACTATTTACAACAATTATTTTGGGGGAACCCATAGAAACCCATAGTAATTGTACGTACATGGTGGGGAGGGGGCAGTTAAAATTTAAAGTCAAACGTTGCCCTTTGATAATAAAATTCGGAAAAATAAGCCTGTCAGTAATGTGATCGGCCTTTTGAGGTACCTGGACAATGCAACTGAGTTGTTGGAGTCCCTCAGTTCCCTACGAAACCTGATCTGTTGTATCTGTGAATGTGGTGGGGGTGAGGAAAGGGGAGGTGTTGCCTGTTGAGGGGAAAGGTCCCAGTTGGTCAGCTCACCTGAGCCCAACTCTGTGATCTCCACACCATCTTAGGATTGGCCCTTTGGTTCTTCTCTCGCCCAGCCTGATACCAGGAAGGCAGTAACCTGGGCTGGGTGCACATTGTCTAGGCACCCCTGTATTATTAATATTCTAGCTTATACGGTAGGCTTAGAACATAGACAGTGATTTGAGTGACTCTTTTCTCAGTTCTGTCCAGGATGATACATACCCACTGGCGTTCTAAATGCCTAAGAGAGAAGCAAACTCATTGTGTACAGTAGATGCTTTGGTGCATTAGGGTTTAATCCTGTCGTAGAACATGGGAACAGAAAGGCTGCGACCTGAATCAGCCTCAGAGATGAGGCAGCCCTGTGGACTGACGGCAGCCCTGTGGACTGACAGCATCCCACTTGGGAGGTGCTAAAAACAGCCTTCCCCCAGACGCAGCTGCCCTGTGGGACTCAGCTGGGCAGCCACTGGCCATGCTTCCTCCTGGGGTCCCTCTCTCTGTGGTCACTGAGCACCAATTTCATCTTTACACTTTCCCAAACTCTGAAGGCCTTCCCAGTGTCTCTAGCATGTCCTTCACATTTTAGAACATTCCATCCAAGAACTTCACATGCCCCCAGATTTGCGGTCTCCTCTAGGGCACACACATCCCCTTGCAGAATGCATAAGTGCAAGCAAAGCAGGACTGAGCTGGGGTGCTGGTCCTCAGCTGGACACTTACTCACAAGAGAGTGACATGCTTCCTCATTCCGGCCTCATGGTTTGCACACTTCAGATTTTTGCTATAGCAGAATCATAAATTATTGCAGATTATGGACTTTTAGGGATGCCTGGAAATATTCAAAATGAGAATTAAAATTTGAGATGCCCCAGGGTCACATGGATAGGTTGTTGTTTTTTTTTCCCCCTAAAATAGATGCCTTATTGTTTATTTGGAAATTATTCAAGCTGCATGTCATTGCTTTGTCTTGGCTTCTCCACACACCTCCTTACCCCACCCTGCCCCTCAAGACAACATCCCCCAAATCTCTGTAGTCAGCTCTGTGTGTTTCTGGATACCGTATGCCCCGAGGGCCCAGGGAGACGACTGACTGTTCCCGCTCCGGATGCCCCATGGAAGGGACTGTGGGGCTCACTGGACTTTTCCTTTGCTTGCAGGACACATTTAACATCACCACCAAGACAGCCTCTCTGGATATATTTCTGCCAGATGGAAGGAATATTCCAGTCGAAATTCTAACATCAGATACTGCTGAAAGAGTCCTAGAGGTAAACTCTGTCTAAACTCCAGAACCAAATTTAGGAATCATTCTGTTTGAAGGCAGGAACTAGGATAAGTTACCTTCCAGAAGCTTCCTCCTTATCATTTTACTCTGGATGACACATCTGTTGAGATGCGGGGATTTTCTGGAAGATGGACCAAGGAATCTGAGCTGCAGCCAGTCCACTCTCCTGGTGGACATCAACTTCCCAGACATCTTTTAGGCCCTTCCTAAGGCTGCTGTCCATCACCTGGGATTCAGCCAAGGATGTGCCCTGGAAATATGCCAAGTGCTTTATTATGGGATGCCTCATAGTTGGGAGCAGGAAAGGGAGTGGAGTCCAGATGAGTCTGAAACAGGCCGTACCCAGGGTAGGCTGGTGACAGGTTCTGTCAGAGTGACAAAGGAACTCTTAAAGGCTAAGAGTTGTCCCTCCTCCCCCACAGGGAAAACCCCTGAAGCTAACATGCCAGCAGGTCGAACTCTGGCTCCAGAGGGCCAGACCTGAATTCTAGCTGGTTCTGTGAAGAGTCTGAGGACAAGACCCAGAGACTATCCTCCCTGTCTTTAGACGGCGGCTGTTACCAGCTCTGTCCCCAGGGCCTTTTCTCCCTCCCCTGGGCATCAAGGGGACACCAGCTTCTCACACCCACACACTGTTCCCAGGTCCTTTTCCTTTGGAGGGTTTTAGTTCTAATCCTCCAGAGAAGTATGTGAGGGAAAATATAAAGTTATAAACAGGTGGGTGTCAGAAAGTTTCTACGGCCTTCCCAAGGACAGAACGTTCTTGTGCTGGGGACATGGTACCTGACACCTTCTGGGCAGGAAACAAGCCCTCCCTGTTGCGTTCCCAGCCCGCGAGCCCACCTTCACCTGAAACCGTGGGGTGGGTGGACAGCCTCTCCCTACATCATGGCTCCTTGTTCTAGCCTGGAGATTCAAGTTGGTCCATGCCCTCCTGGTCTCCAAAGAGCGGTTTTGTCCCCAGACTAGGAAATCTCCCTTCTCTAGGGTCTTGGCTCTGTCCAAGAGTGATCATTTTGGACCTTCCTTCCTATGAAAGTCACTGCACACAACCTTTTCTTGGCTCCTGTACAGCTGTCCTGGTTGAACGGGTTCAGCGGCCACCTCACCGCCAAGGCTATCCATTGAGAAGTTACCCTAGGGCCCCCCCTCATTCGCCACCCCCAACCCCCCGAATCCTACTGACCTTGTGTCCCAAGTCTCTCTCCTAATAATTCCCTTCTTCTCATTTCCTCCTCTCCGTCCTCACACCCTTAGTTTGAGTCCTCATGTCTCAGCTAGATTTCTATAGCAGCCCCAAAACCAATCCCTGCTTCCAGCATTGCCCATCTTCAATACTGACCTCCAGAATGACCTTTCTAAAAAGACACTTAATGCCTGAGGGGATTTATACAAAAAAACCCAAAAAACCAAACCTCTCAAATACAAAAACACTGTTCCCTAAATTGCCCTCGTGGGACCTGCACAGTGAGAGACTGACACATCAGTGAGGGCGGGGGACAGTAATAGGAGGGCGGAGGCCGCGACCACGGACACCTCCAGGGCCAGGCCCGTAACGCAGGGGTGCAGATGAGGGACGTGAGATAATTTGGGAGTGGTGGGGCCCGTGGGGAACTGGAGAGCCCCTGCCCTGCCTGACAGCATCCTTATTGACCTACTTTTTGCATACTGGGCTCACTGGCCTGATTAGACATATCTGCAGCTGAAGTTGGCTGCCCGGTGGGAGTCTGGGGTCTCCTCTCTGCTGGGGTTAGGGCAAGAGCTGAATTCAGATGGCAGCACTGCCACGTCACAAGCTCTGTGAGTTTGGATAAGTTGCTTAACCTTTCAAGACAGTGTCTAAATAATTACAGAAATAGCTCATGTTCCATCAACAGCGGTGGTTATGGTTATTTCTCATTATGGTATTATTATTGATGTCAAAGAGAGTGTTGAGTCAGTATTGAGTAGAGTAATAAGTCTAGGGTTCCACAATACCATCATCTATTTTACCCGGGTCCCCTTGTAACTAATAGCAAAGTTTAACGAGGTGCGTTTGTGATCTCAGAAAAATATACTTTCCCTCTTCTAATCACACCGACTTGTGAGAAATTCAAACCGCTGACACTGACATCATTAACATCAGGTAAGTTTACCCGGAGGTTCTGGCCTCGAAGTGGTGGCGTTTCTATAAAAAGTAAAGTGAGCAGTTGGCCAGGCAGACAGGTGAATTCTCTTCCAGGGGCTGGGAACTTCTCCAGCTTGCATAAAAATGTAATTTAAATTTTATAATTGAAAATCATTGTTTATATCTCCTCAAGCATACTCGCCCCCACTCTCCACCTCACTGCCATCCTGCTGGGCTCCTTAAAGAACCAACAACAAGCTAAAATCTCGTTTTGGTTTTTAACTCATTTGCACTAATGCGGTTTTATTGGTGGTGGTTGTATTTTGAAGTATCCTTAACATTTGCTAAGAAGAAAATATTACTGTGTCTCTTTTTGTCGATGCTTACTCCTCTCAAAAGAAGGTATGTGTGTTTATGTTTTTATAAATTATAAAAGGCTTCTCCATCCCCACCCCCCCCAACTCCTTTATCTGCCCTGGCACTTAAGCTTGCTATGTTCACTGAGCAAGTCAGAGAAGAGAGAAATCCAATCTGAATGGACATGGATCACACTCTGGGAAAAGATGTCTTTGCAATCTGTTGCATCCCAGCACACCCTCACCGCTGCGCACACAGGAACACCGGGCTTTGGTTTGGAAGTTTTGCACGGGCATGGGGGTGGGTGAGGTAGAAAGGTTAGTGGGGACAAGCCTTGAGTGAACGTGTGAAAAGACCCCAGGCTCTTCTTTATTTTCAAAGCTATGCCGAGAACACCCACTCGTATCATCCACCTAATAGGACTGTCTCATGAGGTAATTTACAGATCTCTGACAAAAGTACCCCGTTGAGCCTCGTATTTGCCACCTTGAGAACTTGGAGCCATGGTTAAAGCATCAGCTCACACACACGGCAGGAAAGGTGAAGCCTCGGGTGTCACAGAGGTGATCTAGTGAATTCAGGGTGTGCAAGCAAAGAAATCACTCTGGAGCCCGGGCTTCAAGAGGGAGGGTCTAAGTGGGTGAAGAAGGGGAGAGTCTGTGGTAACATGGACATTCCCGCTAAGGGAAGGTGAGTTACTGTAAGACATGATGAGGTTCCAGCCTCATGACCCACTGGGAAAAATGAAACCATTGGAATGGAAGCCATTTGACGGAAAGGCCAGAGAGGAACATGAAATGAGAGCAGCCTGTGCCTGGGATCTGAGGTTTCACTGAGCAAATGCCATGCAAATTAGACTTGACCATCACAGGAGACATCAGACAGAGGCAGGCCCAGGGGTCAAAGACCGCCGGTAGCTTGAGCACTTTCACCTGCCAGCCAAGGGGCGGGGCACGTCCCTTCTCCCAGTGTTGGATAAGCCAGCCCATAGGAAGGTGATCTGGTGTGGGGGCCCAAGCAGCAGATGTCGCAGAAGGACAGACAGACATGGAGAATGGCTGCTGACCTCCAGTGGGCTGTAAAGACCAAATCCTCTGGGAGACACATCTGCATCCAAGATGGAACAACAAGCCTTGGCAGAGGCCAGTTCATGTCCGTTGTGTTGGGGCTGATTTTTATTTTCTTTACTCTATGTTTTTAATTTCTAAATTTTCTAAAATTAGTATTAAAGTTTTAGATTCAGAAAAGATTCCTTTTAATGTTGGCAGCCCCTTAAAGCCCCCTCTTATCGACGTTTACAGGCAACTTCAAATCCTGCACATCACCGTAAGCTTGGTGGACACTCCTAACTTTTCTTGTCTTTGGTTAAAGGTGGTGTCGCACAGAATGGGACTGTGTCAGGAGCTCCTGGGCTACTTCGGCCTCTTTCTCATTCGGTTTTGCAAAGAGGGCAAACTCTCTGGTAAGGAGAGAAGGAACGCAGGGCAGCCAGGAGCCGGGGAGGGCCGGTGTGGGCGGGCACTCAGCCCACAGGATGCAGAAGATACAGCCAAGGGCGGGGCGGCGTATGGGCCTTACCACTGCTCTCAGCCCCTGGATCAAAAGTTGGGGGGGGGGGGGGATGAGAAGTTGTGTCTGTGTTCAGGGTGAGCTGGGGATGAGCAACTCCCCAGAGAGATGGCATGGGCAGTAGCAAGACGTCAGGTCCTTCCAGCAACTGCACTTGGTCTTGTGCTTGCCCCAGCCCCAGGCCTAATGTCCGTCTCACCTTGACCCTTGCACCCTAGCCGCTGACCACCAGCCGTCGCACAACCCCCTCAAAAATGGAGTGTTAGACTCCAGGTGTCAGGACATCTCATCACACCATCACTTCTCCTTGTTAAGGAATGTTGGCTATAAAATGTGGATGCTATAAATAAGTTCTCAGATTCTTAAAACACACGTAATGAGGTAGTGAAAGAGAACGGTATGATTCACATCACTTTTGCATTTCTCTACAGTGTATGTCTAAGACATTACAAGTTATTTACTTGTGAAATGGTATCGGTTATCTGAAGGCAGTTTACATATGTTCTCAAGAAGCTGCAGAGAGGTGGTCTTGAGTTGGATGTTAAGGGGTTTGTGTGGCGGCTTGGCCACTGAGATCCGCGGTGTGCTGGCGAAGGCACCAGACCTCTCTGGACCTCAGGTTCTTCTTCAGTATCACAGGGTAAAATATCCCCTACTAAAGGTGTTGATATTTTATGAGGATCAAATGCTATTCATCTTTTGAAGGAATTTCAGAAAGTTAAAAACGGTGCACAAATGCAAGGGAATATTATTGTTGTGATTTTATTCTTTCAAATGGTAACGCTTTATTTTCTCATTTCAAAGCCTCGGTATGTGAACTCTATGTGCTGTTTCAACCAGTAAGACTCTTTTTCCCCTTTCTCTAGTCGTGAAAAAATTGGTGGACTTTGAACTCCCTTATGTGAGTCTTCGAAGCGCTGAAGTGGAAAACTGCAAGGTCGGACTCAGGAAGTGGTAAGCATTTATGGTGATGGTAGGTATTTGAGGATGTTCCAGATTCCTGCTGAGAATTTGGTGGTCTCACCCTGTCTGCCCACAACCTAACAGCTAGAGAGGGACCAGGAACTTGGAGACAGTTGAGAGGAGAGCAATAAAGAAGAGAGAGTAGAGAATGAACCAGAATGTTTGTCCTAAACAGTAGGATGTTGAGGATGACTTTCACTGGTCTCCAGTAAGTACTTGAGGGATATTGTCATGAAGATGGTGGCCATGGAGGCAAGGCTTGAAAAGCAAGTGCTGTTGGGGTGGGGATCGAAGCAGGAATGATGAGAAACTGCAGGTTGTGGGCTTGCTTTGGAATGGGTTATCAACTGTATTAATTGACGAAATTTGTTGATGATTACAAGCAGGTGCAGTTCATCTGTTGAACTGTGTGGTATTCCCTAAAGGCCGAGAGTGGACTCAGCCAACTTGCAGTGAATTTGAACTCTTAAGTATTCAGCTTACATTCCTGAAGGATTCCAACAATAAATGCATATAAACTAGGGCCAGCCATACTCCTAGGTTGATTGAACACCTTGCAGAAAATACTACCCTTTCCCCCAGAAACAAGAAGCCCTACGGAGAGCTAACAAGCAGAAAATAACAAGAAGCACCCTGGGGCGCCTGGGTGGCTGAGTAGGTTGAACATCTGACTCTTGATTTTGGCTCAGGTCATGGATCTCAGGGTTGTGAGATAGAGCCCCACGTCAGGCTCCATAGTCAGTAGGGAGTCTGCTTGAGATTCTTTCCCTCTGCCCCTCCTCCCATTCTCTCTCTTGCTCTCTCTCAAATAAATAAATCTTTTAAAAAAATAGGAAGCACCCCACATATATCCCATAACCTGTAGTTCGCAGTGTTTATTACCATGGCTGTATTGGATGGCTTCTTTGGTTCCTTCTCTCCCGGCCCAGCTATTCTGTAATCTGAGCACAGAAGTTTTATAGAAAGGCATTTTGTAATCTAGGAATAGTAGGTATCTTGACCTCGTGATGCCTTGCTTAGAGCTCCAGTCTGTGGTTTTGAATTTCGGAAGGATATTCTGGGCAAGGCTAAAAGTTCATATACTGCTATTCAAAAGTATTCTGAGAAACTCAAAATCTGTGGCATGGAACCCTGAGAAGGGGAAAAGGAAAAAACCCTGAGCAGTTCCATCTAAGTGTTTCTGGAAGCTGCTTAGTATAACAAGTGGCTGAGCATGATTGTTCCTGGGATCAGAGTATGTGAATCTAAATCCCAGCCTTCTCAGGATTTAGCTGAATAACCTTAGCCAAGTTACTCAAGCTCACTAAGCCTCAGTTTCTTTATCTGTAAAATGGGAATAATAATAAGAGTCTACCTCAAACAATTAATATGAGGGTTAAATAAAATAATTCCACATGCTCAGCAAATTTTGGTCTTGTTTGTTACTGTTATACTGAGGATAATAATGATAATAGTAATAATAACAACAGAAATCCCTGGGGCTTATACTGTTTTGCTCATGGGCTCTCCAGAGAACTTGACATCACAGAAGACATGAGGATTCTGTCCCTCACCTTGAAGCCTTAATTGGAAATTGGGCTTAGCCTATGTCTTCATTAAAGAGGTATATTCTAGATCATCAGTGCAAGAGAAAATGTCATTCACTTGTCAGCGTCTCGGATCCAGGCAGGTTGCCTTTGCTTAGGGGAACTGTGAAGAAAGGAGGTCCCACTCCAGTTGTTAGAGCTGAGGGTCAAGTCACCCGACGGGGAGAGCCTGGGGTAGGATCCTGAAGGTGACTTGTCCTCTTTTTAGGAAAAGTCTAACTGAGTGGGAGCAGGGAGGCTAGCTTAGCTGCCCTGAGCTGTGGGATTCCCAGCATGTGAAACATCACAATGAAGCCTAGCCAGCATTTGGGGGATTTTTCTCTGTCTGTGAATTCTCTGGTGCATCTCTCCAATTATGATATGGTTCCTTCCAGACCGGAGGGAGCCCACCCTGGCCTCTCAGAGCCCCAGCGTGGGATGGGTCTGGGGACTGTCTAGCTCTGATGTAACAGTTGCTATTCTCTGCCATGGAGAATAGGGTGTATGTGCAGCATGCACATTGGCTAAATAGAATATCACGGAGTGCTTCCGTTGCTTCTCCCCCAGGAAGAAGGTGATCTTCAAGTCACATTTTCATCCCTTCCTAACGTATGCCAATCCCATTGGTCTGTTAACCATTCACTTCTAAGTGCAGTGACTCTACTTACGTCTGCCTTCAGATTGGTTTAGACCAGCTGCAGTGGATCGTTTCCTGACCGTTTCCGTCCATTCTCAGCAGCTCCTGTGCTTATACAGGAGCTATGATTTCAGTTTATCCTGGTGATCCTGGATCCGTTAGACAGACATGGAGCCCTGCCATTTGCAAGTCACTTTGCGAAGGTCCAGAGGGGCAACTCCAAATAGGATGCAGCCCCGACATACCTGGTATCAAGATCAACTTGAGGAGAGCAGTGATCAGGACGAATTCAGAGTGCTAAGGAAGCACAGAGGATGGAGTTGAAGCCTTGGGGAGTGGGGACCAGAGGATGCCAGGGGAGGCAGATAAGTCAGGGATGGAGGCTGGGGAGGGCGGTGGTCTTCCAAGCAGAGGAGAGAACACATGGTTGGAATGTAGAGTGCGAGGGAGGGAGGTGGGTCATAGATGGAGCTCAAAATGAAAGCCAGGTGTCCCATGACGGGTACCATGGAAGGGAGCAGGATGAGTGATCTAACTCCTGGGACTATGAGAGTCCAAAGATCACTCAGGAAAGAGCACTCAGCTTCGAATGCAGAACCTGAGACTGAGGGGGCCGAGGCTGAGGCAGATGGCCTGACAAAGAAAGCAGCTCGGGGGGGAGACGGGGGTGGCCTGGGTACAGGGCAGTGATACAGATGTGGGTACGGGGCTGATGAAGACACCAGGTACTGTGGGGTGGGGAGAGGGCATCCACACTGGGGACTGACAGTGGGGCTGAGTGTGAAAGGGGCTGTGGACCATTTTCCGTCAGCTTTATTGTTTGGCATCTTGACTCTCAGAGTCCACCAGGCAAGAGCTTACAGTGTAAAGAAAGTAGGAGACAGAGAGGTGGAGGGACAAACCGAAAGTTAGGCGAGGAGACGGGTGTTAGGAAGGGGGGGAGCTCAGTTTAAAGTGTAGGGGGCCACCACTTCAGAGAGCACTTTCTCCCAGGTGTACCCACCAGCCGTGTCATATAAATGAACTTAATGCTCCTGAATCACACAGGTACATGGACCCATCCCTGGACTCCGTGCTGATGGACTGCCTAGCAGCGGTAGATTTGATCTATATGCAGGTGAGGGTGACCGAGGACTCTCAAAACATCAGATGTTCTTGACCATTTGAGATTGAAACCATTAGAAAAAATTTGTAATAGCTAAGAATTCTACCTCCATAGCTAGAAGAGGGAGAGTCACAGAGACAGAAAGTACAATAGAAGTCATTAGGGGCTAGGGGGCAGGGAGTTATTGTTTAATGGGTACAGAATTTTTGCTAGGGATGCTAAAAAAAAATAGGTATAAGAGAGTGTAAATAGTTACATGACATTATGAATGTTTTTAGTGCCACTGAATTGTACACTTAAAAATGGTTAAGAAGTGGGGCGCCTGGGTGGCTCAGTCAGTTAAGCGTCTGCCTTCGGCTCAGTTCATGATCCCAGGGTCCTGGGTTGGAGTCTCGAGTTGGGCTCCCTGCTCAGCTGAGAGCCTGCTTCTCCTTCGGCCTCTCCCCCTGCTCACACGTGTGCCCCCCCTCTTTCTCTCTAAAATAAATAAACCTTTTAAAAAATGGTTAAAATGATAAATATTATATGTATTTTACCACAGTAAAAAAAAATTTAAAAGAAGCAGAATTTAGAAAGAAAGTTCTACCTCCATTTTAACAATCTCTCTGAGTTTTCTAGCCAACACTCCATCATCTGGGCCAATTTCCATGAGCTTAGAAATGATGTCCCTCATAATCTAAAGCTACATGTGGTCCCTAAATCTCATTTTAGCATCATCTTCTTTTTCCCTGAGCTGACAAGCAGCGTACCTGCCCGCAGGGCCCGCTTCAGGGGTGTGTAGCCTGTGAAACAGCACTGGGACCCAAGCTCAGATGGGCCCCACACTTGTTTAAGATGCTGCTGTCGCCATCTTGAAATCCTTAATTTTGGAACAACAGACCCCACATTTTCATTTTGCATTAGGTCCTGCAAATTATGGTGTTGGTGCTGCCTACCCCGGTGCCCTAAGCCCCAGAAAGTACATTTAGAGTTTGGCTCTGCTCCTTTCCCGGACTCGGTGGTGAAGGTTCTACTGAGCAGTGGGACGGTCAGTGGATGCTGCCTCTGTGATACGTCTCCAGTTACCCCCCAACCCCCCTCTGTTCTCCTGCCTCACCAGCCCCCTGTTGCTACATACACGATGTTTCTCCATGGAATTGGAGTTATCACTTACAGAGAAAGGCAAAGACTGGGTACCTGGTGGCTCAGTCAATTAAGCGTCCAGACTCTTGGTTTCTGCTCAGGTCATATCTCAGGGTTATGAGATCGACCCCACATCAGCTCCATGCTCAACAGGGAGTCTGCTGGAGACTCTCTGTCTCTCTGCCCCTCCCCTCGCTCACTCTCATTCTAAATAAATAAATAAATAAATAAATAAATAAATAAATAAATAAATAAAATCTTTTTAAAAAGGCAAAGACAGTGGCAGAATTCCCTTTTATATTCATAAAGCAAAGGCTCATCTTTGAAGAAATGACCACACTTTCATATTATCTTCTAAAGCAACCAGCAGTTGCTTATGCACCCAGAGAGAGGGAAACTGCTCGGTGTTTTACTAAGCTGTATGCAAAAGAACTGCCTGGCACAGGCCAAGCAGGGCAGCCGAAGGCAGGAGAAATCACCAAATGCCTCAGAAGAACTAACAGTAATTACCAGCTGGGGAAGGTGGGCATGGCGGGTTCACGCACCATGCACCAAAGTCATAGGGCACTGTGCCGCCGTTTCACTGGCAGTGTTTTTACTTAGTGTCTCACAAAATCATGGTACCAGAATCCATGTTATCTTCAGTTTGACCAAGTAGAGCATCACTGACATCTGTATTTTCCCCACTAGACTACCAGCCCCATGCAGGGACCTTGGCTTTTCCAACGCTGGGTGCAGCACTTGGACTGAGCAGACACATGGAGCCCAGTGGCCAGAATGTCTATAAGGGGTCACAGCCCTAATGCCCACTCCTTCTTATGTGACTTTTTTTTTCCAGATTTTATTTATTTATTTGGGAGAGAGAGACAGAGATAGTGAGCAGGGAAGAGAGAAGAGGGAAGAAGCAGACTCTCCACTGAGCAGGGAGCCCGATGCGGGGCTCGATCCCAGGACCCTGGGATCATGACCTGAGCTGAAACCAAGAGTCAGACGCTTAACTGACTGAGCCACCCAGACACCTCTCTTCTGTGACTTTTTAAGAGACCAAGGCAATTTAATAAATCATCTTCACAAAGCTCTTCTAAATTCTGAGGAGGCAAATCAAAATATCACTTATTAAATGTTTAATGTTCACTGTCATAGTTTAATGGCTAGAATATAGTTTTGAGTTCATTTCTTATACTTTAATTAAACCCACGTTGCGTGAGTTGGAACATAACTTGCCGTTTTAAATGCTTACTGAGGCTCATTGCTGTTCTACCCCTGCTATTATAGCATGTTATTGGTTGTGCCTGGTCTATTTGATACCACGTCCTTGGGGAGAATGCATCACCCAATTCTACTATTGTTCTGGTGGGAAACAGAGTCTTTCTGGCCTGGTTTCCAGGATACGTTGTGGTGAGAAGTAGGACCTGCCAGCATCATCATAGGAATTTTATCTGTCTTCATCAAGGAGTTGTAAACCAGAGAGAAATGAACCGTATTTCCTCTGCTTATAGCTGGAAAAAAAAAAATGGCTTTACAGAAAGCACACTGAATTCAGTTTCGAAGATGCGTTCTGTCCCTTGCTCTGCGGCAGGCTGTCTCTCCGTGTGATCTGGGGCCCGCCACTTCCTCCTGAACCTGGCACTACAACATCCCCCTGTTGAGCGATGAGATTGAATGAACAGTTTCTAAATTCTCTCTCCACCTGAATAGACTGGTATTCAAACTATAGCTCTTTGCTTGGCAAAGTCTTCAAAAGATTGTAGCTGACATTATAATCATCTGTGCCATTATCATCAGTATTCTCACTGTTCACTGAGTCCATGCAGAGTTACCAAGAAGTCAGCCCCAGGAAGTCATGACCACCATTGTGGTCTCTTTTGGTGAAACTCTTCTCAGCTCCCCTCGAAAGAAAATGCCTCCCTCCCTCTCCACTCCTGTGGTATTTTGTTTATACCCTCCATTATGGTGCTTCTCACCCAACCTTGTAAATACCTCTTATATACCTATTTGCCTAACTAGACTCTGAATGGCCCAGGGCAGAGACTGTCCTGGAAGCTTAGGATGTGTGAAGGTATGAGAAGCAATCATCCTTTTAAATAATTAATGCAGAAAGTTCTTTGGAGTTCTTCCGATAAATAACGGTGCCATCATAATTAACTATTAAGGGATACCCTTTTGATTTTCCTAAAGCAGGTGTGCCCCATGACGTCCTAGGAGCCAAGTGGACTCCCACATGTTCCCTTTCTTTTTCTTTTTTAAAATTTGAGTAACACGGCGCCTGGGTGGCTCAGTTGGTTAAGCGACTGCCTTCGGCTCAGGTCATGATCCTGGAGTCCCAGGATCAAGTCCCGCATTGGGCTCCCTGCTCGGCGAGGAGCCTGCTTCTCCCTCTAACCCTCCCCCACCTCATGTACCCTCTCTTTCTCTCATTCTCGCTCTCTCAAATAAATAAATAAATAAATCTTTAAAAAAAATTCGAGTAACATTAACAGAATGGAAGATTGTATATAAAACTATAAATTTTCTGGGTTTTCTCAAAAATATTGAGGCTTGGTCAGTTCTGGGCCTGCATTTCAGCACCACTGGCCAGTATGGTTAACTTTGTACAAATTAGAACAAGGGGTCTCTTCCTCCAGGCCGGCCTAACCCTGTGTCAGGGCCCGTGGCGCGGGGAAGGGAGCATGGGTTGACCGTTAGCTTCCCCAGAGCCCCATGGCCCGGTGCCCTTTGTGCAGAGCCTGGCCTACCTGCACAGGCCCGGCCTTGCTCTGCCGTGCCTCCACCAGCGGAAGCTGAGTGGCTGATGCCTTTCTTTATGTTCCTCACTGCTGTACCCTCTGCAGGGGATACGAGATATGTGTGTTTGAAGCTCATGAAACCCATGGCTTAGGTGATTGCACTTGATTTTAAAAAATTAGTTTCTACATCAGTCTCCAGCAGCCAGTCTTTGGGGCCAGAGAACTGAGCAGAGCCATCTGTCTAAACTTGACTCTCTCATTGTTAGAATGAGGTCCTGTATGTCATGTATTTGATGACTCGTGAGCCCATAATCAGGGTCAAATCTTTTCAAAGGTAGTGAAACAAAAGCAGTCCGTTCCTGCTGATGTAGGGCATTTAAATCTCTGTGTCTGAGAGTCCCAGGTCCCCTAATGCTGAATGACATATCTTCAGTGAGTCTTTACTGTCGTGATTGCTGTTCACCTTCTTTCTTTAGCCACGCTTTCTCTTTGATATCCCTGCCCTGTGATAACAGCCCTTACAGGACTCTGCCACCAAGTACAATTCAGGAAAGAAAAAGGTGTTCCGTTCTTCACACCCACATTGATTCCATTCAGGCATGGTGTCTAGGTTCAGTTTTGAGAATAGTTGGTGACCCTGAGAAGGTCTTGGGGAGGGTAGGTGCCTACATGCTCAGAATTCAGTGGCTTGGGCAAGGGCTTGGTGCAGTGGCCAAATCAGGATTTTAACCCAACTCTTGCCACTTACTTCCCAGGTTATCTCAAAAGCCATAACCTCTCTGGACCTCAGTTTACCCATTTGTAAGATGGGGGGCTGTTCCTACCCCACAGAATAATTTGGGAACAGTCAGTAAGAAAACCTATCTACAACAGGTTCTCAACAAATACTAATTATTTTTCTTCTCCTCTCTAAACCCATCTCCTTTTCCCCCAATCTAAATAGCTAAATCAAAACTTTATTCAGCTCTTCATTCTCTGTTTGGGGATAAAGCATAACCAATAACACTGAGGGATGGAACACGTAAGCTTACATTCAGATTAGGGTGTAAATAAGTGCCTGACAATTGGCAAAGAATTGTTGAGTGTTGGCTGTGTGTAAGACCTTGGACAAGATACACTGAAGTGAAGGACTCAAGGTTTTCCTTGAGGGGTTAACAGGCTAACTGAAGACCAATGGAAAACTTCTTTTAAATCATGATAAATAAAAACAGCACAGGCTAATCGTACCAGTTTAAATCCCATCAGTTCTATATGGAACTTCCTGTTGCCCTAAACCCTTGCTAGCCCTGAATATTACATATATTTTAGTCTTTGCCAAGTTGAGAGGCAAAAAAAAAAAAAACAAACTGATTACTGGTGAGGTTAAATATAGATTGTAATTTGGAATTCCTTTTTGTTGATTGCTGATACATATTCCTTGTTGACATTTTCCCTATTACTTTACATGAATAATACCAACTTTTTCCCCATATATGATGCAGTCATTTTCTCTGGTTTGCCATTTACTTCTTAGTTTTGTTCTTGATGGTTTTTATGTACAGAAGTTTTATATTTTCATGAATTATATATTCCTTTATATTTAAAAATATTATTCCTTACCTCAAGATCAGAATTTTTTTTCTGAATCTTTTTTTTTTTTTGAAACAGCTAAACCTTTATCTGGATTTATTTGATTGGGTGGCATGGGGACAGAGCTAACTGTATTTTCTCTCCCAAGTGTGGCCAGTTGTCCCCAAACCATTGGACGATCTCTTCCTACACCCACTAATTTAAAAAGTAACCTTTATAACATGCTAACTCCTTATATATGTCCACTTGGGTCTGTTTCTATAGCCTTTCATACATGAGTGTGTTTTTGCCAGATTAATTCATTTCTGCTAAGGTTGCTAATCCTACAACCTCTGTTGTTTTAAGGCAGTTCAGGACTTTGAAAAAGAATGGGCCAAACCCACACAGACGCAGAGGCAGAAATTAGAGGCTCTGCAGAAAGAACACAACCAAACCAAGGTAAATCAGATATTGCACCAAGAGAAATCCCTTGGAGGGAAGTTAAAGAAACATATTAGAATTGAGCTGTTTCTTAATTTATAAACCCATCAACCACTAAAAATTGGGTTCTTTTAAAAAATGAAAATACCATCATTAATTTTTCTGATTATATTATTTAAAGATTCTGAAAAATACAATAGATTGTGGTGACCCCTTTGCCCACTTAATATAGATCCTCAGCATTTTTTTTTAATGACCACAGAGTATCCTGTTTTATAGTTATCATTTAGCTAACCAATGTCTTATTATTGGAAATCTGGTGGTTTCATTTTTGCTGCTATAAATCACTTTGGCAGTGAGCACCATGAGGCCCAGGACTGTATCTAATTTACACATACCCTGTAAATTCCCAACACCTGGAACGGTTTCTGGCTGAAGGTCTCTGAATACTGCAGGCAGCATCCTGTCTTTGCGTACATATTCTATTATTTCTTAGAATATATTTCTAAAAGTCCATTTTTAAAGTTCCATAAAGACTGTACCAACTCACATTCCTCCTGTCCCCAAGCAGTGATACAAGCCTGACGAACAAGGCATATTTTAACAGAAGAAATGGACTCTGCTTCATAGTGTTGTCTTCTTTATCCTTTAGACTTTGCTAGTGGTCACCACTTTGCCAATGTTCACTCATTGATTTTAAACAAAATGCAAACAAAATTTAGAGGACTCATTTATACCTACATCGACATAGAAAGTAATTCTTAAAAAGCTCAGATAGTTTGAGAATTTTACTGATGGGCAGGATAAGAAAAGGAAAAAGCATCTACTGCCATGATTTAATATTTTCCTTCCTTGGTATTCTGCCTCAGGTTTGTCACGAAAACTTTGGGGGTCAATTTCAGTTATAGTGCTTATTTTGTTGGATGGAATATTTAGATATAATCAGATACATCAGCTGCTTTGGGTACAATTACAGATTCTAAGTGCATTTCTGCTCCCTAAACTTTTTAATTTAATAATTTAGTAAGAATATTGTTTTTACCATGTGCTATACTCCACCAAAATTTGTATTTGTATTTTTGACATAAAACAAATTTTATTTTCTATGATGAATGTTTTACCTGATTTTACCATACTATTTGTAATAGTCATCTTTAAAAAACTTTACTTTGAGTGCATGAATTAGACGGAAAAAAAAAAAGAACTGAACCATGATTCAAATTAACTGATATTCTCTTGAAGCATCTAAGGATACTGACATAAAAACCAGCATTATCTAAGTGTTTATAAAGTTCTTCTGCTAATAGATTCAGCACATTAACAACTATTGCTTTACTTTATATCCATGTGCAAAAAAACCTGGAGTTGAAAATGAGTGAAATTGGAGGCGCCTGGGTGGCTCAGTTGGTTAAGTGTCTGCCTTCGGCTCAGGTCATGGTCCCAGGGTTCTAGGATCCAGCCCCACATTGAGCGCCACATAGGGCTCCCTGCTCAGTGGGGAGCCTGCTTCTCCTTCTGCCCCTCCCCCACTCATACTCGCATACTCTCTCTCAAATAAATAAATAAAATATTTAAAAAAGGAAAAGAAAGAAAATGATGAAATTAATTTAAAGGAGCAATTAGTTGATCTAAATCACAGATAGGCTAACTACAGCCCATGGACCACTCTTTTTGTAAATGAAGTTTTATTGACACACAGCCATTCTTTTACATACTGTCTAAGGCTGCTTTTTGTGCTAGGATGATTAAGGTGGGTAGTTATAATAGAGACAATATGCCCAGAAAACTGAAAATATTTACTATATGGCTGTTTACTGAAAAGTTTGCCAACCCTCAATCTAAATGAAAATATATGAACATACCTTTTGTAGTTATGCTTGTTAATCTATCTTTTTCAGGTGTAAGCTTCTTTAAAAAACTAATTTTCTTTAAAAAAAAAAAAACAACCCAACTAATCCTTGCAGATTTCTTTTAGTTTGCATATGGTCAGTAACATCACTACACCCAATTGTTGAATGACAAATGCCCACAAGCATTTTGAACGAGTTAATAATTCATTACTGACTTTCTAGAGAAATGGAGCTTAACTTTTATTTTTATTTATTTATTTATTTTAAAGATTTTTATTTATTTATTTGAGAGAGAGAGAATGAGAGAGAGAGAGAGAACACAAAAGGGGGGGTCAGAGGGAGAAGCAGACTCGCTAAGCAGGGAGCCCGATGTGGGACTCGATCCTGGGACTCCAGGATCATGACCTGAGCTGAAGGCAGTCGCTGAACCAACTGAGCCACCCAGGTGCCCGGAGCTTAACTTTTAAACACATTCCATCTCTTTGAGAGCATTGCAGCCAAGAGTTGATTACAAAATGTTTTTTAAAGTGTTACCAAGCAATAAGATAACGATTTGTAGCATATAATAAATAAGAAACTATTGTAGCAAGAGCTTAAAACTGCTCTGTATGCTGTAAGGCAAGATTACTCAGCCCTTCCCCTACCCCTGCATGAGTAGCGTAACTCAGGACCTGTCATTTCTGCGGTTTCCCATTGACCCAAGGGAGGGCCAGGCAGCTTAACGCATCTCCTAAATTGAACGCGTGAACCACAGCACAATGAGCTGGTACAACAAATGATGTGAGTCTGGAAGGGACAGGAGCCTCAAATACCTCTCCCGCCTTGTAGTAACAGTCAGCTGCCCCTCACTGCTCATGTCTGGGCACATTTCACTTTCTCAGAGAGTGCTTCGTATAGTCCTTGAAAGGACTTGCCTTCCTTCAAGAAAGGATCTGGAAAGTGCCAGGTTGTCACTGAGTGATCTCTCTGATTTAACCATGTGTTCAAGTAAGAACTCCCTTTTCTTCATGCTTATCTCCCACAGCATCAGGCAGGACCATGGTGAAAGCTGGAAGAACCAGGGAGAGGTCCCCAAACTGATATCAGCTTATTAAAAACCAATGGGTAATAGTAATGCTTTGTTACAAAAATGAAAAGTTCCGGATAGATATTGTCAGGACAGGATGCCTGGACCACAGGTGTGAACTGCAACTGTCCTCTGTTCTTAAGCCAAGTCAGAAGCAGAGGGAAAGGGGGCGCCTGGGTGGCTCAGTCGGTTAAGCATCTGACTCTTGATTCCGGTTCAGGTCATGATCTCAGGGTTAGGCAGTTGAGCCCCGTGTCCGGCTCTGTGTTGGGTGTGGAGTTTGCTTAAGATTCTTTCTCTCCCTTTCCCTCTGCCCCTCCCCATTGGCTCTCTCTCTCTTAGAAAAAAAAAAAAGAAAGAAAGAAAGAAAGAAAGAAAAGCAGAGGGAAAAGCTAAACCTTAAAAGTTCCATAAAGGTGTTCCCTTGGCACTATTTGGCTGTCTCTAACTCTACTTAGAAAGCAGACTCACTTTCTCGTTTTATTGCCATTTGCAAAAACTCTTCCTCGGACAATTCATACCATCATCATATAATGCAGACTGTAAAAATTAACTACTTTCTTTCTACATAGACCTGAGCTTAGTTTTTTTTTTTAAATAGCCTTTTTTTTTAAGGAGGCTTGACATCAAATGTAGGGATTGAACTCACAACCCTGAGATCAAGAGTCACATTCTCTACTGACAGAGTCAGCTAGGTTCAGCATTTCATTCATTCATTCATTCATTCATTCATTTATTTAATATTTTCTCTCTTTCTTTCTCTCTCTCTCACCCTCTCTCTCTCTTAGAGAGAGAGCGTGAGAGAAAGAGAGATTGCAAGCAATGGGGAGGAGCAGAGAGAGGGACAAGCGGACTCTGCACTAATCACAGAACCTGATGCTGGGCTTGATCCCAGAACCCTGAGATCATGACCTGGGCCGAAACCAAGAGTTGGCTGTTTAACAGACTGAGCCACCTGGGTGCCCCCAAACAGCATTTTAAGTGTAAACTTTTTGTTTATTTTGCTGTTGTAATTTGCTGAGATAGAATCCTATCTACTCATTCATTTGATTCACTCTGTTCTTCTCCATTCATCATTCAGTCACTGAATATTTTTGTTCCCACTATGTACCAAGCACTGTAACAGGAGCAGAGACACAATGGTGAATGAGGCAGAAATGGTTCAGCCTTGGTAGGATGCACCATGAACTTCCCCAGGCCTTATTGTCAGGGAGCATAAAAAGACATTGTCTTTGTTCGTATCATCCAGAAGAAAAAGGTGCTTTCACTGTGGCTCAATTCCATGTGTTCCACTATAACGGCAGTAGCTTCTGACATAAGGTTGTCACCTTTTTCAAGCAGTCTCTTGCTTCTTTTGCCTCACCTTCACCCCTGGAGCAGTTTCTGGAGCTGTCCCAAGAGGTACGGCACTATGGGTACTTGCAGCTGGATCCATGTACCTGTGACTACCCAGAACCAGGCTGTGGGGCCATCCTCTCTGTTGGCAATAATGAGATCAGCTGCTGCATAACCCTGCCTGACAACCAGACCCAGGAAATCATTTTCCAGATGAACAGAGTGAAGTGCTGGCAGGTCACTTTCCTTGTAAGTATCTTGGCACTTTGCCTTACCCATGACTTCAAGTCTCTACCCGTGGTTTAAAAATTCTATTGTCTTTGGATGACAAAGTTGGCAGTAGGGAGATGGGCCTGCCGTTTGCATCACTACCTTGAGTGGACCGGCATCTAAGCCACATGAAGCATCACCTAATGGTAAAACCCGTCTATTGCCTGGTACAAGTGGCGCATCCAGAGCAGTAGAGATACCCATCTTTGCAACAACAGGCTTCTTTACTGCTTGGCGGCTGGTTATAGTAATACAGCACAGAGAAACAATGGCTACTGTTTATGGTGTACTTAACACAGACTCAGGACTGACAAGATTTCTACCCTTGGAAATGGGATGCTGACCAATAGAGCTCTTCGTAAGGATCCCCAGCATCATACTTACACTGACATCTCCTCCCAGAGGAAACGCTATGATCAGATGTATTGAGTGCCTACTTTGTATCAGATGCTGTTCTGGGTGCTGCCACATCTATTATTTAATTAAATTCTTGCAATAACTCAGTGAACTAAGTGGGATTATCCCCTTTACACAGGAAACTGGGGTTAACTCGGAGAGGCCAAACACTATTAGAACAACCGTGACCCCCAGTTGCTAAATCCTTGGAATCCACAGGGATTTTTTGGCTGGCACAATACTAGGCCTCTCTCTGGCATTTGGTGTTGTCAACCCTTACTTGCTTCTCAGAATTCCCTCTCCTGGGAATTTTGGGCTGTTTTGTGGGCTGCCTCTTCCTCTGAGCACTTCTGAAGTGCTTGTTTCCCCTGGGGTTCCATTTCCATCTTTCCTCTACGTATTCTCTGAAATCAGTTGCCCACCTCCCTGTCGGAAGGTCCTAATGCCTTCTGGGCATCTACACCAGGTGTCTCATGGACATCCCAGACGCAGCCTTTTCCCAAACCAGACTCACCCTGGCCCTCTCCTGCCCAACCTAAAGATCCTCCCCCCTGTGGTCCCCATTTTGGTAAACACGACTTCTACCACCTGCTAAAGGCCAAACCAGCAATCTTGACATTTTCAGCATATGATTTCAGTCTTTTAAACTTACAGGACCTTGTTTTATGGCCCCCAAATCTGGTCTGTCTTGGTAAATGTTCCATGTACACTTGAAAAGAATGTGTATTCTGCCACTATTGGGTAAAGTATTCTGTAAGTTATCAATTAGGTCAAGCGGTTGACAGCGTTCAGATCTCCTGTATCCTGGTACATTTTCTACTTGTTCTACCAGTTACCGAGAGAAGAGGAATGTTAAAACCTTCAAACCTAATTGTGGATTTGTCTATTTCTTTGAGATTTATCAGTTTTTTCCCTCTTTTCCTGCCTTCTTTTGATTAAGTATTTTATGATTCCATGTATTTACACCATTTTTTTTTAGTTGTACCTTTTCATTTATTTATGGTTACTTTATTTTTTTTAAAGATTTTTTTAATTTATTCATTTCTTTAGACTTCTTGAACTTATTACATTCCAGTTTTAATTATTATACTACTTCACAAAAAGTGTAATAACACTGTACTTCGATTTCCCCTTTTGTGATATTTATTGCCATATTTCTACATATATAAGCCTCATGCTGCGTTATAATTATTTTTGCTTTTAAACAGTTGATTCTTTTAAACTTTTAATTTTGATGTAACTGTAGGTTCTCATGCAGTTGTAAGAAATGGTACAGAGATCCTGTGTACTCTTCACCCACATTTCTCAAATTATTAGTTACATTTTGCAGAACTATAGCACAACATCAACACCAGAATATTGGCATTGATACAAGCAGGAGTCCAAACATTTTCATCATCCCAAGAACCCCTCATGTTGGCCTTTTATAGCTCTACCCACTTTCTCTCACCACACCTCTCTTTAGCCCCAAGGAACCACTAATCTGTTTGTTATTTTTATAATTGTGTCATTTCAGGAGTGCTATGTAAAACTCTTGGAAGTGATGGATATATTCATTACTTTGATTGTGGTGATGGTTTCATGAATGTATGCTTATGTCCAAACCTCATCAGATTGTGTACATTAAATATGTGCAAGGTTATTTTTTTACGTCAATTACACCTCAATAAAACCTTTAAAAAAATAAAAACAGAAACAGGTTTTAGAAACCTAAAACAAGGTTATGTACTGATGAGTTGATGAAAATTTTGTGACCAGAGGTTTGCAGGAACCTAACCCTGCATTTCCCCCGGAGCAATGACTCAGTGTTCAGTAATGCAGTGTTTACAGCGACTTTATAGAACAGGACTACTGTGAATAATAAGAATTGACTGAATTTAGGAGGCAAAAATGTAAACAAAAACAAAGAATTGATTACCTTACAAATGTTCTCTAAATGGAATCGTATGTAGCCTTTTTTTTTTTAATGTTTTATTTATTTATTCATGAAAGTCAGAGAGAGAGAGAGAGAGAGAGGCAGAGGCAGAGGGAGAAGCAGGCTCCCCGCCTAGCAGGGAGCCTGATGTGGGACTCGATCCCAGGACCCTGGGATCATGACCTGAGCCGAAGGCAGACGCTTAACCATCTGAGCCACCCAGGCGTCCGGAATCATATGTAGCCTTAAGGATTGGCTTTTTTTACTCAGCATAATTCTTTAGTAATTCATTCAGATTGTTGTATATATCAGTAGTTTGGTTCTTTTTATTGCTGAGCAGTATTCCATGGTATGAAATGGACAAGATTTATTTAACCACTCACCCAATGAACGATAGCTGTTTGTTTCCAGTTTTTAGCTATTATGAATAAAATTCCTATAAGCATTCATATGTATGTTTTGGAGCACAAATCTCCATTTCTGTGGCATAAATGCTTGGGAGTACGGTTGCTGGGTTATTTGGAAGTTGCATGCTTAGTTTTTTAAGAAATTGCCAAACGGTTTTCAAGGGTGGCTGTGCTAATTTCCATTCCCACCAGTGAGGCATGAGTGATGGTGTTTCTCGGCATCCTCATCAGCATTTGGTGTTGTCACTGTTTTTTAGTTTAGTCATTCATGTAAGTGTGGAATGGCATTTCATTGTGATTTTAATTTGCATTTCCCTCCTGGCTGATGGTGCTGACCATCTTTTCATAGGCTCATTTGCCATCTTGTCTATCTTTGGTGAAATGTTTTCTTCCATATCTTTTGCCTATTTTCTAATTGATTGTTTGGGTTTTTTGGTGTTTTTTTTTTTTTTACTGTTGTTTTGAGAGTACTTCTTATATCCTAGTTACTAGTCTTTTGTTGGATACGTGGTTTGCAAATATTTTCTCTCACTCTCTAGTTTTTCATCCTCTCAACAGGGTCTTGTACAGAGCAAAAGTTTTTAATTTTGATGAATTCTAATTCATCAGTTTTTCCTTTTATAGATTGTGCTTTTAGTGTTGAGTCTAAGAACTCTGCCAAACCCTGGTTCCTGAAGATTTTTTTCTTAGAGTTTTTTCCTAAAGGTTTTAGAGTTATAGGTCATACATTTAAGTCCATGACTCATTCTGAGTTAGTTTTCATCTAGGGTGTGAAACTCAGAACAACATTCCCTTTTTTGCCTGTGGAAGTCCACTGGCTCAGCACCATTTGTTGCAAAGCCTGTCCTTTAAGTGACTTGCTTTTGCACCTTTGTCAGATATCAGCTGGGCATATTTGTGTGGATTTATTTCTGGATTCCCTAGTCTGTTCCATGATGCATATGTCTATCCCTCCCCCAGTACTACATACACAGTCATTCCCTTCCTTTGTAACAGCTTTATCAAGATATAACTCCCATACCATACAATTCACTTATATAAAGTGTACAATTCAGGGGTGTTTAATGCATTCCCAGAGTTTTGCATCCATCACCACAACCAGTTTTAGAATACTTTCATCACCTCAGAAAGAAGTCCCATACCCCTTAGCTCACATCTGTATCCCCCCATTCCTACCAGCCCTAAGAAGCCACCAATCTGCTTGTCTTTATAGATTCACCCATTCTGAACATTTCATGATTAATAGAATCATATATGATCTTTGTGACTGGCTTCCTTTACTTGGCATAATGTTTCCAAGGTCCACCCTTAACCATAGCATGTATAAACACTTTATCTTTTTCATGATCAAATACTATTTTGTTGTATGGATATACTATATTGTGTTTATTCATTCATTCATGGACACTTGGGTTGTTTCTCTCTTTTGGTGGTTATGAGTTATGCTGCTATGAACATTTGTGTATAGGTTTTTGTGTGGACATAGGTTTTCATTTCTCTTGGGTATATGATTAGGAGTGGAATTGCTGGTACCGTGATGGTAATTCCATATTTCATTTTGTGAGGAACTTCTAGACTATTTTCCAAATAGTCTGCTCGATGTTATGTACCCACCAGTGGTGTATGGGGGTTCTCCCCATACATGGACAGATCGTTAATCAGCCAAACATCTGAAAAGAGCTCTCTGGAGCTCTTACTCTGTATAAAGTCCTTGTCTGTGATCCTCTGCCCCACAAATTGCATCCAGATTAGGTGCCCATCCTACCTCCTTCCATAGACCTGAGTTTGCTTCCCTTACAATACTTATAATACTTATCATACCAAACTGTGGTAACTTACTTTCATAGCCCCTTATAGACTGACAGCTTCCTGGGGATAGTGACTCTATCACTTGTTTTAATATTTTGCCCAGCAGTTAATAGCTGCTTAAATTTCTATCGGAGATCAAATACTATCTTTTCTCTGTAGGGAACTCTGCTGGATATGGATGGACCCCAGCGAACTCTCAACCAGAACTTAGAGCTGAGATTTCAGTTTAGTGAAGAGAGTGGCTGGCAGTGGTTTGTTATTTACACCAAGCAGGTGAGTTCTTGGGACATCACATGAGAACCAGCGCTGAAATGCTCTCTTGCTTGCTGGGGTGAACAAAGCACATTACCCTAACCCAACCAGAGCAGAGTACTAGAATATGCTATACACTCTCCTTTTTTGGCCTATAATACTGTTTTTTTTGGTTTATTTTTTGTTTTGTTTTATCTTACTAGTCACCGCAGCCTTCATGTCGATTAGAAATGAATTTAGTTACTAAATAACATCAGACTCAACTAATAGTGGCTTAGACAAAGCATTGGTGAACTTTCTCTCAAAGGGCCAGATGGAAAATATTTTAGTTTGGGGGTCCATCTGGTCTCTGTTACAACTACCCAACTCTGTTGTAGCACAAAAGTGGCCACAGACAATATGTGAACAAATGGGTATAGTTGTTTACCAATAAAAATTTATAAAAACAAGTGAGGGGCTAGATATATTGACCTCTGACTTAGACAATACAGATTTTTATCTCACTTAACAAGAATACTAGAGGTAGACGATTGACATCCCTTTTATCTGGAAGGCAAAAGCTTTGCCTCAGAAGCCCCAGTAGTTTATGTCTCATTGACCAGAACTGAGTCTCATGACCACTCCTAGCTGCAAGAGAATCTGAGAATTAAGTATTTCGCAAAAAAAGAACAAAATTCATGATCAGCTTAGAGTAAGCATGAGCTGGGCACTTTGTCATCAGACGAAATCAAGGTTCTATTAGGAGAGGAGAGACTGTTGGACAACAAACTATCCAGGTCTTCCATGGCTTTGTAATTAAAGTTGGAGTAAATTTTTTTTTAAAAAGGGCTTAATTTTCTTTTTTTTTAAGATTTTATTTATTTATTTGAGAGAGAGAGAATGAGAGATAGAGAGCATGAGAGGGAAGAGGGTCAGAGGGAGAAGCAGACTCCCCGTTGAGCAGGGAGCCTGATGTGGGACTCGATCCCAGGACTCCAGGATCATGACCTGAGCCGAAGGCAGTCATGTAACCAACTGAGCCACCCAGGCACCCTAAAAAAGACTTAATTTTCTAAACACCAAATTCAGCTGAAAAATTCTATGAAATAACTTAAGCTATTTCAAAGTAGAATCAAAACTACAGATGTTCTAAAACAAAACCAAAATATCAAAGTAATCTTTGCGTCAGCATTTCGTTGAACTTAAGTCGCTGGCGATCACACTAAGTTCCATGGAGCATTGTGGTTTCAGGTAACCAAAGCTCCCTGAGACACTCTACTTTTGGTATAGTTGTGATCACAAGATAATAGATACCAAGGTCCTCTGAAAAACATGAAAAGCTAAACCAAATTCTAGGGTAAAGAAATGGGCCGTCAGGTTCACCTTGAATATGAAACATTCTTAGGGAAATGGTAGGATGGTTTGCAGTCACTTGGAGAAATGCAGATAGATCTTGGCAGTGAAACCACTTACCCTTGCCCAGAATGCTAAATGCAGTAGTTAAATTTTATTATGGTCTTTTAATCTAGTCTGTACCAAATGAATTTAAGCCGCTATAGAGAGTGCAATAAACATTCTTTTAAAGGATTCTTAGTAAGCTCTTATTTCCTCTGGAGTGTGGGTTTATTGATACGTACCCAAGAGCTACTCCTGCAAAAGGAAGAAATGTGGCTTGTGTGCCCTGCAAATACAAATGAGGGCTTGGACCCCAATATTTTCTAGACCCTTTAAACAATAGCTCACTGCCTTTATAGTGAATAAACCTTACCTGGTTTATAGCCAAGTCTTAACCTGCATATTTGTGCACATCGTATGGAATATGGAATCGGTCCACATCTTATGGGGCATTATTAAACACCCTTCCAAGCTCTGTCACCTCGGGTTATGTTGTTTAACTATTTCATATCCTAGTTTTGTGTAGGTTTTATATATGCCCAGATAAAAGGGTTAGTTTTTAGCTAAACCAGGAAATCATGATTTGTTTTTGTTTGTAAATCCCACGTCTTCTCCTCTTTTCCTTATTGGTAGCAGTGAATTTCTTCTCTTCTACCTCCTTTCTCTCCCATTAAATGAAATAAATTCCAGTCAATCTCTACAGTCCTGCAGGACTCTGAGATGCTACCCCATATGTAGCCATTCTCCCTCTAATTCTGCTTTCTATGTCCTATCCTCCAAGAGCCTCTGCTTTGCCACCATCCCAACCTGGGTTTTCTCTCTTTCCTTTTTCCTCCTCTCCATCACTCCCCTCCCTTCAGTGCAGTGACCATCCTTGAGCATAAATTTATACTAAGAGCTATAACCTCAAGCTTTGAGCTTTAGTTGTCTCAAACTGTAGTAGGACCCAAAGAAAAAAGTGCAAGCCAAGCATTGAGAGCAGGACAAAGGAGAAAGAGGGTTAGTGGGAAAGGAGCAAGTGGGGACATTGCGGGGAAACTTAAACTGGCACGTGGAGTGAAGATCCTGGAAAAAGGAAACCCCAGCTTTTGCGTAGCAAGATGTCTAGCGTGGGTCTTGGCACCAATGATGAGCCAACAAAAAGCCACAGGTGATAAGGGGAGCAACCGTCAGTCTTAAAAGTGAGTGATTAAAGATGCCAGAAAAATAAGAAAGTGATGAAAAACAATGTTCGGGGATTCGGTAAAAGCCATAAGGTGTTAATATACCCTTTCAAACAGGTTTATGCCTAGTAATAGGTCTGCGAATAATCATGTATACAATTAAATGTAAGATCAACCATTGTCAGTTGATTTGATTACAATAATAAGCACTTTTTATTATTTGTTGCTTGTAAAACATGAGCTGCTTACAAAGTAATAGGAAGAAATAGGAGGGGACATTTTAAGAGGGAAAATGATTAGTAAATGTCATGATTCTCTATCTTTTTAAAAATTTACCCTGAGTACATCCATGTAGTTAAGAAAATGTATGGCTACTTGCTAATTGCATCTTATGCAAATTTATGGAAATTAAAGATGAATCTAAAGTCTTAAAAGCGTGCTATTGGAGAGCAGAGTTCAAAATCTGCTTTGTGGTGTGAGGAGGGTAGAAAGACAAGATTTCTTCAGTTGAGAGACTTTATTTCTGGATTCTTCAGGCCTTTTTGCTGAGTAGCTGCTTGAAAAAGATGATCTCAGAAAAGATGCTAAAGCTAGCTGCAGAGAATCCAGAAATGGTAAGTGCTCTTATCTGTGTATATTTTTCACTTTAAGTTCCCACCATCAGCCAACATTAACCTACAGGGATGAATTCTGGTCCTCCGGTGAAGAACCCAACCTCCCAGAGATGAGCTCCTCTGCCTTCTGTAATGAGCTGTCTTTAGAATTCAAGCCATTTTTCCAAGAGAGGTGTCCTTACATTGCTCTGTATCCTTGTATCTCTGCTTTCCCCCAAATGGAAGATGCCAGATTTTCCATAAAAACTACATCATAAAGTCAGGATCCTGAGAGGTCTTTAACACAGCAGCGATGAACTTAAATAAGTTCTACAGTTTTGTCTCTAGAAAGAACTCACAGTTTCTTGAAGCTTCGGCTGTGCCAAATTAAAATGCCATTAGCAGTCGAAAGAAGCCCTAGAGCAAAAGAAGCTCTCAAGGCTATAAATTTTTGTCAGTGTAAAATTAAACTTTGCCTTTCTAGTCTGTGTCTCTTCAATAAAGCCTAGTAACTCATTGAAAGGGTTGGTGGCAGGCTGTAAAAAGAGACACTGAGATTTTAAACTTTTTGACTTGCCTTGTCACCATCATGATACAAGCATATCCCAAATAAGATAGTACAATTAGAGTTTTAAAGATGATTACAAATACTAATGCTTGGTTGACATGTATAAACATATTTTTCTTTCTTTTTTTTTTTTTTTTTGCAGAATGTGATACTGATCTTTAAAAATGCAAAAGAAAACATTTGGAAATGTTCCCTAATGTTTTCATTTAAATTGAGTCCTTTATAAGAGGATGGGTGACATCTTTTGTTGAACATTGCTCTTTACTAGACTTTACAGCTTTTTTTCTGAGAAAATAGTTGCATTTTATCCTTATTTCTCTTTCTTCTAGAACTGAAAATATTTTCCTAGGGAAAATAAAATTTACTGCCCCTTGGTATTCAGACAATTCAAAATGTACTATAGAGTAGCGAATCAAAGCAATGAAAGAATCATGGATGCTTGTTTTTAAAGAGTCATAAAATCCAACCTCTTAGGCAGGATGGACCCCCTTCGGCTCCAATTATTATATATATATATAAAAAGAAGAAAAAGTAGTTAACTGAAGTAGCCCCATTAAAAGGGAGAAGTACTCTCAAATGTGGCTGAATAAAATGTAAGCTACTTGATGCAGGAAATACTTGTACAATGAATAGCTAAAGAGTTTGCTAAATAATAGAAGGTAGTGACCTATTTAAAGCTTAAAAAACAACAGCCACACTAACTACATTCTTTAGATTTGCACACAAATTGAAACCTATCCTTTCCCGTGGCTGATAGTGAAATCAGCATATTAGTCAATATTGCATTGCTTAATCCAAATACTCAACAAGTTTTATTTCCACAAGCTCTTTTTTTTACTTTCTTATTTTGATTCTTGGAAAGTTAAGACCCTTCCCCTGGAAAATTGGTTCTTTTGGGGCACCTGGGTGGCTCAGTCAGTTAAGTATCTAATTCTTGATTTCAGCTCAGGTCATGATCTTGGGGTCCTAGGATGGAGCCCCGTGTTGCATCAGGCTCTGCACTCGGCAGTGGGAGGGGCTACATCTGCTTGAGATTCTCTCCCTCTAACCCTCCCCTCGTTCACTCTCACTTTCTCTCTCTAAAATAAATAATAAAACATTTAAAATTTTTTTAAAAAAGAAAACTGGGTTTTCAAGGGGATGTTGTAGGGATAGTCCACATTTCAACCTGAAATTTCGTCTACAAATCCCTGGGTAGAATGAGACCCTGGAAAGTGAAAAGAGCAAACCGATCAGCTCTTTGAATGTATACTGAGTTCTGGGCTTCCTCACAAAGCACAGTTGACCAGAACAAGCCATTTTGTGGAACTTAAAGTAGCCATATAAATGTATGACTGTGACATTCACTCATTTTCTAGGTAAACACATAAAGTCTGAACTGACATGTATCATTTATGAAAGGCTTGTGTAGACTAGGATCCAGAGGTCTCTATTTTGCAAGGCAGAAAAATTCCAAGATTTTGATAATCATGAAGAGTCTGGAGAGGGGGAGAAAAATTAAGGAAACTGTAACCAAATGAACGCCATAAATAAAGCAGAGAGTCCCTAGAAGCAGATTAAATAGTATTTTTTTATCCTAGTAAGAAGAAAGGCTTCGAAAGAAGAAATTTACTGCTAAATTTAGTTATTGCTAATTAACTTAGCTATAGGCAATGCTTTCAGAGTTGAGACTCGAACCATTTCTGAAGAGATCATTAAAATTTGAAGTCAAATAAAGGCACTAAAAAAATGTAAACACACAACAAAATCATGTTACATTCTTTTTTTTTTTAAGATTTATGTATTTGAGAGAGAGAGAGAAAGAGAGCATGGGCAGGGGGAGGGGGGAGAGGGAAAGAGAAAGGGAGAAGCAGACTCTCCACTGAGCAGGGAGCCTGACACAGGGCTCGATCTCAGGTCCCTGGGATCATGACCTGAGCCAAAGGCAGACACTTAACCACTGAGCCACCAGGGACCCCTCATGTTATATTCTTAAAGGCAGTATTAACTGCAAACCAGAAGGGGAAAAAAATTGTAACATTCTTTTTAGAGCTATGCTCCTATGCAAAAACCATTAATTTAATAAATAAATTTTGTTATTATTTGCTCCTTTTAACTAGAACAAAATTTTAAGAATTATGTGAAAATGAAGTGTATTTGTTAGTAGTAGGTTTGGCGATATATAATGAAGAACAAAACAAGACAGACGAAGTGTCCTAGGTAAAGTAAAAGTTTGTGTCTTTCTCATTTAAAAGAAACCCAAAGGTAGGCAGTCTAGGGCTGGGATAGTGGCTCCATGATGTCGCCAGAGACCTTTCTGCTCTGTCATCTTTAGTGTGTGACTTTTACCTCGTGTTGCAGATGGCTGCTGGAGCTCTAGTCATTACATCCACATTCTAGACAGCAAGTATGAATGGAAGTGTGGATGGCTCATCTCTTTTCTTTAAGGAAGGGTCTCTGAAGTCCCACAGAATTTCGGCTTCTGGCTCATTGGCCAAGAGTTAGTCACACCACAGACCTATACCTACCTGCAAGGGAGTCTGGTAAATGCAGTCTCTTTACAGGGTATGTTGTCTCTCCAAATAAATTTGGGTGGTATTACTAAGAAAGAAGGGCAAATGGATAATAGAGTAGGCTACCAGCAATCTCTGCTATTGAAAGAAATCTAAAAGACATCAAGAAAAGAAAGCAGATATATTTTATGCAATAGATGTGTTCCTAATGAGTTTCTGAAAGTGTATCATTATTATTATCTTGTATATTGAACCATATCTGAATACATGAGAGGTATCAGGAATAAGATGGTGACTAATTTTCTGAATTGAAAAACAGTTTATATTTTTAATAATCCGTACCTAGTTTGTTTTATTAGTTTGTGTATTTTTTCCCTTAGGTTTACTAAAACGTGGTTCTGAATCTCTAAATTGGTTTTCTGGAAAATAACAAAGAGCCAAACGGCTTTCTGATTCTGGCTTGCCTCCTACCTCTCACCCCCAGTGCCAACTACCATCACCATATGTATTTTCCTCTCCACTCCTCTTTCATTCTGGGCAAGATCAGACAATGTAAAAGGCCACTGGGCTCAGAGATCATGCTTTGAAGTGTGTTTCTGTCACATGTGAGGAGGGGAAACAGCAAGCTCAATATTATCTGATGTCCCAGGAATGTCAACCTTCGAATAGTTGGCGCTGTCTAGAAAACAGAAAAAGTACAGATATGTTACAGCCCACTTGAGAATGGTCTGAGCATAGCAGGTGGATAGAATTTTAGAGAGCCAGGGGGAAATTGCCATGTGAATTAAAAGAAACTACCAGTTGATGAAGAAGAGTGTATAGGAATACTGCATTATGAAAAAAGGGTTTGCTCTCTTCTCACCCCCCCAAATTTATTCCCCCTGGTATATAAAATATTTAAAGCCCTTATTCAAGTAAGTCAAGGAAACAGATATCAGAAATTGCTTAACATTCATAGTAGGTTCTGTTTTATTTATTTCAACATAGGGAGGGGAGGAAGATGAAGGAGAATAGGAGAGAAAGATTCTGAACTATTTTCGCCAACTTCTGTATTTCATTGCACAAGGCTACTTACAAGCTATAATGTAATATTGTAAGCAATAACAATAATACTATAGCAAAACACATAAGACAACAGAGCATTAATTTCTCATTTACCAAGACTTAATAACTGATTTTTTAAAAAAAGATTTTATTTATTTATTTGAGAGAGAGAACGCGTGAGTGGGGAATGGGGCAGAGGGGGAGGGAGAGGGGAAGGGAGAGAATCTCAAGCAGCCTCTGCACTAAGCATGGAGCTGATGTGGGGCTCCATCTCAGGACCCTCAGATCATGACCTGGGCCGAAACCAAGAGTCAGACGCTTAACAGACTGAGCCACCCAGGCATCCCTAATAACTGATTTTTTTTTTAATTATTAAGCTAGGCTTCAAATATATGAACATTTCTATCAATACCAACCTAAAGGAAGTCCTTTGCATCCTTCCAAGCAATCTATTTTATAACAATATTAACTGTAGTTAAAAGACAAGGCTCTTTTGCGGTGTCATGTTATTTATCCCACTTATTTTGAAACGTTCCTCATATTCTCATGAAGAATAAGCAGTAATAAACAATTAATCCACTCCACCTTCTTGCATTTACAAATGCCTCTATTTACAAATGCCTTTATTTACAATGCAGTGGTTGGATCCAGAGTCAAGGAGCTTATTTGTTGGAGAAGAAAGGCAACAGAGTGATACGTTGAGACCCGTGCATACACTAGTTGCTTAAGAAGAGTGTTCTTTTCCTTGAAGAAGAGTCTAAGAGCTCTTTCTCCTGAGCCCTGCCTAGGTCATGTTTCTTGGCTGTGCCAGACAACTGCTAGCCTTTCCCGGTTCCCTGTCCACTCTCCCCCAACCCTCTCTGTGTGCCGGAGGCTCCTCTCCGTGTGCTGCCATCTTGCTCTCGGGCCCCCCACTGGGGTCACCCATGGGAAAACCCAGCGAGAATGGATGGAGCGTGGAAGAAAAGTGAGATTGTGTGATTTATTTCTCTGATTCCGTCCCTGCTGGCACAGCCTTCTGCCGAAGGCCAAGCTCCTCCCCACTGCTCCCGTTCCTCTCGTTCCAGTACCAGCTGCTGTCCGTCCCCCTTCAGGCCCAGGAGCCCGTCACGGCTAGCCCCTGGGGGTTCCAGCATCCCTTCACTGACTCACTTTAATCCTGGCCGCACCTCCATTAAATAGCTCCTTTTTTAAAACGCTCCTCAGGAGTGTGTCATCTGTTTTCTGCCGGGACCCTGACTGTTACATTAAGCTTACCTTATGTACCTGAGGTATATTCAAGTGTCTTGAACTTCCGCTTGATCTTCACTTGATTCATGGTGCCTTTTGATTAATCCAAGCCCTATTTGGCTTTGATTCAGTGTATGCATTGGGGCTCTGTGGATTATTTCAGGATTTAGGAGTTCATTTCGTGTAAAGTCCTTTTAGAAGCTCTGTTAAATCACAAAATCTATAGGCAACCACCAGTGTTAAACATGAAGCTTCACCTCACCTTTAGGGACCCTATTTCTGCAACATTCCTACATTTGCAAATGAAGGGGGGGAAGGTGCGGATGGGAGGCAGGTGTACCTGCTGACTGGCAGCCCTTGAGACCATGGAGAGGATTATTGTGGAAGGGGAAATGTGCTAGTTAAATAGATTATTTGTGTGCTCGCTTCCCCAAGCTGTGCTGACTGACATTTTACTAATCTATTTAGCAGATTGAAGTTCCAGAACAAGGCAAAAGTAAAAAATACCACATTCAACAAAGCCAGGTCTGTGAGTAAAATTATGTAATTGATACATTATAACTTTGATAAATCTGTCCTTTTCCCCCTTTAAGTAACCAAAATCATTCTACTTTTAAGAATAAGCCCGAATTTTCGTTCTCAGAAGCTCCTCCATGTAGGATTGGGCCAATTGGAGGACCATCACAGAAGTATAGTATTTTTACTGTAATACCCGGTAGGGCCAGGAGACATGCTCTCCTGAATTTTTACATAGAAAATTTCCAAGAAGAACATAAAATTCTTTAGTGATTTTCTTCTACACTCCATGCATTTTTTTTTAAATCCTCTTTCTGGTTTACATTTTCGTTTCATGAATTCTCTGCAGTGTACTCCGTAGAAAACAACCTTTAAGTTTATTAAATACTGTTTGGAGCATTTAGGTTTGTTGGTCAGATAACAATAACAGTAAATATCATTCTAGAAAGCATTAGTAGGCACTTATTGCTAGGCACTGTTGTAAGCACTTTTATGTGGATTACCACATCATTCCCACCAAAGTCCTATAACTCACTGGAGGAAACAGGCACAGAGAGGTTAGGTGACTTGCCCAGGTGGCACAGTAATCAATGGGGGAAGAAGCAGACAGTCTGACTCCAGAGCTGTGCCCTTAACTAACTCTTCCTTTCTACGTTCAAATCCTAGTGTATGTAAGTGAAATAAAGATGACCTCCAAGTAGCATTTGAATGGAATTTATTATCGGTCCACTCCTATTACACAGTCGGCTGTGTGTATAAAGGTACAAAGTATCTAAGGACAGTACTTAGGAAAATACAAGGGCCTCTCTTGAGAGACTAAGCTCAATAAAAAAAAAATGTAAAAACAGACTAAATGCAAAGCTTACTCTCTTTCATAATACCAGCATTTCTGGCTGCTTAGATCAGAGACAGGAGATAAGAATTCCACCACGGACTGCTGATGTGTCCTCAGGCAGATCAAAAAACTAAATGTTTAAGGGACTCTTGAGGTGCTTATTAAAATGTAAATTCCTGGGCCCCACTCCAAAAGATTGATTTAGCAGATCAGCATTTATAGCAAGCACCCCAATGGGGAACACTGCACCAAGCTTCAATTTCTTTACCTGTAAAGTGTAGGTAGTCATCACTCCATCACTCAAATTCATCAGCAGCATAGTGATTAGCACAAAGGTTCTCAACCTTGGCTGCATGTTGGAATCACCTGAGGAGCTCTAAAAACAAATCATGGCTGGGCCCCACCCTCAAAGACTCTGACTTAATTGGTCTAGGGGCCTGGCAACAGAATTTTTTAAAAAGCTCCTCAGGTGGTCTAATGTACAGCCAGAATTGGAACTATTATCCTATAACGGTGGTTCTCAAAGTGTCATCCCTAGAGCAACGCCATCAGCATACCTGGGGAACCTATTAGAAATTTACGTTCTCAGGTCCCAGACCTACTTCATCAGAAACCCGAGGGATGGGGGCTAGTAATCTGTGTTTAGCAAGCCCTCCAGATGAGCCTGATGCATGTCCAATTCTGAGAGCCACTGTTCTGGAACAATAGATAACACATAGCACAACTATGATCAACATTGAAACTAATTCAGATGGCCTCCCAGATGAGCAGCAATGCTAAAATAGGCCAACCTCCCTCATGCTCTAAGCAGGGCCAGCATGTCAGAAGTTGTCCAAGTATATTGAATTCCAACTTACTTAGCAAACCTTTATATAGAGCTTATCCTGAGCCAAGCACTGTTATAATTGCATTCCACATATAACTGATTTAATCCCCATAACAACCTAGCTATTATTATCATCCTTGGTTTATAGCCAAAGGAACTGAAAACACAGAAAGGTTAAGTAACTTGCTCAAGTTCACACAGCAAGTAAATGACAGAGCCCCTATTGGAACTGAAGCAGTCTTTATTTGTTGTTTAACCAATAAAGTTTGTTCCTTTAACCACTTTGCCATGGGGCCTCTCTATCAAGACAAATCCCTCATAGAAAAAAATTTTTTTAACTTATCTGCCCATTGAGGCACATTTATTTCCCCAGGGACAAAGCCATGGCCTTGTCTTTGAGATTTCATAAATACTGAAGGCCAAGTATTCACTTACTGAGGGTTTATAGCAACCATAACCTCATAAAATGTTTTAAAATATAAAACTTGTTAAAAATTTGTATTTGTGTGGGGTGTGCACTAAAGATTTAGTGTAGAGTTAAAAATGGAAATTTGTGTAGCTTTCAGAGATGGGGGAAAGGATGAGAGGCAGCATCCAAACGTCACCTGGGGACATTCCAGTGCCTGGAAAGGCCCTCTGAACAGGTCTACCTCAGCATACCAGCAGGAGGCGCTCTCAGCCCTAACATAGACACCTACCCCAAAATAAAACTTCTATGGGGGAAAAACCCACTTGAAATAACCATCTTTTAAATAAATGTTGCCTTTTTAATATTTTAACATTCCAGACTTTGTAATTATTATTGTTGTTCTGGAAATTATTTCCTCTCACATACATTTCTGACCTCTCTGTTTATTTCAAAACAGAAAGACTCTTCTCGTTTTCTACCAAGAAAAAGCAGGATTGAGATGGCCAAAGTTGACTGTGTTTTGGGGACCATAAAGGAAGAAGACCTTTGATGAGAAACTCTCACGTTTTTAAATGTCCTCTAGGGCTGTCTCAACAGTGAAAGAGCTGGGGGATTGAAAGTGGCCTGCCCAACAGCAGTGGAAGAAATGTGACCCCTTCCCATTTTCTCTTGACATTAAGATGGACCGTATTCACCAAGGGTACTTCAGAACTCTGTGAATCTTAAGATTAAAAAGAAATATGAACCAAAGTTATACAGTTTGCTTTTAATGACTCATAAATGACAAGTGGCAAATCCAAATCAATTAGTATGAAGTTTGTTTTTGTTTTTTTTTCACTCTAATAGATGTTTACCTGGCTTGATGAAGTCTTCTATATGTTCTAATACTACATGAATGAAAGGCTCAGCCTAAAACACTATAAATGTACTTGGGGTCAAGTTCTGAAGACATGACTCATCACCTGCGGATAACGTGGCTCTAAGAAGTGGAATCATTGAAAAAGAAATCTGGACTTCACTGATCCAGCCACAGCACCAAACAAGGAGGTGATGAAATACTAATTTCTTTCCTTACGTCATTCTGAGCCTACCAATAGGGATGGACTCAAAGTAACAGGCTGCCCCGTTCTCTGTTTCTCCACTGATGTAACTGTATTTTATCTTTAGAATGTGAAATTCAATTCAATAATCACATGCTATTTTGAATATTTTTATTTTGGAAAGCAATGGGGCCCTGCACTCAAAATCAGTTACTATAGTAAGTCTCTTAGCTTTAAAACAATGGATTTTTTTTCACTAGATTTTTCCTTAGTTTCAGTTTATCATGATAATAAATGTAATTATATATGGAATTAAGACTGCAATAAGGGAGAGGGACAGAGGAATCTATGTAATGTAATTAAAGTGCAATAGTCTAATGTTTTCTCACTGGATTGTGTAACTAATTATGTAATAAACATGAAATATATTCTAGTGAATATAAAATTTACTGATGAAAATTCTGAGAATGATCTTTCTGAAATATAGAATCTATTAAAACCCTGTAATATTTATAAAGGAATGCCTCCAGCCATAACTTCTAGTGCCATACAGTTTTATATTTATATTTCAGACAGTACTAGGATGTTTTTGCAAGGGGGGGGTATAGTAACCATCCCAAATCATCCATGGTGATGGTATTAATGGATTAGGATACATTTTCAGATTAAAATAGAAGTTTATCTACTATTTTGCCAATTTAAGAATAGTCGATCGATTTATTTTTAATTGCAAACACCTGCACTGTGTAAGGGCCTATTGGAGACACTAGGAATGCAAACAGAACTTGTATTTGGGGGTGAGAAGGTGCATATACTAGATCGAACCATACCTGATAGCTGTTTTGTATGTCAAAAATAGTTGCATGTTGTCCATTTCATATGTTTCAACTTGATACCTGAGAGCTAGTAATCCCAGACAACACGTGGTGGGTGTCCAATATGTAGTGTGGACCTGTGTGTCAGAGGAAGTTGGGAGTGGTCAGGAAGGCCCACAGGGAAGAGAGACTCTGAAGAAGGAGTAGAGCCAAGTGTGGGGGAGCGATGGGGGCACATATGTGAAAGGATAAGATAGGCCCTAATGGGACAGTGAGTGGGAGTGATGAGCAAACCACTGTGTGGTGGCAAAGTTTTAGGTTAGGGAGTAGTTAGGAGATAAAGCTAAGAGAGAAGAGGGATCAGTACCTATGCATACACAAATGGAGTGAATCTATAGACTAAAGCATATGCTGGTAATTTCCAAAGCCGTGTCACAACACTTAGAAGTTACTTGAAGGTTTTTTTTTTTTTTAAGATTTTATTTATTTGACAGAGAGAGAGCAAGGGAGAGAGAGCACAAGCAGGGGGAGTGGGAGAGGGAGAAGCAGGCTCCCCACTGAGCAGGGAGCCCGACACAGGGCTCGATCCCAGGACCCCGAGATCATGACCTGAGCCAAAGGCAGACGCTTAACCGACTGAGCCACCCAGGCGCCCCACAGATGCAGCATTCCTATAAAATGAGCAGAGCAGTTTTTCCCTTATTTGAAGATGGCAAAAACAAAAGGATTGTATTTAACAGTTTTTTTCCCAAGACATAGAGATTATCATCAATATAAGGGTACGAGAGGAAAGAAGTGATGGAGCGCATTCCATAGTATATACCATGAAGAAGAAAGGAACTGGGATAGTGGAAGACAAAACTCAAAACTTACTTTGTAAAATGGCACATTCCTTAGCAGTTATGTGGGAGAAGAAAGAATGATTAGCCCCTTTGGAGATTATTGGGCCTACCTTTACGTAGAAGGAGTTGTGGGTTTGAGTTACTTCTGGATCAGAACACTTCATCATTGGGTAAAAAGTCTAAACTCTGACGGCCAGAGTGGCCTTCCCTGCTGCAGGCTCCGAGAGAGGCCAGAAGTGGACCCCCATCTGTCCTGGGGGTGATGACCTCACTCTTGAGTGGTGCTGCTGGGCAGGACATTTCCAGCAGCCTAGCCCCTCAGCACAGGACAAAACATGCGCCAGTGCATAAACTTTGTAAAGGCAGGCAGCTGCTGAAACCCTTCAGGTAACTTCTAAGTGGTGCAACATGGCTTTGGAAATTATCAGCATATGCTGTAGTCTGTAGATTCGCTCCATTTATACCTATAAAACTGGTCCCCAATCCGCCAGATTTTCTCCCGATGCATCTGCCATCACCAACATCACTTCTCCCCACTTCTACACATATGTATGTGTTTCTATTGCTGTTCATTCTTCTAAAATTACTGGCATAAGCACCCGGCTCACGGGCCAGCCCACGAGTGTGAAAAGTTCACAAAACAGAAGGAAAAAAGGCAGAGCTGATTCAAATGTGATTAGGCCCACAGGGTCTGAGCCCTTATGGGTCCTCTGGAGGGAATCACATGCAGGCTTTGTCTGAAGGGCTGATGTGCTCCCTAAAGCCAGGTCTTGGTCTAGGTCCATATGTGGTGAGCTTGTGGCTTGCATGCATCCCCATGTGGGTGGACCCTGGGGAAGCAAACGTTTTGCTACATATGTAAGTGAGAAATTAACCTTAAGTTTGCCCTCAAAGTGACTTTGAGAAGAGCTGAGTGATCCTAATTTGTGGAAAATCAAACAGGTTCCAAGCCTCAGTGGGAAAATAATGGCCAAAGTGATCCTACGATACAAAACAAAAGAAAACTCAGCAACGGAGGCGACTCTCCTTCTCTGGGTGCTTTTTAGTTCTCCCCTTGCAGTGTGTGGACCAAGGCTCACCAGGAGGACTGAGGCCAGGGGCCCATGTAGGCTCTGCACTGAGGGAGATGGAGTGCAAGGTACTTCTCTCCTTCATTAGGGTGGTCTCAATTCTGTCCTTGGGAATTCCAGAAAAATAGTCAGGAAAAAGTTAGACATATTTTGCTGGCTCTTATCACCCCAAAATAAAGCATGTTGAGTTAACCTAGAAAATGTATGGCTGGGGCGCCTGGGTGGCTCAGTAGGTTGGGCAGCTGACTCTTGATTTCAGCTCAGGTCACCATCTCAGGGTCCTGGGATCAAGTCCCTCATTCGGCTCCATGCTTAGTGTGGAGTCTGCTTCAGGATTCTCTTTCCCTCTGCCCCTCCCCCCTCTAAAATAAAGTCTTAAAAAAAAAAAAAAAAGGAAGAAAGAAAATGTATACCTAACACCAATACTCCCTTAGAAGATGGCTTTTTAGGGACGCCTGGGTGGCTCAGTCAGTTAAGCGTCTGCCTTCGGCTCAGGTCACAATCCCAGGGTCCCAGGATCGAGTCCTGCATCAGGCTCCTTCCTCAGTGGGGAACATGCTTCTCCCTCCGCCTGCAGCTCCCTCGGCTTATGCTCTCTCTCTCTCAAATAAATAAATAAAATCTTTAAAAAAAAATGGCTTCTCAGCCTTAACATTGTACTCTCCCCCCCCCACTCTCTTGATGTATAATTGTACTTTGCTTATACATTACTTTATAATAGCTATTTGTTGTATTCTTAGGAGTCATGTGTTGAACAGTTTTCCAGATAAGAAAAATTAGATAGAGCTATGGAAAAAGTCCATGATGGGCTTGGGTCTTTGGTCTAGCCCTGTAGCCAGTGTACTTTTCTGTAGGGCACAGTCTTTAGCTCACCAAATGGGCTTTGGTTGTATAACATCTTGGAAGAGGTTAGACACTCAGTTGATTTAAAGGCACTGACCCTGGTGATTTTGCACTGCGCCTGCACTGAATGTGGTTTCTGTCCCGGAAATGTGGGAACACAGAGTTGGCTGTACTTCCTAATGGCTTTTCCATCTGTCCACATGAGCCCTTATTTGACGGGTTCTGCGGTGCAGCCGTTGTCTGGGGTGGAGGCGCCTGGAGCGGCAGGCTGAAGCTGGGAGTGTGAACTGGCTTCTCTGTGCACATGCGTGCTCTTATTCGCACTGAAAACTAGTCCCCACAGAATGTCTGGGGAGGTCCCCCTCTTTGTATCACATCTAGTGTGCAGAGGAAGAGGGGATGGAAATCTGCATCTGGGTCCCCATCAAGGGAAGTTAGAATTTGATTTTCTGCAAAATGCTAAGTAAAACAAGTGAAATGGCAGTTATGAAACATATATGTGGCAAAGTCAACCACTTGGAGACGGGTTCTATTCAAATCTCAACTGTAGCGATTTTGCTTCACAATAGCTGGTGGAACATGATGCCCAGAGGCACCATGCCAGCAAGTGCACCTATTTATGTGCAAAGGGAAAGCAGTTCCATGCCCCAGGACTTGTTTGGCACCGTGTTAAGGGAGAAAATAGGAAGACTGTATATCAGAGGGGTTTTTTTTTCATGTATTGACTGATTACATATCACAGCAGTTAAATCGAAGATTTCTTACAGGCAACTGGGTTTATCTCAAGTACGTTTGTCGGTATTAGTTTCTCTTTTGCAATTAACTGTGGGTCGTTTGTGTCAAGATGTCTTTTTTCCTTGTTTTTTTTCTCTTATATCCTTTTTTCCCTTTCCATTTGTCAAAATTAAAACAGAAGTGACATGTGGGCTAGGGGTGATAATGAAGATGGGCTGAGATCTTAGTGAATTCTCTGTAGAAAAAAGAAATCCTAAAACCTTCCTGCTCGAGTGCAGTAAGGACTTGTTACCTGGGACTTGTTAAAAAAATCCCACTGGATGGGGACGCCTGGGTGGCTCAGTTGGTTAAGCGTCTGCCTTCGGCTCAGGTCATGATCCCGGGGTCCTAAGATCAAGTCCCGCATTGGGCTCCTTGCTGAACGGGGAGCCTGCTTCTCCCTCTGCCTGCCTCTGTCTCTCTCTCTCTGATAAATAAATAAAATCTTAAAAAAAAAAAAAATCCCGCTGGACGATATGACAAAAACAAACACAAAAGGCAACTAACTCCATTTTTAAAAAATTTTTTATTGTTATGTTAATCGCCATATATTACATCATTAGTTTTTGATGTAGTGTTCCTTGATTCATTGTTTGTGCATAACACCCAGTGCTCCACGCAGAATGTGCCCTCTTTAATACCCATCACCAGGCTAACCCATCCCCCCACCCCCCTCCCCTCTAGAACCCTCAGTTTGTTTTTCAGAGTCCATCATCTCTCATGGTTCGTCTCCCCCTCCGACTTACTCCCCTTCATTCTTCCCCTCCTGCTATCTTCTTCTTTTTCTTTTTTCTTAACATATGTTGCATTATTTGTTTCAGAAGTACAGATCTGTGATTCAACAGTCTTGCACAATTCACAGCGCTCACCATAGCACACACCCTCCCCAATGTCTATCACCCAGCCACCCCATCCCTCCCACCCCCCACCACTCCAGCAACACTCAGTTTGTTTCCTGAGATTAAGAATTCCTCATATCAGTGAGGTCATATGATACATGTCTTTCTCTGATTGACTTATTTCACTCAGCATAACACCCTCCAGTTCTATCCACGTCATTGCAAATGGCAAGATCTCATTCCTTTTGATGGCTGCATAATATTCCATTGTGTATATATACCATATCTTCTTTATCCATTCATCTGTCGATGGACATCTTGGCTCTTTCCACAGTTTGGCTATTGTGGACATTGCTGATATAAACATTGGGGTGCACGTACCCCTTCGGTTCCCTACATTTGTATCTTTGGGGTAAATACCCAGTAGTGCAATTGCTGGATCGTATGGTAGCTCTATTTTCAACTGTTTGAGAACCTCCATATTGTTTTCCAGAGTGGTTGCACCAGCTTTCATTCCCACCAACAGTGTAGGAGGGTTCCCCTTTCTCCACATCCCTGCCAACATCTGTCGTTTCCTGACTTGTTAATTTTAGCCATTCTGACTGGTGGGAGGTGGTATCTCATTGAGGTTTTGATTTGGATTTCCCTGATGCCGAGCGATGTTGAGCACTTTTTCATGTGTCTGTTGGCCATTTGGACGTCTTCTTTGGAAAAATGTCTGTTCATGTCTTCTGCCCATTTCTTGATTGGATTATTTGTTCTTTGGGTGTTGAGTTTGATAAGTTCTTTATAGATTTTGGATACTAGCCCTTAATCTGACATGTCATTTGCAAACATTTTCTCCCATTCTGTCGGTTGTCTTTTGGTTTTGTGGACTGTTTCTTTTGCTGTGCAAAAGCTTTTTATCTTGATGAAATCCCAATAGTTCATTTTTGCCCTTGCTTCCCTTGCCTTTGGCGACGTTTCTAGGAAGAAGTTGCTGCGGCTGAAGTCGAAGAGGTTGCTACCTGTGTTCTCCTTTAGGATTTTGATGGACTCCTGTCTCACGTTTAGGTCTTTCAACCATTTGGAGTCTATTTTTGTGTGTGGTGTAAGGAAATGGTCCAGTTTCATTCTTCTGCATGTGGCTGTCCAATTTTCCCAACACCATTTGTTGAAGAGACTGTCTTTTTGTCATTGGACATTCTTTCCTGCTTTGTCAAAGATGAGTTGACCATAGAGTTGAGGGTCCATTTCTGGGCTCTCTATTCTGTTCCATTGATCAATGTGTCTGTTTTTGTGCCAGTACCATGCTGTCTTGATGATGACAGCTTTGTAATAGAGCTGGAAGTCCGGAATTGTGATGCCGCCAGCTTTGCTTTTCTTTTTCAATATTCCTCTGGCTATTCGGGGTCTCTTCTGGTTCCATACAAATTTTAGGATTATTTGTTCCATTTCTTTGAAAAAAGGGGATGGTATTTTGATGGGGATTGCATTGAATGTGTAGATTGCTCTAGGTAGCATTGACATCTTCACAATGTTTGTTCTTCCAATCCATGAGCATGGAACGTTTTTCCATTTCTTTGTGTCTTCTTCAATTTCTTTCATGAGTATTTTATAGTTTTCTGAGAACAGATCCTTTGCCTCTTTGGTTAAATTTATTCCTAGGTATCTTATGGTTTTGGCTGCAATTGTAAATGGGATCGACTCCTTGATTTGTCTCTCTTCTGTCTTGTTGTTGGTGTATAGGAATGCCACTGATTTCAGTGCTTTGATTTTATATCCTGCTACTTTACTGAATTCCTGTATGAGTTCTAGCAGTCTTGGGGTGGAGTCTTTTGGGTTTTCCACATAAAGTATCATATCATCTGCAAAGAGTGAGAGTTTGACTTCCTCTTTGCTGATTTGGATGCCTTTAATTTCTTTTTGTTAGCTCCATTTTTTTTTAATTTTAAGATTTTATTTCTTTATTTGGCAGAGAGAGAGACAGCGAGAGAGGAAACACAAGCAGGGGGGAGTGGGAGAGGGAGAAGCAGGCTTCCCGCTGAGCAGGGAGCCCGATGTGGGCCTCGATCCCAGGACCCTGGGATCATGACCTGAGCCGAAGGCAGACGCTTAACGACTGAGCCACCCAGGTGCCCCCATTTATTTTTTTAACGTACCTCGTGAGCTTAGAAGATAGACACATAAAATACATTTTTGAGGTTTATAAAAAATAAAAATCATTTGTAAGTCTTTTCTGTTTGCCTTAAAACAAATGCATAGGCTAAGAGCAGTTCGCATTACTTATCCAACTCTCCTCCCTTTTTTTTTCCCCTATAAAAATGTCACAAGTTTGCTTTCTTGTTGGTCAGGAGTTTAAGTTCAAAAGATGTATTAGTCCAGTTGTATTGGCAGAAAATAGTTGTTAGAGTATCCTCGAGCTTTCTCCTGACTGGGGCTTCACAGCTTTGGAAAAGGGAAATGAAAGCCCAGGCTCTGTTTTGAGAGGAAGAGAGCAGAACTGAGGCAAGTTCTGATAAAGCTCATTCCCTGGAGTATGTTTCAGGACTGAGAAGGAGAGGAGTTTTGCTTCTGTTTGAATGATCGCCAGGAGTTTATTTGGAGACTAATGTGAGCGTTAAGATCCCTTTAAGCCGAAAATATTGGTTCATTGTGAGCCCCCGGAGTGAGCTAAGTGCCATTCCAGAGTTGCAGCAAACCCTTTAACAACACAGATTGCTGGAACCAGCTGCTCATTTTCTGGACCGAGCAGACACTCCGGAGCCCTCTGGGACCAGCATGAACCCTTCCCTAGCTTCTCCTTTGCCCACACTGAACAAACCCGGAATTAGCATGGTCTCTAAGGAGTGGGACTATTAGAAGGTTAGGAAGGAAATTTAGGGCCAGAAAGGAAAGGAGAAAAGGCCAGGCTAGCCTGGGCTATGAGCTTTTCCATATTATATCCTGTTGGCTTTCCTTGCCTGCTTCTGAAAAGAAAATTTATAAACCTATTGGCTTCTGAGTTTCTAGTGCTTGTTTTGAAGTATAAAATAAATGATCAGTATGTGGACATCATCATTTCTTATGCACTCTGGAGAGTTTTTATTGACTTTTTTAACGACAAAGAACAGTGCTCTTTGGGAGATGGTTTCTTAGGTTCCCCACATAATCCTTATATGACAAGTAAGATATAACTTTCACATGCCTAAGAGCTCCTATCTCATTACTCAAGGACTGAGATCTGGTGGTCACAGGCATAATTTCTCACCAGTTGATTTTAAAGGCTTTGCAAAGCAATACATTTGCTTAAACCTTTGCAAAATGTATTCCCTTACTAATGATCAGTTCCTTAACTTTTGGAAGGGAAGCTTAATCAGGACTAAGCACTAGATACATTCCCATCACATACATCAGTCTAATATATGTGTGAAAATCCGTGTGGTTCTGGCATATGTGGGTAAGAGCAAAGAAAAACAACAAATGTGTGTTGCAGCGAGGAGCCAAGTTCTTTTCTTCTTTCCAGGGATCTAACTCTTACCTTAGTAACTCCAGAAACTCAAGATCTAAGATGTTTACTTTGCAATTAATAAAGGGAGAGAGATCCCTTTCTGAAGGTTTTGCTTGCATACTTAATTTCTACTTGTGTTGGTTGCTGGAGGGACAGATTATCCTCCTAGACTCCAAATTTTTCCCTCAGTGTTGCAGATATAATGCCGGGCACACAGGCACACTTCATTTTTTTCTGGTGGTTTAAATGTTTAAACTGTTGGGGAACCGGAATAAATCTAACTCTTGTGTAGATAAACATATACAGTTTATTCATTCTATGGTCAAGTCTTGGGAATCCGCAGGTTTGTTAAAAACACCTGATTCTCCCTAGCCAGGAGTGACAGATGGGATGCCCGTGGGAGCAACACTTTTGGTAGCATGTCTCCCTCTGATGGTCATTTGTTAGTACTACAAAAACCAACCTGAACAGTCGTAAAGCTCAAAAACAAGTAGAAATTCCTTTTCCTTTTTAGGTATGATGTTTTTTGGTTTTGTGTTGTTGTTGTTGTTGTTGTTGTTGTTGTTTAGAGAGGGAGGGGAAGAGGGAAAGAAAGAATCTTAAGCAGGCTCCACACCCAGGATGGAGCCCCACGCGGGGCTCAGTCTCACAACCCTGAGATCATGATGACCTGAGCCAAAATCGAGAGTCAGACATTTAACCAACCCAAGCACCCCAGTATGGTGTGTTTTTAAAGCACTTTCCCCATTCAAACACGTCTCTTTTCTACAGGGACAATTGGTTACACTGGGATGGTTGCTAGATCACTCTGAGTCCCTTCTGATTAGTGCTCAATTCTGTTTTTGAAAACCCTTTCTGCATTTTCTAAGACTGGATGGTAATATATAATCAGTTTAGCCCAAACTCCTTTTTTCCCTAACCAGGAAAAAAACCACCTAAAGGAAAATCCTACCCCAAGCAAATGTTTTCTGTCATCCATTCATTCACTTGCTCAGTTGTATCTGACACAGTGGTTCTCAGCCCGGCACCGTGGCTGCATATTGGAATTCCCTGAGCAGCTTTTTAAAATATGGATGCCAGGGCCATACTACAAAACAATTCTTACTTGGTTTTGACTAGGACCTGGGTGTTGGTATTTTTAGGCTCCTGTGGTGATGGTAATGTACTGCCAGGGCTGAGAACTACTAAGCTAATATCCTTGAGCACCTACTACATGCCATTCGTCATGGGAGTGCAAAGGATTCAGTGGTAGGGTCACAACTGGGCCACGCTGACCTCCTTCTCCTCCTCCTTCTTCTTTAAGTAGGCTCCAGGCCCAACATGGGCCTTGAACTCAGGACCTTGAGCTCAAGAATCGCATGTTCTCTCGACTGAGGCAGCCGGGCGCCCCCACAGTGACCTTCTGACGTCCCCATTCCCAGGCTGCACATACTATCCCCTCGTCTGGAACACTGCCTTTGTTCATCCCATAAATAACTCTTCCTCATCCTTTGTGTCTCAGAGGCAATATCACTTCTTCAAAGGTATTGCTCCCTTCCACCTAAATGAGGTCCCATGATATTTGCCTTTACATAGCATCTCTTCTCTCTTCCTTCATGACACTTACCCCAGTGTAGTTACAGGTATTCCTCCCCAGTGGAAGTCTCACAATCAGAAGTCGGGACCAAACAGATTTTGGTATTGAGGAAAAAGAGGCTGATTTACCTGAAGGGAATGGAGTTTGGGCTTCAGGGCCCTGTAGTGGGCTGAATAACATCCCCTCAAAGATGTCCATGTCCTGATCCCGAGAATCTGTGACTATGTTACCTTGCATGGTAAAAAGGACTTTGCAGATGTGATTAAGTTAAAGACCTTGAGATGGAGAGATTCAGGATTATCAAGGTGTGTCCAGTGTAATCCAAGGGTCCTTATAATGAGGCAGGAGGGTCAAAGTTAGAGAAGATGCCAGAGTGGAAGCAGAGGTCAGAAGGAGAAATGATGCTACATTGCTGGTGTGCAGGATGGAGGAAGGGGCCACAAGCCACAGAATATGGGCAGCCTCAGGAAGCTGGAGAGGGGAAGGAAATGGATTCTCTGTAGAGCCTCCAGAAGAATGCAGTCTTGCCTACATTTTGATTTTAGCCCAGTGAAACTGATTTTGGACTTCTGACCTGAACTGTGAGATGATGAATTAGTGTTGTTTTAGGTCATTAAGCCTGTGGTAATTTGTTACAGGGACAATAGGAAATGAATACAGCCCACCCCTCCCTTGTACGGTTCCCTTCCAAGACCCTGTAAATATGTTCCCACATCAAATGGTTCCGTAAAGCTTGCAAAATTAATATATTTTAACTACAATAAAGACTTCTGTCTCGGGGCGCCTGGGTGGCTCAGATGGTTAAGCGTCTGCCTTCAGCTCGGGTCATGATCCCAGGGTCCTGGGATCGAGCCCCACATCAGGCTCCTGGCTCAGTGGGGAGCCTGCTTCTCCCCCTCCCCCTGCTCATGCTCTCTCTCTCTCTCTCTCTCTCTCTCTCTCTCTCTGTTTCTCTGCGTCTCAAATGAATAAATAAAATCTTAAAAAAAAAAGGACTTCTGTCTCTTTCTACTAAGATTTCCCAAGGCTCTCTTCTCTGGTTGAGTAGCACTGGTGTGAATACAGATATTTTGGGGCTCTTGCTAAGCAGAAATGCAGTTGGGAATACTCTGTTTTGTATTTAATGGGATACATTCATGCAGTTCATGGTCACATGCAGCATTTATTGTTGAAGTGTAGGAATGGCTTCTTTGAACACTCCTAATGACCAATGTGCCGAATTCCCCAGGTGTGGTGACAAGGAGGCGTCACAGAATATGTGTAGTGTGCATCTCACCCCCTTAATCTCAACAGAGAAAAAAGTTGTCTGCCAAGTGTGGCATTTTTTTCAGATCAAACAAAAACAGTAATTCACAAAGGGGAAGAAATATGTTTGAATAGAAGTAATAAATAGGCTCTCAGATTTTTTGGTAAGCCAGTTAATGAAGAGAAGTGCATCCTAATCTCTGTGTATTCCCACGTTGGTAAAAGGTTTAAATTCTTTGCAGATTTGACACAATTTACGGGCATCAATGAAGATATTATAAACTCAACCCAAACCACAAGGAAGACATCCATGACAACTTGGTTAATAAAAGTCATCCATTCAGAGAGTATTTAATAGTTATGATTAGTCACTTCGCTGGAAAATGTGAAATACCCTGAAATCATAATTCTTTTTTCTTTTTAAGTAGGCTCCACACCCAATGTGGGGCTTCAACTCATGACCCTGAGATTAGGAGTCAGATGCTCTACCAACTGTGCCACCCAGGTGTCCCCTGAAATCATAATCTTAATGAAAGAAATTTGACAATCATCCTAAACATTTACATGACTTTACCAAGAACAAACTGTTAGACTAAATAATAGCGCTTGAGTGGATGGACATGAGACAACCCAGAGGATGGCCTGGTTGAGCCAGTGGTACTAGAATTCAGAGAAGGGATAATCACTGTGCAGAGGATGTGTGTAGGAACAATATATATAAAAATATATATTTGTATTTTATATAAAATTATATATGCATATATAATTTTATGTTTCCAGTAAATGAACTTATACCACCCCACTACCCACCACAGGTTTAGTGAGTTTTGGCTGTATACATGTTGCATTTAGTCCAGGAATCCTAAAATATGGGATGTAAATATCCAAACCATTAAGAAAAGACCTTTGCATCATATTTTAGAATTAGAGCAGTTACTATTATGAGTATGTCCATTTGGGTTATATATTAGCCTTACCTAGAGACCAGTGACTATTAATTGATGCCTACAGCTCTTAATATAACGGTCCTTGCTTTGAAGCCTTCATTTAGCTGACGAGGTGGGATGTATATTTAGAAAAGGATGTGAATAGTGCAAAGTGCTCCTGGACTCAGGTCGGAGAAAACTTTCTAGGCTGTCATTCTCTTCCCGCGCCCGGTTTGGTCCTTCCCCTCATTCTGAGTTTCCAGTTCTGGGCAAGCCGAGCAGCCGCTTGGGCCTCCCGCCTCCAGGGGGCGGGCCGTCCGACGCGGCGTGAGGCCGCTCTAGCCCGGGGGAGAGCTCCTCCTGTCTCTATGGCCTCTCCTTCCCTCAGGCTGGTGCCGCTGCCGCTGCCGCTGCTTCCTCTGCTCCACCGTGTCGAAGGTACTTCGGCTGGGGTCCGTGGGCGGCCCTAGGACTGAGCCGCTGACACTTCCCCTGCCGGCCCTGACGCACCGGAGAGGCCCGGACCGGGGCCTGGCCGAGGGGCCAAGGGTGGGGGGCGAGTCCGCCCCCCCCCCCCAGCCCCGCACCTACTCGGCGGCGGGAGGGAGCCCGACTGGGCGTCGCGGGTCCAGGGCTCTGTCGCTCGTGAGGGCTGGGAAAGGGCCTGCGAGGGTTCTTGTTTGTTTTTGCGGGTAAAGGCTGTGGTCGCTCGCAGGAGGGGGCCAGCCCGGGTTTGCGGGCCGCGGCGGGCGGGCCCGGGGTGGGGTGCGCTCGCGGTTAATCGGCAGGTCTGAGCCGCAACCCTCCGCCGGCGATTCGTTGTTGCGCCCGAAACGCGTGTGCTTTCGCGGCAGGAACGCGGCAGTAAGTGGCCGATCGTAAGGAGCCCGCATCTAGGTGTAAACAGCTGTTGCGGTGTGACTGAACAGTGCAGAATGGCACATGGCCCCGTGTTTTAAAGAGCCATTTGCCTCTTAATGTGCAATGCTAGGAAGCGGGTGGTTTACCCGCCTGGTTTTCCAGTACAGCGCCCTGCCTCGAGGAAAAGATATATTTATTCTTTAAAATTGGCTACTGAACATAATTAGGAAAAAAAATATACCACTGAATAGTGACACCTCTCACTCTTTAAAAGAAATAACAGTGGTACCAAGGAGCTCCTAGCTTAAACAGCTGTAATATCAGTGGTATAGGAATTATAGTAATAACTATTTTCAGTGCTTACTCTGTGTCAGACATGGGGCTGAGTGTTTGAAATACCTAATACCTCTGTTTAATCCTTGCAGCAACCCTGTGAGGTACCATTTCCATTTTACAGATAAGGAAAACTGAGCAGAGAGAGTCTGAGTTAACTAGTCGGAGGTCAGACAGCTAGCAGAGGGTGAGCTGGGATTTGCGCTTCATCTGCCTTACTGCGGTGTTCTTGCTTCTGTTACCTGTCCATACATGTTCTAGAGATTTTTGTTTGTTTAATTTGATTGTAGCCTGAACTGATTTCTCTCAGGCTTAATTTTCATGGTTATATGCAAGAGCCCTATACCAATTTCTTTTTAGTTTTTTAAGGAGTTTAATGAGAAAAATGTTTGCTCATTAAAGATTAGAGTGGATAATAAGTTAAGCTTGGACCACTACCAATGCAGTTTGATTTGAAATAAGAGTTGGGTTTATTTGGTTGTTTGTATGCTTCATTACCATTCTTCATTATTTGTGTTTTGATACCATTTTAGTGATTCACTTTGCAATATGATGACAGTAGTACTGAAGGGAAATGAAAGATTTTTCAATGGCAATAAGTTAATATCTTACTGGATATAGAAAAGGCACTGGAGAGAGACTGAAGTAAAAAGGAATGAAGAGATTTTTGGCATGTTTAGAGCAAATTGAGTTACTTACTATGAAGGATAAAGAATTTCCACTGTACCCATGAACATCAGAATGGAAGTCCTATTTCCCATGAGGAAAGAGGTTGGGTACTAGAATCTCCCAAATCTCTTAGCCTTATCAGGATATAAGAATTTCCATATTCAACATTTCTTGTAGCAAAATGTATGTTGAATGCCTTCCATGGCCGGGCACTGTTCTACACACTGGGGATGCAAGGGTGGGAAAAAAAAAAATCTTCATGGAGCTAACTTCCCACTGGAGGAGTGGGCACAATAAACAAAATAATTTGAAAAAATTAAAATATATCCAGTCAGATGGTAACTGTTGCTAAGAAGAAAAATAAAGCATCTAAGGGGGATAGAAGAACCAGAGAAGAAGCAGATGCAGTTTTAAAATAAGGAACAGCGTCATGGAGAAGAATCTTGAACGAAACTGGAGGGATTGAAGGACAGCCATGGAGCTATCTAGGGGAATAGTGTACCAGGCAGGTGCAGAAGCCCAGAAACTGCCAGTCTTACTGGAGGACCAGCAAGGAGGCCAGCAGGTTTGAGCAGAGTAAGGGAGTGCAGAATGGGGTCTGAGAGCTCACTGGTCCTGGTAAAGACCTTGGCTTTTTCTCTGAACGAAGAGGGGAATGGGTGGAAGGATTTGAGCAGAGGAGTTGGGGGATCTGACAGCGTTTTAAAGAGTCGCTTTGGCTGCTGTGTTCAGAATCGACTGTGGGGGCAAGGATGGAAGAGGGGAGACTGGTTAGGAGGTTGGTTCAGGAATCCAAGGGAAAGGTGATGGGGGCTTAGACCAGCTGGTAGCTGCCAGGGTTTACTGATGGATTGGATGTGGAGTGGACGGGTAAAAGAATGAAGCATGACTCTTAAGGCCTTTCTTTGGCCTGCTGTTGGAAGGATGGATTTGGTGTTTACTGAGATGGGGAAGATTTAAGGGTGGAGAAATAAGGGGAGGTGGGTAGAGTGGGAATTAAGAGTTAGTTTTAGATGTGTCCGGTTTGAGATGCCTGTTCACATGGGGTTATATGAGACTGGAGTTGATGGGAAAGATTGCAGCTTGAAATCGAAATTTAGGAGTCTTTAACAAGTAGATAGTATTTAAAACCATGAGCTTGTATGAGATCTGGTCTAAAGAACTGAGGATTGAGCTCCAGGCTTTCCACATTCAGTGGTTGGAAAGATTAAGAACCTCAAAGACTGAGGAGGAAAAAAAAGCCTTTGAAGGTAGGAATGTGGAGTGCTGGAAGCCAAGTGAAGAGAGTGTTTCAGGAAGGAGAAAGTGATCATCTGTGTCTCCTCCTGCTCAGTTGACAAGTCATGTAAGATGAGGACTGTGAAATGGCCATTGGATTTAGAAACGTGAAGGCCCTTGGGGACTGCGCAAGAGCACTTTTGGGAGAATAGTGGGGGAGAAAACCTGGGCTAAAACCTGGTTTTACAGAGAGAATAGGAGAGGAATTGGGGTCTACAAGTATAGACAACTCTTTAAAAAAAGTTAGCTGTAAATTTTTTTGATATATAAATTATTTGAAACACTGTCATCATTTTCTTTTTTGTTTCAGTCTTTTTTATTTTTATTTTTTGTTATGTTAATCACCATACATTACATCATTAGTTTTTGATGTGGTGTTCCATGATTCATTGTTTGCGTATATCACCCAGTGCTCCATGCGGTACGTGCCCTCTTTAATACCCATCACCAGGCTAACCCATCCCCCCACCCTCCTCCCCTCTAGAACCCTCAGTTTGTTTCTCAGAGTCCATCGTCTCTCATGGTGTCGTCATTTTCATAGTGACTGATTTTATTTCCAGCTTCACTTAGCAACTAGGCTTAGATTATTTTATCAATGGCTGCTGGAAGTATATAACTATGCTACTACTACTGATAATAATAATGTTATTAATTAACCTTCAAAACCAATACACCAGGAAGCTTGTCCTTTTTATATAACACATTTCAGGACTCATGAAAGTGCTTGGGTTGGAGTGTGTTCTTTTGCCACTTTGTTCTTACCTTAGGTTAAAAAATTAACTTATAAGTGTTACAGCTGTGCATTTAAAAACAAAAATACATGCATCCAGAAATTGAGAACTAGGATTTATTTTGAAGTATGCTGTCTCAGTAGTAGTAAGAACTGACTGTGCTGATATACATAATTTCTGTTATAAGAATTAATTCATAAGTAAAATACACTTGTCTTCTGTTATTTATAAAGTGTGAAGACTTAATACTTCATTGCAAGTGAATAATAATACAAGACAGCATGGTTTAAAAAGGGAGTAAATGTAAAAAAAAAAAATACAATTTTTATTTGAAGACATGAGTTTAGGTTCTTGTGTTTGCCCTAAGTAAGTTAATGCCCACATACAAATACAGAGTAATCAGTGAGATACACAGCATATGGCATATTTACACCATCTTAGCTGTGGATATAAGCTCTTTCCATGATCTTGTTGTGTACTGTTTCCATAGTAGGTACAGCCATTGGTTGCATTGTAAAGATTTAGAGTGATTAAAATATTTCAAAGTTTAGTGTTATAGCTACTGATTTTTTTAATCCATTAATCCTGTCTAGAAGATGACAGCTTCTTCAATCTTTTTTTTCAGTGAGGGAAGTAGTTTCTTAAGTTTGTGCCTTTCGTTTTTTCATTTTTTTTTCTGTGGGAATTTTTCATGGATTAGCTCTGGTTTCAAGTTGTATTAATCGTGTCACACATCCTTAACTTTTTTCTTTTCTTTTGTATTGCTTTTTAAGCAGGCCTTTCTGTCCCAGATTTGATTTTCTGCAGTATTTCTTCTGTTTCTTACTGCTCACAGATTGGATTTTAAATTTCTTTTATGTTTTTATTTTACTCGCAGTTTTGTTTTATCCCAGTCTCCTTCTAATACTATTTTTTCCCTCACCCTGAGTTCTTAATTTTTTGTATATTCCTAAAGAACACTTTTTTCTGGATTTTTTTTCCAATTTCTTATTTTAAGTAATTGTCAGTGGTATGCTTTTCTTCATGTAGAGCTGATGAATCTCTTCTCTTCTGGTGCAGAATTTTTCATTGACGCCATGTTGACTTTGTTTTGTTACTCATCCTTTAAAAATGAAAGAACTTTTGAGATTGTTACTATACTATTGAATTGTCATGCCAAATTTGCTTAGTACCATTCTACTGAAGACTTTTTCTAGATTTCTTATAAGGAAAATAATTAGAGAATTGGATTGTGTGTAGGTATTCCATAAAGAACTCTGTTGTGGTGTGGGCAAAGAATTTACCTATTTAAAATAATTTTTGCTATTATTAAAACTTAAGTTTATAGTTATATCTTTGTAATAAAGTCCCTTTTTAATGACTCAGTAAGTAGACATAAGAATGATCAACTTAGCTTAAACTTCTATGTATAAAAATAAAATCAGTGACAAAGGAACAGCTAATTTCCAGATTAAAAGTATGCTTGTTCCTTTTTCTTCCAGCTTCATTGAGGTATTAGTGACAAATAAAATTGTATATATTTAGGTTGCAGAACATGATTTTTTAAGGGATACAACATGATGATTTAGTATTCTTTTTTTTTTTTTTAAGATTTTATTTATTTGACAGAGAGCAAGAGAGTGAACACAAGCAGGGGGAGTGGGAGAGGGAGAAGCAGGCTTCCCGCTGAGCAGGGAGCCCGATGCGGGGCTCGATCCCAGGACCCTGGGGTCATGACCTGAGCCGAAGGCAGATGCTTAACAACTGAGCCACCCAGGCACCCAGATGATTTAGTATTCTTATACACTGTGAAATGTTTGCCACAGTCAGGTTAATTAGCACATGGATTACCTCACAGAGTTACCTTTGTGTGTGTGTGCTGAAACACTTAAGATCTACTCAGCAAATTTCAAGTATACACATACAGTATTACTATAATCACCATACTGTACATTAGAACTTCAGAGCTTAGTCATCTTCTAACTGAAAGTTTGTACATTTTGACCAACATTTTCCCCACCTTTCAGTCCCAGGCAACCACCATTCTATTTTCTGGTTCTATGAGTTAGGCTTTTTAAAATTCCACATATAAATATGATCATACAGTATTTGTCTTACTGTGTCAGTATTATTTCACTTAGCATAATGTCCTCCATGTTTAATCATGGTATTGTAAATAGCAGGATTTCCTCCTTTTTTATATCTGAGTAGTATTCCATTTGTGTGTGTGTGTGTGTGTGTGTGTGTGTGTGTGTGTGTGTGTATACACACACCAGATCTTCATTTTCTGTATTATTTAGCTGTCAACTGACACAGGTTATTTCCAGATTTTGACTATTGTGAATAATGCTGCAATGAACATGCAGATATTTCAAGAGAGTGATTTTTATTTCCTTTGTTTACATACCCAGAATTGGAAACTTGTTCTTGTTTTAGTGCTGTTTAGTTTTTCTGAAGTTTCTCTTTGTTCACTAAGATCGTTAGCATTTCCTCCAAGGCAGTGTTTAGAAACCTTAAATGCTTATTTATTATCTTTATTGCCAGTAATTATTAGAGAAGCAAAACAATTCTAAGACCAAAACATGTCCAATAAATAGTAGAAATTTAAAAATGGACAGTTTGTTGTCTCTAGCTCTATTTCATGTAACCATAAACACATATATATCAAAAAAATAGTGATATTTGTATGTATTTGATAAGCTATCCAATAAGTAGTACTTTTTTTTCCCTCTGGAAGTTTGTGCCTCTTAATGTCCTTCACCTATTTTGCCCATTTCCCCCCTTCCCCCCTCCCCAGAGGCAACTAGCAGTTTGTTCTCTGTATTTATGAGTCTGTTTCTGTTTGTTTTAGATTCCACATATACGTGAAATCATATGGTATTTGTCTTTCTTTGTCTGATTTATTTCACTTAGCATAATACCCTGTAGGTCCACACATGTTGTTGCAAATGACAAGATCTCATTCTTTTAACAGCTGAGTAATATTCCAGTGTGTGTGTGTGTGTGTGTGTGTGTGTGTGTGTGTGTGTGTGTGTGTGTGTGTGTGGTTACACATATACACACACCCATATAATCTTTATCCATTCATCTGTGGATAAACACTTGGACTGCTTCCGTATCTTGGCTATTGTAAATAATGTAAATAATGCTGTAATAAACATAGGGGTGCATATATCTTTTCAAATTAGTGTTTTTCTTTTCTTTGAGTAAATACCCAGTAGTGAAATCACTGGATCCTATGGTATTCCTATTTTTAATTTTTTGAGGAACCTCCATACTGTTTTCCATGGTGGCTGCACCAATTTCCATTCCAACCAGCAATCCTGGAGGCTTCCCTCTTCTCTATATCCTTGCCAACACTTGTTATCTCTTGTCTTTTTGTGACTAGCCATTTTGGCTGGTGTGAGGTGATATCTCATTGTAGTGATTTACATTTCCCTGATGATGAGTGATGTTGAGAAGCTTTTCATTATTTGTCTCTGGCCATCTGTATGTCTTTGGAAGAATGTCTATTCAGCTTCTTTGCCCATTTTTAAACTGGATTATTTGTCTTTTTTTGGTGTTGAATTCTGTAAGTTCTATACATATTCTGGATGTTAACCCTTTATTGGATATATCATTTGCAAATATCCTCTCCCATTCAGTAGGTTGCCTTTTGTTTTGTTGATGGTTTCTTGTGTAAAAGCTTTTTATTTTGGTTTAGTTCCAAGAGTTTATTTTTTGTTTTTGTTTTTGTTTTTGTTTCCCTTGCCTGAGGAGACATATCCATAAATATGTTGCTAAGTACTTATAAGTAGGACTTTTTACAAATTTCTGAATATAATCACTTAAAAGATACATGTACAATGTTGTTTAGGGATGGTAGCAAGTCAGTCAGAAAGAACTGCAAGAATACAGTTTGCTTAGCTACCTCTTCCACATTGGGTCTTTATGAGACTAGACACTTTGCTGTATTTTACATTTTAAACTAAATATATTAGGGGCACCTGGGTGGCTCAGTCATTAAGCATCTGCCTTTGGCTCAGGTCATTGAGCTCCGCATCGGGCTTCCTGCTTGGCGGGAAGCCTGCTTCTCCCTCTCCCACTCCCCTGCTTGTGTTCCCTCTCTTGCTGTCTCTCTCTGTCAAATAAATAAATACAGTCTTTAAAAAACAAAATAAAATAAATATATTAAAACTAGTCAACCTATGTATTTTCTCTTACTAATTACAATGTCTTTTTTTCCTTTAACCTAAGCTTAATTTTTTTTTTTTTTAAGTAGGCTCCACACCTAGCATGGAGCCCAGTGTAGGGCTTGAATTCAGAGCCTTGAGATCAAGACCTGAGCTGAGATCAAGAGTTGGACGCTTAACCAACTGAGGCACCCAGGCACCCCAACCTAAGTTTAATTTTAAAATGAAATGTCCTGGGCCGCCTGGGTGACTCAGTCTTTAAGCGTCTGCCTTCAGCTCAGGTCATGATCCCAGGGTCCGGGGATCGAGCCCCACATCGGGCTCCCTGCTCTGCGGGAAGCCTGCTTCTCCCTCTCCCACTCCCCCTGCTTGTGTTCCCTCTCTCGCTGGGTCTCTATAAAATGTCCTGAGTGTGACATTGGAAGAGTTTAGGCATTTGTAACTTTGGTGGCATTTTTAGTTCTAAAGTCAAGTCAGTCACTTTTTTCCCAATTGCCAAATGGCACTGCTTCTTTCATTTAAATCTTTCTCTGCCCCTTCCCCATCTTTTGGCTGTGTTTTCCTTGTTGACTGTTAGGTTGATTTTTTCCCTTAAAAACAAAAACTGGTATTGCCTGTAAAAAGAGTATCTTTTCAACTTGTTCTCTGGGTTATCTCCGTGGTCAGTTCCTAGAATTTACCCAGCTCTCAGTCAGCATCCGATTCTTTGTGCTGTTTGTTCCATTTAAATGTGGGATTTCTTAGGCCTTAATTCATCTCATTCTTGAAGCAAGTTAGATATCATTACACCCCACCCTTCCTTTGACCTTTGTCTTCTTCTGAAACATGTAACAAAAACAGTATTTTTTCCTTCTTAGAAAGCAGTGACAGGTGCATATAGCAGTAGGTTAGGTATCGAGTAGTAATGACCACTTTAGGTTCTCTGTTAAATATTTGGCTCTAAGTAACAGAAAACCTAATTTAAACTGTCTTAATAAAAAAAGGTACTTTACTGATGCCTGTATTTAAAAAGTCCAGAGTTAATATGTGCTTCAAATGAGGTTTAATCAAGGCTTGACTCCCATTTTTCTCTCTACTCTGTGTACTTCCTATATGTGTGTTCATGCACGCATGTGTGTGTATGTGTGCACATGTATATAAAATATATGTCAAAATGACTAAAGCAATTTTAGGTGTTATTTACAGTATACCATATTTTTAGGAAAAAAAGAGAATATATAACTCTAGCATTCCAAGCAGTCTTATTGGACTGGTCACATGTCTGCCTCTAAATAAACCACTACAGCTAGGGAAATGTAATTATTACATGGCTTAATATAATCAGGACTGACACCCTCAAGGCATGTGGGCAGGGAAGAGTTATACTGTTGGGTACTATGGGGCAGAAAAACATAGAAATAGATACTAGGTAGGCAGCCAGTGTGTCCACTACAGTGGCAGTAGGCTTCTGAAGATAGAAAAACACATATAGTTGGTTTTAGATCAAAATGGTATATTAAGTGCATGTTTCAGTACATGGCAATAATTAAACATAAAAAGAGGGAACCAGAAAGATGTAGTCAAAACGATACATAATATACATGTATATACATATTCTCTATAGAGTAGATGCACAGTGTGATGAGTGGAGCTGCAGCTGTTCTGGAAGTGGGCAGTGGCAGGCAAATATTTGGCTCCTGCTGGGTGATGAGGATTAAAAGTGCTCTGCATAGGACAAGAGTGGAGTAAGGTGATGGCTTGAAGTCAAGGCTTTGGGTAGAAATTCCCTAAGCAGGAAAGGAGTCCGAATAAAACAGTTCTTGACTGCTGGAATCAGATGACTTAAAGAAGCTGGACCTAGCAAGGCAGAAGGACATGGCAGTCTCACGGCCAGGAACTGAACTGGACTTTGGCTCAGCAACTAAATCTGTAATAGCCCCACTATCACTGAGAGGAGTTCAACTCACCTTTTATAAGGCGTGCTTCTGAACTACATTCCCAGGTGGCAAAGTGGAGGCAGCTATCAGAAGGAGTGAGCATGGGGGAGAAAGAATGGAGAACAAAAACAAACCAACCAACCTTTCTCTCAAAATAAGCTTGCAGCACAAATTCCAAAAGGAATGAAGAAGATGCTAAGTGCTAAGAAGAACCCATCCAATAATATTAGCACTGGAACACAAATTCAGTCCTAACATAAAAAATTTTAGGAAACCATCCAATAAAGACTTTTAATTAAGTGTCTATATGCTCAAAGAGAAAAAGGACTCACATTTATTAAAAATGAACAGTAAATTATGAAACAAAGTAACAGGTGGATATGAAGAATTAGAACTCTTAGAAATGAAAAATTACAATAGCTGAGAATTTTTTTTAAGTGTAATAAACTTTTAGACTCAAACCAGCCTGAGTGTAAGTAAATTAGAAGATGGAGCTGAGAACTGCACTTAGAAGTAGCACAGAAAAACTTTTTTTTTTTTTAAGGTTATATTGATCGTTGAGTTTCCAGCATACATTTAATAGGAAGATATGGTTGAAAAGCACTATTTGAAGAGAATTTGCCAGAATGCAAGAAAGGGATGAGTACTTAGATTACAGATACACTCTGAATTCCAAGCAGGATAAATAAATCCTCCTAAATAGATCCCAGTAAAACTGTAGAACATTAAAGATAAAGTGAAAAATTTTAAATGAAATAAAGAAAAATACATTCCTACACAAGAACAACAATTAGACTGAAGCAGACATCTCCTGGCAATAATAGATTCCTGGAAGCATCAGAGTGAGAGCTTAAAGGTACTGAGGGAAAGTAACTGGCAACTACAACCTCATGATCAACTGAACTGTTATTCAGGAATAATGTCAAATCAAGTCATTTGCAGAGACTGAAAGAATCTACTTCTCACAGATCCTCACTAAAAGAAGTAGAGAGTGAACTTCAGCCAGAAGAGTGAATCCAGAGGAGAGGCATGGGATTTTTTGAAAAAGAGTGATCTGATTGATAAGATGTTGATAAATTTAGGTAATTTTTTTTTTTTAAGTTTTAGGGGTTTGGGAGAGGTATTTTTTAAAGGTAAAGCTAAAACTCTTAGTCATGGAGTGGTCTGTGGTGGTTATAGTGCATTCTGGTCATTGTGTTCAGAATAAAATTCTAGATAATTTTAGACTTTAAGAAACATTATTAGCATGTATGTCAACATTTTTAAATAACTAGTTGAAGGAAAAAAGATAAACAGAAAACAAAGATCAACAGAAGACACACTAAGAAGAAAAAGATGATAAACAGAAAACACAAAATAGATGATAAACAGAACACACAAAATAGATGATAAACAGAACACACAAAATAGGTGGAAATCAGTCCAAATAGGTTAGAAATAATAGAAAATATAAGTTGATTAAATTCACCTATGGGAAAAAAATCCTCAGAACTGTTAAAAAGCCATCTAGTTTCCTGTTTACTGGACATACACCTAAAACAAAACTATACATAAAGGTTGAAATAGGAAAATATCCCCCCAAAGTTATAACCATAGAAAGGTAATATAATGTTAATATCATTGTCAAATGTTGAGGCAAGAAACATTAATAGGAATAAAGAAGCACACTAATAAAAGAAACAGTCTTCCAGGAAGATAGAGCAGTGATCCATGTACATAAACATAGTCTCAAAATGTAACCCCAGATTAGATGGGATTACAGAAAGAATCGATAAATTCACAATCATGGGGAAAAACTGTTAACATTACTTTCAGAAACCAGTATATCATATCGCAAAAAACTGGAAAAATACAGAATATTTCCACAACAAAATTAACAAGATTGATCAAATATATGTATATAGAGAGTAGAATCCTATCTTCAACTAATGCTTCATACATTCTTTTCAGATATGCATCATACATTAACCAAAAGAAAGTCTGTAAATTTTAATAAATTCTTGCCCCAAAGACCATTTTCTTTTACCACAGTGCAAATCAATTAGAAATTAACAAAAAGGTTTTCAAATCCCATACGTGGGTATTTAAAATGCATTTCTATATAATAGGTTTAAAAGGGGACATCACAGAAATTACATAATTTAACAACAGTGTGAAATACTGCGTGTGAAAACCAGTGGAGTCCAGTTGACACTTCAGTGTAAATTTATAGATTTTTTCTTTTTTTTAGATTTAAATAAATTTGTTAAAAGGTAAGATTAAAAGTGAGTTAAGGATACAAATCAAGAAGGTAAAAAGAAGAAACCACATACAAAATTTAAAGTAGAAGAAATTAAGAGAAACCAGCAGCAGTAAAACAGCAGAACTGGTTCTTTTTAAGATTATTTATTTGAGAGAGAGCAAGCACACCCATGCAGGGAGAGGGGCAAAGGGAGAGGGAGAGGTACTGTATTGGTGCAGTAACCTTACCTTCCTGTCTTTTTTTTTTTAAGTTAATTTTTTTTAGTAATCTGTACATTCAACATGGGGCTCAAACCCAACCCTGAGATCGAGTCGCATGCTCTTCGACTGAGCCAGCCAGGTCCACCAGTGCCCTCCTTGTCTTTATTATCTTAACAGATGTCGTCCTACCAAACTCCCAATCACCATCTACACTGCAACCAGATACAGATTCTTCGATTCAAGGCCCCTTTGCCATTAGGCTTCAAGCAGTCTTCCTTAGCTTAATTTCCCTGATACTGCTCTCTTCATTCTCCTAAGGATCTGGCACACTTTCCCCTCCTCCCCAACTCCATCTTTTTAAGACCAGTTTAAATATACATGCTTCATTCAACAAATAGAGTGCTGGTTGTGCACAGAAAGAACCCTCAAGCAGACTCCCCACTGAACTTGGAGCCGGATGGGGATGCAGGGCTCAATGCCAGGACTGTGAGATCATGACCTGAGCCGAAATCAAGAGTTGGCCACTTAACCAACTGAGCTACCCAGGCACCCCAGAATTGGTTCTTTAAAAAACTATTACAGACTTCTCCCAATAATGATCTAGGAAAGAAAAACAAAACAAGAAAAAGCACAAATAAACAGCATCAGAAACAATGCAGATATAATAGAGATTTTTTAGTCATGAGCGTATGTAATGAATAACATGCCAATAAATTGGAAAAGTTTAAAATAATGTCTGTGGGTCAGGAATTTGAAAGTGGCTTAGCTGAATGGTTCAGGCTCAGAGTATTTCAGTCAAGATTTCAGCCAGGGCTAGCCATGTGAAGGCTTGGCTGGCTGGGTCTGGAGGATCTTTTCCAAGGTGGCTCACTCACAAGACTGTTGGCAAAAAGCCTTGGTTCCTTGCTGTCTACTGGTAGTGCTTCATCACAGGAACCTCTGTAGTACTGCTTGGGTGCCCTCATGACATGGCAGCTGGCTTGTTTCAGAGTGAGCAATCCATGAGAGAGTAAGGAGGATTGTCTAATTTATGACCTGTCTTACGAGCCACTTCTACCATATCCTATTTGTTAGTAGTGAATTAGTAAGCCCATACTCAGGGGGAGGGTATTTTAACTCAAGCTCTTGAAGAAAGATGTAGTGAAGAATTTGCAGGCATGTTTTTAAACTAACACACTGTACTTATGTAAGTAATACAGTCATACATAGAAAATTCAAGAGAACCTACAGATGTATTAATAGAGTTAGTAAGAATTCAGCAGGGTTGCTGATGTGAGTCAGCACATATGCATCAGTTTCATTCTTTGTACTGGTAATAACCAAATTAAAGCTGTAGTAAAAAAAAGACCTCAGTCACAGCAGAAATAAAAACAGTAAGTTTTTAAAAAATAAAATGTATAAAAGATATATAAAACCTTCATGGTGAAAATTATAAAAATGTATTAAAAGATAGCAAAGAATACCCAGATAGTTCATCTTCAAGGGTATGACTTGGTATAGTAAATGAAATTTCCATGTCAAAATAATCCTGACACTCAGATGGGATAGAAGATTGCAAATAGGGGCACCTGGGTGGCTCAGTCATTAAGCATCTGCCTTCAGCTCAGGTCATGATCCCAGGGTCCTGGGATCGAGCCATCAGGCTCCCTGCTCAGTGGGAAGCCTGCTTCTCCCTCTCCCACTCCCCCTGTTTGTGCTCCTTCTCTCACTGTCTTTCTCTCTGTCAAATAAATAAAAATCTTCAAAAAAAAAAAAAAGATTGCAAATAATTGTTTTTTTAAGATTTTATTTATTTGACAGAAAGACATTGTGATATTGTTACGTATATATCCCATAGACTATTAGAACAGAGTAGAGAGCCAGAAACAGACGTATGTTGACAGAAATTTGTTGTATATTAAGAGTTACATTATCCAGTATTGTGGCTATTTAAATTTTAAATGTAAAATGCCTAGCATTAATAACTGCAGTACTGGTTCTCAGCGTTGTGGTGTGCTAATATTTAGTGCTGTTATTAAGTATTTTTGATAATATATCGTGGGGTTTAGGGGTATTTTTAAAACTTTTAAGTATTTACATCTTGGGACATACCAAGGGAATTATATGAAGAGCCATGTAGCTGAAAACTAGAGATCCTTAGTCACTAACCACTTTTTCTCATGTTGGTCCCAATGACCTGGGACTCTGGACAGTCTGTAAAAATAGTTCCATGGGAAACTGATACAGGGATTTACCAGCCCTACTCCCGTTTCTGAAAGATTCCCTAGAACTCTGAGTACATAGACTTAAACTGAGCCAACTCACAGATCTGCCATTTTAACAGGAGAGGTTTTGTGGGGGCCAGGTCTCAGTTGGAAAGAAGATTGCTATAATTCATTGTCCTTTTCACTCGGAATTACTGTTCTATTGACGAAGCTATCAAGACTGCCAATTCAGCTCTGCCTTAGAATACTGGCATTTCCCACTTTGTGCCCCGCATTTTAGGTTCCTAAGTGGCAGCATGAGGAAAGCGCCAGCCAAAAAATACAACTTCTTCCTGTAATTCTTATTTTTAATCCTCCTAAAATGGGCTAAAAAATTTAGGGAAAAAAGAATCCCTATTTCTCTTTTCTTGAACCTAGAGTCATTTGTATGTCATTCCCTATTTTCTTTTCTCTGGGTATCAGAAGATGCCTCTCCCAAATAGGTTGCCCCTAGTCCAAAGGAGGGGGCAGCAGGCAAGGAAACAAAGGCTTCCCTTAAAGTCTCAGATGTCTACTCTTCATCTTTTACTCGCTTCCTACCAAAGGTCTTATCCTTGATTCTTAGGGAATTAAGGAAAAAGAGGAAATGTCTCACACCCCAAATGGTGGTCCTTTTGTGGCTATACATAACCATGCCATTTTTAGAGGCTATTTGGTTAAGTTGGTTCCCTAGTTCTCTCTTCAGTCATTTTTTTCATCGTATATGCTTATTTACCAGGGTCCCTAGAGGTTGGAATAAGTGAGGTAAGATGTGGGTCTAATAATGATGTGTCAGGAGTTCTTGAATTTTAAGGGTCTACACAGGACATCGCTGTAAGCAGTATGGAGCTCTAGACCACAGCGATTCACGTAGCTTCACATGCAATCAGAGCACACCTCAAAAGAAGTCAACGAGATCCTCTGTGGGCTTGTATAGCCTAGGGAGGGCCCTTGTCCATCCTATGTCACTAGAATGGATGTTTTGTGTGAAGGATGCTGTACGTTCTAGCATCCATCTGGTGCACAATTTAAAGTACTAGATGGGGACAGATTACAATAGAATTGTGACAAACTGTTATGTTGAAGATAACATACCTTGTATTTCCACTGTGAATCATGAATGGAGCTAGAATCTTGAGGGTAAGGGGTAGTTTGCTTATAAAGTAGCATGTTAAGTTACAGCTTTTCTGATTCTCAGTATCCTTATATGTAAAATAAGGAGATTGGGTTGGATAATCCTAAATGGCCTTCCTGGCCATAAAAACTTTATGGAAGTATTCAAGTTTCTCCTAAGAACAGAGTCTTGTGCCTTCAAACTGTTTGAGGTGAATCTGGTTTACATTTTGTGAACTATTTAGAAAATGAGTAATTTACACCGTTGTAGTTCCTGTATTTTTAAATAACACCAAATAAATGAATAGTAGGAATGTCATTTTTTTAGAGGGGGGAGGGGCAGAGGGAGAGAGAATCTCGGTTTCACAACCCTGAAATTATGACCTGAGCCAAAATCAAGAGTCAGATGCTTAACTGACTGAGCCACCCAGGCACCCCAGGAATGTCATTTTTTTAGCACTTTAATTTTGTATAAATGAAGTCTGCTAAGGGGTTTAACGAGATTTAGATCCCGAATAGTCCTGGAATCATATTTATGCTATTAATTTGCTTGGTTAATTTTTTAATTGAGGTATAATCGACATGCAACATCATGTTAGGTAAACTTTTTTTTTTTTTAAGGAAAATTGAGCTTCATCTCAACTCTGAATTTTCACTTGTTAAGAATTATTGAGAATGATAATGGTAAGTAACTGAAATAAAACAAAGAGAAGAGAGCCTGGCTAGTTCATTCAGTAGAGCACTGGTCTCTTGATATCAGGATTGTGAGTTTGAGCCCCACATTGGGTGTAGAGATTACTAAAATAAGTAAGTAAGTAAGTAAACTTTAAAAACAAAAACAAAAGAAAAAAACGAAACAAAAACTTCCAAGGTGCTCCCTCCTCTTGCTCTATTCTTGTCCTGGATGCTGAAGTTGCACTTGAAGCCCAGGTAGGCCACAAGGTGGCACCATTAGGTCATAAATAAAGTGCTGCTGTTACAGGAAAAACCTGATTTTTAAAAAAAAAAATCACTTTATTACAAAAATAATACATATGCATGAAAGACTTCAGATTGACCTTCCAGTGCTTACTTACTATCTTTATTATATAATTACAAATTATAAACTGAAGACTTCCCTATGGGGGCAAGTCCCTTGCTAAGAATTTTAAACAGGCTAAAATTACACAGTAAAGATTTTGGAAAATATTGAAAGATATTAGAATAAAATAAAATACCCACGGTACCAGTACTCCATTTGTGAACAATTAATTTTTATTTTAAGCCAATATTTTTCCAAAAGTTGAATTGAACTGTTAAAATAATGCAAAAATACAAGTGACACAAACACTGGAAGAAATATATATCAGAAATCCTTGTTTTTTTTGTTTTTTGTTTTTTTTCTGATGATGAGAAAGAAAAATTTAGACAAGTATTTTCTCGCTATCCCAATGAGTAAGAAATACATGAGAATAATGACTCCAGGAATTTAGTCACTTCCTATAAAGTAGAAAATACTTCCAAATATTTTGATGTTGTTTTCTCACACTTAGAAAAGATTACTTTGAGAAGATTGCAAAGAGTTAATTCAGAATATATGACTGAATGTTTCCTGTAAACATGTGACCGATGTTTCCTGTAAAGAAAGAAACATTTCCAGGTATTTATTTTTCTGCAGTTCGAAAAATTTGCTTTGAATGAAATTATTATAAGGAGTTAATTCAGAGTGTGTGGGCTAGACTAATGTTTCCCTTTATGTAATCTTTGATGAAAAATTTCCTAAACTAATTAATTATATGAAAAAGAATCTTATGAAAGCAAACTTGGTACCATTTTTTTTTGCCCATAAAATGAGTACTTACCTTATATATAAGGCTTATCTGAGGATTAAATCAGTCATTCCAGGAAAAACACTTAAATAGTGCCTGGAATATAATAACTTAATGAATGTTAAATATTATGTATCTCATGTTGCTGAGCAGTTGCATAGTAATAGCAGACATATGAACAAATCCTTGTTTTTATTTCATTAAGCTTTCTTTCCTGAGAACGTTTACTAAGTAATGCCTGATTAGCCTACTTTCAGTTATTATATGAACTTAAACATAATGAACTGACCTTTAGTAGCATTCTGTAATTCACACATTTCAAATTAACCTCACCTTTATTGCTTTAATAAAGTTTTAATTATGAAGTAATCGGTAGCTTGGCATTGAAGAAATCACAACATTGAGAATTTTAAACAAATCAAGTTAGATTTGGAAATACCACAAAATGAGATGTAAAGTAAAAATGTATCTATAGTAGATCCAGATATATCTAAAAATTACTCTTTTTGAACTTCTGTTAGTTATTTTTGAGACTTGGAAGTAAAATTCAGAAGGTTCTACTTATAAACTTCCTCCTTTACATGTTCTTCATGGTGCTGGAATAGCCTAAAGGATAATATTCTCAATTCTGTTTTTTAATTTACTTCCATGCTTTCAAAAAGGGGGCTACCTTTTTTCTTTTTTAAGAACTCAAAACAAATATCCACATATTTTGCCCAGATACCTCAAAGGGTAAGAATTGAGATTCTAGCCATACAATCTATGAGAATTTATTTCCCCGGCCCTTTTAAGACAATCTTCCAAAAAATCGGTAAGTAAGGATTCTAAAAGGGATTCAAATTAAAGTGAACTGTAGTTTAAGATGAACTGTACACCAGAATCTTTGACGTTTTATTGTGAGCAAAGCAAGCGTTGCATCAAGATTGCTGTCAAAGTAAAACTACTGTCCATAAAGAAGTAAGACTAGGGGCATCTGGGTGACTCGGTTGAGCATCCATCCGACTCTTGATTTTGGCTCAGGTCATGATCTCAGGGTCATCTGAGATCTAACCCCCCCCCCCCAAGTGGGACTCGGGTCTCAGCAGGGAGTCTGCTTGAGATTTCTCTCCCACTCCCTCGTTCCTCCCCCGCCCCCCATGCGCTCTCTCTCTCAAATAAATAAATCTTTAAAAAAAAAAAAAAGACTAATTCCACATTATAACTGGATCCGTGTCACATCTTTTAAATACATTGCCTGAGAATCTATTATGATAGTCAGATTTTGACCAAAAATACTGTTTTAAAAGTCTCTTAGACTATGCTTTTTTTTTTTTTTTTTAAGATTTACTTATTTTAGAGAGAGTGAGCAGGGGGAGGGGCAGAGAAAGGGGTAGACAAGCAGAGTACCCCCTGAGCAGGGAGCCCCACGCAGGGCTTGATCCCAGGAACCTGAGATCATGACCTGAGCCGAAACCAAGAGTGGTCACTTGACCAACTGAGCCACCCAGGCGCCCCTCTTAGACTATGTTTTGATTGGCTTAAAATGTCAATGAGTTTAAATTCGGGTAAGAGGAAAAATGCAAAGCAAATTTTTCTTAATGTACTAAGGAATTTAGTAAGAAAATTATGGAAAATTATAGAGTATTATAGAATACAACCAATAAAAATTGTTTTTGGAAGACCGGTAACGTGGAAGGATGTTCATGATATAGTAAGTAAAAAAGTTTAACATTTATATTTATAGTATGAATTAAATATATATTCATACAGGAAAAAAAAGGCTGGAGGACCATAGTGCCAAAATAGTAATAATAGTTATTTCTAGTTGGTAGGATTATGGGTAACTTATATTTTCTTCTCTTTGTTCATATTTATTTTCTTAATAAATTTACAATAAATTATAGAATTGGTCATAAAAATGTTACCTTAAAATCTAGTTAAGATGGGGGTGCCTGGGTGGCTCAGTCAGTTAAGCGTCTGCCTTCGGTTCAGGTCATGATTCTGGAGTTCCAGGATCGAGCCCCGGATTGGGCTCCCCGCTCAGTGGGGAGTCTGCTTCTCCCTCTGCCCCTCAGCCTGTTCATGTTCAATCTCTCTTTCTCTCTCTCTCTCAAATAAATAAAATCTTAAAAAATGAAATCTTGTTAAGATGAGCTTAATTGAGTGTATAATCCGCAAAGAATTATTTGGATTCTCCTATGTCTTGATTTCAAAAAAAATGTGCCAGGCACTATGTAATCTGCAAGGATAGATACACAGACATCTCAGACCCATTTCTTGCATTTTAGAGACAAGGTCTGGCAGGAATTTTTGCAAACAGTTGTGAACATGCAACCGAGCTTTGTATGAGCCATTTCTACTGATTATCTTGGATAACTATATAGAGGTGGCATGGCATATTAGAAATATTGTAGACTAAATTTGAAGCCCACTCTTAACAGCAGTGTGGCCTTAGACTCATTAACCTCTCTGAGCCTTGGAAATTATTAAGACCACTCTATTAGGGAAATACAGCTATTGAAGATAAGCAGGCTGAAAAAATATATTTTAACGTTTTGAGAAGGAATTAAATTGTTAAAATTTTTACTTCTGCAGAGCTAGATTTCTTTTAGATGTGGCTTTTTCCCCTTGCCTAATATCTGGATCTGTACAGCACTTGGATTTTAAGAACAGTAATTCTAAAGTGCTAGCAGGATTTAATGACTTCATTGGAAGTTCTTATTTTATGGTTCTTTGAAGTTATTTTTATATTTTAAAACAACTGTATCCTTTTAAAAGGTTAAGAATAACCACATGAGGTATAGAGAATCCAGATTTGGGTTTCCATTTACTGTATATGCTCTTAAGTTTTAGTACTTTTCTATGACTTTAGAAAATGTAGGCAGTCCCCTCTGATAATGTGTCTCTCCAGGTATGCCATTTTTCCCTTGCATTTTGCTGAAGTGTCTGGTTCTTTGATCTCTAATCAAAGTTGCTTGTAGGCATAGTGTCATTCCATTTGAACCAAGAATATGGCACTTAGTCTTGCCTTTCCCAGTGGCCTTTCAAAATGAAAAGTAAATACATTATGGTTGGTGATATTAGATATAGAAGACCAATTTAAAGTTAGGTTTAATGAGTATATATTAAAATACGACAGGTTTTCTCCATTAGCTCTTAACCATCAAGAATACTATCTTAAAGTTATGTAGTTATGACCCAATATTAACATAAAAAAACGATTATTAACTAGAACTTCCCATCAGGTCAGTGACTCACATGCTTCCACTAAAACCTCCTTATTGTTTTGTCATTTGGATTGAGACAAGCGCTGTGTGGTATTAGGAGCTCTTGTTACTGATATCTAGGAGACTGCTCCATCCTCAAGTATGAGTGGCTCCATCCTCATGAAGTCTTTTAGGCTGTGCCAACCCTCCAAGACGTGACCACCCAGAGTTCTCCTTTTAACAATCCCATGGAATTGGCCTCTGAAGTAGTCACCGTCCCTCATGGACACTGTCCCTTAGGAACATGGTGAACAAGGAGAGGATTTTCTGGGGCTTGACTGTTCCCACAATTGACTGTTCTTGTGGGTTTTCCCCTGCCAGGAACCAGTTCTCTTTTCCTTTCTTGGACTTCTTTACTCTCCACTAGAGGTCACCCCATTGCTAGATGCTGCTCTGTTAGCAGGGGATCAGTGCTCAATGTTCCACGCAGGCTGTTTTCAGTACATAAAGAACTGTCTCCCCAGAGCTGTGCCCATCCTCAGGAAGGTAGTAACTATTAATTTTTGAGTACTTAAGTCACACAACTAGTAAGTAGCTGAACCGGTGTTCAAACCCCAGCAGTCTAGCTCCAGATACATTCTGGGAGAGGTAGCCAAGCTCTTTAAACAGCCTCTGACACTAGAAAAACTGCGTCTCTGGAGCATTGTACACTCCGGAAAGTAGTCCCTCAGGAAGTCAGACCATATCTTCTCTCTCTCTCTCTCTCTCCTGCTCTTCCTACCTTGAAAAGCAGTCTTCGCTATGCTTCGCTTTTATGTTCATTTACAGGGGAACAGACTCAGCCCTCTTTGGATCTTGAAAGATACCAGTTCAGTGTTCATAATCACACATTCATGTTTCTAACTCTACTTGTGGAGTGGTTCTTACTACACACTACCTTTGGTAAATACCAGGGCCCTTATTAATGCTTAATCCAACAAACTCTTCCATAAAAAACCTCTCACTGTCCTGGTTGCCTGAGCCATCCAGACAGATGATCCCAAAGAAGACCTTTCTTTTTTTCTTTTCTTTTCTTTCCTTTACTTTTTTTGCATGGGGACAGTAGGCACCTTCAGACTTGACTCTTTTTTTTTTTTTTTAAGATTTTTATTTATTTGAGAGAGAGAGCACAAGAGAGCATGAGAGAGCACAGGTAGAGGGAAGGGCAGAGGGACAAGCAGACTCCCCGCTGAGCAGGGAGCTGGATGCAGGGCTCAAACCCAAGACCCTGGGATGAGAACTTGAGCTGAAGGCAGACACTTAACTGACTGAGCCACCCAGGCGCCCCATCAACGGTCTTTGAGTCCAAACCTTTAAGCCTCCATACCAGCAGTTGCACTCCTGGCCATTTGTCCTAGAGAAATGAAGATGTTTGTTCACATAAAAATATGTACCTGAATGTTTTAGAAGCTTTAACATAACACCCCCAGACTGGAGACAACCACATGTCCTTCAAAAGGTGAATGGCTAAACAAGCTGTGGTACATTCATACCATGGAACACTATTCCACAATAGAAAAAATGATACTATTGATATACACAACAACCTGAATGAATCCTCAGAGAATTATGTTGAGTGAAAAAAAACCCAAAAGGTTACATACTGTATGGTTCCATTTATATAACATTCTTGAAATGACAGAATTCTAGAACTGGAAGACAGGATAGTGGTTTCCAGGGGATAAGGTGGGGTGGGGGTGGGAGGGAAGTAGGTGTGGCTGTAAAAGGGCAATATGAGAGAGCTCTGCGGTGATGGAAATGTTCTAGATCTTAATTAGCAATGTCAGTATCTTAGTTGTGATATTATAGTATTGTGAGATAGTAACATCAGGGGAAACTGGGTAAAAGTACACACGATCTCTGTGTACTGTTTCTTTCAACTTCGTGTGAATCGACAATTATCTCAAAAAGTTTAATTTAAAAATCTTTAGTCCTCTTCACTCTTTGAACCATAGTTAATATGTGTTCTAAGTTTTACTCACTTTCATAACTTATTGAGAAGCTGTTAATAGATTTCTAGTGATTAACTTCTAATTGGGGTCTTAGATCTTCTTGGAGGTTTCAAGTATAATTAGGTCTAACGCATTTGTGTAATAATAAGTTTGAAATTACATAAATCTGCAATTTGATCAAATGTACTTTCTTTTGGGGCTTGTCATCAGAAGAAAATGGCAGAAGCATTGTCTTGTGAATTTAAAGAAACTTTCTTGTGAAATTTTTTTAAGTTTTTATTTAAATTCCAGTTAGGTAACATACAGTGTAATATTAATTTTGGGCATACAATATAGTGATTCAACACTTCCATACAGCACTCAGTGCTCATCACAACAAGTGCATTCCTAAATCCCCATCACCTATTTAATCCATCCCCCACCCACTGCCCTTCTGGTCACCACCAGTTTAGGAACTTTCTTACGAATTTAACAGGTCATTTGAAGGGGTAACTATATAATCTATAATTCTGTCTCCAAATGAGAAGCAAAGCTTGACCTTTTCGTAATGCGAACCCTACTATCTTCAGAATTCTAACACCTGTACCATTTTAACATTGAAAATCATCTATTAGAGGTTTAGTCATGAAGATCCAGCCCCAAGTGGTCATGATAAGAAAGTAAAGGTACTATACTTTGGGTGAATTCAGAATATTTGTGCAAAGAAATTAAGTAGCTCAGTAATCTGAAGTTTGTCTAAATTGGTACATAAAATTTGTCAGCCCTCATCTTCCAGTCTAGCACTGGTAACCCTTATGATACAACCTGACTTAATGTATTTAAATGGAGCCTCATAAAATACCATTAATTATTTCTCATATAAGTTTATTTAAAGGGATTTGATAAAAATTGAGCATGAATGACCAGTAAAAGCTTAATCTGAGTCTCGACCTGAGCTACAAATTCGGGATTTAGTCTTTATATCCTACCACTTAGCATAGTATTTGCCATATTTTGAGCACATAGTAACTTAGTTTCATGAATTAGTACTGATTTTTTGTGGTCCCTACTGCCTGTACATGGCCCTTGTTCCACAGTCCCTCACAAGAAGAGTACAGTGGGGCAGACAAGGTACTTGAGATGTCTGAGTGCAGAGGGGAAACCTGAGGGGGTCCCCGCAAGAGCATGAAGGTGAGGCAGCAGCACATTTCAGGAGAAGCAGGGTCTGGCGTGTGGAAAAGGCTACAGATAGATTTGGGCCAATTTTTCTTTCACACTGAAAAGCAAAGGGGGCAGAGGATCAATCTCATGGGGAGATTTAAGTACCAGCATTCAGGATGGATTAGAAATATTTTTTCTTAAATGTGTCCTCTTTGGTTTAGATATAAGTATTGGTTCTTTTTACTTTTCCCCCCATGCAAATAGCATTTTATTTCTAGAAATGCTCTTGTGGGCTACTCTGAGATCTAAGCACCATTTATAATGTGAAAAATGTGCATTCTGAATTCCAGGGACTTAGCATGGATTTTCAGAGTCCAGTTTGTTCTCTGCTGATGGCACATAATTTGATTCTTTTTCTTTTATCTTTCTGACCATGCGTTCTTGTTTGTGGGCAACAGAGCCACTCCTTAGGAGGCCTTCTGTTCTCCTTTTTCCCTGTTTTATCACTTGTCAGTTACTACTGGCCTCGCAAATTGATGCCTTACCCATAGATTTTCTGGAGAATATTCACAGACCCCACCAGCTTGTCTGTGTTTAATAGAACAGCTAGACTTCATGTCACACCCTTGTTATAACTAAAGTTTTTATTTACTGTAGATCCTTGCTGTCACATTTCTGGATATTCTGTTGAACCTTCTTAAGAATTCAGAGAAACTGCTGGCTGACCACTGAAAGAAAGATATAATCTTCAGGCTTACGTGAGTATTTTTCTGCTGTCAACTTCCTCAGAGTATGTGAAAGCTTCGATGCCTTGCTTTATATAAGGCAGATACAGTTCTGTGATCAAGATGAAAAATGTTATCTATCATTGGCCTTATTAAATTTGGGGGTAAAGTTAGTTTCTCAAGGACACAAAGAAAAATACACCATACTTATTCTCACTTCATAAATAAACAAGGAAAGCTTTTTTTTTTTTTCCCACTGAGCCAACATTCAAAAGAATCCCAAGTCTTCAAACCACAAGAATTCTTACTGTGTTAGAAACAAAAATATCAAGTAGCTTGTTTTTCATTATCTATTCTTACAGAATTCAACCAAAACATGTTATCTCTTGAAAAGCACTTGATATGTGGTATTTTAGTTTTTTAAAAATGCTTCTGATAGCTTTGTCCTTTTTAGTGATCTAATCTAGGGAATACTGTAGGGGGAAATAGAGAGGCTACCCTCTAAAGAGAATTCTTGACTATTTTAATGAACAATTTCTTCTCAATGGGTTAATTTCTTTAAAAAGCATTATATATGTCATAATCTGGAGTCTGTTTTATCTTGATCTCTATAATTCTTAATCCTCAGCAGATTTTTCCCATATTTAGAATTAGCCTTAACAACTCCTTCTCACCTGTTGGATGCAGCGGGTCATTAAGTTGTGCTAATTCTGTCTTCTCTGTCCCTCTCCATTGTGCTCCCTTTTCTCTAACACGGCCTCAGATCCGGCTGTCATCATTTCTTGACTGGATTTCTGCAGTGACCTGCTGATTGATCATCTCCCAGTCCCCGGCCTTGACCCCCTCTAATCTACCGTCTCCCTGTGGCTGACAGAGTAATCTTTCTGAAAGACTAATATAGTAAGACCATGCCATTTCCTTGGCTTGAAATCTTTCAATGACTCCTTTCTAAAATTCAGTATAATAACCCTTACCATAGAGTTGTTAGGAAGATGAAATAAAATGCATTAGGTACCCTTGGTGTGATGCCTAGCTTGGAACAGGCCCTCAGTGTGTGTGAATGTTTCCCCTTTGCACAGAGAACCCGTGGAGGCAGCAGAGCTCTAGGGGCAAGTAGCTCATGTATGGAGGGACCGTGGCTCTGCTGGGAAACCAGGCCAAAAGGAGTGGGGGCCAGGAATCTCACCAAACTCCGAAGCCATGCTTTCCTGAATCCCCTTGAGGTCAGACACAAGAATAGATTGGTCTAACATCCAGTTCCATCAGTGTTCCAGAAAGAAGACTTTGTTTGACAAATTACAAGCCAACCCTGTCTGTGACTAAGCTTTTGTGACTGTAGAGTGAGGGAGTCATCTCTATAAACACATTGGTCTCTGCCTTTGTGTTTTCTTCTTTTGTTTCTTCTTTTGTTTTCTTCTTTATTTTCTCTTCAATTTCTTAGTAAGGTTTCTTTTGTCAGACTTGAACTTTCCTTAAATGAACCAAGAGGAGGTCAGGGAGACACACACATACACATACACAGACGAAGAGACTGCTGGGGCAAGGAAGTATCAGTGAAAGAGGTGTGGATGCGCTGGAGAGGCTAGGTTACTCAGATGGATGAAATTTGTAGGGTGGACACAGCTGGGATTGCTGCCTTTGTCCTGCTTCTGAATTCCCAGACAGACCTGTTTTTCTTCATCTCTCAGTCTTCAGACAATGGGAGTTTGGCAAAATCAGATATTTAGATAACCACAGAATAGAATCAATACTGTAAAAGACAGTCTGAATTGATTTCATGGTATTTGCAATTTTTAAATTCAGTTTGTTGCTTTTCTTAGCTTTTCTCCTTCCCCTGAAAATTGAAGTTTGTGCTATAGACAGAACATTCAGCAGGTCTTTATTGAATATGAATTAATTTATTTCATTGTTTTTTCTTGCTGATTTAGTTAACTTTTGAGCTATGTAGAATATATCAAATATGATAAAAGGCAAATATGTGAAAGAGAGTTAACTTTGTTTTAAATAAGAATCTCTACCAGCAGTAGCGTGTGTTTGAAGTTTACGGATCATGTTATGTATGTCTTCTGACAATGCAATAAACTTTAAGTGATTATATTTTGCTTACCTTTAAAAATCTCTTAATCTTTTTATTTAATGAAAAGCAAAATAAAGCTTTATAGTAATTTAATTGCAATTTTGATCAAGTAGATATGAAGAAAATAAGACATTTTATTGAGAAATAAAATATAATTGAAAACTTTGTTGTTGTTTCTGTTTGGTGAGGTAATTTATTAGAGGCAGGAGGCCAAGAAGGGTAAGAAATAGTGCTTCTCTAAATGACTTCATTGTCTTCATTTAGTTTGGCTTCACCGAATCTCACCTCATATTTCATTACAGGCATAGTCCATCTGCTCCATCAGAATAATGTCCTACGTTTTTGTAAATGATTCGTCTCAGACTAATGTGCCCTTGCTACAAGCCTGTATTGATGGAGACTTTAACTATTCCAAGCGGCTTTTGGAAAGTGGCTTTGACCCAAATATTCGTGACAGCAGGGGCAGAACAGGCCTTCACCTCGCAGCAGCTAGAGGGAACGTTGACATCTGCCAACTGTTGCATAAATTTGGTGCTGATCTTCTGGCCACAGATTATCAAGGAAACACAGCCCTGCATCTCTGTGGCCATGTGGATACTATTCAGTTCTTAGTTTCCAATGGACTCAAAATTGATATTTGGTAAGTCCTCTGTGGTTTTTGAAATCTAGTCATTTCTTCCCGTTAGTTTGTCAGCCAGTGGTCCAGTCTCAGAGTCTGTCGATTCTGCTTTCTCGTTGATCATCTGCAGTGACAAGTTCCACAAGGCATGGAGGACAAGGTAATCTTGTTAGGGGAGTGAGGAAACAAGAGACTGACTTCTAGATTTATGCCGAAACAGTGCAGGTTTTTCTATGAAAACAGTGGTGAGGTTCTGCTACCAATAATTGTGTATTGTCAGATAAGGGAAAAAGAAGAAAAGAACTAACATTTGCTGGAAATCTGTTATGGACCAGGCACTGTGTTTATTTAGCTCATTTAATCCTTAGAATGAATAGCTCTTGAGGTCGGTGTTATCTTCATTTTACAGATGCAGTAGTTGAGACAAGAAGGGTTTAAACAAAGAGGTCACACAGCTGGAATTTGAACCTAGTTCTGCCTGATTCCAAAGTGTTTGTCTTCTGTCATATAATATACCATGCTAGCTTCATAATCTCTCGGGCTCAGAGTCCTTTTTATGCTGAACAGTTTGAAGAAGGGTTTGTTTTAGTGATACCTTGTCTCTAGAGTGGAAAAGATGTGAGACCATCTTTAAAACTGAGCTTGACATTTAGACTACACTTACATGTTGCCGTGATTTACTGGTCCCTAAATCTGAAAAAGACAGTAAATGTGATGGACAAATGTGGTGGGAATTGGCTATGGGAGTCACTATTACTTGGCTGTCTTCTCTTATTAGTGTTAAATAGGTAGGTGAACCAAAGCAGCTTATTTGGTTGCTTTGGGCTTTTATTTGTTTTTAATTCTTAGACTTTTCTTTTTTTCAATATGCTCTATTGCCATAAAATGTAAATGTCAGGTAAGAATGAATCTAGAATCTAGAACTTTCCAGTTAATTTCTAAGAAAATGTCCTCTTTTTCTTTTATTTATTCTCATGTATTTACTCTTTTGCCTCTATATTCTTTTTCCTCTTTCCCTATAAGGAAAAAAAATAGGTTTACTCAGAATTCAAGTTCCAGTTCAACCATTGGTTCTGCTCTGGGCTTTGAGTTAATTCGGCCCATGCCTTTGTCACTGAGATCTCCACAAGTGGGTACTAACAATATAATCCAACTGTTATGATGACCTCTTTATATTTATGAACTTTTTTAGTAATCATCAAGGTGCTACACCCTTGGTTCTGGCAAAGCGCAGAGGAGTGAATAAAGATGTCATCCGATTGCTGGAATCTTTGGAAGAACAAGAGGTAAAAGGGTTTAACAGAGGAACTCACTCAAAACTGGAGACCATGCAGACAGCTGAGAGTGAAAGGTACTTAACAATGTAGTTTTTTAAGGGGCAAGTCACTTTAAGTCTTTGGATCTTTTATGACAACTTTGGGAGCTTTCTATTTATTTGCTTTCAAGTACAGAGCTTTGATACTTTCTTTGAACTTTATATAGGTCCGTATGGCTCCAGATTACAATTGAGAAGCTATTAACAGAAAGTACTACGTGCCCACATGCACGTAATGTTCTCTTAGTCCCTGTGCAAGGAAGGCTGCAGTATTGTCAGCACAAGGGGGAAGAGGTGGTTAAGAGCTGGTTGTGGGGGAAGGAAGCAGGAGTTTGAGAATTTTAAGTGCAGGTCACAAGCCAAATGGAACTGCAGAAAGGAGGAGAAAGATAAGGCTAGAAACTTGGATAGTATTAGAAAAGACCAAAAAGGCCATTTCAAAGGCAGGAAAGCGGAGTGCTGAGGAAAAGTAAAACAGGAAGAAAGAAATGAAGATTTAGCACACAATTCAGTAATGTGAAAGTGAAAGTACACTTTCCCATGAGGTGGAACAAATGAAATTTGGGCTCCTGTAAGTAACTGATGCTAAGATGTAGTAACTGACAGGGTCTTCAGTATCTCGTCATTTCTCGTCTCGAAGCAGTTTACAACATGGTTCAGGGAGCTCTGCAAAGGTGACAAATCGTCTTTTCTCCTGGCCCCACTAGCTCCACAGGTAAAGTCCATAGTCCAGACTGAGTTGTACTAGCATGGAGTCTGGTTGATTGCCACGGAGTTTCAGCCTTCCAGATAATTACAAGGTAGGACAGATGATGAACCTACTATTGTCTCTTCCCAAAATCTTCAGTGGAATATATTTCAGGGGCCCTCATTAGCTGTTGACCCAGTAGCTTGACTGATCAGGACTTGGAAATAGGACCATATGGTCCACTTATACTGTTGGGATCATTGTTTCTATGAGTTCTAATTGAAATCCTCTATTTTTTTTTTTTTTTTATAGTTGACCCTTAATTTGATTCCTTTGTACTGGTGATTGCTTTCCTTCCTCTTCATTTGCTGGCTGGTACTCTTTGGGAACCATGAATTCCATTCTCAAGCTTAGGACTATTTGTTTAGATACTTTCAAGAACTTACTACTGTCCAAAGAAATTAGAGCTTTACTTCTAGAACGGTGCATGCTGGTCATGAGTTATCACTGAAAGCTGACAAGTAGATAAAATAAGCAAGAAGTCCAAGATATATTGGCAAGCCCTTTTCTCTCACCTGTGTACTCTGGATTGACGGAATGCCATAAGCAATATGGTTAACATTGAGTTTTCTATTATTTGTTAAAGATCGTGTTCTTCCAAAATAACTTGAAATTTATTTTCATAAATACTTTAAGCTTCTTTACCATGAAAAATGTCCAAGAATGTGTTTTTGCTCGGTATGTTCTGGGGACCTTGCTTGCTATATTTTGTGAATAGCCAGTGTCTTGGCACCTCCTTATCAGAAATATACTTTTTTTTCCCTTTATTATAGATTTATTTATTTTTTTAACTTTATCTTGCCTAGGTTGTGATTACTTACTAAGTAGTAGAAATAATGAGTCATTTGAGTTGCTCCGTATGAAATATTTACTCCTGCTTCTCTCATATACCTGTCATTTCCTTTAGCATAAGGATTTGTATTATTTATAGCATTGGGTAAAGCCAGTTCTTAAAAAAATTGAATTACTAATATTTGTACTCCTTGGCTGCCGTACCCCTCAGTATCATGGTAGACATGTGATGGTTGAAGTTTAAATTAAAAAACTTAAAGACAGCATCATTGGTCATTAGGGAAATACAGAGCAAAGCCATAGCGAGTTACCGCTTCATACCAGTAGGATGGCTGTAGTGAAAAAGATGGAATGACAACAAGTATTGGTGAGGTCGTGGAGAAACCGGAACCCTCGTACATTGCTGCTGGGAATGTAAAGTAGAGTAGCTGCTTTGGAAAACAGTCTGGCAGTTCTCAAAGAGCCACACAGAGTTACCATATGACCCAACAATTCCACTTTAGGTATATACCCAAGAAAATTGAAAACATGGATTCACACAAAAACTTGTACATGAATGTTTATAGCAGTATTATTTATAATACCCAAAGGTGGAAACCACCCAAAAGTCCATCTACTGATAAATGGATAAACAAAATGTCATCTCTGCATCTAGTGGAATATTCCGCCATAAAAAGGAATGAACTACTGATAGGTGCTACAACGTGGATGAGCTTTAAAAGCATCCTCCGTTAAAACACTTTCATTTAAAAAATAAATAAATAAAAGCATCCTCCGTAAAAGAAGCTGGTCAAAAAAGCCATATATTGTATAATTCTGTTTATATGAATTGTCCCCAGAATCGGCAAAAAGAAAGTAGGTTAGTGATTGCCAGGAGCTGATGGAAGGGGCAATGGGAAGTGATTGCTAAAGGGTACAGAGTTGATTATAGAGGTGATTAAATGTTCTGAAATCAGTGGAGATGGTTGTATAACTTTGTCAGTATACTAAAAACCACTGAATTGTACAAGATGAATTTTATATGTGAATTATACCAATAGAAAAAGGGAATAAAGCTTAATGGGATTGGCTAGTACGTGGCATTGTGGCAAAGCTGTGTGATGATTAGCAGAACATTAAGCAAGTTTTGAATGTACTTAGTATTTTCCATCACTCTTAGGATTCTCTGAGACATAACTTAAGGGCCTATAAATCAAGATGATGAAATTTTCCCACTCCCCCATATATCCCAAATTTAGTTTAGTTATTTTTAAATTTGTGGGTATAGGATGACAAAGACAGTGTAGATGACACACGTACAAAAAAAAATATTGCACACGCACATTCATTAGAAAACATTTCACTGGATAAGGTCACTATGGAAAATTCTGATTGGCAGAGCTTCATGAGCTCCTAGAGATTGCTCAGCTGAATCCTCATTTTATATCTAACATCTTTGAATATGAGATCACATCAACTCGGACATAGTCAATATATTTCATACAAGTCAAAATTAACCTCTCCTGAACTTCTTTTTATATTCATGGTATTATGTGTTTAAACCTTCCCAAAGTTCCAATCTTATTTTTGAACTTCAGTTTTCTTAAATTTTTGTATTCATGTAGACTCCCACTGAAAATGTCTTTTCTTATTTAGGGAATAAACATCTTTTAATATAGAAAGAAGAAAAGCTCAGGTATCGAACAGAGTGGCCTATTAGGAAGTCAGCTTCCTATGATGAGAGAAGACCTCTAATACTAGTAAATGCTGAAGGATGTCTGGTTAAGTGTCAAGAAGTAAAGTAAAATTGTGGATTAAATAAAATGCCAGTTTTTGCATGATGAACCAGACTGTAAGACACTTTTATTCTGTTTCCATTGTCCTATGCCCAGATGGTTGGAAGAATATGAAGAGAAAGGGTTTAGGAAGGGTGGTAAATTACCTTTTATAAGCAACAGATAGTTGATACATAGAATTATGGTCATTGTGGCATTAATCTAAATGATACCCTGTTATTGGACATGCATGTTGTGACATAACTGTGGGTGCTAATCCCTCTGAGCTTTGAATTCATCACAGTATGGCCGTCCGCATACCAAAGTCAGATACCCTGTTTTCTACTTGTAAGGGTCATATTTCTTGTTGATAGAGTTCTGAAAACCAGAATCAAGAGTCATTGTTTTTATGGCTTGTGGTACCTTATTTTCGACTAGATTCAGCCTTTATGCAGAAGTGAGATAAACCTATTTTGTATTATTGTACAAGATAGAACTGCCACCAGTTGGAGGAAGCTCTTAAGAAGAATTCCTAATGGCTAGGCCTGTTCAGATGTACAACAGACTGAGCTAAGTGTCTGTTTTTAGAGGATTACAGTTAAAGGAAGTAATTCCTTTATTGGTCAGATAATTGAACTGAGTTAATGAAAATTCCCTTTTAACTTTAAGATTCACACACGGTATAAAAGTGACTCTAAAAATCATTTACAGATTTACCCATCTTTGCTTATTTTCATTAACATGAATTCTTAAATTATGAATCTTTGTTTTGAATTCTTCTAAATTTAAAGTAACCACAGTTTGGTTACTTAGATACTAGGAGTTTGAAACAATTCATTTGACCTACAGTCAAGACTTCTGCTTGGGACCTTTTCATTAGAAAAGGATTTTTAACTCTGACTTTACTGGATACTAAACCAAGAAACATAATCATTGCAGCTTAATTGACAGTTGAAGGTAGATTACCAGGTACATACATCAATACATGAATGTATGAGAGCACATTTGTCAGTTTTCTTCTTGTAAATGTTGTGTCTTGTCTTTTCTAAGTAACGTGGTTGCTGTTGTATCTTTCTGAAATGGGTGGAATGTGTTGTTCATGCCCCTTTCCTTTGTCTTTGCTCCTTTCACAGTGCCATGGAAAGCCATTCTCTCCTCAATCCCAACCTGCAGCAAGGGGAAGGAGTCCTGTCCAGCTTCCGAACCACATGGCAGGAGTTTGTCGAGGACCTGGGCTTCTGGAGGGTGTTGCTCTTGATCTTTGTCATTGCTTTGCTGTCCCTTGGCATTGCATACTACGTGAGCGGGGTGCTCCCCTTCGTGGAGAACCAGCCTGAACTGGTGCATTAAAGGAGCCCACGGGGATGGGGCCAGTGCCTCTTTCCTGGCTTCCACTGTTTGTTCTGAGTTTCTCAAACGTTTTCTCTTAGTGCAAGGCAGTGAGGGCTGTACATTTTTTTCTTTGTGCATTTTTATGTATTGTAATCCTTTTCGAACAACGTGTTCATTTGAACTAACCACATACCATAGTCAAGTATACTTCATCCTAAAGCTACCTCTGACTCAGCCCGACTTGTTAGGAAAGCCTTCACATAGCCTTGTTTGATAAAAACATGGAGGTGACTGAAGAATGAAAGATAAAGGAAGAGACTAGGGAGTCTTGCTACAGAAACCTTACCCTAATATGGGACCAACTAAAGTGAAGTGCTCAAAGAGAGAAAGGTTTTCTTATGTGATTACCTTTTGTTAGTTGGTTGATTTAGGTTTTGTTTATTTTTGCAAGAGCCCCTTTTTTTCTTTTTCTTTTCTGGGAATAGGGGAGAGAATGAAACATTAAGCTTAAAACTTGAAGTGCTTTTTTCACATCCTGTATAGCAAACCAGTATGTGGGATTCTGTTTGGTTTATTTTAATATTTTCAAGTCTAGTTACAAACTGAACAGAACTTTTGAAAATGAGCTACATTTTCTTCAAAAACGATTGATTTGATATTTATTTGTTCATAGGATAGTTTTGATGGGGTTTTTTTTGTAAACTGCTTTGCTTGTTGTTAATATCTGTGAAAAAAGACCTTGAGTTCATTTTGTTCACTTTCCAGTTTCCCCTAGTGTTTATATCAAAGATCTCCTGTTCATCAAAAATATAGTCAGAAAACTCTTTTTCGACTCAGTAGTTAGCAGAGAAAGATAATTCTGACATCTGTCACTGTAATTCTGTAGTGCTATTATTGTGAAAAATTCAGTGCTACAGGCTAGCTGTGTTGTTACAACTGTAAAATAGTTGATAATTATTTCATTTTATATGAAATCCTGTTTAGAGGCCCTGTTAGAATTGTCTTAACAGTCTCATTCATATCAGTAATTCTCTGATGCAAGAGTGGATGGAGCATTTCTGAGGTAACAGTGCTGAGCACTACTGTACTGGGTGCCATCAGCTCTTTACGGATGGTAATATTATGTAAAGTGAAGTCTAGTCCCCAGACTGTATTGCAGCTTTCAGCCTCTTTTGTTAATGAGTCTGTTATGTATAAATCATATTCTTGAGTTTTTAAAAAGTATATAAAGAGTTGATAATTATTCACTGAGTATAGTCAGAAAATTGTAGTGAAAGAACTAATGGTTTTATTTTTTAGAACAAAGGTGTCTAAGCTACTGCTAATTGAATTGTTGCTACAGGTAGAAATTATACTTTAGAGTAGGATTGACATTTCTGTGATTCTTGTTGCTTCTTGCTATTTTCTCTTGTATTTATATATGTAGGATTGAGGTGTTTTCTTTCGTGTGGCTTTATCCTCTCTTAAAGAGCTGTTTAAAAATTCCTGATTTAACTGACTGCTTCAGGATCAGCTCACAGAGTCTTGTTTTTAGGGTAGAAACAAAATAAATCGTACTTGGTAAAATACAGCAAAATAAAAGCCGACTTTAGAATGGAGAACACTAGAACTCAAAATCAGAGTATATTCAGAATGAAAGCTTTGGAATTCACTTTATGTTTGTAAATCTTGATAAGCAGACTTGGTTAACATATATGTAAAGATACTGCATTTTTTAAAGATTTTAAGTGCTGATTTCTTTGTATTTTAATCTCTGCATTCAGCATTCAGTAATACTACCAATAAATGCATTTAGAGTATCTTAATCACAACCCATTTTCTTAGTGTGTCATTGTTTTCTTTTAATTTAGGGCTCTTTGTATTAGGTTGCAATTGCCAGTTTAAAAAAAGTTTTTTTCAAACCTGATGTAACAGGTATATTGAATTTCACATATGTTTGCCTTGTAAGTGCTCTGAAACGAATTTGGGTGAATTGCCTGTGGATTCAAGAGTGATGTTACCTACCATGATCAAGCACCTTTCTATTGCGTATTTTACTTAACATGCCTCATCTCATGCCATCGGTCAGCCCCCCGGCCCAAGCTACATTTTACCATTTTGTAAAGTGAGAAAACTGACACAGGGAGGGTTGTGACTTGTCCAGAGTCAGACAGATAGGTCATAGTAGAACAGGGATTCCAAGCTGAAGCTCTATCCCCAATTAGAAGTTTCTGTTTTCCTTCTGCCCCACTGTCTGTCATGCACCTGACAGTGAAGTCATCTAGAATCTTGCCTGCTGCCATCACAGCAATACATTACTAAATTTTCTACCCACATTCCTAAAAACTTTTCCTCCTCCTATAATGCACCATTTCCCACATCCTCTCAGTATTGCCAGCCTTTAAAATTAAAGGTCTAACTCTGGCATGTTCAGAAGACCTTCCCTAGTTAGCCTTGACAGCCCATTTCTCTGCCTCTTATTTCCTCATCAATTACCGTACTAAATAAACGTGTGGTTTTTTTTTTTCATTTGTCTCTAATTACAAGCTTCATGAGAGCAGGGGCTTAATCCATGTTACTACCCATTTGTCCACAGTGCCTCCTATGTTGTGTAGAACTCTTTGTACACACATATTGACAGTATTACTTTTTCACCTGTAGCTATATTTTTTCTTTTTAGATTTAAAAGCTTTTTACCTTTCACGTGTTCTAACAGATTGCATGTGTGAACTGTGTTGGTCATTCTTCTTCCATGGTATGCCTGTTGGCTTGATGGAAGAATTGCACGGTCATGAACGGTGTAGCTCCTTTACATAAGAGCATGCAGGCTCATTTACCATAGGTTTAAAAAAAAAAAAAGTATAATTGGTGTATACTTGGTATAGAAGTCCGGGAACAATATTCACCTTTTGTTGTTTTGGGTTTTGTTTTTTTGTTTTTTTTTCAACCAGGCCTTATTCTTTGTCTTGCGAAGTTGTTCATGTATGTATCAAAGTGCTTTCAGTTGCAGGAAACCAAAACCCAAATTAAAAGTGGTTTAAACCATAGGAAATTACTGATGGATGTAACTGGAAGTCTCGAGGTAGAGCAGACCCCCAAGGGTGACAGTCCGAATTTACCTGTTTTCCTGTGCTTCTGGCTCTGCCCTCCTGCTTGTTCGCTTCATCCTCCAGCTACTTCTGAGATGAGTTTAGAATTCTCAGTCCTCACATCCACTTGTAACCATGAAGAGAAAAAGAAAGAGACTGTCTTTCCTGGTGATTTTCTCCTAGGAAACTTCCTGCCAGGCCCCCAGCAAACTTCCTCTGTGTTTCATTGGCTGACATTACGTCACGTTCCCTATTCTCAAACCAACCATGGCCCTGCCCTGACAGTGAAGCCTGGATTGATGAGCCAGTTATTGGTGAGGGTGGGAGTGGTAGAACTCGTGATTGGCTTGGAGCAATGGTTTTAGAAATGATTGGAGGTACTGCTGGCAATCCCTGGGCAGGGCCAGAGATGCTTTATGTCCCACAGCACATGGGAAGGTGTAGCACGACAAAGAATTGTTCCATATGTCATGATTCTTGAATGTTCTGTTGAACATTCAAAAAAAAAAAAAACTTAGTTACCTGAGCCTTAAACCCAAATCCGTTTTTTTATAGAGTTTTAACATATACTGAATTTTCCAAGAATACAACCATGAGATCAGTAAGGGAAGATTCTACTTTATTTTGTTAAAACTTGACCAAGAACTGCACCTGTCTCAAAGAATCTTGTTACCAGTGCTGCTGGTTATAATTGAGTTAGCAACACAGTTCTGTATATAGGTACTGATAACTTTATTGCTTCTTGTGTGGCTGTGCCTATGCATTTATATATCAAAATACTCGTTTTATTATCCATTACTTTCCCTTTATTTTGCCTTTATATTACATGACTTATATGAAATCATCATATTGATTTTAGCAATTGTTACTTTTATCTGGGACTCATATTCATACTATACCTTCTCTCATTTGGTCATCTTGATGTACCTTTTCCAAATAGTTTATCTTAGAGGGTACACCAGGAAATAGCATTTCTCAAAGTTAATAGAACACTGGGTGTGGGGTGCGGGGAGAAGAAGTCAGCATCTGGTTAAACTACCCTTTAAAATTGTTCGGTTCCAGGGCACCTGGGTGGCTCAGTCTGTTAAACATCTGCCTTTGGCTCAGGTCATGATCCTGGGGTCCTGGGATCTTGGGGTCCTGAGCAGGGAGCCTGCTTCTCTCTGCCCCTCCCCCTGCTTGTGCTCTCTCGCTCTCTCTTGAATAAATAAGTAAAATCTTAAAAATAAAAATAAAAAATAAAATTGTTCAAATCCAAACAGTTCCAACTGTGCTGATCAAAGTAGAACTCTGGGATCAAGCCCATTTCTTTGTGCTCTGAAGTAGCTTCAAAGCAGTTTCCTAGGGATGATCTTGGCCTTGCCATGGATACCTCCTTGGCTTCCCTCATAGCACAGATAGGTGGGCATTCTGTTGAGCCACCTTGGACTTTGCACATCAGAAATGGAGGTCCACAGCCCAAGGCATAGGGGCTGTGTTTACATGGCAGTGGAGGTGGCCACTCTCCAGTTAGATGTCAAGGAATACAATCTGGAGTCCTTGTTGCCAAATGCCAATCAAAAACTTATAATGGTATTTAGAGAATATTCCTTGGAAGATATTTATAGATCAGTACTATTCAAACTTTCTGAAATTTCTGTATCTGTGCTGTCCAGTGCAGTTATTTCAATTAAATTAGAAATTTAGTTGTTCATTAGCAGAGTTATCTGAGCCTAAAACCCAAATCCCATTTTACATTTGAGAGCAAAACTATCCACATTTCTAGTGCTCTATAGCCACAAGAGGCTATTGTATTGAATAGCACAGATTCTTGCAGAAATAGTTTTGGACAGCACTGTTCTAAAAATCTATGGGGTCAAGTCAGATCAGTGTAGAGCTAGATACTGAATTGTATTATGGCAGTACCAACCCCAATTACTTCTGCTAAGCTCTTCATTAATAAGTGGTAACACTATACAATGCTTATTAACTTGCTTAATCTTTGCAAATTGCTGTTGTTATCCCCACCTCACAGTTACAGAAACTAAGGCACTTGAGCCAGGTCGGAATAACCTGCCCAAGGTCACACAGCAAAGCTGGGATTTGCACTCGGACAGCGTAGGACTGGAGTCTCTCCTAACCATCGTGCTGTGATGTCTCTCTCTGCTTGGCTGTGATGCCATCATTTTCAAGTAAGAATTGTCTTGAGTACTAGCCCTGTGTACCCACCCACTGCATCTACTTAAGGAAAGTTACTGAGGATGCTGTTGGCATAATTCTTTATTTTTTTCATGTCCAAATTGGTCTAAGGATCGATTTAATAATAAGCTGACTTAGGGTAGTTCCAACTTGAGATGTACAAAGACCCGCAAAGAGGAGCTTTTGCTTATTCCACTGCAAGCAACTGCATTTCCACTCAGCTTTTGCTTTCATCTTATTTTCTCTATGAATTATGTAATTGATCAGGTAGACTTCCTCATTCATACGGGATGTTGGAAAGCTTAATGCCAAATTTGGGTTCCACTAGAAGCAGTTGTAATGTAGGCCGTTAATGGTGATTTATTAGAACCTCATTCCTGGCTTCTTTTGTATGCTCATCTTTTGTTTTATTTTCCTGTTGGAAATGTTTGCTTTTTATTTATGCAATTCTGTATTATTTAAGCCCCCTTAATTTATTTTTGGATCATGATAGGGGATGATAGATAGTTATTTTTATTAGTATGAATTGATAGGACTACTATAAAACTGTCAGTTTCTGGAAACTAACAGCAGAAAATGCACTGACCTTTTGCAATGGGAAACAGTAGTTTGTTGCCTCCTATTCAAAATACAATTATTTCAGCCCCTAAGAAACAAAAATAGGTTTCTGGCATAGCTGCAGTTGTTAGTTTACCTTATTCATATGTCTCTCTGTTCCAAAAAAGAATTTAAGTTCTGCTGAATAAGCAGGTGGTATTCTAAACTATGGAAATCGAATGTCCTGGTTCTCTTCTAGCATTCTGATGAATCATGTGAGTGAAGCCTGAAAAATGAACATTATAACAAGTTACTATAATCACAAAATTTTAGAGATGAAGGGACATTAGGAGTCATCTAGGGAGGGGAAAAAGACCAATAGGGATGGAATGGTCCCACAAGTAAGAAAGGGGCAGAACGGTTTTCTGAATCCAGATCTAGTGTATTACTCTTACCACACTTCCCCTTACCCACATCTCCAGCTTCCCCATAGGCTATTGGAAATGTTACTTAAAAATACAAGTATCTGGTGTTAGATACATAAATAGAAACTTTCTTGCCACGGTGTTTTTGGTACTTAAATAGTTAACCAAAATACTGATCTAATCAGTAAGTTGATCATGTCATAAGCCAAGAATGTATTTTTCTGTAACCCCCAGTCTATTTGTTTATGGGAGAATCATCATAAACCTATCATCTTCTCTTGATAAACACTTTGAGAAATCTTTCACTTCTCAAAAAAAAAAAAAAAAAAATCCACATCAGATAATGCACGTTCTCTGTAAAGCACCTTACACCATGGAAATGCTATGGGGAAGCTAAGCAGAAGGCCCCAGAGTTTCCATCAGAGGCATGGCGTTGCCAGTTTCTCACTGGTCAGCCACAGTACTTTTTCTTATTAGAACAACTATTTCTTCAATCCCGTCGTCTGCTGTATACTTTTAATTCAAAGTAGGGGGTTGATGGCGGCAGGACTAGTATAAAATGCCCTGCTTGATGGTGCTTCACACAGCCGTTCACCACTTGGTTCTCTCGTGTATCAGACGTGTCTTAATGCGTGTCAAATGAGCTCTTCAGTACTTGTTCCCATGTATCCTTTCCCACATCTTTGGTAGTATTTTTTTTTTTAAGATTTTATTTATTTATTTGAGAGAGAGAATGAGAGAGAGAGAGCGCACATGAGAGGAGGGAGGGTCAGAGGGAGAAGCAGACTCCCTGCTGAGCAGGGAGCCCGATGTGGGACTCGATCCCGGGACTGCAGGATCATGACCTGAGCCGAAGGCAGTCGCTTAACCAACTGAGCCACCCAGGCGCCCCTTTGGTAGTATTTTTTTAAAAAGCAGTGAGAAATGAGTGAAGATAGGAGAAAATGAGTGAAGATAGGAGAATAACCCACAGTCAGAAGAAAACTATCATTGTATCTACTTAGGAATCACTCACTTAGGGGTGGTCACCAGTAGATTCTTCTTGCCCCCTTTTTCTTCCTAAAGGTTTTGTTTTTAATCTAGGTTATTTTTTTTCATGTCCAAATTGGTCTAAGGATCAATTTAATAATAAGCTGACTTAGGGTAATTCCAACTTGAGATGTACAATAGTTAATCTACTCTTGAGAAAAAAAATAATGGATTAATTTTTTATTTGTAGGAATCATCACAAGTTAATGTGTGCATATATTATTTTATGGACAAACCTATTTCAGCAAATTTCAGTTGTTTATCTTTCTCTTTTTCACAGTATTCTTCTTTGTGCTTTTAAAATTGTATGGCATGCAACGTTAGCTCTACAGAATACTTGTGTGTTTTTGTATGTGTCCATAAGCCATAAAACCTTTTTGGAGGTTAAAGAACAATTGTCAGCCTACTTCTCTTGCATCTTCATGGTGCAAATGGCAAGTATTTAGTAAGTGTGGCATTGCGAGTTAGTTATTTCTTCCTATAATTGGGCTAGGAGAAGGTTATTCTCTGTCACAATAAAAATTAATGTTCCCTTTCTTTGGGGATTAATTTCTAAATTTGAAGACTCTGGGTCAGAGTTGGCTGGGCTGTTTCACTGAAATTTCAGCCCTGAAGAAACAAAAATAGGTTTTGGAATAGTTTCTAGGTCACTGGCACAGAAAGCTGGCAAAAAGCTATAACTTACTTTGGATAGTCCTAGTTAGTACAATTCCATCAGCACAGGCTGTTCTTTTAGCCTGTGACTCAAGTTTAGGAGAAAATAAAATGTAGGGATCCCCAAATTCTTACTGTGTAGTAAATATTTAGGCTTGGATTCTCCTGTATTTTAGTAGAACCCCTGACTTGAGGGGAGGGAGACATAATCAGATGTCAGTTCTATATTTTACCTTACTGAACTATTCACATTCATCTGTTATTTTAGCTTATGTTCCAGTTCTGGATCAGACAGTGGAGGCTGTGGTTATACTGAAAAGCATGCAGACTTGGGAGGTGATAGATCTCAGCTGTACTTAGTGTGGACTGACCTTGGTTAAATAATGTAAGCTTTCTAAACCTCTGTCCTCATCTGTAAAACAATACCTACCTCACAGACTTAACAATGAATAAAAATAACTTGAGTGCTGTGTGCCTGCAAGTATGTGTGCCTGGCCCTATAAATGTTGATAGTGGTGTTATTCCCATAAAGAAAACAAGGCTTAAAAAATTTAGTATGTTTCCTGAGGTCATGGAGTAGACCAAACCAAGAGTCTATCTAATTCTGACGATTTTGTGCGTAGCCATTAGAACATGGTGCTTCTCCCATTAAGTGAGTCACCATATCTGAAAGTATTTGATACTCAGTATAGGGACTCAATATAAGTTCTCCTTTTCTCTTGGCAGAATAAATTGTGTGGTTTATTGATTGAACTCTCGCTTTTTATGTGCAAATGATCTACACATCACATAATTTCTGATTTGCTGAGGAAGCTTTAATAACTATTTTATTTTTTTAAAGATTTTATTTATTTATTTGACAGAGAGAGAGACAGCGAGAGAGGGAACACAAGCAGGGGGAGTGGGAGAGGGAGAAGCAGGCCTCCCGTCGAGCAGGGAGCCCGACGCGGGGCTCGATCCCAGGACCCTGGGATCATGACCTGAGCCGAAGGCAGACGCTTAAAGACTGAGCCACCCAGGCACCCCAATAACTGCTTTATTAATTAAAACTCCTATCCATGATTCTTCATACCTGCAGCCTTATAAGAGCTCGTAGAACCTTCCAGGCATCATCTCATTAGCTCTGGCTGCCCTTTCTCGATAAAGGAACTTCTCAGCCACAAAGAGAAAGCCCAGAGATCTCTCCAGTGACAGGAAGAAGGAAAATGCTCAGGTTCATGACTGCTGGACTGTCCATTCTCAAGTTTACATTGAGAAGAGACGTGTACCTTTTAAACCAACTATGAAGCTGTAAAATGCCAAATGCACACCATGTAGGACTGAAGAGGATGATTTTCATTGAGTTCCATGAAAAAAGATCTGGATGTGGGTAGCCACGTTGACTATATTCTTTGAAAAGGGGTTCTTCTAATAGAACTACTTTTGAAGATAACAGAGTAAATGAGAGTCATGGAAGCTTATATTTTCTTTCTAGTTGAGCTCTTTTTTCTGTTTAAGAAGCGTGATATTTTTCTCTCATGATTTTTGTATCTGCGATTATGTTGGCTGTGTCAGATCCCCAGAGATGTGGTGACATCATCTTGCCTAATTACAAAAATGTTTTAATGGCTGAGCTTAGAAACCCACTATACTTCTTATGATCTTCAAAAAGTATGTGTTGGTCACATGAACTGGGAATGCACTAGATTTTCATTTAAACCTTGAGCCATACTGGAATTCCCATTCTGGAAAGTGGCAGTCCCAGGCCCCAACACAGGAGCTCTGCCCTATCTTATTTCCCCTTTGACAAACCCTACACCCTTCCAAGGCCTTCCCTGCCCTAGTCTTGAGCTGCAGTTAGAAGAGAGAGAGACTTGAAAAGCAAGGAGTTCTTGTTCTTTTGGTCCTGACTCAAAGAATGCTATAAAAAGAACTCCCAGCCCGCAAAATTAACGATTCTCTTTGGACAGACTAAACATCTGATCCTCCTCACCTCCTCAGAATACAACTTCTATTTAATCAGAAGTCTTATTAGAAAGAAATCATTTCAAATTCAGAGTTAAATGGGTAAACCCCTTTTCTCCTGCTGATTGAGATTCTTTGTCGTCGTTAATAGAGCCCTGTTACTCAACACCGGGGCCTAACTTTGGTTCGCTGGCTTACAACTGCTCAAATAGCATTTCCAGCTGTGGAATAAATACAGGCGGTCAACTTATTTCACACGTCAGCCTTTTAAAATATGTATGGATGTATGATGTTTATTAATAATTTAATTCAGATAAAATAAGTTAGACCATCTGTTGATTTTGGGGCTTCTGAGTTGCAAGAATAGGTATGAAGGGATGAGTTATAAGATGCCCCACCTTCAGCATTCCAAGGGAAACACACACACATAAACACACAACTTGGTCTCTCTATCTCACTGTTTGCCAGGTTTATATGAAAACAATAAACAAGGCACACCTTTCTACAGACACCCTCTATTTGTGATTGGGAGACAGAATGGCTTAGTGGGTAAGCATGTGGGCCTTGGAGTCAGACCTGGCTATGGATCCCAAGCCTACCACTGTAGTGGAGTGGCCTTGGGCAGGTTACCTACCCTTCTTCCCTAGTCTCAGCTTCCTCTGTTAGATGAAAATAGTAACACTAACCAGAGACTCAAATGAGATAAAGTATGTAAAATGCTGGGTGCAGGTTCTGGTAACTCTCAGTTATTAGTGTATTTATGTGATTCCTTCCCTTTAGGCTAACCACTACCTAGAACTGTGCCAGCCCCCAACACTATGCTTTAGGAAGCATTTATTTGCAGAAAGGACAACTTCTGTTCTCTTTAATTGGTCAGGCCCTCAGGCACTGGCTGATTGGCTTCCCGGATGACTGAATGGCTTCCTCTCTTCTTTGAGCTTTCTTTAAATAATACCTTAATTATTAGCTCAAGAGGAGGTTCACCCCAATCTCTGCCCATCTCCCTGAACCTTCCCTGCAGGAAGCCCAGGACATTTGAGGACCTATAGAGCACTTCCCTCTGAATATTGAAAGATCTAAGGGCAAGAACTGGAGAAGCAGGGCCTGTGCTTGCCAGGCCCAGACATTCATTCTCTTATTTGGTCCCAGTGCATCTCTGTAGGGTAGCAGAACTGGGATTTTTTACCCTCCCCACTTCTATAGAGGAGGAAACTGAGGCCTGGAAGCTTTGCAAGACAAGACAGAAGTGGAGTTCCGACCATTTAACCCAGGTCCATGCTCTCTGTACCTGGCTATTATCCCCGAGCTTCAGAGGCCAAGAAAGGAGGGACACAGACGTCACTATCCCTGTGCCCATGTCGTCCCCATCATGACTGTGTTGTGGAGCCTCAACTCCGGAGCTCTGCAGTTAGAGAAGAAGCAGAGACCTCCCCACCAGGCCCCTCCTGTCCCGTCCTGCCCTGCAGTCCGTCTGGCACACCTGTGGCCCTCCCAGTTCCTCCAGCGAGCCCAGAGGACCATCCCCTCTGCTGAGGCAGGATGCGACCTCCACAAGGCAGATCACATCCATTTGATCTTGAACAAAAAGCTGCAACCGTTTCTGAAATGACAACTCCCCGGCGGGTGATGTCATGCTGTTTTGTCTCCATGGACTGTGGGGATCTGATTTCAGTTGTGAAGAAAAATGGTCTGGGGAAAAAAGTTACTTCATTCGGAAAATTCCGAGAAGCCATAAATACAGTTTGCAGCTGATGAAAGCACATTCACAGGCAGACAATGGCTTTGGGATGGAAGAAGAGCCCTCTCGAGAGGCCAGGCCCTTCACCCCCACCCACGGCCAGCAGTGGCCCTGCTTCTCCCCAGCTTCTGGCAAGATTGAGAGCAATCCCTCTGTCCGCTGAGGAGACTCTCCACCCCCCAGGGGCAAGGCAACTAGGGACAGGTTTTCCCTGGTTCTCATCCTAAATTTCCTCCTGCCCAGTTCACTCCTGGAGCATCTTGTGCAGCTGTGTCTACCTCCCTGTCCGAAATGGCCGACCTGCACTTCTGAGGTCTGAAAGCAAATTAAAAATAACATTTTGTTTTGTTGTTTTCATTTCTTACTCACTTTCTAACCTTGCAATCTCTCTTGAATCTTTTTCACTTTGCATATTCTTTTCTCTTTTTCCTATAGTTGGCACAGTAAGAAAGGGAGAAAACAGAGGATGGAATTCTATTTTGCTTTTCATAAGAAATTTAAGAGTATAATTCCTAGTCCAGATCCTCAGGCCTGAGTCAGGAAGGAATAACCATTGCCAGGAAAGACCAGAGGCAGAGAGCTTAGAACTGGGGGTAAGTTTTCAAGAGATGTTGCATCCCTCTGCCTAGCTCCCCCCCCCCCCCCCACCTCAATAATATAAAAACAACATGGCAGGATTATAGAATTTGGGAAGATCAGAGAAAGTTTTCCTAATCCAGTCCTTCCTTCCATCATTGTGTCTTCTGGTGCCAGGTCCCTAGGTCACTGAGCCCCTCATTCTGTCTTCCCTATTCCCACAACCCCCAGCTTTGGGGCGCCCTTCTCTTGGGGCGCCCTTCTCTGGCCTCCAAGAAGTCCATGGTCTTCCCAGACCAGTGGGAGCTGGTTTTTCCTGAAACTCACCCACAGCCTCTGATTTCCATGCCAAAACTGGTTTCTAGAGACAATGAGCCCCTTGCGTTTAGTCCTGAGAAGAGGAATTCCTTCCCTTTGGCCCTCAGCCTGGGTGCCTCCCACACAGGTCTGCCCCGAGTACCTGCAGCCCCACCAGCTGCCCATCTACAGGTCTGAGCTGGGCCATTGTGGTGCAGACACCGCCCCAAGCATGGCAGGCCCCACCCGCTTCCTGCCTCCACCCTGTGAGCCTCAATGACCTGCCAGGCCACAGGTTCAGGCTCTTGGAGAGTCTAGTTCCTGGAGCAGGTGCAAGTACAGTGTCAGAGGAACCTTGAGAGGAGACCGCATGTGTCCTTTGGGGGGCTCTCAGTCCCTCAGGCACAGCATCACCAGATGATGGAAGAATAAAAACAAAGCCAAAGCTTCTTAAAAAGTCCCCATTAACCCAATTAATCAAATCCTGAAGGGGCTTTTGCCTTAATGGAATTTGACTATATCTCAATAGTACTTGAAATAAAAAAAATCAGTTCACATTTAGGAAGTGTGGATTTTAAGCTCCTGGGATTTGATTTCTAGACGTGAGTAGTTTTACCTTATAGATCAGTGTCGCCCCATAGAAATATAATGCAAGCCAATTGAGTAATTTTAAATCATCTAGTAGCCACATTTTTAAAAAGCAGTAAGAAATAGATGAACTTAATTTTAATAGTGTGTTTTATTTAACCCAATATATCCAAAATAGCAACATGGAGTCAATATTAAAAATTATTAATGCGATAGGGGCGCCTGGGTGGCTCAGTCATTAAGCGTCTGCCTTCGGCTCAGGTCGTGATCCCGGGGTCCTGGGATCGAGCCCCGCGTCGGGCTCCCTGCTCAGCAGGAAGGCTGCTTCTCCCTCTCCCACTCCCCCTGCTCGTGTTCCCTCTTTTGCTATCTCTCTCTGTCTGTCAAATAAATAGGGTCTTAAAAACAATTATTAATGAGATATATTCATTTTGGTACTAAGTCTTTGAAACTTTACCCTTTTAACATACCTCATTTTGGACTGGCCACTTTCAAGCACTCAGTAGCCACATGGGGCTAGCAGCTACTGTGCTGGACGGTGCAGTTACAGACAACTGTCGTCTCTCCTGGGAAGGTTCCCCGAGAGAGATGATCCTGGCAAGTGGGTGGTGACTCTGAGAACACAGCTGCAGCCCAGCCAACCGGAGGTCCACGCCTGTCAGAGATCATAGGGTACAACCAAAAGCAATGCAGGAGTCCTTTAGAAAGTAAGTGCTATGGGAACAAAGGAAAAAGTAGAGCAAGGTAAGGAAATAAGTGCTGAGGTGGGTCAGGTTGTAGTAATATAGAAAGTAGGTCTCCAAGAAGGTGAGATTTGAGCAAGTCTGTATGCTAAGAGTTGAAGGAGGTGAAGAAGTGGGCCAGTAGAGCATCCTGACAGGGCAGCTAGAGCATGCATATACCTGGCATGTTTGAGAAATAGCAAAAAGACCAGTGTGTCTGGAGAGGAATGAGCAAGGGGGAGAGTATTAGGAGATGATATCACAGAGGTAAGGTGGTGGGGGGCTAGATCATGTCGGGCCTTACAGGCCATTGCAAAGACATTGGCTTTTATTCTGAGTAAGAATCACTAGAGAATTTTGAATGACATGGTCTGACTTAAATTTGAACAAGGCCACTGGTTGCTGTGTTGAGAATAGAGTGTAGGAGGGCAAGAATGGAAGGAGGAGGACCAGTTGGGAGTTTCTTCCAAGATGATGGCAGTTGGACCAAGACAGTAGTAGTGAAAATGACAAAGAATACACACCTTATGGATATATTTTCAAGGTAGGGCCAGTGGAGTGTGAGAAAAAGAGTAGTCCACGATGCGTCCTAGGTTTTTGGTTTGCATAAAGGGTGAACTGTCAGGGCCATCTATGGAGATAGAAAAGGCTGCAGGGGGTCAGTCTTATGGGAAAAGATCAGGTGTTCAGTTTTGAATGTATTTCATGTGAGATGTCTGTTTGACATCCCAATAGAAATGTCAAGTAGGCAGTTGGAATTATGAAGCTAGAATTTGGGAGAGAGGGCTGGGCTTGAGATACAGATTTGGGAGTTCTCAGCATATGCATAGAATTTAAAGCCCCGAGAGTCCATGAAATCAAATCATCTGAGTACGTACAGGACAAGCACCCTGAGGCACTCTCGACAGTAGATGGTTGGAAGGTCAGGAGAACCAGTGAAGTATGCTGAGGGAGAGTAATCAAAGATGGAAAGAAAACCAAGAGACTATCATGTCCTGGAAACCAGAGGAAAAGAGAGCTTCTAAGAAGAAATGGTGAACTGGATGGGATGTCCTGACAGGTCAGGTCAGATGAGAGAAATGGGAACGGACCATTGTATCTAGCAGCATGGAGGTCACTGCAGTCCTGATGGTTGGAACGAAACGGTTGTGAACAGAAGAGAGAGTCTGTGGGCAGCACTGCAGACAACTCAGAAGCCTTGCACAATAGCTGGCATGGTGAGGGGGAGCAAGAGAAAGCATTTTTAAAAACCAACTTTATTGAGGCATAATTTAAATTTATGTCTGAAGTATACAGTTCAGTGTTTTGAGAAATGTATACACCCATGTAACCACCACAACAATCAAGATATATAACACTTCACCACCCCAGAAATTCCCTCATGCCCCTTTATATAGTCAATCTCTCCCTCCCCCTCCTCGCAGTCCCCAGCCCCAGGCAACCACTGTTTTGCTTTTCGTTGCTGAGCTTTGTTCCACCTTTTCTAGAATTTCATATAACTTGATTCATACAGGTTGTCCTCCTGTGCCTGGCTTCTTTTGCTCAGCATGTTTCAGTAGTTCCTTCCTTTATATCATTGAGTAGTATCCTGTTGTACAGATATACCCCAGTTTGACTACCCATTCCCTTGTTGGACATTTAAATTGTTTCTAGTTTGGGGCTATAATGATTAAAGACGCCAAGAACATTTGTATACAAGTCTTTTTGCAGACATAAATTTCACTTCTTTTGGGTAGATAGATATCTAGGAGTAGAATTGCTGGGTCATATAGTGATGTATGTTTAGTTTTATAAGAAACTACAAAAATGCTTTTCTGAAATGACTATAATTTTCCATTCTCACCAGCAATGTATGAGTTCCAGTTGCTTCACAGATTTACCAACACCTGGTGTTGTCAGTCTTTAAATTGTAGATGAAAAATTTTTTTTTTTTTTTGGAATAGACTTTTGATTTTAGAATAGCTTTAGGTTCATAGACAAGTTGCAAAGACAGAACAGAGAGTTCTAGTACACCCTTTGCCCAGCTTTACCCAATGTTACCTTCTTATAAAGCCGTAGTATATTTGTCAAAACTGACATTGGCACAATTTGAGTAGCCCCACTATGGTCTCTACTTACATCTCACCAGTTTTCACACTAATGACCTTTCTCTGTCCAAGGAGACCACATTGGGTCAGGCCTTAGTGTCTCCAGTCTGTGACCCTTTCTCTGTCTTTCCTTGGTTTTCATTACCTTGACAGTTTTGAAGAGTACTGGGCAGGTATTTTGTGGGATGTCCATCAATTTGAGTTTATCGGAGGTTTTCCTATGACTCGGCTAGGGTGTTGGATTTGGGAGAAGAATGCCCCAGAGCTGAAGTGCCCTTCTCTTTGGTTCACATCAGGGAGCACATAACAGCAACATGGCTTATCACTGGGAATATTGTTATCCTCATCACTTGGTTAACATGCTGTCCGCCGGGTGTCTTCCCTAATAAAATTGGTTTTCCCGTTACATACCCTACTTTCTAGAAGCCAGTCACAGAGTCCAGCCCACCCTCAAGGAGAGAGGATTCAAGTTCCACCTCCTAGAGTGGGTAGTATCTACATGTATTATTTGGAATTCTTCTCTAGGGGAGATTTCCCCTTCTCCTTTATTTCTTTGTTGAATCATTTATTACAGAGAAAACTTTCTTTTTAAAAGATGGGCAAATAACAGCACATTTGTATGTTGGTGGAAATAATCCAATAGAGCAAAATATTGTGAGAGTTTCTTTAGTTTTTTCAGCAAATGTTGAGAAAAATATTCACTGTTAGAGTTTCTACTGCATCTTTTCTCATGTCATTTTAAACACCACTTTTACCCATAATTCAGTTTCCATAGGCCTCATTGGAAGTCAGAGGACCTGTGGAGATCAGGGCAGAGTTTTTGCAGATGGCCCAGGAGTCCGGTGTTTTCATCCAGCAGAACTCCTGGGTATTGTGAAAGGATGGCCCCTCTCCCCAGCCCTCACCCTTCCTGCCATCTCCCCCCTTAGCCCACAGTAGCCCGGGCAAGACGGCGAACTCCAGAACTGGGGAAGAGCCCGTGTTTCCCTTGGATAGGAAGGAGCCAGACATCTGCCATGGGGAGCTGTGGCAGCTGGAGCCCTCTCGAGGGGACTCTGGGGGCTGATGGTGACTGAGGGGGAGAATTCTAGGGGAAGGAAAAAGCAGATGGAGCTGCTTGGCTCCAACTCAGAATCCAGAACAGTGGGCTCTGTTTATTCTGTCCCCTCATTGGGAGGACAGAGCTCTGAGGACAATAGCCAAGGCTCTGAGCCCTGGCAGGGGGCTCTAAGAAGAATCAAGTTTGAGCACCCCAGGGCAGGGGGGATGAGATATGGATGACCTTGGAGGTTCAGGTTAGAAACTCAGTGGTGGAAGAGACCCCCCCAGGAGAGAGAGGCTCAACAGGCCCTGGAAGGGACTTGGGCCACTGCCAGCCAGCTTACCAGCCCCACTTCCCCACCCCCGCCCCCAATCCCTGCACACAGAGACTCTCATCTGGCCTCCAACTGGGGAACCCCAGGCCCACACGCCTGGGCCCGCAGGGTGTGGGGGTGGTGCAGAGAGTGGTTGTGACAAGAGGTGACGTATTCTGGGCTGCAGAAGTTATCTCCAGGCTTGTACTCTACAGAGGCTAGCAGTATGGTGTCTACACAGATACATATATTTGTAGATGAATCAAGCCATACCCTGCTGTGACACCAGAAGCACTGCCACCATAAAAGAAGGTGGTAAATTCCCTCTCATTCAGAGAATGCCTCTCTCTTCTCAACGAGCTGCCCACGGGTTTCTCATCAAGATAGTAATTCATTGTACAGGGAAGGGAACTTACCCTGTGGAAATTCCCGCTTCCTCCTAAGAACAAGGTACACGGTGTTAACCTTGGTGGGTAAGAACCGCCCCCCCGCCCCCCATGACCCCAGTGGCCGCTTTTCTCTTTGGAATCCTGCAGCCCCCCTAGGTCTTACCCAAACCCTCTGCACAAGTGTGCAAACTGCCCAGGGCAGACCTGGGGGTGAGCTCAAAAGCGCCGATAATCCGATTGACAGGAGCAGATATGACAACGTTCTTTCTGCCCAGCATCTCTTTCTTCTGACAGCAGCCCGTGGGTTTTCCTTTGGGGCAGCGGCTCTCTTGTCCATGTGCTTGCACAGGCCCAGGCTGCAGGGATGGACACAGGCTGAGCCAGTCAGAGCCTCGGGCAGGTACTGCTAAACTGGAGTCCAGGGCAGAGCCTGCCTGAGGACAGAGCTGATGCCGGGGGAGGGAAAGCTAAGGGGTGGACAGACACCTGGCCGCACCCTCCTCAGGGCACCTGGCTCCGGCTGGCCTTTTCAGTTACAGATCAAGCAAATTTCTTTCCTCCCTTCCTCCTTCCCCCTCCTCCTCTTCCTCCTCCTCCCCCACCCCTCTTTATTTTGGCTCGGTCCAGTTTGTGGTTTTTATCTCTTGCACTAAAATTGTTCCAACACATACCCTAATGGCATTGCCACCTCATATGCCTGCCCGTGCCTCCTCCCCCCACCACCACACTGTCTGAGAGAGGCTCAAACTCTGGTTTTTCTCAGGTGCCACAGGACTACTGTGGGAACCATTCCACGGTCCAACCCACAGCCCCTTCTGCCCCCTACAGCAAAAGTGAGAATGTATTTTTATAAAACTGAACACACGTATCTTTCTATTATACAAGAACTTATTGTTTTAATTAGAGAAAAGGGGGAAATTATTCATAATGCAGCTGCCATGAGGGTTTTAGCTTATTTCCTTGCAAATGTTTCCCCAGTACACATGGACACAGTTGTAGCCCTAGTGCACACAAAATGCACCCTGTCAGTAGCAGCCTGGCGTCATCACTGGCATTTCTTTCTTTCTGTGGTTTTTCACCACCTCTGTTTTCAACAGCTCCCCTTCTCAAAGGTCCACCTGTAAGACTGGAAAGTCAGGAGCTCCCCTAGAACAAGGTGAAGCCACTTGTTTGGGTGGGGGCTGTTCCTGTTACTCTTTCCAAGAATCCAGCTACCCTCAGCTGGAGTCTGACACTGATGCCTGGGTCGCACCCCTAGACGTCTGCTTCAATAGCTCCGGGGTGGGTTCCAAGAATTTGTATTTCTGAGCAGTTGCCAGATGATACTAATGCTGCAGGTCTCAACATGCAGGATTCACATGGGAGCTAAAATGCATTTGCTATTCGGTGACCTGTAGGCCCATTCAAATTTGAGAAGCCCAGATAGAGACATGCCCTAAGTTTCAACATAATAGTCACTTACTGAACACTAACTCAACGCCTCTGTGGTTTTTCAGAAGCCTACCTTTTTCTTGGGGGCCAAGTTTCCAAGTGGGGTAGGACCTACAACATCACGCCTAAAGCCCCTAGGAACCCCCAATTTCATATAACCTAAAAAGGGAGGGTTATGTGAGGGTTTCTTTCACTGTTCTCTTATAACCCTCCTCCAGTTGGTTAGAGATGAAGGGGCAGGCTGTGGGGGATTGGAGCCTCAGGTCAGTTTCATATTTATTGAGTGTTGGGGACTGTGTCAAGGGATACAAAAATAAATGAAACGTGGTCCCTGTTCTCTAGGAGCTGATGGGTAATGGAGAGGTAAATACAAAATTAAAAAAATGCTCATAAGCTGAGAAAGAGCAGGGCAGAGGAAGGCAGTGTTCCCGGAAGCAAAGAGAAGGGGCATTCAGCTGGCCGTGCGGGATGGGGAAGCTGAGCCGAGGAAGTTTGCAGTTAGCCAGTGAAGGAGCATGGGAAGGGCATTCATGGCAAAAGGAACAGTGAAGGCCAGGGGGCTGGAGACATCCTGGTGCTGTCAGGTGTGGGATTGTGAGAAATTGAGCTGGGGGGTGAAGTGGGCCAGACGTAGACCCCCTGAGCTAAAAGGACACTTTAGAACCTCCCAGATCTCTGGTCCTCCAGTCCAAGAGCCTGACATGGAGCCAGCATAAGACTATTGGAGGATTTTCAGCCAATCCACTGAGTGGAATGACTTGGTTTCTCTATTGCTTATAATTTCACCTCAAAGGCACCAAGTTTGATCAATAATTGCCCAAGCCTCAGGGCCGCCTGGGTGGCTCAATCATTAAGCGTCTGCCTTCAGCTCAGGTCATGATCCCAGGGTCCTTGGATCAAGCTTCACATCGGGCTCCCTGCTCGGCTGGGAGCATGCTTCTCCCTCTCCTGCTCCCGCTGCTTGTATTCCTCTCTAGCTGTGTCTCTCTCTGTGTCAAATAAATGAATAAAATCTTTAAAAAATAATAATAATAATTACCCAAGCCTCACTGAGGCCTGCACATACCTAGCCACCACAAGATCTCACCAATGGCTCCTATAGCTGAAACCACGTGTCTACCTAAGAACAAGGACAATGGGTTGGGTTGGGTTCCTAGTTTATAAAGAACCAAATAGCAGTGAGTTCATTGAAAACCAGTCATATTTTCTCCAGAAAGCAGTCCAGGATTCATATGGGGGCCCCATGGTCAAACTCAAGCCCTTCTGGCATTTGAATTCATCATCCTTGACTGCCTTACTACTAAGAGTGTGAGAACTTATTAGAAAAATGAAAAGGGTCTGCTCCAGACCTGCTGAACCACAGCCTGCGTTATAATCAATCCCCAAGTGATTGAAACACCTGTAGTTGAACAAGTTGGGCTTATCATCACTGTGGTAAGGGAGACCGCACACCTGGGGCAATGGTGGACCATCTCAGTAGGAAGGGTTTTGACAGGACTTGAAGCACTTGGCCTTTGGTTGGGCCCAAGAAAGCAGGCATTTGCTCTGGATTGGGTTTTGTCAGGAAATGGGACAGTTCTATAACTGAGTATCTTAGTAAATCTTACCGATAAGGAGGGTAAACCAGATCCAAGCTAAAAGTGTAATTGGTAAAGAAGCAGCCACCACTCCTATTAGCAAGGAAAGGAAGACATTTAGTATTTTGTGGTTGTTTTTGTCTGTGCTTAAATAAAATTATGAGGCAGTCCATTTTGACTCATTTCATCACAGTTGCAGAGTGACGTTGACTGATGGCATTCTGTGAGATCGTTTATGTCCAACAAGAAAACATCTACACCAGCTTCAGACAAGCTAAGGCCTAGCTGAAAGGGTCAGGCCAGTTCCCAGATGTCAGGAGCTGCTTTCTCCTTTCTCAGCCTTAAAGACTGAGAGTCAGTGTTTTAGAGTGTGGCGTCCCTTTTCAGGGTTGTCTCCTGGTCCGAAATGGTTGCTGGAGCACCAGCAATCATAGTAGTGTTCAAGGGACAGGGGGTAGAGAGTTGAGAGCACATTTCCCAGCTCCCTTTAAGAAGCTGTTAGAAGCCCCATCCCGCTCCTTGCATTTATACCTCATTGGCTATCCCTAGTTTCAAGAGCACTGGGAAATGTAGACCTTTAGCTGGCTGTGTTTCTGCCTCTCCCCCAGTTAGGTACTTTTCGGTAAGGCAGAAGGGCAAATTGGGTACAGAGTTGGCTACTGGCAGTCTCTCTCAGACAAGGAAGTCTGGGCTCAGGAATGGGGAAATTTGGGGCCCGGGAGGGTAGCAGGATTTTATCTTCTCCTCCTTATCAGTATTTAACATTCCAGCAACCAGAGCTGGCCAGTCACAGTGAAAAAGAATCAGCCAGTCTCCGGTGTCTGCAAGAAATTCTTATTAAAGGTAGAATTTGCTTCTCAAGTTTTCCATACCCCTGGCTGGGAGAGCAAGAGTGATGTAAACCTACGAGCCAGAACTGCTTCACAACCACAGGCAGGAAAGCTATTGGAAGGAGAGCGACATCTGTGAGGAGAGTCAGTCTGTTCTGTCAGAAGGCTTTATCTCGTCCCCAGGGAGAGGAACAGTGGGAGGAGGGCAAGATGACCACCCAAAACACGGTATCGGAGCTACTAAGATGGAGGCATGCCTTCGCTTTGTATTCCATAAACTAGCCCAGCAGCCAGGAATCCCAGAGGTCACTGGCCTGGACACACAGTAGGGTCACACTGATGCTCAGGTCGCAGTGACTCACCCCCACCCCAGCCCCCCACCACACACAGAACACCACCTGAAGTAGAACGGCACTTCCTTCAGAGTGCCCCAGTCATTTCCCAGAAGCCCCAAAGGGACCCTTCACAGGTGCCCTTGGCAGTACGCCAGCTTCCCGCTTCATCACCTCATTTAACACATTTGCTGAGCACCTTTGAGACCCTAGGCCCCGTGCCAGACACGAATGATTCAGGTGTCAGACAGACACACCGTTACCACAGAGAGCTGACAGCTCGTGGCAGAAAACACACAAGAACCTAACAGACATAAGTTACAAATTGTGCAAATGCTGTGTTAAAGACAAAAACCTGGTAGTGACCAACAGGAGCTAGGGTATTCCTTGAAAATACCCTGAGCAGCCGGGGGTGTTCCCACTTCAGGGCACAGCAGCTGTTCTTTCTGCAGGAACAAATTTTCCCCTGCAATCCCCATGACTCACTCCTTCGCCTCCTTCAAGTCTTTGTTCAAATGTCACCTTCCTAAAGACGCCTTCCCCGACGCCCACCCCCAGCCCCGGCTCTCCCTACTTCCTGGCCCTACTCTGTTTTCTCCACAGGTTTACCATCTTCCATCTCATATATTGGTTTACTGACTGTCTACCCTCCCCTCCACTAATACTTTGTTCCATGAGATCAGGGGTTTTGTGTTTTGTCACTGTTCCCAGTGTCCGTAAACAGTATGTGATCGGGCTTTGATGAATGTGTGTTGAATGAATGGATGAGTGAATGAATGAGTCAGAACAAGAATGGGGCAGTCAGGGAGGGCCCCTCGTGCCCTGCTGACCGGGAGGCAGAGAAAAATGCGAGACAGTGATTTGATTTCTGTTTTATCACTGGTCGTCTGGCTGGTTGGGGTGGAACAGGCTTGGGAGAACTACGTGTGGCAACAAAGACCACTGCAGTGGCTGAGGCAGAGAAATCAGCCGGACGTGGCCCTGCAGGAAGGTGGGCGGTCGAGGGCCGTTTTGGAGGTGGGCGGGATAAGACTTGGAGTTGTGCCCCTGAGGCCTGAGGTCCTGGCCTGCGCTGCCTGAGATGGGGCAGACGAGGGAAGAAAAGGTGTGGAGGAAGCCAAGCCTTTCCCTCTCGTGCTCTGCCCCCACTGCGGACCTCTGTAGCCCTGAAGCGGCTTGCAGAGGGTCTCAGCGCTGCTGCTGGGACAGCGCCGCCTCCCCCCGGGGAAGACCCAAGGTCCTGCAAGGTTGGGCCCTGACCCCTGCTGAGGCTGCCAGTCCTTGGGGAGCCTGGGTGATGACAGGTCCACGAAGAGCAGAGGGTGTGCCCACCCCCACCTCTGGCCACTTGTGCCCAACCCTTGCTGGCTCTCGCCCCTCCAGGGTGCATGGGGACGGGAAGGGAGCAGATCTGCCCTTTCCTGCTCCCTCTGTCCTCTGCAGCACCCACTGCTCCAACCTGACCTACCTGGCTCAGCTGACTGGAAAGCCCTGCTGCACAGGCCAGTGTCCACAGGGGTGATGCAAATAATGAACTAGCAGTGCAGCAAGCACCACGGCCAATCAGGACAGGGGCCTGGCCCATACACTCGGAAGCTACCCAGATAACCATCAACCCCCCAGACACCCTCATCAAACCCCATCCGCCGAGTTGGAAGGAGCAGGATGGTCAGACTCCCCAGAACCCTGAACCCAGCAGGTGACAGACACCCAAAGGCCAGCCCAGCGGCCTTCTCCAAGGGCTCTGTCCCCACTTCGAAGGCAACCAAAGTGGCCTCTGAGGAGCCCACGTGCCACCACACTGAGTCCAGTCTCCTCAAGGTTTGCACCTTCTCCCTTTCTCCACTTGCTTTCCTGCCCCTACCTTCCCCAGACATTCTCTGATCCCACCCCACTCTGCCTCCTCCATGAAGTCACCCCTGGCTGCCTCTCCTTCTTTGTGTTTCTTTTCTGGGTTCTTTGGCATCTGTATCCTTATTTCAGCATTTCAGGCTGTGTGTTTCATCTCCAGGACTTTTAATTCCTAGAGGCTGGAGGGCACTTGTTACATGCTCACAGAGTGGTGGTGGCGAGCACAGACTGCTGCAGGCAGAAGGTGCATTCAGTTCCCACCTGCTACTGTGTGGCCTTGGGCAAGGAACTTAACTTCTCTGTGCCTCATTGATCAAGAGGATATTCGTGCCCCCCTGAGAGGTTCCTGGAAGAATTAAATGAAACCCTGTTTGCAAAAACCTAGCCTAGTGTCTTGCGCTCAGTAGGGACTCCACAGATGTCAGCTATTATTCTAGTGTGACAAGTCCCTGTGATATCTGACATCACACCAGGCATTCAGGAGGTGCCCAGGAAGTGCTCGGTGGCTAAATGGGCTGAATCTCTGTCTTTAGCTGCCTCACATGGGTTATGCATTAGGGCATCTGTTTCCATTTCTCTACAGACATGGGTCACAGCTGCAGGACTGGAGAAGCACAAGGCTGATCTCTTATTTCCTTAGAGCCTGAGCCAGCAAAGAGAAAGCAGGTCAAGTTCCCAGATAAGTGTGGACATTTGCCTTGGGCCCCTCTCAAGGGGTGGAGAGAAACTTTCTCACAAACATGTTCACTATTCCTCCCATCCTTTTCCTCACAGACACCCCTAAAGCAAGAGTAGTCTCTGTGGGAACCCTCTGCTTCAAAGACAGATTCTAGGAGCACTCTGAAGACCCTTCAGGTCCCACATGACCCGTTGCAGTGACTGAGGCTCTATCAAAGAATGGTGTGGCCACCATGACACTTCCCTTATTGACCTGGTTCCTGAAACCAGCCATTTTTATATACATATGTCTCTTGTCATCTTCATGAAAACCCCATTCTACAGTTAAAAGAGACTGAGAATTGGCAAGGTTAACAAACTTGCTCAAGGCCACACAGTTGGTAAATAGCAGAATCAAGTTTGACTTCTACCAGCCCATGTTCCTGCCTCTGGGCCACTCCCTTTTGTAATGGGGCAACCACTGGCCTAGAATCCAGAAACCCAGCTTGGGGCCAGGTGATGGACTCTCCGGCTGGAACCTCAGCCTTATCCCTTTCTAGACAGGGGAAGGAACGGCTACCCTCCACTGCCCAGGTGAAGGCTTTTGGGTGGGGTCAGGAAGAGAGTAAAGAGTAAAAAAAACAAAAAAAAAATATTTTAATTTATGGCTCACTAGATTTCTCTCTTGCAACAATTTATATCCATTTCCCCTAATTCAGGCAACTCTGAATATGAGAAAAGCATTCAGCCGTTTGAAGAATGCTATTCAACTCATGACAAAGAACAATTCTTTTGAATCTATAAGAATTTTCTGGAAGTCACATGTCATTTTCACTTTCACCTATTAAAATCGAAGCTTATATTCAGCTTTTTTTAAGTTCCTCAGCGTGGAGGCAGCCAGCAGCTGGTGGTGCAGAGTGGGTCTCAGCCCCTTGCCAGAGGTCATCACTCTCTGAAAGCACAGACCAGCTCAGCAAGCCACAGGTTTGGGCTTAAACCCAACTGATCTTGAAAGAAAGACCTGCATAAAGATCACAATGAACCAACAGAAAATATTCAACATCTGTCATTATCTCAACTTACTGGGGGCTTGGGAGCGGGATGTGGCACATTCCAAGAGCTCCTAGAGGGAAAACTGAGCCACGAGGAAATGGAGCTCCTGGGCTGGACAGGAGCCTAGGGCTGGGATGAGGCCTCTTCACACATCTGCTTCCCTCATAAGGGATCCCTGACTTGCAGGCTCTGCCAGGTGGAAACAAAACCAGCCCTGGACCAGGGCCCAGAGCAAGGACTTACCTGGAAGAGACATCTGCTAAGCAATTCGAACCACATGCAAATGCTATTTTAATGATCATAAATTCCTACAGCAGGTTCCCCCAGTACCTTGGCTACCATGTTAGTGGAATCATTCTTCAGTGTACTCGGTACAGAGGAGACCTAGTGCACAGGGTCAGGCGGAGGGTGTGTGTGTGTGTGTGTGTGTGTGTGTGTGTGTGTGTGTGTACATGCCTGCATTTTTTGGGAGTGAGGATATTTGCATAACACAGATAATCTTTGCAGATACCAGACAAACAGGAAGTTTCAGAACCTATGCCATTTCCTTTCACTGTGAATCAGCAGCCTCTTTCTTCTCACTCAGAAATGATGCAAATCACAGGGTATGGCACTGGAACATGAAATACAAGAGAAGAGCACAAAGGCCTCTCAAGTCACCTTCTTTTGCGGGGGGCTTCCCTGTCACCCACCCCTACCTGCACTCCTTGGGCCATCCCCTCCCACCTACCCAGCTTCCTAGAGTGCTTCAAGAGATGTTTGGGTGCCAGCCCTAAACACATCAGCAAAACAGTCTTCAGCCACCAAACGTATGTTACACCAATGCTTGGGATGAGGCCCAGCTGGGCTGTGGCGGGGACCTCCCTCGGTCTAGTTCCCGGCCCCAGGACTGTATCCCAGAGAGGCTCTGTGGAGTAACAAGCATGCCTTGGACTTGGCCCCAGACTACCAGGGCTCAGATCCCTGCTCTAGCTAGAGAGGCCTTGGGCAAGCCACCTTCCCCTCCGAGCCTTGGTTTCCCTATCAGTTACATGGGACTGATAGTGACTCCCTGAGGGTTTGGGGCTAATAATACATGTGAAAGGCAAGGAATACAAGGTGGCAAATAAAAACACAGGCTTTGGAGTCGGATATCTGAGTTCAAAATCCAGCTCCACTGTGTACTGGCCATGACACTTGGGGCAAATTACCTAACTTTGCCAAATCTTACTTAACTTGCTTATTTGTAACATGGTGATAATGAGTACATCTACCTGACAATCTATGGAGAGGATCAAATGATGTAATCTCCTGGCTCACAGGAAACTCTTAACAACTGTAAACCAGTTTTCCCACCGCCTCCCCCACTCTTCCTTCCTCCTGCCCCACCCAATGCTGCAAGATCCCTGGGGTGAGACCACTGCTGAGCTTCACCAGGGAGAGCCCAGCACCTGTCTTGGCCCATAATAAATCAGCTGAATGAATGAATGAATGAATGAATGAATGAATGTTCCTTGTCCATAGCAGGTGCTGAGGAAATATATCTGTATAAAATAAATTTATACAAAAGCCACAGACCAAATCATACCCTCTCTGTTTTGAAATTCCTAAAAGGGGGGTGGGGCAGTAGAGAAGAGTGATGACAAACATCCCGGGCTTAGACAGCAGTCAGGCCTGGCCCATCCTTTAACTTTGCACTCTGCACGAAATGTGGAGAGGATGCAGAGGAATGGGTCCAGTTAAGTCCCAGCTTCATGAGCCGGGAAGATGATTCAAAGACTTGACTTCCTTTCTAAGAGGACAGGCCTTGCAACTGACACCCCTCCTGCCTCATTTCTCTCCCTCCTTAGGCCTAACGGTCTTTTCTTGTTGAAGAGCTGGTGGGTCGGAAGCCCCGCGGGCTCCCAGCAGCCTTGTGGAGGACAGTGAGCCATGCCCCACTACTGACCCAGCCCGCGGGAGTGCAGAGACGCAAGAGGTTTGTCTCCGCAGGACAGCACCCTTGGCCCTGCATTCGCTCTGGAGCACTGCTGTTGAGCTCTCCCCTCGTGTCGACTGTGTCCGAAGAGTGCTCACTGGCCGCTCCTCCAAGAGTGAGTCCAGGACGCAGCAGACGCACAGGCTAAGTGCCAAGGTCCGGAGTCAGACAACCTGGCTTTGCATCCAGACTCTGCACAGACAAGCTGTCTGATCTCAGGCAAGGCTGCTACCTCTCTCAACCTCAATTTCCTAATCTGTGAAATGGAGGCCAGTGCTAGAGCCCTGGGCCTGTAGTGAAGACATTTACTGCTAGGCTGGGCACCAGCCAATGAAGTGAATCCCGGCCAGGACCAGGTTAGACCTGCTAAATATGAGCTCAGCTCATTTCTGCTGCAGAGACGGTCATGGCCCCCAGCACACTGTAAGCACTCTAAACATTAGCCCCTGCTTTCACTATTCTGATGTTTGGCTCATGTCACACAGTTCTCAGTGGAGGGACATTCAGAGGAGTGGTGGCCCTAGACAGGCCCGGTCTTTGCCCTGTCCCAGGTTAACGACCCTCCTGCCTCTCACTGTTCCCCAGAAAGTTCCAGGAATGGGGCACCTGGGTGGCTCAGTCGGTTAAGCGCCCGACTCTTGATTTTGCCTCAGGTCATGATCTCAGGGTCATGAGATCGAGCCCCCACGTCAGGCTCCGTGCTGAGTGTGGAGTCTGCTTGAGATTGTCTCTCTTTCCCTCTCCTTCTGCTCTTCCCCCCCCCCCGACACTCCTGCTCTCTCTCTAGCTCTCTCTCAAATAAATAAAATCTTAAAAAGAAAGAAAGAAAGAAAGAAAGTCACAGGAGTGCTGAGGATGGGACAGGACCTTGATCTTATCTGCCTAATATGAATCATGCTGCATCCCCATGCTGCCCATGGCAGGAGCTCTTTTCCCCATGAACACTCTGCAAATCTTTATCACAGCAACAAAAGAGCCAAATAGCTAGTGGTCCAGGCACTGAGCATATATTTATAGTATAAGCCAAGCCAGTGTGTGGCTCACATACCACATACTGGGGGCCCGTGCACTGTCTGGAAGGAAAACCCCAGAGATGTTTATTGTGCACATACCCCTACATAGGGTCTGTGTCACAGGCAAGAGTCACTTTTCCTCATGTTCTGGACCAGTTTGAAAGAACAGTTCTCAGCACATTTGGAGCATGGAGGTGCCCCCCACCCCACAGCAGCAGAAGTAGAAGCTCAGGCATCCTGTGCCCCAACATAAGCCAGAATTATCAAGGACACTGGGCCCAGCTGGCTAGAGTCTGGAAGTCATCTCTGCCTCTGGGGAGAGCCCGCTGGAGCCATGTCTGCTCAGGGCCAGGACAGCCGGTCACCCTGGGGGCCTGTGATCCCCTGCCTGGGCTTTGATGGCCTGCTGGGCCCCCGTGGTGAGGATTAAAAGCAGCCGTCGCTCTCCTGCAGACCTGTCAGTCCCACTATGTAACAGGCTGCCTACCTATGAAGGCCTCTCCTGTCATCTCATAAAAGATGCTCTTGCTGGAGGAGTGTGGAAGCCTTCAGGGAGGGAGGTGACTGCACCTCAGAGCACGGGCTCTAGAAATGTCACCCAGGCAACGTCCGCCCATCAAAGCCAGATAACAGTGCAAACCCAAATGGGATTTTCTGGTAACCGTTTTGTCAGCAGACTTTTTTTTTTTTTTTTTTTTTAGAACTGCATCCTTTGTGAATAGAACCCTGCAGTTCACCATGGGTTTTTCGAGCATCTGTATCTATCCTTTGCTATGTCATGACTACGAACAATATAACATAACGTAATCACAAAGCTACCATTTCTCGTCTGTGAACTGTGCTTCTGTCTTGAGCAGTTATTCATGATCTCTCCTTTGAGCTATTCCTTGCCAAAAACCCGTGAGAAAGGAGTTATAATGACATTTATTATTATTCTTTTAATTATAATGTATTATTATTATTAATAAAATGAGTTTTATTTTTTTAATTTTATTTTATTATGTTATGTTGGTCACCATACATTACATCATTAGTTTTTGATGTAGTGATCCATGATTCATTGTTTGCATATAACACCCAGTGCTCCATGCAGTACATGCCCTCTTTAATACCCATCAGGCTAACCCCCACTCCCCTCCCCTCTAGAACCCTCAGTTTGTTTCTCAGAGTCCATAGTCTCTCATGGTTCGTCTCCCGCTCCGATTTCCACCCCCCTTCATTTTTCCCTTTATTTTAATAAGTATAACGTTTATTATGCTTTTTCAACATTCCGGGCATTGTGGTCATTGTCTTATAACTAACATCTCCTTTGTTCCCTCCAAGAGCCGCATAAAGTATCTGCTATACTGACCCCTTTCACAGGTGAGTTAGGGGAGCCCTGGAACCCCAGCCCAGAGCCGCTGCCCCCAGAGCCTGTGAGCTTCCCACTGCTCCATCCCACCTCCCTTCTTAGCCCTACTTCTTCTCCCTCTTCTCTGGCCTCAGGGCTGAGGAACCTGTGGCCAGAGCACGGGCAGCCGAATCGGCCAAGCTCCAGAATGCAACCCGCCCGGCTTTCCCAGCAGTCAGTGAAGACCAGTGGTAACTTCCATGAGCACAAACGAGTCCGGATGACTCCTGAACTGTGCAGGGAGCCCTGGATGAGCCACTCAGACTAGTAGATCTAGACTGGGGGTGCTGACCTCAGAGCCCGGAGAACGGAATAACATTAGCAGAAAGTACAGAGTTCCCTATACCCACCCTGTTACTAACACCTTGCCTTAGTGTGATGTATTTGTGACACATGACGAATCAGTTGTTACTATTATTAACTACAGTCCCTAGTGTACACTCAGATTCACTCCTGGTGTACCTTCTGTGGGTTCTGACATGTAGAAAGACACGTATCTACCAATACAGTATCCCACAGACTAATTCCTCTGCGCTCTGCCCATTCGTCCCTCCTCCTCTCCAGTCCCCTACTGCTCACCTCCTGCGCCAACCCCTGGCAACCGCGGATCTTTCTACTGTCTCCATCATTTTTACCTTTTCTAGAATGCCACATAGTTGGAATTACACAATATGTAGCCTTTTCAGATTGGCTTTTCACTTAGTAATATGCATTTAAGGTTCCTCTCAGTCTTTTCGTGGCTAGTTAGCTCATTTCTTTTTATTGCTGAATACTATTCCGCTGTTTGGATGTATCACAGTGTATCCATTCACCTGTTGAAGGACATCTTGGCTGCTTCCAGATTTGGGCAATTATGACTACAGCTGCTATAAACATCCGTGTGCCGGTTTTTGTATGAAAGTTAAGTTCGCAAGGAGCGCAACTGCTAGATCGTATGGCAAGAGTATGTTTAGTTTTGCAAACTTTAAACTTAATTTTACTTTGGATGTTTTGTGTTTTAATGTGAGTGCTTAAGTGGTTCTAAGGATTTGCAGCTCTCCCAATAAAAGCAAGAGAACTCCAGAATGCAAAGATCTAACAGTCTAGCCTTAACCTCCTGTCCCTGCCTCTCCCCTTGCATCTCCATCCTTTCCCACTTGGGGAAAGGGGGTGGGCACAGGACAGATCTGCTCTCAAACCCACCAAGCTAAAATTCAGGGCAAAAGGCTTGGTTCACACCTTTTCCAGGGCACGGAAGTGATTGTATGGCTTTTTATAGCTAGTTAAAATTCAGTTCCTTCTGAGTGTACACAAAGATGTCATTCATGTCAAGCTAAATAGATTAGAATGTCGACAGAATTTAAAAATAAAATTGTGGAATAATTCTGGAATATAATCAAATTCATTGTCCACACATTATTAGATTCTTATATTTTAATATATTTCATTTCTTTCTCTCCCTGAATGCTCTTTTTCTTATTGAATTGCTCTTCCCTCTTCTTGACATACATACCTCTGCTTTGGAAAATCACATTCCTTTTTTATTAGCTCAACAGGGCAGGAGGCAGGCCTTCTTTCTCTTTGTAACCCCTAAGTAAATATTTATTGAATGAATACTTTGGAGAAAAGTATCTTTTTTCCCCCTCCAGTTTGAAAATGTCTTTTCCACTGAGTCACTCTTCACAGATGAGTACCCAAGAGCGGTGTTGGAATGTCATTAACATAGTGATTTAATACGTATTTAAATGAACTGTTTACTTCCCAGGGTCATAGAGTCTTGGAGGAGATAATGAAGGGCTCGAGTTCAACCTCAAGGGTGTGTCAAGGGCGTGTCACTGGAGTTCGTACACCCGTATCTCGGGCCTCTCTCCTGAGGTCCTAGATAACTTCTTGCTGCTGCTGTCGGGATCCTTTACACACAGTCCCTTGAGGCCTCATTGAGGCCGGCTGCTCTTGATCCCACTGAGGGTCTCTGCATTCACACTCACCAGTGGTGCCTTCCCAGGACCAGTTCACTGAGGAAGCCCTGGTGCCTGGGGCCGCTAGAGCGGCTCTCCTATGTAAGCTGACAGCCCCTCCTTGGGTTTGCCTTTGTACCAAACTCCTCAGAGGAAGCCTGTGGTGTTAGATTTGTTTGGCTGGTTTGTTTGACTAACTTCTGGTTCCTTCTACCGAAGAAATGGACCCTAATTTCCAGAGAGCATTTTGAATGACTGTCATTCGTAAAGTCTTCCCCCCTGTTTACAGGGGTGTGGCCCAGGAAGAGCTTTGAGGCTCTCCTCCCACCTCAGGAAAGGGTCAGCCCCCACCACCGCCATGCTTCCTTCAAGAGTCCTATTTTTGGTGTCCCAGGCCTTGATCATCAGCTCCAGTGTCCTCGGCATCTTCCTTCCTGAAGCCCTAGGAGTGCGCTCTCATGAGAAGCCAAGTTTCTGTGGTCCTCCTTCCCATTCCAGAATTCCTGTGGTGGGAATGCTGAATTGGCCCTGCTTTACTTAGGACAGGCTAAACCACTGTAACAACTAGACCCCAAAATGCCTGGACTCAAAGACATTAGAAGTGTATCTCTAGATCATGGAACATTTCAGGGTGGATGTTCCAGATCAGCAGGTGGCTCTATGCTGCAGGGTGATTCAGGAACCTAGGCTCCTTCCAGCTGTGGCCCCATCATCCCCAAGGGCCTTGAGCCAGTGGAAGGGAAACAAGACCATAAAGGAAGCATGCTGCTGTCTCAGAAGTTCCTCACACTCCATTGGCTGGAAGTCAGTTGGCCAGTCCTTTGCCGCACTTACCTGCAAGAGGAGCTGAGCAAAGTTGCCTAGCTCTTACCCAGCAAGAAGGGGAGATGGGTTTTGGTGGGAAGCCAGTGGCCCCTGCCAGAGACCCCATCCGTCTTCTTCCCAAGTCCGCTCTCCCTTGCCTTCCTGCTCTTGCCCCATTTGTCACATTTGCAAGGTAACGTGTTGAGAATTTATAACTCAGGAACTAATACAATCAAGAGGCAGCCACCTACTGCTTCTAAGGACAAGATAATAGAATCTGCTCAGTAAAGTCTAATCATCACGGTCTTCGTAACACACGCCATATTCCAGCACTGGTCTGCATTAGCATTCTCTGAGTTTTTATTTTGTTTGTTTTAAAATTTATAGTCCATGCTGTTATTCATTATCCCCAGGCCTCGCTGATGTATACCAGCTCCAAGGGAAATAAAAGCCAAACATTAGCAAACATCTTCCCTGAGCACAAATACATTGCAAGCTTTGCACTCAATATCAGGTTTGTGATATTAATCTTCAGATAAGTTCTTAGGATCCCATTCAGATGCATTGGCCTTAATGATATTATTAATGGGAAACAGGACCAGGCTTGGGGTTACAGACCTTGACACAAGGGTTCTGTAGCCTCCACCCCTACCCCAGCTGAGGCTGGCTCCTCCCATCTATCAAGGAACAAAAGAAGTCAAATTGATTTAGAGGAGCATTGGACATTTATTGGGTGCCCTATGGAATAATGTGAACTTTTGGCTTCGAGATGGAAGAGGGGCCCAGGGGGAAGGGAAGTTTAAATGTGCCATCTCTAGAAACTGTGTCGTGATACGTGGGTATTTGTCCAACTTATGGTTAGACTCCCCAATTTTTTATTGCCTCAGTTTCACTTTTCTCTTCCTAACTGTTCTGTGAGTGCGTCCCAGGCAGGGCCTGCCTTCCACTATTAATCCACTGACTGACCTCAGCTTGTCCTGACACCCTCCCTCACTGTCTTAGGGCTTACTATCTGGCTAGTACTCTTTGATGGTGACTTTAGTAAGCCCCCCTTTTCCAGGGTCAGCCCTTTCCTCCCCTGCTTGAATCTCTGCCCTCAATTCTAGCCGCTGCCCCTTCCGCAGGCTGTGCCTCAGAGGAGCCTCTGCCTGACTGCTTCCTGCGGCTGAGACCTGAGGGTTTGGACACTTCTAGGGGCCACCCGCCTCCTCCTTGGCCCCTACATCCATCCACAGTCTGCAGTGGGGTTAGTTCTTCTCGCTCAGGAACCCCATTACTGTCCTCCTCCGCCGCCCACAGCCGAGGGCTCCCATGTGCTGAGGCTGGAGCCCTCACAGGTAGGGAGGGTCATTCCCACCTCAAAACCTTCTTTCCTGCTACTTTCCCAGCCCAGATTTCCCAATATGTCCCTTTCCATCTGGGCTCATCTTGTCCCCATGGATGGCCCAGCTCCCTTCTGGAGCCTCCTCTGATGAGCCAGCAGTGGATTTCTTGAGCTCTATGTCCTTCAGGACTCTTGGGTCGGGGTAGCTATCATCAGGCCCAGAGGAGTGGGCCTTAAGCAGAGTCTTCTATTGGGGCAAAAACTGCAGATTTTCTGTAGGATGAAACTATGGGAATTGTGCCAGAAGTAATAAACTGCTCTCCCCTGTTAGTTCATAGAAGCTGTTAGCCACAGAGGAGTGGGAGGCACACTTTGTTTTTGCAGTTGGGGAGAATGTCGAAATACCAGGTGTATCCACTCTCTAGTGGCTGTGGTTAAAAACGAGTGATCACTTCCTTTGTTTGGTGGATATGGTGTGGCCTTAGGAGGTTTGGGTGACATTTTTATCCCAGATGCCTCTGAAGGTGAAATTGTCTCCAGGTTTGGTCATTGGAACACCTGCATCAGAACCACCAGCGGCATTAATTAAAATGCAGATTCCTGGTCTCTCCCCCAAGGCCTAGTGAACCAGAGCCTCTGAAGGTAGGGCCCAAGAATCGGCCTCTTTATCAAGGACTCTCAGCCGCTTGACCATGGCCAGCTGTTTGGCACAGGACACTGTCACCTTGGCCCTTCCACCCTGAGAGTCTTGTGGCATACCCTGAGGAACCTGGGACCTCCTGCCTCAGTAGCAAAGACTTGGCAGACCCACCTCATAGCGCTAAGCCAAGATGAACCCCTGGTTTTGGCACACTGTCCTAATACCATTTTGCTCAAGTGGGCAGTCTATAAATATTTCTTGAACTGAACTAGTACCCTTATGGGCAGGGCTCTGTCTTCTTTATTTCAGGCACATTTATACAGGCACATAGTTAGTGCTCACTCTATCTCTGACAGTAGGTTGATCGATGAGGTCACAGATCCAGGCCATATCTGTAAAAAGACTGGAAAGAAGACAGCAGCTTTAGTTAAGACCAATCTACCTGCTCCTCAGGATGTTTCTACAGGGAGAAGCTGTTTTATTCATGTTCAAAATCCACAGATTCTCAGATTCTTAGCTGGCTGGAGACCCCTGACATGACTCGGGAAAGGAGGTATTAATGCAGGTGACTTTTCTAAGAAAGAGCCACTACTGATAAGTGAATGAAGTTGACCTTGAGTGTCTTGACAATGGCTTGGTCAGACAGAACTTCTGTGTACAGGTTTGGTTTTTGTTCTCTGGGATAAAAGCCATGTTGACAATATTTGGTGTGCTTCCTGGGTCTCTCAGCCTAAAGGTCATAGAGCCCTTGAGATATGCAGGATGGGAGCCCACCAGCCATTGTGGGAGAGATTTGAATGTGGTCGAGAGAATACTTAAACCTTTTATGAGTAAACAATTTTAAACCAAAGACCAAAGGGAAATTGGAGAAGCTTACACGAGCCCTTAGACAGTGAGCTAAGAGATAACCCAAAATGAATGGACTCTTGCAGCCAGAGGATGCACATACATACACATGGGACTGAGTGGGAATTACCACCTCATAAGGAATGTTCATACTTGAGGAAAGCAAATTACCTTTATTAGTGTCTCAATCAATCAGTAAGTATTTACAGAGCAATACTACAGGCTAGCCTCTCAGCTGGACTATAAGAGGATTCAGAAGAAGTCCTACCTCAAGGGTTTACAATCTGGATGGAGAGCTAAGACAAGCTCTCTAGAAAGACAGAACCATACAGGAGATCTCAAAAGTAAGGACGCTTGCCTAAATGGCTAGGAAAATTCTTGAAGGGATGAATAAATTCTGAGTCTTACCTGGAATCCTAAATTCTTAATTGTTCAGTATCTTAAATGCTTATATAGATCAAATCTATTTGCCTAATTGCAAGGAACAGAAGCAAACTCTGGCCTGGTTCAAGAAGAAAAGAAACTCAGAAAAGTATCACTGGGAAGCTGAGCTGGGACCCGGACTCAGAAAATGGGCAGAAACCATGAGAGGCTGGAGAACAGGAAGAACCACTGGGCAACTTCATAGGAACGAGCTGGTGAGGACACCACTGTCACCGTGGCAAGGCCTAGGGTTCTAAGGCTTTCAGTTCTAAGTTGGAGGCAGGAGTCTAGAGCCACATGCCCACATCCTAACTGCAAGGGAGGCTGAAAAACAGAGTGTCTGGAAGGTTCTGATTTTTAGCAGGAGGTGAACATTCATTCATGAAGTGGGGAATTCCAGGGCAGCCAAAACAAATAGCAAATGTTTGCCACACCTTCTCTATCTAGTATGGAAACAGAAAGTTGGGATGTAAAAGAATAATCACTCTGATTTTTTTTTTTTTAAAAAAAGGAACACTGCAGGATAGGAATTTTGCAGGTTATCAATACAATAAGACTCTGCCCCGTGGGAGTTGGAGAAGTCTTAGTAGAAAGGGGCACCTGATGACTTTGAAGGATTGGGATAAATGGAGAGGAGGTGGGGAGGATTCCCAGGCTGGGAAACTACCTAGAAGTCAAAGTGAACTTGCCGTGGGGATGGGTGCAGGAAGGAGATAATCTGACCTTACCAAGCCAGTCCTCTCCAGGCTCAAGATCCCACATGAGGACACCCCCGTCATCCACATCTGTTGCAGTGTCTTCAACATCACCCAGACGTCCAGTTTATCATCAACTGAGAGTGGCATCACTACTCCTTTGAGTAGGGAAATGAGAAGCGCCCACACCTGACATCTGACTGCATTATACTGGAATAACAATGAGCTGAAATCAGTCGCTACTAATCTCTCCGTGTAAAACTGTTTTCAAAGTGCAAGCTTAACAGGTGAACAGAGATTACCAAAAATGAAAATATTACTTGATTTTGCTTCTACACAGTATCTTTCCCAGTACTTCTTGCAGATAAAAGTAACTATGGCCCTCTTAGACCAATGGTTCCTAAGATGGATGGTTATCAGGGATCACCCGGTGAGCTTTTAAAAAGTATTTCCAGGGGCGCCTGGGTGGCTCAGTCGTTAAGCGTCTGCCTTCGGCTCAGGTCATGGTCCCAGGGTCCTGGGATCGACCCCTGCATCGGGCTTCCTGTTCAGTGGGAAGCCTGCTTCTCCCTCTCCCGCTCCCCCTGCTTGTGTTCCCTCTCGCACTGTCTTTCTCTCTGTCAAATAAATATATAAAATCTTAAAAAAAAAATAAAAATAAATAAAAAGTATTTCCAGGTCTATCCCAGATCAGTCCAAAATTAGGACTTCTAAGAGGGGAGCTAAGAAATCCATATTTTTTAAGGCTCTCCACGATATTTCCAGGATTATCCAATTTGGAAATAGTGCCCCAGACATTTCAATACACCTCAACTGTTCCCTCATACATTCCTTTGATTGTCTATGAACCCAAGACCCCCTCTTCACTTTTTTCCCCCCACTTAACTCTATTCTCTACTCTTTTTTTCTCAACCTATAAAAAATTTCAAAATCCAGAAAAATTGAAAGAACTCTACAGTGATCAGTTGTATACCCTCTATCTAAATACGGTATTTGTTAACATTTTGCAATATTTGCTTTATCATGTATCTATCCATCTATCCACCCAGAGATCCCTTCATCTTATTTTTGATACATTTCTGAGTTGTAGACCTCAGCATTCCTCACCTGCAAATATTTTAGATTGCATATCATCAACTAAAGTTCACTATTTGTAGATAGTTCTTTTTTTCAGGTAGAATTTACAAAAACTAAAATGCACAAATCATAAGTGTGCCAATCAGTGTGTTTTGACAAATCATATCCCTGTGTAACCCAAACCCTTATCAAGATACACAATATTTCTGTTACCTTAAAGAGTTCCAAATACCTCTTCCCACTCAGTCTCCATCTCCACTCCCAGAACAAGTGTTATTCTGATTTTTTTAAACCTTAGATTAGTTTTGCCTATTCTAGAACTTCATATAAATGAAATTGAACAGCACATACTCTTTCCATGTAAGGCTTTTGTCACTCAGCTAAGGATTCAGCCTTTTTTGCATTTATTAGTAGTTAATTCCTTTTTCTTATTGATTTTATTCCATTTGTATGAATACATCCCAGTTTGTTTACCCATTCTCTCGATGATGGACATTTTGGTCCATCATAAATAAAGCTGCTATGAATACTCTTGTATAAGGCTTTTGTGGATATATGTTTTCATTTCCTTTAGGCAAATACTTAGGAGTAGAATTGCTGAGATGTAGGGGAGGCATATGTTTAATTTTACAAGAACCTGGGCAGACCTTTTTTCTAAAGTGTTTGAACTATTTTACATCTGCTAATAATGTCTGAGAGTTCTGGTTGCTTCCTGACATCCTTACATTTAGTGTTTTCCATCATCTTACTTTAAGCCATTTTGGTGGGTATGTAGTGGTATTTCATTGTGGTGTTAATTTACATTTTCTTGGTGATTAATGATGTTGAGCACTTTTTCACAAGCTTATTTGTTGGTGATGTATCCTTTTTTGTGAAATATCTGTTCACATCTTTTGCCTGTGTTTAATGGAGACGTTTCTTTTATTTTTGAGATTCAACTTGCTAATATTTAGTTAAGAATTTTTGCACCCATGTTCATGAAGAATATTGGTGTGTGTTACTTTTATTGTAATAGCTTTCCTTGGTTTTGGTATCAGGGTTATGATGATCTCATGGAATGTGTTCATTTTATAAATAATTAGTGTTAATATATCTTTTTCCACCTTTCTTACAAACTGCCTCTGAATTTACACTTATGTTGTGCTTTAGATAGCATAAAATTGGGTTCCTCCTTTTTCTTTCCAGTCTGATAATTTTTAAATTGTAAGTGGAGCATTTTGGTCCATTCATATTTAATGTAATTAATGTACTGATATGGGTATTCATTGTTGTTAGGTTGTCCAGTCTATTTTTATTCCTGTTTCTCTTTCCTGCTCTCTTTGGAGGTGTTGTGATTGGGGGTGGAGATTTGTTTTGTTTTCCGTTTTGTTTTTCTTAGAATTACATTTTAATTTATCTTCTGGGTTTTTAGTGATCCCTATTTGCATTAGCTTTTTTTTTTTTTTTAAGCAAGTGCTCTACGGATTATATAAATAACCTTAACTTACTACAATTTACTTAGAGCCAATATTGTACCACTTCACAAAAATGTAAGAATTTTGCAACCATATAGTTTTATTCACTGCCTTCATCTGTATGCTCCAGTTGTCTTATGTATTACATCTACATATGTTATACACTTTACAATACACTGTTATACATTTTGCTCTAAGTACTCCTATGTATTTTAAAGCTATTAAGAGAAAAGTAGACTCTTATCTGTATCCACATACTTAGCATTTATAGCATCCTTCATTCCTTGCTGATGAGTTGAGTTTCTGTCTGATATCATTTCCCTTCAGCATGAAAGAACTTTATCATCTCTTGTAGTTTAGGTCTGCCGATGACTAATTCTCTTAGTTCTTATTTATATGACATTGTCTTTATTTCACCTTCATTTCTTGTAGTGTACTTTTCTGAATACAGAATTCTGGGTTGACAGGGGTTTTTTGGGGTTTTTTTTTTTGTTTTTTGTTTTTTTTTCATTCCAGCCCTTTAGAGAGAATCAACTGATTTCTGATCTCCACTGTTCTGTCCTTCATGAATGAATCAGCTGTCATTTATATTGTTAGCCCCCCTGTATGTAACGTGCCATTTTTCTCTAGCTGATTTTCTCTTTATGTTCAGTTTTCAGCTAAGATGGAGTACATTCCTGCATTTGGTTTTCCTTGTATTTATCCTGCTTGGGGTTTGCTTATATTTTTGCATCTATTATATTGGTCTTTCATCAAATTTGAATTAGTTTTGTCAATTATTTCTTCAAACATTTTTTTCATGCCTCATTTTCTCCTCTCCTTCTAGAACTCTAGTAACATATGATAGACCTCTTAATTCTGTCCCACAGGTCTCTGATCACCTGCTCATTTTTTTAACTTCATTTCTCTCTGTTCTTCAGATTGTTTAATTCCTACTGATGTATCATTGAGTTCACTGACAGTTTCTTCTGTCATCTCCAATCTTCTCTTGAGCCCTTGTCAATGAATTTTTATGTAATACTGTATTTTTAAGTCCCAGAATTTCAAGTTGTTTATTTTTTTAATCGTTTCTATGTTTCTGCTAGGATTTCATATCTTTCCATTGATTGTGAACTTACTTTTCTTTACATTCTTGAGCATAATTATAATAGCTGCTCTAAAGACCTTGTCTGCCAATTCCAATATCTGGATCATCTCAGTGGGTCTCCATTGATTGCCTTTTCTCTTGAGTGATGGGTTACATTCTCTCTCTTCTTGAAACAGCTCATGATTTTGAATTTGGTCACTGTGAATGATACATTGTACAGACTCTAGTTTCTGGTATGTTCTTCAGTAAGGTGTTGATTTTTATTTTTGTTGTTGTTTTAATAGGCAACTAACTTGGTTGAATTCAAACTTCAAACTCTTATCTCCCCTCCATTGAGCAGAAGCTGCATTTTTTGTTGAGTCCTTTTAGCTTCGCTTAACTGCTTGGAGTTTGCTCTATACGTGTAGCTCAGAAGTTAGCCGGAGATTTGAGCAGAGTTTATATACAGAATTTGGGGTTCCATCTCTTTGGCTCTATCCTTTCCAGGGTTCCCCCCTCACTTTAGAGCTGCGTTGGCAGCCCCATATTCAGTTATCTGATTCCTCAAGCCGGTAAGATTTCCAGTTTGTTTCCAAATTATAGTTAACTTGCACAGCTGACTGAGGTCTACCGCTAGGTAAAAACCCATAAAAATAAAAATAAAAATTTAAAAGGGAAGCTCACCCATAGTCATGTTCTTCTTCCATGTGTCAACTCCCTTCCAGTTTCTGCTTAATTATGGTCATGCTCTTCACACAGTTGTTTTGTATGCTTTGTCTAGGGTTTCTCACTGTCATCTGTGTGACATCTGTGTAGGCTTGGTCTAATACAGACTATTACACCTTTTTTTGGAACACAGAACTCTATCTCTACTACTTTGACTACTTTTTAGTGACAGTTGCTGGGCAGTCATTTGGATTTTCTTTTTCTATCTAAGGCTGTAAAATACAGGAGTAGTTAACATGTTGGACTCTGCTTCTTGGGTTCAAATTCCTGCTCTGTCTACTGTGACTTTGGGCAAAATACTTGTCTTCACAATGCCTCAGCTTACTCACCTTTAAAAATGGGGATAATCCCAAAGTCTCTCCCAGGTTTGCTGTGAAGTTTAAAAAGTTTAAATAAATTCATACATAAAGATCCTGGAGGAATGCCTCTTTCATGGCCAATGATAAATAAGCCAGCTTTGCTGGGTTTTAGTGATATTATTTCACTTCTCATTTCAGTTAAACTTTTTGGTGCACAGAGTTGGGGACAAAGTTAAGTAGCACCATTTTACAGATATGCAGACTGAAGATCTCAAAACTGTAAACAGAAATCAGAAATTACAGCTCCAGGCCTCTTGTTCTTTGCTGATTTACTCAGTTGTCATCTTCCCTCACCACTCACTCCCTTGATTCCTTCAATGAAATGAGCCTGCCTACAAATGTTTATCCCAGGTTTTATTCATTAGGCTGAGAGAATTCCCAGACCTCTTCTTAAACAAGGACATTGTGTTAGGAAGCCTTTTTGGCTTTTATTTACATTTGAAGGGCTACAACATTCCCACTGCCTAAGAGGAAAAACCTATCCTCTCAAATGCTTTTCTCCTTGGCCACATACCCCAGCCTTGAGTTCATATTCTGAGCCAGTGACTTCTCCTAAGTGGTTGAGTTTATTATTAACAATGTCCTTTAAAGTTTAGCTAACCCTTGGCTGCTGCAGCTGGGATGGCGAGAGTGGGAGAGCTGCTGTGCTCAAGTGCTCAAGCCCGTACATCGGGAAGATTCTGGCACCCGCTCTACTTAGACGGTCCCTCTCTAGCTCTCCCCACACTAAAAATCAAATTTTTTAAAATGATTTTATCTATTTATTTGACAGAGAGAGACACAGCGAGAGAGGGAACACAAGCAGCGGGAGTGGCAGAGGGAGAAGCAGGCTTCCCGCGGAGCAGGGAGCCTCACGCGGGGCTCGATCCCAGGGCCCCGGGATCATGGACTGAGCCGAAGGCAACCGCTTAACGACTGAGCCACCCAGGTGCCCCTAAAAATCAAATTTTTATAAAAAGCCACAGGAGTGGGGAGACAGCAAGTGGCCCAAGCAGAGGACACGGCCTGGCAAAGGCTGGGTACAACACATCTTATGACTGTAGCTGTGGGACCGGGTTGATATCAGGGCATGGAGGGAAGGGGGCAGAGAGAGTTCAGACTGCAGACGTGCTTCAGGTCAAGACTTTGAGGTCAAGACGTCACGTCATTGAACCAGAAGTCTGAAGTCTGTTTCACTGGGCTAAAGTCAAAGTATTGGTTGGCCTGGTTCCTTCTGGAAGCTTGGAGGAGAGAATCCATTTCCTTGCTCTTTTCGGCACCAAGGGGTTGCCTGTATCCCAGGCCGGCAGCCCCCAGCTCATCTTCAAAGCATATCACTCGAGGCTCCATTTTGTGGTCAGCTTGCTTTCTCCTTGGCCAAAGTCAGATCTCCCTTTGTCACCCTCCTATACAAAGACACTTGCCATTACATTTGCGGCCACCCAGATAATCCAGGATAACCTCTCATCTCAAGATACTTAACTTAATCACACCTGCAAAGTATCCTTGGCCATATGAGGTAATATTCACAGATTTTGGTGATTAGGATGTGGACATCTTTGAGGACCCATCTGCCCTCCAGGTTCTGCTCAAATTTTGTTTTTCTCCTCTAAGAGGCATCCCCGATCGCCCAGGCTGTGTTCAGGGGGCAGACTCCCTCATGAAGCGTGTCACACTCCAGATTATAATTGCCTTTTTTGTCTCCCTTCTCTCAACTGTCAGCTGCTTTAGGGCTGGGATCTCAGTCACCTTTCTCCCTTCAGTGTCCTCAAAGTGTGGCACCCGATGTAAGCTCAGTATATGTTTGCAGGGATAAAAGTGCCCCTCTGGCTGACAACTCTAGGATGAACGGGACTGATGAAGTGGGCACAAAGGTCCCCTGGTCAGGATGATGAAGGGACCTGAAGAAAGCAGGGCTGTAGCTAGGCCTGTTGGTTGGACAGGTCACATATAATGCCCAGGAGGTGCATCCCTTGTGTTCGGATTCTAGAGCTTTGCATAGAGTGTACAACAGCCCAGCAGCAACGGAGGCCTGGGCTCTTCAGGTCACATGCAGTGCCCACTGCAGCTTTCTTGTAGCTCTGACCCCAGGGACGTGGCCCTTGGGAACAGGTACTCAGAGTCCAACTTCACTACACCTCTGTGGTGGTCTGTGACTGGTTCATTTAGACATTGATTAACTTTTCAGGGAACCACAATCATTTGGCAAATTCCATCCACCTATCAGGCAAGATATAAACATGAGCAAATATTAACCTAGACACCCAGTGTCCAGGCACGGCTGCATATTGGTGGTGTCAGCTTGCCCCTGCGTCCAGGGAGCTGCTTGGTTGAAGGGAGTGAAGCTGACAGTTCCGTGCTTTCAGTTTACGCCAACAGATACGGGAACATGACCCCTGGAATGTGGACTTATACATGGGGCAAGGTTTACGTATCAGCAAGAAACACAAACACACACACACGCACACACACACCCAGGGCTATATTATATTGCAGCTGCAAGTGTTTATTTCTGACAGGGCTAACCTAGTTTTAATTATTTATGCCAAAACTTAAAAGCCACTTAAAATGTCCTGCAGAATGGTGGTGGGGGAGGTGGTGCAAAGGGAAAGAAGTCTTGGTAACCTGAGACCTTGCTGGGGCAGGCACCCTGCCCTTAGCTCCTACGGGCAGCAAGCTGAGGCTGTCTACTGGTGCGCTCTTTCAATGTGTGGTTGAGGTAGTGTGGGTGGGAGAGGCGTCTGTGAGTTTCTTTTGGATGGTTAAGGGTGGAGACAGGGCTGGGGAGTCTGGTCAACTCTCAAAAAGCATACACCTCTTTGAGACTGCAAAGGCTGGGCTAGTGTAGGACCGACCACCCCCTCCGTGGAGGCCACCAGGCCACTTCGGCTGTCCCTACCCCCTGAGGTATCTGGGGCTGGTGGCTGGACACTCTGGAACTCATGGTCAAAACACCGGTCCGATTGGAAACACTAAAATCTTCATTCCCCCAGCTGACGGGCCCTATCTGACCCTTTCTAGAGAGTTCAGAGGACATTCTCTTTATGTCCATAAGAGGATTCTTTCTACCCTTGCCTGTCCTCTCTCCCTTCCCCCTGCTCTGCATCTTTCAACTACTCCTTTACTCTTTTACCTTGTCCATCTGGAGACGTGCGCTTATCAGCATCCTGGGCATGGGAGAAGATGAGCACAAGAGAGGAACCTTAAAATGAACAAGAACTTGCATTTGATTCTGACATGTCACATACCTGGTGCCAATTATAAAACCAAGATTCCTTTTCCTTATCATCGACTCTGACTTGACAGTTTAGGGTCATGACTAAAAGCGTGGATTTTGGAGCCAGACAGAGGAGGGTTAGTGGTGGTCCTGCCATTTATAAGCTGAATGACCTTGAGCAAGTTGTCTGTCCAACTGCTCCTTTGTTTCTGCAAAATGAAATAACAGGGATACCACCTCACAGGGTTGTTATGGGAACGAAATAAGACTAGGCATGTAAAAGGCCTAACAATTCCTTGCATATGTAGTGAGTGATTGATAAACATTAGCTATTGCTACTATTGGCCATGATAGGATTGTGGGTAATATAAGAGCAACATGTAGAACCTTTGGTTAGAGAATGCTGGAGAATCAACCACTGTGTCATCTCTGTCTTATATTCGGGGTAGTTGGAAGTTTTATGGAGGGTGGGAAACTTTTCCAAGAGGTCATGGGAGGTAAGGCCGTGTAGGATGGAATTCGAAAAGCCCACTCCCAAATACCTCCAGGATCTCTAAGTGAATGAGGAGAATCACATCTTGATCGTGCATTGTTTTGTTGAGAAACTACTCCCCCCCAACCGCCGCCCCCCCCCCGACCCGGGCCAACCCAAAGAATTTCAACCGAAACTGTCATAAGTAAGTTTAGTGCCAGAGGAAGAATGTTGAGCCACCCACTAGGGAAGGGCTGGGGCTTCATATTACAGGTCTGAGAAAAACAGAAAACGATTCAGGGACTACTTTAACTTACTGAGCCAGCAGCCTGCCAGGGTCAAAAGCGACTTCCCACAGGTATCAGGCCAGAACCTTGCAAGAAGGGACTACCCAGGGCTGAAGTAACCACAAATGGATCCAACTGGTTTTTGTGGTGGGTAATGTTTGTTTAACATTATGTCGAGATGTCTAGATTGCAAGACACGTATGCTGGCATCAGAAAGTGTTTATAAAATTCTTATTTGAACTCCATACTGGGTTAGGTACTCGGATAAATCAAACTGAAACCAAATTGTTGGCCCCACCCTTATAAAGAAGGGCTGGAATTGGTCCTGGGTTTCAAAAAAGTGGACAAGAAACCAAAAGAAAGGAATCACATGAGCAAGGAGCACTTGCCTGACCTTCTCAGCTGTCTTCCCGTTCCAGGAAAAAGGCTAAGTTGTGGACATGGCAGAGTAATCGGGGGCTTTATTAAGATCTGGTTTCCTAGGTGAGCCCAAAGTAGTGAGAAAGCCCCCTCCCTGGGAACATTTGGCTATTTTCCATTTCTGGGCATTTACTGATATGCTTGGCTCAACAACCTCCCTGGGAGGATGGGAGGTGAATGCCCCCCCTTCCCCAAAATGGGCTCAGCTGTGCTGGGTTACTTGTTCTTCACTTGTCTACTAAACTTAAGCATTAATATCCTCTATTCAGCAATAACTTCCTGTTCTGGCAAAGAGGTGGAAATTGTTGTGGGGGGTTTTTGTTTGTGTTTTTAAAGATTTATTTATTTTAGAGGGGGGAGAGGGAGAGAGCACGTGCACGCAGGGGAGAAGGACAGAAGGAGAGGGAGAGAGAGTCCCAGGCAGACTCGAGCTAAGCACTGAACCTGATGCGGGGCTTGATCTCATGATCCTGAGATCACGGCCTGAGCTGAAACCAAAGAGAAGGTCGCTTAACTGACTGAGCCACCCAAGCACCCCAGAAATGGAAATCGTTTTCATGGGGTTTTTGTTTGTTTTCTGGGTTGTATTTTATTTATTTGTTTGTTTGTTTGTTTATTTATTTACCCCAGTGTTGGCTATAAATTCAGGTTTGTATTTTCAGGTTTGACTTTAGGTAGCAGGACAGAACACAATTAGACCTGGCCAAGAGCTCTAGTACAGAAACAGCTTAGGCCAACATCCACTTCATTTCTGGGGTCTCAGTGCTCTGCCCAAAGTAGGGAAATGTCCATAAATGTCATACTTGTGAAAAAAGGAGGTATAGATAAGAGACTTTCAAATAGGGGCCTCTATTAGCTAACTTAACCTCAACAAAGCCTAGCTTACATTTAGGCCTTAGAACAACGACAAAAAGCTTCTCCACATATATACAAATACTATAAAATATATACATCTGTGCTTACATAGTAATGGAAAATCAAATAATTAGAGCATTCTCAGTATTGATTACTTCTAGAGAATGGATTCATGAAATGGAGAAGGTAGTTCAGATTTTACTTGATTTTTTTTTTACTTTTTCTTTTTCCTGATGACTTTAACTGCCATTTCCCACAGCATTACTATCATAATAAAAAAAAAAATTTAAGGGAGAAAAAAAGTTTTTCCACACACAGTATTTTTGAAGCATCTGAAAAATCATTTATTCACAGCTTACTGTAACAGAGCTCTGTGACTGAGAGTCTGTTATCTTTAAAATAGTCTCTAAATTGCTTTCTTCCTTTGATGGATAAGAGGTGAAGGATTGGAAATTAGGCGAGATTCCATCTCACTGCCCACCCCTCTCCACTTCTCACCAGTGTTTAAACTCTTCAGGCAAACTTGCTTCAGCAAACAGAAGATAAGTCTGAAATAGCTGATGTAATGGTGACCAAGTTTTTCCTTCTGGCAAATTAAAACAAATGATTTTGCTGTCAAACCTTTACCACTTGGCAATCCAGAACTTTTCCATCAAAGAAACTGCAAAATTGTATCCACTTGGAGTGACACGAGAGAACAGAGTATTTTACCAGAAAATAAGATAGAAGAGTGAGTCTTTGCATTCTATTGAATGAGTGCACAGAATATTTTCTAGAGATACTAGGTTTTAAAAGGTTGCATTTGTATGGGTGGGGTGTGTCAGGGTATAAGACTAGAGAATAATATTCTAGAAACAGTGACTCTCACTGGGTTGTGTAAGTTCTCATAGTGCCTCCCACTGAGCCTTGAGTAGATGCTGTAAGACTCAAAGGGGGAACTAGATATTTGGGGATGACAATCATCTTTGACTATTTGCTTCCATATACAGACATTGGAGGAGCCCCAGAAACCCGCTGGTGGATCAGATACAGACTCAGTGGTTAGCGCTGTAGGCTTTGGTGTCAGCTGGACTGGGTTGGAATCTTGGTGCCACCATCCACTAGCAAATAATTTAATGTTTCACTTTCTTCATTAATCAAGTGGAGAATATTATATGGCTTACATCCTTCAAAGGCCTTGAAAGATAAATGTGGTGATGCATGCAAACATTTTAGCATGGTATCAGCCACAGACTAAAAAGTCTCTGACCTGTGACTCTATACAATCCCTTGAAAACCATGTACAGGAGGGTGGCATCCTTGGGAGGCTTATGTTTAGTTCATATAGGTGTTAAAGACCAGGCCGACCAAAGGCCAGGCTGACTGTTAAACACCAGGCTGACTAAAGTTGTCAATATGCACGTTGCCCCTTCATTGTCTTTAAAGATGAGGTGCTTTTCAGATAGTAGAGATTTGGGGGTTTGGCAGGCTGCCTCAAAAAAATATTTCAAGTGTGGTGCCAATAAATTTTAATTAGTGTATGGTACCAAAAATATCACAGAGGTAAATCAGTCTTCTCCACTATGGTTTCACACTGGGTAGCCTACCATAACTATAGGCTTCTAGAGTAGGCAGATAGAAATATTTTGTGTGTGTGAAACTCTCAAGACATACCAAATTTCCAAAGTTGTATTGTTTATTCCTACCAGAGTATGTTTTAGGCCCATTATCTGGTAGAAAATTTGCAGTATAAATAAATTCAATCACTTATTAACAATTTGTTCAACAGTGATTTATGGAGAACCCCACTATGTGCCAAGAATGGTTCTAGGTGCTAGGATTATTCTGTGAGTGAACATAGCCCTGTCCTTGTGGAGTTTACATTCTGTAAGTACTTCTGGTTGGAGACAAGCAGAAATTAGCTAACTGGGCATTTCTTTGGATTCTATCATGGACTACTGGTGAATTATCTAAGCAAGAAGGCCTCAAAGGCTCTGTGAACAGAATGATGGCCAGGCATTTGGAACCTGAATGGAAACCCCCAAAGTGGCTTCCTTGCGGGCAGCCATCCTAGAGGAGCACTTGGCCCCTCTCTCCAGGAACAAGGAACTTGTGCCTCTCTTGTGATGCGCTGCTGCTTTGAAACCAGGCCAAGTGGTCACATGGGGTTTACACACCACCTCTTCACCTATCCATTTCCTGCAAAGTGGCTGTTAGCTGGGCAATGTAAGAGGAGAGGTCCAAGAGGAACGTAGGGGAGGCCTGGATCTTATAGGCAGGCAAGACATTTGGGGAGGACCGAGGTTTGAGACGAGGGTCTCCTGCTGCTGCTGTGGCTAGCCTGTCGGGGCTCAGAGTGTCTCTAGGAAGGGGTGATGGAGTTAGCGGTTTAGCGGTCGGTTGCTGGGTCCTTGAGGACCCTCCACTGCCAACCACAGATGCTGATTCTGATAATCAAGCAGAAAGGAGTTTATGGAAAGGAAATTGGCTAGCTCACAGAATTAGCCCGGAGAACCAACCTCATAGACCAGCATTTGAATCCACGCTACGGACCCCCCGGGGGGAGGGGGGGGAGGAGCTGCTGCTTGGTAGCCGTGCCACCGAGGAAAAAGGCCACCAGCACTGCCACTCCACTGATAGTATTTCTGTCCCATTTCTTCTAAAAGAAACCTCTGCCGCCCCCCTTGACAGCAAAATGGGTTTCACCCAAGGGCCTTTTTCTTTAAAGTTCTCACTTCTCAGTCAAATGTAACTGTGATTCAGATGCCTGCGCTCTAATTGCACAGGAGTTTGGGAACTGATTTTCTGGATTCTTCCTGATAAAAGCAGGACTCATAAAGCTGGAATTGCCCAAATAGAGCAAAGACGGGTTAAAAAGTTGCCAGGCGGCTAGGAAACATTGCAGTTATCTATTTCACTCAACCCCTGAGCTAAGCCAAGGCCAACCAACACCATAATGTGAAGCACAGTGTCAACTACAACAAAATTCTCTGCCCAACATAATTCAGCTCCCTCTCAAGCAAGCCAAAACGACTCCTCTGCCTGAAATGGGTAAAACTCAAACTCAAACAGGAGTGGGTCCTCAGAAGTAAAACAATAAAACAAAAAAAACCCCACAAAAATAATTGTAGCCATCTTATCTTTTACTGGAGAAAACTGGCAAGCAGTGTTTATGGTAAAAAATCTTCAGGGGGCATTAGTTCGGTAATCAAGGGATTATCAAAGATGGGATGGGTACCTCTACCTTCTGGCTAGCTCATCCCTTAGTCTCATGCAGGAGAGAGGAGCTATCCCAGAATCTTCTCTCCAGCCTCCTCTCAAGATAAGAGACGTTGGATTCAGGGTATCACATCTCTGGGAACAGGGCTGCCTCCTCATAAGGCCTCAGGACACGGTTGTCCAGAGCATCACGTTGTGGGCCCTAAGCTGTGAGCACTGACTTTGCTGTGTTGGGCAGCCCCTACCTAGCCAGAGAGTAGAGCTCCCTGTCAGAGCTCACAGCCTCCCAGTTTCTCTCCGCTTCCATTTCCCCCCTAAGCTACCCTCTGGAAAAGAGCACAGTCAAGTGTGAGGGTCATTCATTCTTATCTGTTCCCCTTGGACTCCTGGCAGCCCTTAAAGGTCCCTCAGAGAGGGTGTCCTGTGACCAGGTGTGAGGATGCTGCCCGTAGTCTCTCAGGTACTGGCAGGGGATCTGGTACTAGAACTCCATTCTCTACTCTCCCATGATGGCACCTCTTGTTCAAGGATATTTGCATTTAATAGGGGACAGAGACTTGAGCCAAGGGGTTGAGTCACCTCTTGTGCAATGTCGCCCACCTTTGAGTCCTCGTGCTAGGGAATGCTGAGTAACACAGTGCTCCCCCTGGAAGCCACAAGGAGGTAATGTGGCAGTGAGCAGAGCGGGCAGCCCCGGGGCATCTCCATCTGCCTGAATGCCTGTCGCCCTCCACTCCCAGGGCTGGGGGAGGAAGGGAGCCCGGTGGAGGTTCTTCAGAAACCTCACTTTCCAGGTCTTCCCATCATGGGAAGCATGCAAAAGATGCTTATCTTTCACTCCACACCTCCGGGGAAATGCCAGCCCTCTGTCCCACTGGCCAAGTTCAGTTTCTGTGACCATCTGAGCTTAGCAAAGCGTGTGCTAGAGGAGGGGAAATCTATGGGATTTCAAGTTTCCTCCTGTCTAAAATGAGGGACTGGTACGACACGATCTTTAAAGCTCTCCTGGGCCAGGCTCTGCGACCTGGGAGAAGGCTGGCAGAGGCGGGATGACCGTGGAGGAGACACGAACGGGCTGTGAGGAAAGACGTCTGGGCCGCACTGCTCACAGTCCTTCTCTTCCGTCTGTTTCCTTCTCACCCCAAACATGCTCTAGCTTCTCCTTCCGCTGAAATGTTGCAGGAAACCGTCTCTAGTACCAGTCGGAGTACTTCCTATCCTTTTCCCCTTTGTGCTTTCTGCACTACAGCAGCTCCTGAGAGCTTCTGGCAACACAAAACCCTGGGGAGAGGCCACGGAGGGTGGTGCTTACACACGAGGACAGCAGCTCGTGAACAGGATCCACCGTCTACTGAAGCAGATAAACGTGCATTCAACACGCATTCAGGCCCACTTCTTTGGATCCACCTACTTCTCATTTTGCAAAATGCTTCTAAGTCCCTAAATTTGTTGTAACACCTCAGGTAAAGACTAGAAGGAGGGGTGACATCTGGGGGACAGAGGTAGAAGAAATACAAATACCCATGAAAGTGTGAATTCTTGGTGGGAATTATCGGTGCGAAGAGGAAACAGGAGGAGAGACCAGAGTAGTGATGGTATCGATTGGTGCGTCGGTCTGCACGTCTGTGATGCTAAAGCAGGCTCAGTGAAAAGTAATGGTAGTGCTAATATTTGCTCTGTTGGTTGTGTGCCAGGTACTTTACACAGAATGTTCCGTTTGTTCCCCATGACAACTCTGCAAAGTAATATCCCCTTGTTGAAGAGAGAGGATTTGAAGTCAGAGAGGTTAAGCTACTTGCTGAAGGCCTCGCCTGTTAGTAAGTGGTGGTGTTTGGAATTGAACCTGAGCAGTCTGATTCAGAGACCATGCTTTTCACTTCTACTATGTGTGCTTTACTGTTTCCTCACAGAGAGGCTCCATTTGGGAGCGTGGAGAGAGAGAGAGACTCACAGGGACTCCAACGAGGCTACAGGCATGTGGACAGGACTGGTGTTTTCTGCACAGAGAAAGTTAGGAGCTGGGGAAATCCCCCTTACCCTAAGGCCCATTGCTATTTAGGAAATGCTGCACAGGCATGATCTTAGTCAGTGTAGGCTAATGGGGCAATAACCAACTCTGTATCCTAACAGCTGAACACAAAAGTTTATTTCCTCCTCTCATAAACTCTAAGCAGACAGTCTCCTGCTCATGCAGCTCTGGGCTTCTCCTCCACGCAGTGACTCTGGGCGCCAGGCTCCTGCCCCTTAGAGCTTCTAGGTGGGAAGAAAGTGAGGGAAGACATGCTGGCTACTTAACCACCTCAGCGAGAAAATGTCCCATCACTCTGTCTCATATTTCACTGGTCAGAATGAATCACCTGGGGAGGGTTGGGGGTCTCAGAAATGTAGACCCTGGATGGTTAGCTGCTTTTCAATAGCCACTATTCACTCTGGAAGGAGACCATGACTCTTCAGAGGTCACTAGCCATTTCTGTCCCAAACACACTCGAGAGAAAGCATGGAGAGTGATATGATCACCTGGAACATGCCTGTGAATGGCTCCTGAATGTTGGCATTGTATGGGCTGCACTGGAACTGGAATGCTCTAGAGCCTTAGATGGGGTGCTTCTCCTAAGGAGCAGGTCCAGGAAGTCAAGCCCATTCCCTAGGCACCTGTAGCCTGCTGAATCTTGGCCTAGGGGCTTAGATCAGAGTCTACCCTCACGTGTGGTTCAGTGTCACTGAACCTGACCCCAAAGGCAGCCTTGCCAGGGAACTGGTTTCTGAAAGCAAGACCAACCTTCCTGTGAGTTTAGCTAGAATCAGTCACATCGGGTCACATGACATAGTGAGGTTTTTAATAAGCTCCTACTGACAGGCTGCTCTGGGAGTCTGGGCAAGAAAGACTGAATCCCAAGATCTAAATCCTCAGACTAAAGACATTTACAGAAAGCATTTGAATAAATGTGGCTGTCAGAAGGAAAAGGGGCCAGAAAAAAGGGTGGACAGATTCTGAGCAAAAAAAAAAAAAAAAAAAACCTCACCAGCCTGTTCTCAAACTCATATTTCAAATTCCAAGTTTTTATGTCTTTTTTTTCCCCCCAAATTGTCACTAATTATGGATTGTGTGTCCCGTGGAAGTTTGTTAGTATTATTAGCTTTGGGGAGGGGTTTCCTGCTTCTTCGCCATATGCAACTGTTTATTTAGTCAGCTGGTTCTCATTTCCAAGTGCAGGTTCAATGGCCCAGCTAGAGGATAATGGGTCGAAATGTCTCCAACGAAACTTGAATAAATAAATAACTCTGATATTTGTTCTTCAGGAGTAGACGAATACAGTATTGGATCCACAGGGACTAACCTGGCCCCTCTTTAGGAAAATGCCCCTGGATGGAAAGAACAGTGGATTTGAAAACTTGAGTTGTAGATTTGTTGAAACGCCAGCATTCTTTCTGTACATCTGACACTTGGTACTTGGAAAATGGTCTATGACTACTCTTCAAAATACCCCTCAAAGGAAAACTGCAAAATTTCCCTTAGTTTCCAGATGAGGAAACAGGCTCTGGAAAGACAGTCATCTCTCCCAAGGTCACAGAAAGGGCATGAACTTGGAGATCACAGGCCCCAATTTCTCACCCAATTTCCCACTCTGGTCAATCTCACCTTCATGAGGCCATTTTTCCTACCAAACGGCCAAAAGGACTGAAGGGTGGGCTCACAGAGACCTAGTGAGTTGCTCTGAGACCTTTTAGAACAATTGTAGGATTTTCCACTTGAAATTGGTGCTCAGTGCCTTAGTGTTGAGCCTGTAAGCTGTCACATTCAAAAGCCTCCACAAAGCAACATTTTTCCTTTACTTGCAACCCTTCTTTCCCCACCAGCCTTGCTACGCCCGCTTTATGCTCCTCTGGCCCCATTGTCCCTCCGCTGTGACCCTCTCCATCTCCCCCTGTTCCAGCACTCCAGCATCCTCGGCTGTCCTCCTGCTGCCTCCTCCCCTCCACACTGCCTTTTCCGGGAGGCCCAGTGCCCCCTCTGCACAAGCACAGCCAGGCTGAGCAGATGGGCTCGGGCAGGCGGGGGCCTTGGGGCCCGGACTCTTGTGCGTGCCAGTGTGCAGGTGTGGGCCGGGCCGGAAGAGGCTCGGCTGCTCCAGCAGGTCAGGGGGCAGGCAGTCTAGCAGGGCGGAGGTCACGGCCGTGGACTCGGGAACAGATAGATGGGACTCGGAACCAGAGGTGGTGTCAGAGGCAGCCGGAGAGCAGACGTAGCTGTGTGTCGTGGAGAAGGGCACTCCGGACATGCAGTCAGAAAGCCTGCCTCCAGATCCTGCCCCTGACAATTTCCATCTGTGTGACTTTGGGACAAACTTCTCTGAACCTTGACTTCCTCATCTCTAAAATGGAGGCTATACCCCAACATTAGCAAGTACTTACGCAGCTCTTCAGATATCCCCGATGTCACTCTGAGCACTTTACGTACGTGAATATACCTAGTCCTGACACTGGCACTCTGGACTGTGTACTTTCATGAGGCTTACTGTATAGTTACGGAAACAGGCACAGAGAGGTGGACCATCTTCCCCAGGGTCTCATGGCTTGCGGAAGCTGAACTGGGATTTGAACCCAGCAGACTGACTCCATTCTCTCACCGAGTGACTGTGAGGTAATCTTCATCAAGTTGCTAGCTCAGTGCCTGGCATAGATTAAACACCCAATACAGATTTAGAGATAAAGGAGGCTTGATGCGGGGGACAGGTATGGATGGGGTCAGGACAAGACCAGCAAAGGGAAGAGGCTGAGTAGCACATGTGGAGAGACAAGCCAGACTGGAGGGTGAGAGGTAAGCTTCACAGACAGACCAAAGTGGGGGTTTGGGTTTGAACTAGGCCCAAGGTCTCAGCGTAGCTGTCACTTCTTCCGAGAAGCCTTCCTGATCTTGCATGACTGAATTAGGAGCGCTTCCTCTCTAGTGGATCCTTCGGCATGGGGAGCAGGCTCCTGTGGAAATGCATGTACTGCCCTGTAATCACTCAGACTTGCTTATTCTCCCTACTGTGGGCTCAGCAGTGACTTTGGCCTGCTCACCTGTGCACCCCAAGGGCCTGGCGTCTAACCTGACACATATCCGGTCTCGAGAGCTCTACTTAGAAAAATGAAGGAATGAACAAACAGGCACAAACGGTGTCTGAGCAAGCAGACTGACAATATTGTCTCTTGTCCAAGCATTTCGATTCGCACGGCAGTGAGGCCCACTGAGAAGCCCACTCAGCCGTCATTCCCACTCCAGGCCTGGGTAGGTCAGGGTGACATGACTGTGGGATCTGTGGGGTATGTGGCTGGGCCTTGCAGCGAGGCAGCAAATAGCTACTAACAGCTAGGCTACCTCAGGGCCTGAGGGAGGACCCGCGAGCAGTGTATCTTTGGACTTCTATCTTCAGACTTCTCTGCCACCCCTGGCCCAGACAACCGTGACCCAGGAGAGTGACCAGAGCAGCTGGGAATGGTCCTGGGGAGTCACCCTTCTAAGTCCTTTCCCCTCTTAGGATCCCCAAGGCTTTCCAAGAGGGTTTACCTCATGTCTGGAGAGAGAGTACCTGAAATGCTCCTCTCAGCAGACTTTTTAAGTAGTTGCTTTTCTTACCAAGGCCCATCCCCCAAAAGGCAGCCACTGGGGCCACCCACCCCAGTCCCAACCCGGACATTCTGGGACCTCCTTCCTCATTAACACAAGCCCCTCCTGCTCCGTCCAAGCCTGGGGCTTGTGGAAGCAGCCCTCTCAGGGGGATCTCCATGGGAACCTCAGGGGGAATTCCAAGCGCCACAGATTGCCTGCCATCTGAACTTGGCCTCTCACAGTTGCTCAAGACTGCGGGCACACTGATTGGGAGGCAGCACAAAACACTTGGTTTGCTTTCCCCAGCACTGTTGCCTGGGCCAACCCCCTGTGCTCAGAAATGCCTTATTGTATAAGCTGCAGGCCGGCAGGCCAAGATGGAATAGGTTTGGGCACAGAGTGTAAACTCAATGTATAATCACCTCCCGGGCCTGAGGTCAATTGTTATGGTTTGACTTTGCAGCTTCCATCAGGCCGTGCTCTTTTTACAAAGCAAGGCAGGCAAAACCGTAGCTGCTAGAGCACTGTGCACAATTTCCAGACTTGGCCCTTCCCAGCTGGGAAAAATCTGGACTAGGGGCAACCTGTACTCTTTGCGCCTCCTTTTCTCGATGCGCGATATAGCAGGAAACACAGGTCAAAACAGTCATTGTGCCGGAGAGATTCAGAGATCTCTCTTGTTGGCAGAGATCAAGGGCTTCCTGATAATCTGTTCTCTGGAAAACACAGGGCAGGGAACGTTCCAGGCAGCCCGCCGATATCCCACAATAATGAACATTCTCAGTAAAAGAAACAATGTGGCCAGGGGCTGACTGAGGCTGGGGGGGCAGGCATGGGGTGGGGGTGTGGGGGTGAGAGTGTGACACATCTCCATAGTGCTCTTGACCAGGTGGGGGTCAGGCCAGGCTTGGATCAAGTGAGGATCCAGCCTCGATCCAGCCGGGCAGGGCTGCTGGCCTCCCAGGCATGACCTGAGGGCAGATGGGGCTTCACGACACTACTAAGCCTTAGAGCCCAGTCCCAGTTCTACTCCCAAGACCTCAACGGGTCACTGACCTACGGAATTGGAGGGGACAGTATCTGCTCTGCCTTCAGGGCGGTCACGAGGTTTCAGCTTAATGACCGTCACAGCTCCTAAGCTCCTGTTTCTTCACTCTAAATGCCCTTCTGCCTCTGTGACGCTGGGGACTCTGTAAACCATAATTGTCCTTTGCCCGCTGCTGCTGACCAGATGTTGCCAGTGGTGAGTAGTAGCGGCAAGATGAGGGTGCGATAAGCAAGGCCCCTTCAGTGCAAACTTGAAGGGGCCACTCACTCTGCCAAGCACCGTGCACCTGCACAACCCTCCAGAAAGGCCTGCAGAGAGCCGGACTCCGTGCTGTTCCCTACCGCCTGTGATTTACAAGCACATACCTCCAGCTCGCTTACGGAGAGCCAACCTCCTGTACGTTCCCTGGTATTCGTTTTAATGACTTAGTTGTTGGTTTTTTTTTTTTCTTCTTTGCCTTCCAATGACAAAAGACAAGCTGCCTTTCATCTGTGAGGGAGCATTCAGGGCTTCAGTATGGCTGTGGACATTCCTGAGGGTCGTGGGGCTGGGGAAGTCCTCGCTTCCTGTCTCTGGAGGAGTTGAGCCTTGGTTTGAAAGGAGGGCAAGAGGCTTCTCTTGTTGTCAGTGGCGCCCACGTGCCCACATCTGGCCTACGTTGGTCTGCCAGAGGAAAACAAGCAGAGTGAAGGACAGATGAGCTGTCAGCAAGGATGGCTTGGAAGAAGGAAGGAAAGGAAGTCCAACTTGCTATGAACAACAACAAAAAAAGAGTCACCTGGAGTTCAGAGGAGTTGTCTTGCCAAGAGCAATCAGCCGTCCCTGTGGGCATTATTATCCCCAGTTTCCATGAAACCATGATTCCATCTGGTTTAAGGAAAACAAAATCTATAGTGTTTAATGACTTTGTTCCCATAATAACACTAAATGACCAAACAACATCTTTCTTGCTCTGTTTGGAGAAAAATACAAACCATTCTCAATGGAGTGATGTTTAAATATGAAACTCACTCTGATTCACCTCTGCCTCCCTCACCCCCAGACCTATTGCTCTAACCAGTATTGACATAACAGATGCCAAATCATTAAGCTGTTGATATTATGTTCTGGGGCATCTTGGTTACAACAGTGCCATGATCTTTGTGTCTGTATTCCATCTGAGGCCTAACTCCGGCTAGCCAAATCCCACAGACAGCAACACAGGGCCAGAGACTAGAGCACGCAGTGGATGTTTTTCCATGCAAGAAAATGATAGTAACAGACCAAACCTAATAGCTTTCAGAAAGGTTCCTTATCTACACTTGTAATTTAGGAATATATTCTTTTTGTCAATAGTACTGTATTAATTTGCTGTGGCCGCTGTAGCAAGTACCACAGATTAAGTGGTTTAAACAACAGAAATTAAATTTTCATGGGGTGCCTGGGTGGCTCAGTTAGTAAAGTGTCTGCCTTTGGCTCAGGTCATGATCCCAGGGTTCTGGGATCGAGCCCCGCCTTAGGCTCCCTGCTCAGTGGGGAGTCTGCTTCTCCCTTTCCCTCTGTGTTCTCTCTCACTCTCTCTCTCAAATAAATAAACAAAATCTTAAAAAAAAAAGAAATTAAATTTTCACAATTCTTAAGGCTAAAAGTCCAAGATCAAGGTGTCAGCAAGGTTGGTTTCTACTGAAAGTTTCTTTTCTTGTCTTGCAAATGGCCACATCCTCCCTACATCTTCATGTGGCCTTTCCTCTGTGTTTATAACCTAATCTGCTCTTCTTGTAAGGATTCCAGTCATACTGGACTAGGGCCCACCCATGTGGCCTCCTTATGCCTTCCTTACCTCTTGGAAGACCCTATCTAGAAATACACTAACATTCTCAGGTACTGGGGGCTAAGACTTCAAAATATGAATCTGGGGGTGGGCGGACACAATTCAGCCCATGACAAATACTTGGGATGATAACTGCAGTTATAGCTAATGTTTCCTGTAGTGTTTGGAACTGTAATAAACACTCAACTTGAATCTAATCCTTAAAAACAGTTTTATATGGTAGATGTCATCACTGTTCTCATTTTATAAATTAGTGACAAAGGCTTTAAGAGGTTGAGTGACTTGCCCAGTGTTACATTACTAGGAAGTATGGAATCAGAAGTATGAAGTAAGACATAATGTGAACTCAGGTCTGCCAACTCCAAAGAAATCCAACTTTCAGAGGATCCTGCAACTATTTCCCTTTCCAGAATATTAATGAAAACAATTTACTAACCCTTAGCACATATATACATTGAAGAGAATAAGGTGAAATATCTTTGGAAGAAAAATAATGTCTTGGATATGTCAAATTGTGAAGGAAGAATATGATATATGCCATTTCTGGATGATAACTGTTTTCACAATTGAGAAGTATTTTAAAGACTAAGCTAAAGGGGAAAAAAAAGAGCAATGAATAATTAAACTTTATTTGTTGACGTTCTTGGCATTGCATTCAAAAACAAATCCATTTTGGAGAAAACCCCAAATCTCAAGAACACATTTTGTACTATGAAATTTGAACCTTACACAAAGACAAGAACAAGAGCTAAGTCAAATAGGTAAGAAACATCTATGTTTATTTTTCTCTACTTGAAATATTAAATCACATCTATCTCTACACCTATCTCAATATTATCTGGTCTAACTCCTTCATTATCCTTGCCAATCTCAAGATTCCTGTTTATCGTAATTTACTTTAAAAAGTTTATCAGTGTAAGGAGGACATGTGATGTAATGAGCACTGGGTATTATATAAGACTGATGAATCACTGACCTCTACCTCTGAAACCAATAATACATTATATGTTAACTAATTGAATTTAAATTTAAAAAAGTTTATCAATGATCCAACTGTGTCATTTTAAACATTAATATCTATTTTACCTATTTTTTCTTCTGTCCTGCTACCTGACCCATCCTAGCTGGATATTAGTTAGCCAACTTTTTTTTTTTAAGATTTATTTATTGATTTATTGATTTATTTATTTATTTGAGAGAGAGAGAGAGAGAGAGAGAGAATATGAGTGGGGTGAGGGGCAGAGGGCGAAGCAGACTCCCTGCTGAGCAAGGAGCCTGATGCAGGGCTCAATCCTGGAACTCCGGGATCATGACCTGAGCAGAAGGCAGAGGCTTAACCAACTGAGCCACCTAGGCGCCCCTTAGCTGGCTAATCTTAACAGGAAATGAGTACCTATGATCTGAAATGATTCTTGAACTAAATATTTCGAACATTCCAGATAAACCCAAATTGAGTTTCATCCAAAATGTTAGCATCACTCAGCAAATGTGGCTGGTATTTGACTTAACTAGTTAATGTTAGCCATAGTTCTGTAATTAGCAGCAATGAATATGCCATTATCTTTGCGAAAAAAAAGTATACATCCAACATCTCTTGTACATTGTTTTATCAAAGTTACTATAAAAAGATGGAGAGATTTAGTGTTATGCCCCTAAGAGACAATAGAGGCAATAACTTAAGATCAATAGTCTACCTTGTATATATTCTGGTTGAAGATTGGAACTGGCATAAATTGATATTAACCTGCTACGCTTGAATTTATCCACAAAAAGTGTCTAAAGAGTGAAATAGAGAAAAAACACTAATTCCAAAACCCAAGCCTTCAACCTGATTTGAACATAAATCCACTTAATGTTGAGTTCCTGCCTACATAAGGCACAGTAGCTACTAAAAACATCTGATAGAAGAATTAAGTGACCCAAGTCCATAGCGGCTACATCGAGACTTTAACTGCAACAGACATTAATCAACAAACCCCATGAGGAAAAACAGTCCCTTTCTAATAAAATCAATATTGCTTTTTAAAATCATAAATAATGCAAAGCAGGGCCAATGTCAACAGTCGTTTACCACAAAGATACACAGGTTCACAATTTTACACAACAAAAATACCATCCTATGCCCAGTTTCTATCAGTAGGGGAAAGGGGTATGTTGCTGTTGGCTCTATTTTCGGGACAACCTGGGAGGTGAGCTGCATATATCCCATTTACTGTCCAGCATGGAGAACCAACCCCCTGCCTCCTCAAGCACATTCTAATCTCCAAACCTTCTCCCTCTACACATTGTAATTCTCAAACCCTCATTATACTCCCCTCAACACTTGAGGTTACCTTATTATCCCCCTCTTGCCATACTGTGAGCTCTAGGAAGGCAGGTGGCAAGTGTTTTAACTTTCCTAGCTATTTAGTCTAGTGTAGCAGTCATTCCAGAAATGCGTGTTCAATAAATGAATGAATTATAAATTAGTCTCTTTTTAAACCATGTGCAATCCCTGCAATCTGCTATAGGATAAACCTTTATTCCCACATAGGATTTCTTTCCCTGGTAATAACATTTCTAATGACAGACTATGTCTTTAAAATGCATTGTTTTTGTTGCTAGTATGATCACAGTACACATTCAGCTACTTTGCTAAATATTAAACTGACTTGTTTATTAACTAAAGTTAAATATTTTCAGTAATCCAAAGTGACCAAATCTCTGGAGTATATAAAGAAATGTACTCAAAGAACAAATATTCTTTTTAACTCTTCCAAGAAGAGAATGTGGGGGGACACTGAATAATTACTCTTGGATCTTGCAATGTGACTCAGATTTTAGGAGCAATATGACACAGTGAGGGCAGGACTGTCATGTGGAAATCCCCCCAAATGGGTACTTGTGGCCCAGCCCAATGTGAAATTTCGTGGCATGGCATGGACCTGTTGCTAGGCAGCCCTGATGATGGGACCATGACTCTCTGCCTCAACAAAGCTGTGCTCCAGCCCAAATAAACAACCCCACTGCCTTAAGCAGGCAAACGGCTGTCAACACAATATTTTCACTCTGCTCCAAAAACCTACCATTTCCAACCTTGGAAAGTACACAGTGCTCTCTTGCTGAGAGGAATCTGCTGCTTAAAGTCAGAGGAAACATACTTAAAAGCGAAGAGGTCATGGACCATCTAACACTCAGGACCCAACATCCAGAAAACAAGACCACCATTTTGTGGGGTGCCCGGGTGGCTCAGTCATTAAGTGTCTTCCTTCAGCTCAGGTCATGATCCCAGGGTCCTGGGATTGAGCACCACATCGGGCTCCCTGCCCAGCGGGAAGCCTGCTTCTCCCTCTCCCACTGTCTCTCTCTCTGTCAAATAAATAAGTAAAATCTTAAAAAAAAAAACACAAGACCACCATTTTGTGCTTGAGTGTTAGTTTTTCTGTTGCACCCAAGTGAGAAGTACTGAATGCGGGTGTTTGTATATATTCCTCTCACATTGTAATTCCGTTTGCCAGTGGCCTTGACCAGTTGGGCAGTTTCTGTGAAGCAACCAACTGTGTGCACTGACTGAACCTAACTGGGATGCTCTGCTCAGTTGGCCTGCTTTTAACTTAGAGTCTGCTCTAGGGTTTGAAATCCTGATCTTGTGGCAGAAACTTCTGAGGAAAAGACAGTAAGGGGGGCAAAATCAGGCCCCTTTCATGTCCCCCCTGTCTCTGCCAAGATCCTAAGAGATAGATTCTAGATGTAGCACTCCTTGAGATGTGAGCTGTTATATTGTTGGTGTTCCCTTAAGCTGTTTTTGAGTAATTCCCCAAAAAAAACCAGGAAGCTCTCATTTTTTTCCTCTTCTATCACACATACATACATGCATACACACACACTCACACATTCTCTACCTTTGATTCTGCATTTTTTTAATTAATATTTTTCATAAAATAAGTCAGTATTTTATGTTGCTCAGATTGTGTGATGGTTCAGTGGGTATTCAGGTAGGTCAGTGAAACCTGGCATAGTGCTGTGTGGTGGTTTTAAAATATGTCCATGAATTCTTTGACATGCCTTGCTTCAAAAGATAAAACCTAATTCCTCTCCTCTTGAGTATGGGCCAGATTTAGTAACTTGCTTCGAAGGAATACAACGTGGCAGAAATGATGCTATGTGACTCTGACTTTAGGTCATATAAACAATAGCTTCTGCCCGGCTCTCTCTTGGCTTGCTTTCTTTGGTGAACATCAACCACCATGTTTTCAGGACACTTAAGTGGCCCTTTAGAGAGGCCCAGGAAGAGAGGAGCTGAACCTGGTGCCAATAGCTGGTATCAACTTGCCAGCTATATGAGTGAGCTTTCTTGGAAGTGGATCCTTCAGCCTGGAAGCCTTCAAATGATTTCCATCCCCTGACATCTTGACTGCAACCTCATAAGACATCTTGAACCAAAACCACCCAAGCAAACTACTCCCAAATTTCCGATCCATAGAAATGATGAGAAATAGTAAGTGTTCGTTGTTGTTTGTTTTTTAAAATTTTAATTCCAGTATAGTTAACATACAGTGTTATATCAGTTTCAGGTGTACAATGTAGTGATTCAACAATTCTCTGCATGACTCAGTGCTCATCAAAAGTGTACTTTTTAATCCCCATCACTTATTTCACCCATCTCCCCACCCACCTACCCTCTGGTAACCATCAGTTTGTTCTCTAAGTTAAGAGTATGGTTTTTTTATTTGTCTCTATTTTTTCTTTGTCCATTTGTTTTGTTATTCGGATTCCTTTCTCTTTATTTTTTGCACATCTACCACTGGTTTTTGATTTGTGGTTACCATTAGATTTGTATATAACATTTTATGCATATAGCAATCTATATTAAGTTGATGGTCACTTAAGTTTGAACCCATTCTTTACTCTTCTCCCCCTCATGTTTTAGGTAAGTGGTGTCATACTTTACATCCTTTTATTTTGTGAATCCCTTGACTGATTGTTATAGACATACTTTTACTGCTATATACTATAGACATATTTTTTACTGCTTTTGTGTTTTCTATTTTTCTTACTCCTACTTGTGTACTTTCCTTTCTGCTCAGAGTCCCCTTTCACGTTTCTTGTAGTCCTGGTTTAGTGGTCATGAGTTCCTTTAACTTTTGTTTGTCTGGGAAACTCTTTATCTCTCCTTCTATTCCGAATGATAGCCTTGCTGGATAGAGTATTCTTGGGTACAGATTTTTCCCATTCAGCCACTCGCTTCTGGTCAGAAAAATTTATGCTGAAAAATCAGCTGATAGGTCCCTGGGGGGTTCTCTTGTATGTAACTGTTTTCTTTTCTCTTGTTGCTTTTAAAATTCTCTCTCTATCACTAGTTTTTGCCATTTTAATTACTCTGTGTCTTGGTGTGGACCTACTTGGGTTGATTTTGTTAGGGGCTCTCTGTGCCTCCTGGATCTAGATTTCTGATTTCCTTCCTCAGATTCAGAAATTTTTCAGCTATTATTTCTTCAAATACATTTTCTGCTCCCCTTTCTCTCCTCCTTCTGGGATCCCTGTAATGTGAATGTTACTACACGTGATGGTGTCACTTAATCTATCTTTATTTATTATTATTTTTTTCTCTCTCTTGTTCAGCTTGATTGCTTTCTTTTACTCTGTCCTCCGGGTCACTGATCCACTCTTCTGATTCCTCTAGTCTACTATTTATTCCTTCTACTGTATTTTTAATTTCAGTTACTGAATTATTCATCTCTGATTGGTCCTTTTTTGTTTTCTATCTCTCTGTTAAGGGTCCCACTGATGTCCTCCACTCTTTTCTTAAGTCCGTTGAGTATCTTTATGATCATTATTTTAAATTCTCTATCAGGCATATTATTTATCTCTGTTTCATTTGGGTCTCTCGCTGTGATTTTGTCCTGGTCTTTCATTTGGGACATATTCCTCTGTCTCCTCATTTTGTCTAACTCTCTGTTTCTGTGTTAGGAAAGTCAGCTATCTCTCCTCTCTTGGAAAGTAGTGGTTTTAGGAAGAAGAGCTTCCTACAGTGCCCTGCAGTGTAATGTCCCCTGTTCACCAGAACTTGGCACTTCAGGGTTTCTCCTATGCATGTTGTGTGAGCCCTGCTGTTGTGGTTGTGCTGCTTTTATCTTCAGTCTAGTCATCAGCAATAGCTGTCTTTGCCTTTTGTGGGCAGGGTTTTGTCCCTGTGTTGTTAGCGTCAGTCTGGGGCTACCTTGGACTTAAGCTGAGACAGAAAGATCTTTGTTAGAGATGCAGTAGTACTGAACTACAGGAGAACATAGGAACAGGGCACACAGTGCCAGCAAGGTCCTTGCTGGTGGGAGGGACCTGCAGGTATTGGGGATTGAACCATATCAAGTTGGAGGGGATGGATTTGCAGAAGAGCATGGGAGCAGGTCCCACAGTGTTAGCAAGATTTGCATGGGTCTGCTGTGAGAGGGGACCTGGAGCTGGAGGAGGCATGTCTGCAGGAGCATGTGGGGGTGGGCACACAGTAGTCACAGTGCTGGTTCCCACAGGTGTCTGTGTGTTTATGCTGGAGGGCAGGGGAGGAAAATGGCACCCAACAGCTCCCTTTTCCCGGGGAAGTCTCCCAGTGACCCCCTGCCCTTCCAGCACATGCTATTAGATGAGTAAACAACTCTCCCTCCTGTATACTCCGAGCAGTTTTCAAACTGCTGCTTCTATGCTGTATCTCCATGGGGCTATTCGTTATGCTGTCTCTTTAAAGCAAGGACTCAGGTTCCTCTTACCCTCCTAGCTCTCCCACGAGACTGCTGATTTTTAAAGTTCCAGGTTGTAAGCCCCACTGCTTGTAAGAACTCATGAAATTTAGCCCCTCTGGTTTCAAAGCCAAATGCTATGGGGATTTGTCTTCCCTTTGCAGGTTCCCTGGTGTTAGAGTCTGTTTCTCTCCCCTCACTTTGCTCATGGTGTCCCTCCCTTCTGTATAGTCTCGCAGTTCTATTTAGTTCCCAACCCATCTCTGCCCTTCCTACCTTCTTCCATATGGCCTTTTCTCTACATTTAGCTCTGGAGAGTTTGTTCTACCAGTCTTTTGGTTGTTTTCTGGGTTATTTACACTGATGTGGGTGTCTTCTAGTTGTATCTGCAGGATTAGGTGAGCTTAGGATCCTCCTACTGTGCCATCTTCCCTGGAAGTCCAATGTTTGTTGTTGTTTTAAGCCACTAAGTTTTGAGTTAGTTACACAGAAATATATACTCGTTGACACTCCTTCCTCCTGTGCCCCTTACAAACAACACCGATTGATTATGGAACTCTTATCCCCTGAGCCAGGACATGGCTTTGTAACCCTTCACACATTGCATTAGGCTGCCAGCACTATAAAAGATGAAACCCATTTGCCAGCACTTGTCATGGGGACAAACTAGAACTGTTGAACATTCAATCCAACATTTTAGAAAATTCCCTTTTACTATTAATTATAAATGAAGACTAACTTTAGCAACCCTTTTATTACAATGTAGATGCTATTTACACAGTATTTACAATAGTGCACGGATAAAAATTATGGCCTATGGAGAATGATGTTTGTGTGTGTGATCCTGGTCTGTTTCCAATGGTCTTTTCAACTTACTCTACAAAAAGCAGGAGTCATACAGTAGCTCAAGAATTTGGTCAAAGTGGATTTTGTGTGTGTAACCCAGTTGCCCAGGCCACAGTAATATAGAGGTAAAAATAATGTCACTATCAGAAGTATAGCTTGGGAGTGACACCAGCAAAATGGTGGACTAGGTAGCTGTAAGCTCTTATTCCCCCAAAGAAACACATCACACACACCACACACACACACACACACACACACACAAACAAGCTGAAATTTTCAGAACCAAGTTGTCAGAACTCTAGAAAACATCCAAAGGTTTACAGCAATTAACTAAATGCAAAATCAAAAAAAGGCAACTTGACAATGATAGGAAAATTGTGTGGCATTTTTGCTTGCTCTGGCCCCACTCCCTCCCCAGTGTGAAGGTGGTCTTGAAGAGATGGCAGCCTGTGTTCCCTTTGTTCACACACTATTGTGTATGTCCATTCTATCCTGTCTGGAGGTTACCAAAAGATGCTTGTCTTAGTTTTGCCTAACTCAGACCTCAGGCCAGAAAAGCAGTGGACATTGTTTCAGAATGTTGCTGGGTGAACTAACAACCTAACTTGAAGGTAGAACAGTTGAAAGTATCCAGTCTGAGAAGCAGAAAGAAAAAAAAAAAAGAAAAGTGAATAGAACCTAAGAGACCTGTGGGACACCATTAAATGGACCAACATATGCTTTATGGCAGTCCCAAAAGGAGAAGAGAGAGAGAGAGAGAGGAGTAGAAAGAATATTTGTGGATGCCCAAATTTGATTAAAGACATGAATCTACATACCTAAGAGAAAAAGAGAATCCCAAAAGCAACAGAAGTGACTTATCATACACAAGGGACCCTCAATAAGATAAATAGTTTCTCTTCAGAAATCATGGAGAACAGAAGGCAGTGGAGTGATGTATATTTAAAGTGCTGAAAGAAAAAAAGCCTGTCAACTGAGAATTCTATATCCAGCAAAATTCTTTCAAAAAATGAAGTAGAAATTAAGACACTCTCAGATAAAAAATAGAGTTATCAACATAATAAAGGGCATTTGTGAAGAGCCCATAGCTAATAACATAGTCAATAATGAGAACTGAAAGCTTTTTCCCTAAGATCAGGAACAAGACAAGGAGGCCTGTTTTCACTGCTGTTATTCAACATTGTACTGGAAGTTCTAGCCAGAGATACTACGCAGAAAAAGAAATGAAAGGCATCCAAATTGGAAAGGAAGAGGTACAAACTATCTCTGTTTTCAGATGACATGATGCTATATATAGAAAATTCCAAGGGATCCACAAGAAAGAAAGCTACTAGAGCTAATAGACAAATTTGGCAAAGTTTCAGGGTACAAAATCAACACATAAAAAAGTTGGGCCCTTGCCTTACACCATATGCAAAATTAACTAAAAATGGATTGGAGACCTACACTCCTAAGATAACACTCTTGGAAGGAAACAGGGAAAATCATTATGATTTAATGTCACTGAACTGGACACTAAAAAGTGGTTGAAATAGCAAATTTTATATATATATTATAGATATAAATATATATAATATATACAGATATATATCTATAATATATATAGGTCTCTCTATATATATAACCAAGATTTTTAAAAAATAAATTTTAAAAAGTATAGCTGAGCTAGAGGAAGTGGATCTTTTCCTCTCTCTGAGCATATTCTCCTAAAGCATTGCCTCATCAGCATTTTATAAAAGGTAATGTTGATATAACAATTACTAGGTCAGAAGGAAAACCCAATAGAGGAAACAAAACAAGTCCACTTGCTTACCCACCAACCAATAGGACAGGTCTCACCCCCTCAGGAGACCCAACCCTTACATGGCCTAGCCCCCCAAGGCTATGGCTCAGGTGACACTCTGAGGTCCTCAGATTTTTCCCTAAATAGATCTGACATCTCTAGAAAAAATGTCTCAGGTGTGCCTAGGTCATCCCCTCAGGAACCAATGGCTGCTGTTTTCCTCTTCTTGTCTCCCTACAGTCAAGTTGGCCTTGGAGGCTACTGCACCAAGACGTTGGCTCAGTTCCTAGTGCCCAGTTCTGGACTCCAGCAGACACCCAGGGGTGGGCAGGGGCTGGGGGGAGAAGTGCCTTTTGTTCCCCTATGCGTGGTAGGTTACAAGGTGACAAATCTGACTGCCTGATATGCTCTCAAAGACCAGCAGAGATTTTAGGAAGTTTTTTTTTTTAGTTTAGTCACTCCCTCCCCTGGAGCTCAGGCAGGAGGCCATGGGGACTAGGGTAGAGGGCCCTGGTGCAAGGGAGGGAGTCAGGCTATGTGAGAGACCCAGAGCTGTGCTTGAAAATACCTGTCTCCTCCAGCTTTGACCTACTGCCCTTTATCTAACTTGGGAACTTCAATTCCCTAACTTTCGCACAAATTCTCTCCCAGGAGTAGCCTCAGATGGTTGCGCATATGTAGCTATAGTGGACTGCCCTGCCAGTCCCCCAGACTTGCTTGGACAGACCTACATCCTGGGGGGCATCTTGTGTATAATCAATTGTTAAGGTTCAGTTGGCTTCCTGTGTGCCAGGCATAGGAGTAAAAGCTGTAGACATGCTAGTCTCCTTACTTTTTTTTTTTTTTAAGATTTTATTTATTTATTTGAGAGAGAGTAAAAGAGGGAGAGAAAGCACAAGCTGGGGGAGAGGGAGAGAGGGAGAGGGAGAAGCAGACTCCCTGCTGAGCATGGAGGCTGATGCGGGGCTCGATCCCAGGACGCCAAGATCATGACCTGACCTGAAGCAGGCACTTAATGGACTGAGCCACCCAGGTGCCCCTCCTTACTTTTTCTTTAATTAAAAAAAAAAAAAATCTGATGATGTTTATGATACCTGCATGTTTTGGAAAATGTGCAATGTACATTCAATGTACATACACACAAAAATTATATGTAAGATAAAAAACTTTACCTCTATCTTACTGCTTTTTATTTCATTTAATCCTCACAACAGTGCAGGGGGAAGATCTCATTGTTTCTGTTGTCAAGGCAAGGAAACCGAGGCTCAAAGAGAGGTTATGGAGCCTGCCCAAGGTCATGCCTAGGAAATGGATTTGCACTAGGAGAGCCAGAACTCCTTCTCATAAAGCATGAATCTCCTGAAGCTGAGATTCCAGCTGCATAAGTTACTGCAGAGCGTCCGGGAAGCTCAGAGGTTTCTTTTATAATATTCTATACTCAGATCTTGTGGAATTGATGATCCTGAAAAGAAGGAAGGGACCCCAACTGTTACTAGCCACAGAAACGGCTGCTAACAACTGTGGACCTTGGGCAAGATGACTTCCTATTTTTTTTTATATTGCAAAATGATTACCGCCATAGTATTAGCTAACACCTCCATAATTTCATGTAACTACCATTTCTTTTTTGTGGTAAGAACATTTAAGATCTACTCTCTTAGCAACTTTCAAGTATATAATACAGTGTTATTAATGAGGACTTCCTGATCTTAACTATAAGGATTGGACTAGTCTAAGGACCATTAGAGATAACATGTAATATGCTTAAAGAAATGCCAGGTACTAATACATTCTTGGAGATATCGGTTGCAGGACTAAATGGATGCTCCTCACAGGTCAAACATTCCCGGATTGCTCCCTTTTGGTATCTGAATGGTGATTATAGCTGGATCACTAATATGAGGGTCAAAGTGGGAAGCATCCCATCCACATAGTCAGGCACCTGAAAATTAGAGGGGAACACACCACCAGGGCCATAGTTAGGGTAGGAGTGTTAGCCCCAACAGGAGGAGTCATTTTGCTCCTCCTAAATTCTGCAATGGTTCTTGGTTTTGCCATTTTGATGTCTATCGCTCCAAAGCCACTTTTAAGTTTTTTCCAACTCTCCCGCACTCAAGGGGCTTGGGAGTTCTCTCTGAATCACAGGCATAAAGACCTGCCAGGAAGTCCCTGAGTTGTCTTTGTGATCAATTCCTTTCCCAACCAATTTTAAATCTTCCCAGGGGCCGCTTAGTGACTGCATGAGCAGCCTGCAGAACGGGGTGCCTGGCTTTGGGTATATCTGTTCAAGGATGCCATAAACTCTCTACAGCATACCTTTCTTCCAACAATCCTCAAAGTTCACCAGCAAGCATTAGAGAACATGCCTTCCGCTTAAAAGTCACCCCCAAAAGTTGACTTGCCTTCCCAGGTTCACAATGTCACCACGAGAACAACTCCAGCCCTCACAGCCCCATGTTGAGTAGATACCCTGCCCACCACTTCCACAACAACGTGGCCAGTCTCTGACTAATCCCCACCTTACAAATGATTCATAGATAAGAACAAGCTCATTTCGTCCCGCCACCTCCGCCACTGGAGTTCTCCCCAGCATTTCTCTGCTGCAGCCAGAGCCACCAGCAGCACCCTGTCCCCTTCTCAGGGCTCAGGGACTGCACACCGGTGCCTCCCTGGCCCCTCTTGGCAAGCGTCACTGATACCAAAAGGCAGTTGGGGCAAGTTTTCAGAGCAAGGGTTTGGGACTCAGGCAGGCCGCTGATCAAGTTTGAGTTCCTTCACTTGTTGGCTGCATGGCCTTAGGTACCTTTATTTATTTCTCTAGTCCTTGTTTTCCTCATCTGTAAAACGGAAAGATAACTGTACAAATCCCTTAGGGAGATTTTGAGTGTCGAATAACATGAGGCATAGAAAGCAGGTAGCGCACAGAAAGTGCTTTCTAAGAGCTAGCTATTAGTATCACTGTTAACACCATTAAAAATGCCCGAAGACTCAGCTCCACTCAGAGGCCTTAGTAACCCAGCCCACTGTGAACGCCCCAGACTTGTGCCCAATGATCTGCTCCCGCTGTCTCACACTGCACCCCGCTTGCTCACTCCCTCCAGCGAGGTCCCAGAACATTCCATCCTTCTTCCTGACATGGCACTGGTGCTTCTCTCTGTCTAGAATACTCTTCCTATTCTTACTCTTGTCTTCTCTTTTGCCTGGCTGACTTCCCCTCTGTTAGGTCTCAGCTTAGATGCCACTTCCCAGGGAAGCCTTGCTAAGCGCTCCCAGTCTCCCCCACCAGACCTGGTTAGGTCCCTCCTTAACGCTGTTAAATGCTTTATCTCTTTGGAACACTATCCATAATTATAATCATGTCATTATGAATTTAGCCATTATTATGTGTCTATCCCCCCTCCACCATAAACTATAGTTTCCATAGGGTAGGGATTGTGTCCATCATGGAGTCCTGTCACCTAGGAAATGGCTTGGCAGGTAGTGTGAATGAATGAGAGTAAGAAAAAAAGCAAGCTGGAGGGGGCCTGGGGGAAGGGATTGGGGAGGAAAGGAAGATTCTTGGCTACAATATGAACCATTCAAATTATAGCATTCTAGATCCTGGCCACACTGACTCAGCTCACAAAACTAGGCTTCTTCTGGATCTCAGCCATCCTTGTGGAGCCTAACACCAAACCAAGTTTTTCTAGACCTTTCCTTAGAGGATTAGATGCTGCTTCTAAACTCAGCAGGCAGTGCCTAAGGTCCTGCAGGGAATAAGCTAAACTCCTTGAAACATATCCAAGCCACCTGCCTGCCTTTGCATATTCCCTTCCACCTGGGTCCTCACCATGGTGCCACATCCCCTGATTAGCCACCACCCCATGAAGGCTGCCTGGACCTCAGCTAAATTCCTATGCCCTAAAGACATAAGATGCACCTCCAGACCCCACCCAGTGAAGCCCAGGTGTGGCTGAAGCCCCAGTAGGCCTCATGCTTCTGGTTCTAGACTCTGGGGGAGACAGGGCTCAGGCTCACCATTAGAACTTCTAGGGTAGTCGAGCAGCCAAATGAACTCTCAGTGTGACATCCTGGGGTCATTTCTCACCAACTTTCCATGGAATATCACAGAAATGTGACATTTCTATAAATTTAAAAAAATCATTTGAAAAATACCAATTTTTCATAAAATGTCTTACTTGCTTAGGGGTTATCTATCATAATGATGTTAAAGCAATCCATGTGCCAACCCTACCCCTGCTCAACACACACATATTTTAGTCTTACTACACCTATGCTAATTCCCAGGTACACCTTGGTTTCTTTGGAAAAATGCATGTGCAGATTCAATCAACCAACCTAAATAACAATCCTTGCAAACTCAGTCCTTGGTGAGTAGAGGATGCCCTGCCTATGCACCAGACTGGAGGCCTCCTTACAATTAAGAATGGGAGAAATTCCAGGAAGGATATAGTTCAGGTTCAATTTTAAAGTAATAAGACCAGTTTAGGGATGTGCTTGGGGAAATGGATCGCTCGCTAGGTGGAGCTCCTTTTGTCTTCCACAATACCCCACATCCACTCCCAAGTTTTTGTTCACGCTAATTCTCCTGAATGGGTTACCCGCTCGCTTCCCCTCCCCCTGGTTAGACTCAACCCATCTTCTAGGTCCGTCCTTGAAGCTGCCTGAAAACTTCTCCAGGTTGTACCTACCTGCCCTTCTGAACTCTTGGGGGCACTTAGCCCATGTCGCTGTCTCCACATGCTCTATAATAGTCTCATATACATTTCTCCAAATCACATTATACACTCCTCAAGGGCAGTGGCCATGCCTGGTGCCTCCCCGGGGGCGGGGGGGAGTTCATATTGATACTCACAAATCCTTGATCCTTTTATGGAACTGACGCTGAAATCCTGGCCATGTCCTACCCCTCTCTCTCATATATGCTCTAGCCCTCTACCTCACAGAAAATGGGGAGAATGTGATGGGACTAGCCCAGAACAGCCTGGGATTATAGACGTCAACAGAAGGTATGGTTGTTTATATCCACCAAGGTTTCTGCTCGTGTGGGGAAACCACGTGCTTTTTAGGAAGGAGGATATCCTATTAGAGCAGCAAGCTCAGCCAGGGGCTGTGTGGGGAGACAGGTTGAGAGGACAGTCAGAGAGGCTAAGAGCAGGCCAAGGTACTCTGCATAAGAGAAGCTGAGGGAGATACCCTCCGGAAGGAATCTGACATATCAGAAGAGGCTGGAAAGAGGAGGTCGTTGGAAGGACAACCTGTGTGGCTACAGGTACAAAAACAGGGAGAGGACCAGGAAGAAGAAGACAAAGAAGGAGACATAGAACAGCCATCATGAGGAGTGAAACTTTGGGGTAAAGAAGGACATGTTTAAAAACAATTTTGAAGAGTTGTGCCATGTGACATAAAGCCTCCTCCATCCCTCCCTCAGAAACCTGCCGTTATATCAACACTGCTCCCTGATGTTTTCAGAATCAGGTGATTTTCAAAATCATTTTTTCAGTAGGGCAACGGGTACGGCAGTTCTCACAGTGGATGCGGGGTGAATGCACGGAAGTCCAAGGAAACCCAGCTTGGGGACAAATGGGTAATGTTCTCGTCCTTCCTCCCTCCCTCCCTCCCTCCCTCCCTCTTCTTTCTTTCTTTCTCTCTTTCTTTCTTTCTTTCCCTCTTTCTTTTTTTTGAAGGTGTCAGAGTCATTCTTTATGGGTACAAAGACTAAATAAGAAAAATACAATTTGAGAAAATGAAAAACAAAAAAGGCATCCTGAGTCTCACTAGATTAATACTGTTTTTCCTTATTTTTTTCAAACCCTGGTTGAACTTTTGAGAAATGTGTTCTCAACCTAAACCCCAAATAGACCTCTGAGACAAAGGAGAATCCCCATCTTTGGCAACTTATGTTGTACCCACGGACAGCTGATTGCTGCTTACTTGTGGCTCAATTAACAGAAAAAAAAAAAAAATCCAGCGGTTCTGAAGTGTTTTCCTGTGTCTTCTCGGGAAGACCAAATGTTGAGAAGGAGCTTCCCACCTCTGTGGGACAGCATTTGGCCCCAGCAGCCGCACCCCGTGGGCTACACAGCATGCTCACACTTACCATCTAATTTGAGAAACTGGAGCAAGCCAAGAGCAACAGATTGTGATTTGTGGGTGTCAAACACGCCAGAAAGTGGTCAGCGTGTAGGCGACAGATGGGAGAGGGTGGTATTCCTTTGCCGGTAGAGGGGAGGGCTGAAGGCCTCCTCCATTTAGAAACCTGTGGATTTTCCCTGCGAAGGAGACCTGGCCACGCTGGGGTGGCCCTCAGGACAGTCTGAGTGTACAGGCCTCGGAGCCGGAAGGTCAGGCGTGGTTACAATAAAAATAAACTGTTGTGATGAGAACCCTGGCTCAGTGCACACTTTTGTGGCCTTGGACTGAAGACACCGGCCACAGTATGATTTGCATTCACCAAAAATAGTCATTTCAGCATCTGAGAGTGAGGTTGTGAAGGAAGAGCCAAGCTCCATTTCTCACTCTCTAGCTGCTATTTTTCTCCATGGGACCAAACACATCACCACAGTCCTTGTTCTTGCTTCAATCACACCTGCTCAGGCTTGGGTACCTTCACTCAACAAAAGTTTATTTAGGACCATTTATGCACCAGACATTGTGCTAGACACTGGGGATTCCACAGTGAACAAATTACACGTGGCCCCTGCCCTCAAGGGCCTGAGAGTCTTGTTGGGCATGTATGAGTTTCCCGGGGCTGTCCTAACAAAGCACCACAAACGAGGGGGCTTAAAACAACAGAACTTTATTGGCTTACAGTTCGGGAGGCCAGAAGTCCAAAATCAAGGCTTTGATGGGGCCGTGCTCCTTCCAAAGGTTCTAGTGAAGAATCCTTCCTTGTCTCTTTCAGCTTCTGGTGGCTGTGGGCAATCCCTGGCAATCGCTGGTGTTCCTTGGTGTGTAGATGCTTCACTTCAGTCTCTGCCTCTGTCTTCATGAGGTCTTCTCCCTGTGTGTCTGTGTGTCTGTGTCCAAATTCCTTCTTCCCTTAAAGACAACAGTCATATTGGATTTAGAGCCCACCCTAAACCAGTATGATTTCATCTTAACTAATTACTTCTTTAAAGACACTACTTCCCAAAGAAGGTTACCGTTCCAGGTGGACGTGAATTTGTGGGGGGAGGGCACCTGGTGAACCGGGTGTCAAATGACAAACCAGTGAACACAAATAAAAAGATAAGGGGCAGGATTATATGGCAGGTGCTAACCTGGTTGTTTTCTGTATATTTCCATTCCACCTCCTTCTCCCAGGCACGCCCAGTCAGCCTACACCATAGCGGAAACAAGAGCAAAAGGAGAAAGCACATGGGGTGCCCCAGGAAGATTCTTGGATGCATGCAACTTACAGAGTCTGCTTTTCCTCTCCCAGCGAAGAGCCCAGATATGGCAGGGCCTGGAGAAAGGAGAATAAGAAGATAGGCTGGTAACAAGAACAAGAAGGGGGTGTGGGCAGGACTTCAGACTGGGAGAGGAAGGGGCACCTTCTTTGGGGAGGCCAGGGAAGTGAGAGGCTGAGCCCTTCTTGAGTGTGACCCCCCCACACACACATGCGCACATGCGCGCGCGCGCACACACACACACACACACACAATTCTCCACCTCATCCAGAGTCCGAGGCACTTGTAAGTGCCTCTAAACCAAAGGGAGGAGACTTGGACACCTCTGTGGGGTGGGGCAGTAGGAGGAATGGAATAGAACCAACTGGAGTTTCTGTCTTAGCTGAGGCAGTAGACACACCACCACTCACTGTCTCTGTAATTGCAGATGGTGATAGGAAGGGCAGGGGGGTCCTGGCACAGAATAACAAAGGGGGCTGCTTTCAACTGGGGCCTGAAGAAGTCACTGCTAGGATGGGACATGAGGATGGGAAGAAGCTCACAGGCAGGGGGCAGGGCTGGGGACTTTTCTGGCAGAGGGCCCAGCTGGTGCGCAGGCCCCCAGGGGGAAAAGAGCTAGGTACTCTCGGTCTTCTGGATGGAGCCCCTGCGCATCAGGGAAGCAAGCGAGAGAGAGAGAGAGACACTAAATGGGGTGAAGAGGGAGGCAGGGGCTGGAGCTGCAGGCCTGGCAAGTCCCAGTAAGGAATTTGGAGGTCAAATCAGCAGGACTGGGTGATGGAATGATGGCAGGTGGGGGAGAGGGTGTCAGGGGTCTGGATAAGAAAAAGAAGCTACACGAATGACTCAGAGGTGGAAGTAGGAGGAGCAAGTTTGGGCAGGAGGGGTTGGAGCATTAACTTGGGGGCATGTGGAGTTTGAGAACGCTTCTAGGTGGTCATGTGGAAATCCCAAGAAGGCAGATGAATGGCTGGGTCTGAGCTCAGAGAGAAATCAGGCTGAAGACATAAAACATAAACGTGGAAGTTACCGCAGGGGTGTCAACGAGGGTAAACCCATCCAGGTCAGCCGTGTGGCAGAGAGGAGAGAATCGGAGGCTTTATTTTGAATAAAATGTAAGCATTTTTCCCAAATTACAAAAGCAGAACATATTCATTATAAAATGCTGGAAATTCAGACCAGCAGTAAGAGGGTAAAAAGAGGAACGTTTGCCCCAAACAGTGTACTGTAAACATGTATATATGTCAATATATATCCTACAACAGGGTGGTGTGCAGCTGGGGGGGGTTGCATTGCAAGAACATGGAAGTCGTTCCTGATGGTCTCCCATTATAAACAACACTGCCATGAACAAGCTTATAATCTTTGTATATATCCTTTCATTACTTCTATAGGATAAATGACCTTGAAAATCATAAGAGGTTTATGTTTTCTGTGGGTTTTGATCATTGTCACCACATTGCCCTCCAAAAGAGCTGGGTCTATTTATGAAGTTATAGGTGTGGTTGGATCACGAGGAACACAGACGGGCCAGTTTCCCTCCCATCTCCCACCACTACCCACAGGGATGAGCAAGTCCAAGGGGTGGAGGTTGTAGTCCCAGGGAAACGCTCCAGAGCACATGTCTGCATGAGCTTTCAGGCACTGAATGTTCCCGAAAGGAGTGATTCTCCTGTGTGCCAAGAGTGACGTCAGGAAGCTCAGGGCTACCAGATGGACGGAACTTACATGAATGCAGGTGGGCCAATGTTGCTTGTGCTGATGGGTGACGTCAGAGAGAGCTCTGGGTTTAATAGGCAGCCCTTACACCTTCCTTCAGGCTCGCAGCCCCACACAGGTGCAGCCTGACAGCGCCCAGTGGGGCTGCTGAGACCATGACCGGAGAGCACAGGCACCTGCTTTGGTGCTCAGCACATGCACCCTGGCACGTTTCCTCTTCTCGCCCCGTGGTCTGTCTTCAGGCGATGGCCACCTGGAGAACACATCTCTGAGGCTCTCCCTCCCTCCCTGCTTGGCTCGGTGTGTCTCTCACCCGCTGGGGATCTCACTCCCCAGTAAAGGACTTGCCTTTGAGTCTGTTTGTTAGGCTCTGCGTTGGGGCAAACTCAGGCTAAGACAGCGGCTTCCAGTTGTGCGACCTTTGAGAGAGTGCCTTAATCTCACTAATCGAAACGTTCTCATCTTCGAAACGGGAGTGCTTCCTGGGGTAGGCAGATTAATACCCCTGCCCCCCAAAGGTGCTTGCATCCTGGTCCCCGGAGCCTGGAAATATGTTAGATTATGGCGAGGGGAAGTTGAATTTGTAGATGGAATTAAGGTTGTTAATCAGCAGACCTGAAAATAGGAAGATGATCCTGGGTAATCCAGGTGGACCCAGTGTAATCAAAGCGTCCTCCTTAAAAGTGGGAGAGGGAGGCAGGAGAGGTAGCCACCGAGGAGAGCCACACAGAGGTGCTGCATGGAGGGCTTTGAGGCTAGAGGAAGGGGCCCTGAGCCAAGGAATGCGGGCAACCTCTGGAAGCTGGGCAAGGCCCAAAAACGGATTCTCCCCTAGAGCCTCTGGAAAGAATGCAGTCCTGCTGCCACTTTGATTCCAGCCCCAGGAGACGTGTGTGAGCCTTCTAACCTTCAAAACTGTAAGGTAATACATTTCCCTTAGTTAAGGCACTAAGTTTGCAATGATTTGTTATAGCAGCAAATAGAAAACGAAGACACTTAACTGCATGTGACAATTTTAGGAGCTGATGTGTGTAAAGTACTCAGCTCAAGGCCTGGCGTGGAGGAAATATGTTACTGCTGTTATTGTTTGGTAGCAACTAACCCTCTTCTACATTGAGGTGACACCTGAGTGCCAGCCCTCGTGATTTGGGATGAAAACCTAGTCCTTTAAAGGGCACACAAGTGATACTGATGTACATCCAGGACCTGGGACCATGCCTTTGAGCCCCAAACGATAGCCTTGTGGCCACCAGCACCACTCAGCCCCTGACCATTGGCACCCTGGTCCTTGCCCCATCCCAGGCTGCAACCCAGCCAACCCCCCACCCCATGAAAAAGAGCCAGAGCCAGAAATAGCAGCCCCATCCCTCAGTCTGAAAATGCACTCCTGCCAATTTGGTATTTTTGTCACTGTGCATGCCTCCTATTCTGCATTTAAAATATGAAGACACTTTTTCAGGCCACATCAATATACTAGGCCATCTTCTACTAAGATGGGGTCCTGGACCAGCAGCATCAGCATCACCTGGAACTTGTTAGAAATGCAGTCTCCATCCCATCCCAGACCTATTGAATTAGAAACTCTGGGGTGGGGCTCAGCAATCTGTTTTAACAAGGCCTCCAGGTGATCCTGATGCATGGAAGATTTGAGAACGGTGGCGCTGCGCTGGGCATTGTACCAGATGCCAAATGCAGGCTACCACCTGCCAGGTGGACTATGTGTCTACCACCTGGACTGCCAGGTGGATTGGGCCGTACCTTTCACATCCTGTCTATTCCTACCACCCCCCACCCCCACAGGTCTGTCACACAGGATATAAACCTTATTGGTTAAATCAATAAATATTGGGTACCTACAGTATGCGAGGCACTGAGCTAAAAAGTGGGGTGCAGGGGGGGAACAAGCCAGCTTGGGGCCTTTCATGGAGCTAAAAGAGAAGACATTTAACAAATCATTCCCCAGTCATACCTCACAGGGTACAGTTTGCAGAGTTTTGTTTTTTTAAATCCAGGCTTCTCAAGCTTTAATGTGCAAACTAGTCACCTGGGGTCTTGCTGCAATGCAGATGCTGCTTTGGTAGGTCTGGGGCCGGGCCTGAGAGCCTGCATTTCTAAAAGGCTCTCGGGTGGTTCTGAGATGGCTGGCCTGGCAGCCACCAACGCCTTAAGCCTCTTAGGGCGAGTTCCTATCCCTTATCCCGTTTAAGTCCCCGGTTTTGCTGACAAGCAAAGGTGGCAGGAATTAGAGCCTTATTTGCCCGTCAGGAGAGCCAGGTCCTGAGCCTTCGCCATGTCGAGGGCTGGCACCCTAGAACCCAGGAGCTTCTCGGGCCGGTTATCGGGAAGGCCTGGCAGTGGGGACAAAGGACAAAGGCAGCTCCCTGATTAACTGCGGGCACTCGGGGTTTATCACAGGACCGCAGAGCTCTCCCCGCCCCGGGCCTGACAGCTGCAACTAGAAAACAGATGTGAATTTGCAATGGTGTCCGAGGGAAAATGCGCTCTTGGGCCAGCACTGAATGATAAGGAAAGCCGCACTCCCCAGTCGCCGAGGGGAAAGAACACCAGAGCTTCGCAGCGCCCCTCACTCCCCCACTTTTTTAAAAAACAAAAGCCTCCCAATCTCCTTCCTATAGCAAAGGGAAAAGGGGGCGCAGGCTTTTCTTGGCCTGTTTCCAGCCAGGGCAGCTGGAGTCTATTGGACACATTCAGTCACTCTTTCCTGAGACAGGCTGGCTAAAGGCTGCCTTGCATTCAAGACCGCTCTTTCCCCTGGGGGGCCTCTCCCTTTGAGGCTGAGGAATGCCCCCACCACGGACCACTGCTATCTGTCTTGTCCCCTGTTTCTTGCCTACAGTGAGCGTTCTCCAGGTTTGGGAAGGTGGTAGGATTCCAAGGGATTTAAGGGATTCTTTCTTTTGGAGGTTCGACCCCGCATCCTATCAAGCCTAATTAGCATCCATATCTCATGTATTCAACATTTGGCCAATTTGAACAAGTGACTATTTTGGCTGTCAAAAGTACGATCTGAGTCTTATTAGTCTGCTTTTGAAATGAGTCGCCTACAAGGAATACATCTAATTCACAACTGGTCGTGATTTCTCAACAATTGTTATTGCAAACTAGAAAATTTTTTGCAAAGTAAGGAAAGCAAGCCTTAATTGTTTTTGAACACCATGAATTTATGAATCCCAAATTTAACTATTTATGAAGTTTAGCATGATATTTTTGTGGGCATTTAATCAAACTTTCATTAATTTCAATTTTGCCCCTTTTCCTACTTTGGAGTTCCCTACATGGTTTTTGTTTTTTTGTTTTTTTTTTTTTTTTTTTTTTTGAGTCTTAAGCATTTCTGTAGGCTCTTGAAGGTACTTAGCAGTTGAAACAGCCCTGGATGAGGAAGGGGGGGCTGCTGGTGGGAATTTGGGCAAAGGGTGGATGCCACCTGAGGGAACCACTTACCAGCGCTATGGGTCTTCACATTTTGCTTGCTTCTGCATTTTCCTACCTCCAAGGATCCGGCTTCATCCAAGAATCTCATTGCCATGGTGCTGGGGAAATCTCAAACGGTGGAGAAGGCTAGAGAGAATCATCAGGTTCAGGGGCTTTGTTAAAATTGACTAAATTTTAATTATAGAAAGTGTGGAGAGTAGTGGGCAAGGGGAGTGCCGTCCAGTCTGGAATGAAAAGGGCCACCAAGAGTGAGGGGATGGGACAGGGTGGTAGTGGGATGGGGGCCTGGGAGCCGGGGCAGCTCTGTGAAGGCCCTGTGTGTGGGGTTAGTCCCTGTAGACTTAGGCACTGGATGGTCTTTCAGTCCTGGCTTATCTTCCCTTTGTCATGTGACCCTGGGCAAATCACTTCATTTCTCTGTGCCTTCGATTCATCTGTATAATAAGATCATTCTAATGTCTGTCTCCTAGAGCTGTTGCTGGAACTGAATGAGCTACTGTCCGTAGAGTGCTTAGCATAGTGCTCGGTATACACTAGATGCTCGAGTGTTGTATGCATATATGTATGTATGTTGAATTCTATCAAAATAATAGCTATTTTATATTCTTTTGGGTGGGGGTCACTCTCCGTGTCTCTGCCCCCTTATGGTACAGGACTCCAGTCCTAAGGGAGGAGAAAAGGCTTCTCCCCCCCCCCTCCTGATTGCTCCAGTGCAGGTTAGGTCCCTCAGGCACCCACAGTTCTTACCTGCTTAGGGGTAGATTCAGCAGCAAACGCGGGCTGAGGGAAGATTTTTCGGAGAGAAAAGTTAAAAGAAAATGACAATCTGCATTTGTAAGCTTCCCCCCCCAACCCCAAGAAACATTAAGGGTAACGAGGTGGCAATTACAACAAATGTATTGGGCTAGTGATTCTTAAGCCCTCAAACCCACGTGTGCGTTGGAACAGCCCCAGAGTCTGCCACGAGATTCTGGGAGAGGAGGGAGGAGGGTTTCGAGGGCGGTTTTAGGAGGCAGGCTAGGAGGTGACTGGCATGGCCCTCACCCACCATTTCATCGGCCAGACTCCGGCACACACCATCTCTGAGTGTGGGGGGGGGGGGGCTGAAAATTGGCTCAACCACGTTGCCATGAGGGCATCCGCCAGCTGCTGTGACTTTAATGCCCATCGAAGTTCAAGAACTGCTCTCCTGGGGCAGAAGGCAACACTGAAGTCTCAAAGACTGAAGAGACAGAAGGGAACAAAGCCTATCTGACGGTGGAAGAGAGGCTTACGGTTCGCCGCATTACCCCCTACCACCACTTCAGTGTTCCCGATGAGGTATCACAGGCTCCCACTTGCCCTTCAAAGTCCTCCGGCCCCTGTGCGGCCTCCCCTTCCCCACTCGGCAGCCTGGTTTCTAGTGTGCCTGCGTGTCTCTCTTCTGCTGTAGGCCAGGCTTTCCACGTAGTCAGCCCCAAATCCCAAGTGTCTGACAGGGTGCTTGGCACAGGGTAATAGGTGTTGGTTGGACGTAGTTGCACAGGACCTAGATGCGGCGTTAAGAGCACAGGTTCTGCCTCGCAGTGGGTGATCTTGGACCGGTTCCCTGGCCTCTCAGTGCCTGTTTCCTTGTTTATAAAAGAGGGTTCATGAGCGCAAACACTTCACATGCTTGTCGCGAGGCTTAGAAGAGCACCTGACTCAGTGAGTCCGGGGTAAATAGTGTCGCTATTTTTGTTAGTAAGACAATAAGAAACCCCACACTTGGAAGGATGTGAGGACAGAAATGTGCAATCACAAGCAGGGACTGTTTGCACACAGCACAGGGGGTAAAGGAGGAGTCGGATGGAGAAAACTTTCCCCACATACCCTGGCTAGGAAAGTTCAAAGCAAGTAAACATCAGAGGGTGACATTTAACTTCTCACAGAGCAAATGGAACATCACCTTCTCGCCCTGTGCAGGCTGGGGCAGGAAATGGGTCCGTCATTGCTGAGCACAGGGGACTTAAGAGTCCCACGGTGCCAAGGCGAGGCTGGTGTTTTGAAGAGGGAATGAGGGGGTGTGTGAGAGACGGAGACACACGTGGGGTATCTGAGATCCACCGGATAACACTCGACATGGTCCTCGGACCACAGGTAGCTGCTTTATTGCATCAACATTTCCATAATTCAGACGATCTCTTGCAGCAGCTGCATGATTAGATGTCAAAGATTTGGAGGGACCTGAAGATCTATTTGGAAAAACCCCGCATGAGAAGACTAAGAGGGAGGTAATGCCACAAACTTCAGTTCAGTCGCTCAAGGCTTAGGCGTAGCTCTCCTGAGAATACAACGCCGACCACTTCTGAGGACACCAGGACTGGATGTTTAATCTGCGCATTACCTGGGCCTGGCTGGCTCTTTCTCCGTTCGTTAGCCCCTCTCAGAGGGTGATCAAGAGACAGAAAACACGAGATACCTGTTACTCAGATCTGATTAAAAGGAAGGAAATCGTTTGAGCCGGCGCTCCAGAAGAGCCCAGGTGAAATGGGCTAAGGCTCAGAAGAGCTCCAGGATCCCATCCATTGTTAAGACCCTAGGATTTGAATCCTGCCCTCCACATGCTGTGGTCCCTCCCTCAGGAAAGGGAGTACCGTGTGCTGTGCTTGCTTGGCTTTCTTTGAGACCAGTCTGACCTTTTGTGAGCTATGTGATCCCAGTTAGAAGAACAGTCCATGGTTAAAGATCTTTTCGCATATTCGCCACCTCCTGGCAATGCATCTCTATCATTTTGCGGTCAGAGAATCCATCCTTGTATGAAGGCTTTACCATTACAGTGCAGACTCCTGGCATGTCTTCTGGCATTTACCTGTTACGATTGAGGGTTACCTTAGGAATGGAGGGATCTGGGAAATGGGATGGAGACTATGGGGGGTGGTGAGGTGGGTACAGGGAAATGAACGCTGTAGAGAGGAGTGAGGGGAAGCCAGAGTGGCCAAAGCCCAGGCTTCTGTCTCTGTTTAAACTCCTTGTACAGCATTCTACTGCCCAGAACATGACCCCCACACTGTTCACCATGGCTTCGATCCCCTGTGAATTCCACCCTCATTCTTTGCCACTTCCTATTCACTGCTCTGAACCCGCACTGGTCTTCCGTTTCTTGAATGTACCAAGCCCTTTGCCGCCTTTCCACGTGTCCTAGCCTCTGCCTGGGAAACCCTTCCTGCTGTCCATCAGAGAACAGACTCCTCTGAGGTTTGCTCTCTCCTCTTGAGAAGAGGGGGCATTTCTGCCACCAGAAGGGATCTTACTATGTTGATTACTATTGTCCCCTTGGCACCTGGCTCATCTATATAGTTCCCATTCAAGTAGTTGTTGAATGAATACATTTGTTTCATGGTTCGGTTGGGCAAGCCCCACGGCTCAGTTCCCGGTAGGATCAGGCTTGGTGAGTGGGCTGAGTTTCTATAACAGGCTCCCTACCAGGTTCCAATTTTGGTGAAACTATCTTTGTGGGCACAAATGAGTGTGCTTGCCACTCCCGATTCATGTCTCCAGTTACCCAGCTGTGGATCATGGTGCTGGGCCCACGGAAGACCGCCTCGTCCCCCATTCACTTTCCATCGCCTGCAGCCAACAACGGAAAGGACAAGTGTTCAGTGGGAACAACCGAGTGCTACCGAGTTAGGAACCTTCGGGAAGGGAACTCATGAAGATAGGACCTCAGGGTTACAGATGATTCAATATTCTGGCTGATGTCTCTGTTACACTGAAGTTCCAAATAAATTCTGAGCATCAGGAGTGAAGTGAGAGTAAGACGGCAACTAAAGTTCTCACATAGAAAGCAATTTTCCTCTTCTGGGATCCAGAAACACTTTCCACCCTGTGTATCCTGAAGGTAGAAAGCAGGGCTGCCATCCCATGGTAAAAAATGTGAGTAACCTTCACACAAGATGTGTTAGACCCAGAGGAGTCAGCCTCATTAAAAGAATCTATAAAGAGTATACTTCTCACCTATTTTTGCCCACTCTGGGTCCCAGAAAATTTATAATTTAAAAAAATTGTTTATAAACTTAAAATTTATAATCACTGTTAAATCCTCTTGCATATTCTTATTTTTGTATACATGAATGTATATATATCAGAATACATATATGTATATATACAATAAATACACCTACACTATATGTAAGAATAAGAATATACAAGAGGATTTAACAGTGGTTATTTCTGAGAGGTCAGGAGTATAGGTAGTTTTGGGTTTTTTTCTTAGATTTTTTTTTTTTTTGAAGTTTCTAAAATGAACATGCTTGGGGCACCTGGGTGGCTCAGTTGGTTAAGCGACTGCCTTCAGCTCAGGTCATGATCTCGGGGTCCCAGGATCAAGTCCCACATTGGGCTCCTGGCTCAGCAGGGAGTCTGCTTCTCCTTCTGACCCTCCCCCCTCTCGTGCTCTCTCTCTCTCTCTCTCAAATATTTTTTTAAAAAAATGAACATGTTTTACTGCTAGAATAAGAAAACAATGAAAATAATTTTTGATAAAACAGTATGTTCTCATTAAAGAAAAAATGGCAAAATATAGAATTACAAAGGAAAAATTACTCAAATCAATTATATTCACATTTGGGGTTTTTAAAATTTAGTCTTTTGAAAAGTAAAATATTTTCTATAATTTAGCATAGTTATAATTCTATATATAAAATATTTTTGCCTCCATTTTTAAAGTCCTTTCATTGGAAACACCTTCCAAGCTGTTACTAATCATGGCAACATTATTTTAACTTATGAATGATATTCTAAATACTGAGTTATTATAGTTTGACTTGTTTCTCATTATGGAACATGTATGTTTCCAGTGTTTCACAGTTACAAGCTGCCCCTAGCATGCCATGCCATAGAATTTCGATTTCATTCTGAAGGCAATGGCAAGTCGCTGACAGATCTTAAGCAGCCAAGTGTCATAATCAAGTTTTCATTTCAGAAAGATCTGGCCAAAAAAAAAAAAAAAAATCTGGCTGGCTCACCTTCGGGGTGAGGCTGAAGGTAAACAGAACTGGGCTGAAGTGGAAACCTCCCTATCTCTCACTTCACAGAAATCTATACCTACTGTTCCAGATCTTGCCTTCACTTTACATGGGGTTATAAAATTGTCGAGCATTGTGGAGATCTAGGAGTCCAACTTCCCTATTTTACAGATGGCTTCTTGAAGGTTGCATGAAGATGCAATGAGGCACTGCCACTGGAACGCAAGGCATTTGATTGTAGTCTCCTGCCCTTCACTAGAGTCAACCATAGCAAATGAGAGGACCAAAATGTCCTTTGGATACTCCGAACTGTGGTAAGTCAAAGAGGAGTTTATAACTAAGTAGCAAAGGCAAGGATCTATGATGGTGGCGGTGATTCTTCACAAAGGCCAAATACTCCCACCACTGTGATCTCCTCTGATCTTTGAAATTAATAATGCCCCTGATCTACTTCCTAGCTGGGCATCATGTGAGATATTTTATATACATTATTTCATTTAATTGACCTACAGCCCTATGAGATTGGTATTCTTCCCATTGTACAGATGGGAAAACTGTGGCTCAGAGAAATGAAAGGACTTGCCTAAGCAAATGAGGAAGTTGGAATTAGAACTCTGTTCTTTTGTGTGTGTTTTACCAGGATTTCTTCCAGGACTAACCAGCCATTCAGACAACACTTTCCTCTGGCAGGTAATTTAAACAATTGAAGGGCAGGGCTGAAAAGAAGGGAGGCAGACTGGCTGGCCAGGCTGGGCACATGGCTATTGAGAAGGGGGTGGCCACTCCTTCCAAAGATGACCCCCGTGAAGGACATACAGGGTAGAGGTAGAGCTCCACACAGCAACATTCTCCACAGATAACCGTGGCCATAGCCAAAGATCACCAAAGAGGTACAGGACTGTTTAGTCAGAGCCACACTTGTGGACCTAATCGTTAAGAATGCCGTCTCCAAGGGGCGCCTTTGTGGTTCAGGTGATGAAGTGTCTGCCTTCGGGTCAGGTCATGATCCCAGGGTCCTGGGAGGGAGCCCGACATCAGGTTCCCTGCTCAGTGGGGAGTCTGCTTCTCCCTCTCCCTCTGCCCCTTCCCCTCCCCTTGCTCATGCATGCACCCTCACTCTTTCTCTCTCATAAAATCTTAAAAAAAAAAAAAAAATGCCATCTCCAACTCAAAGGGTTACAAGATATGACAGGAACATGAGCCATTAAAAGAGAGAAAACTTTTTAAACCTTGAAATCCTCTAAAAATCGATCACTTCTTACAGGCTCCTATCAACCTAAATCTAAACACTTGTTGCCATAGGCAACAGAGTCTGTGGATGATCAAAACTGCCCAACGCCGATGCGCTCTGGAAATGTGATAACAAGCATTTGTTACTGGGTTATTCTGATGCGAGCTTATTTGGAACAGCTGTACCTATTCTAAAGCATAACAGCAGCCCATAATTTACCAGCCATGATTGGTTTACTGGGAAAAATGCAGGGCACCAAGAGAATAAATGTCATTCATTTTTATTTCCTGCCATAAACAAACCATAAGTATAACAGTTTGACACAACCGTGCTGGAGATCTCCTCCTCTAGCTTAGTGAGATGGAAGGAAAGTGTGATGGGTTACCCAAAGCACTGAAAGTGAGGAAACGTAGCTCCTTCTTGAAACAAAAAAAAACCTCACCCTTATTCAGTGAAGGAGAAAACCAAGGACCACCTAGAGTGCTGGTTTGTATTTCGATTCAATCACTATTACGAACTGAGGTTTCTCAGTGTCATTGGTTTTGCTCACAATGTGACAATGGGTTTTCTCTTCCCCATCCCACTCCCAGATGTCAGCTCACCCTTCTACTTCAGGTGATTCAAAAAATCACCTCCTCCCAGAGGTCCTCACTCGTTGTCTAAAATCCCCTTAACACTACTTGTCCTTCCTGCTTTTTAGCTGCTTAGCATTTATTACTATTTCATATCCTCTAGGTTTTACTTATTTTGGTTATGTTGATGGTTTTGTTGATATTTAGATGATTATGGTTTTCTCCCTCACTAAAATATAAGCTCCATGAGAGCAGCGATCCTCATCTTTTTTTGTTTTCTTCTGTTTCCCTGAATTTTGAGCACAGTGCCTAGCACATAGTTGGCTCTCAATACATTTGTTGAACAGATGAGTGAAGGCATAAATCAATTTCTTCAAGAAGGTCACTGAGAAACTCCAAAGGTGTGTGACTAGGTGGTGATGGACAAAAATATCACTTATTTTGTTACTAAAAGATCAGTCATTAGCCTTTATTATCGACCAGACACTGGCCACGAGCTGTCCATGTCTATGGTAGAAGACCCAAAATGTTATTTTTTTTCCAAAGATTCCATTCAATTTTTGATAGAGACACAGCGAGAGAGGGAACACAAGCAGGGGGAGTGGGAGAGGGAGAAGCAGGCTTCCTGCAGAGCAGGGAGCCCGATGCGGGGCTCGATCCCAGGACCCTGGGACCATGACCTGAGCCGAAGGCAGACGCTTAATGACTGAGCCACCCAGGCGCCCCCAAAATGCCATTTTAAAAGATGGCTGCAAGTTGTACCCCTTGCTCTAGGGGAGTGAGGACGGAGTTCGTCCTCAGGATGAAACCGCCCTGCTGTTGAGAAAATAATCAGGGGCATGCTGGATGTGCAAAAATGAGGGGATCTTCGTAGATGAAGTTAAATCATGACTATGACTTCCTTGGAGAGTGTTTTTGGTCATTTCTGTGAAGGAATTCTCAGTCTCCTCTCACAGATGTTTGAGCTAGGTGAGGGAGGAATTCTGGACTTGAGAGTTAATGGAGATTGGAGAAGGAACTTGGTGGAGGGAAGAGAGACCCCAGAATCATGACGGCCAGCTGGTGTCCAAGAAGGGAGACCCCTGACGCGGGGCTCCTTTTAATGGGGCTTGACTCAGGCTTGCAGTGATGTCTGAGACCTAATTTTAAGTTGCCCAGCAACAAGCCCATCCTTCTGCAAATCTTGCACAAGACTAGTGTACATACTGGTAAATAGCCCCTTGTCCTGTACCTTCTCTCCCAGTTCCCACCACCATTGCCTTAAACCCCCTGGCCCCAAACCCATGACCCCTTGACCTCCCCAATGGTCCAGACACAGCAGGGACCCATTAGGGCTGATTGGCCATTCCATGGGCCACAGCAGTTGTTAATATTTTGACTCTCACCCCTGCCTCCACACACACCAGCTGGGCTCTGGGTGTGAGTGGGGAATAAAGGAGGGGGCTGTGTCCACAGCTGGGTTGAAGCCGAGCAGAGAGAGCAGTAGTGTGAGAAGTGAGGAGACACCTGAAGGCAGAAAACCAGACGGTGCCGTGAGGTGGGAGGTGGGGGCGAGGGACAGGCAACATCCAGGGCACACAAGCACTTGCCAGATCCCTTCAGAAATATCCAGAGGGATCCGGTTTCCTGCAGTCAGAGCAAGAGTTCAACCTATAAAATTTGAGTATTGCAAAAATGAGCTTATAGAGGTCTGGGAAACTTGGGGATACTGAGATCACATAACAGACTGAAAGAATGGCCCTTCCCATGCTAATTCTGATAGTTTCAATTTTATAACAAAGAATAGTTTGTGTCAGCAAAGAACAGGCTGAACGAAAACAGCATAATTCCCCCCCGTATTTAATCAGATGTTTAACCGTGCAGGGGGCATGAGTGGCAACGGCTGACTCCAGGGCGCCGGCTTCAAATCTGAGCCAGTCCACAGGCCTGAGCATCCCAGGGAGGAGCACGGGTACCCGGTCTGTGACTCTGCTCAGCTCCAGCAGTCTCGTCTTCTCTTAATATCAAGAAAATTAATGGGAAACTATGAGGCAGAAATACAAGCAGTCACTTTCCCGGAGGCCCAAGCAAACACTGTTGGGAGAGAGAGGGCATTGTCCTACCACCCTCGTCGTCCCACACTTTGATCGGCTTTTGTCCTGGAGTTCTCTCTCCTCCCTTTGTCCTTCCTTGCTGGATCTTTCCTCGTCTTCTCCCACTTGCATCTTTACCTTATTGATAACACTCGTTATCACACTCGCTGACAACATGGTTGGCCCAAGACAGACACTGCCCAGGGCTTGCAGAAGGCAAACAGATAGCTCCCATCTCGCTGCCGAAAAGCCAGCTAAGGCCCAGGAAGCCAAAGAATAAAAAATGGTGATTCACCCTGATAGCTAGGACTCAGGAGGGGAGCTATCAAAGAGCCTGTGAGGAAAGAGCAGGGGGCCCCCTCGTCCCCCCTGCCCTACAGAAGGGTAAACTCTTTCAAGAAAACCTCTCATTTGAGACCCAGGTGGTACGTGTGCCACGTCCTGCAATACTCTTTCAGGATATTCAGAGCAAAATCTTTTCTCTGCTGCCTCTTGAACCCTCTTGCCAGCAACTCTCCTCTGGCTTCACTCTGGACACACTGACCTCCTTGTGGATCCCAGGATCTGCCAAACCCATTCCTGCCTCCGAGCTCTGCACCTCCTGCTCTCTTTTTCTGGAACACTCTTATATGACACCTTCCTTCTCTTTCCTCGGGCCCCTGCTGAAATGTCACCACCTCAGAGACCCTCCACGATGACTGTATCAAAAATAACATACACCGGGCGCCTGGGTGGCTCAGTTGGTTAAGCAACTGCCTTCGGCTCAGGTCATGATCCTGGAGTCCCGGGATCGAGTCCCACATCGGGCTCCCTGCTCAGCAGGGAGTCTGCTTCTCCCTCTGACCCTCTTCCCTCTCGCGCTATCTCTCATTCTCTCTCTCTCTCAAATAAATAAAATCTTAAAAAAAAAAAAATAACATACACCTCTAGTCACTGTCTCCAACTTTATCCCGCCTCATTTTTCTTTCTAGCACTTGCCCCACTAGACATAGCTAACAGTTGTTTGATTTCTGCCTCTCTTCATTAGTTTAGAAGCTCTAGATAGGAGCCACATGTCTGTTTTGTTGGTGGCCGAGATCTCCGTGCCCAGAAAAGAACCTGGCCCAAAGCAGGTTCTCAATAAATACTGTTGAATGAATGATTCCCCCAACTTTTCCACCACCAATTTTTTTTTTCTTTTACTAATTTTACTCCCAGAAGTCTTAGAAATTCTTACCCTATCACCGAAAGCATGTCTGAGCTTCTAGGAAGCAGAAACTGACATATCCTCGCTAACTTGTTTTAATGCTAGCCACGTGGGTCCTCAGTAGACTTTGTTCGCTTCGTCCCAGGTTAAAAGTAAAATTTTAAATTAGCTTTTCCAGCTCCCCACACCCAGGGGCCAGGAGTGCTCTGGCTGGGAATGGCAGCCTCACAACTTCAGTAATAACCGCTTCTTCCCCCTAAAGGAACACCTGTCCACGCACAGTGTGTGGACACACCTGTCGATGTATCGTTCAGCCTGCGCAGGACTGGATGAAAAAATATCCTCTCTGACCGTTTTTTCAGGCTCCTCCTTGGTCCTGGCAGCACAGCATAAAGAGCAGAGCTGTGGAGCCCACGTTGTGGAAATTAGTGAATGCTGATTAACTTGAATTAAAAGTGACCTAGAAACCTGGGATCTTCAAAGACAGGAATCCGTGTTAAAATGTTTCATTCTCAAAGTTCTGGAAGTGGATAGTGGTGGTGGTTACACAACATGGTGAATGTGCTTAGTGCTAGTACTTGGACACTTACAAATGGTTAAAGTGGTAACTTTTAGGTTATCTATATATTTTACCACACAAAATTTTTTTTCATTCTCTCCTTCCAGGGTATATTCTTTAAACATGATTTGTGGTTCACAAGCCTGCACTCCTTTCACTGAAATTTCTTCGATCAGGTAGAAAAGGAATTTACCAGAACAGTATTGGGTAGCTGACAGAATTAGCAGGAGGACTGGAGAAAAACGCTTGGGGCTGTGTTTTGAGGGGAAGCGGTCACGTGGCCACCAGGCGCTGGTGCTGCAATTTACAACATTGCAACTTAGACCAGGGACTTCCTTTCCTACAACTTCCACTGCCTTTGGATGCACCAGTAGCACTTCTGCACCAAAAACAACCTTTCGGTTACTGCCACTGCCAAAAAAATCCCCTCTACCAACTTCACCAGAAAATAGATTATAGATGGTGCCGGCATCCTTGCGTTACCCACTTTCCAAGAGAAGTTTCATGCGGGCATGGTGTCTGATTGGTGGAGCCCAGGCCACATGTCAATCGTTTGCTCAAATCAGAATCCAGACAGTCCATTCAGTTTATTTGCTGGTTATGTCTCAAGTGTTCTTTAAGTCACTTTTAATCTAGAAGAGTCCTCCCTGCATTTTTCTTTACAAGTAACTGACTTGGGAAAGAAACCAAATCAGATTCTCTAGTGTCTTACATCCTAGCTTTCACTGATTCCTTTTTCATGATGCCATTTAACATGGCCTTCTCCCCACTATATTTTCTATAGAAGAGGAATTAGAATTAATGGCTGGATTTGACTCGAGTTCAACTTTTTTCAAGTACGCTTCAAGTGTACTTTTTCAAGTACTTTCAAGTACACTGGTGATACTGTTTGTATGCCGTATTTGGAGGTTCATAACGTCTGATTGCATTTAAAGCGTTGCCAAGATGGATCAGTGATCTAGGCTGGAAACGGCCGGAGCTCTCTGTTATAAAGTTCCTCGTTAGCCTCTATCCTCTCCTCCTGATGACCACCACAGAATGGTAATTTTTTTTAACTGTGCCATTTCTTCCATAATTCAATTCCTCTATGACTCTGATATAGAAGAACTTTCCTTCATCCGTGAGGGCTGTTTGGTTACTCTGAAGTTTGGATTGTACTGAAATAGCGGGACAAGTTCTGGGGGGTATTCTGGAACATTCCATGAAATCAGTGTTTTAATTGAGTTACATTTAGAATGCACTAAAGAAACTGAATTTTGAAAGGACATCTGTATTGAATCTTTGTAAAATAAATAGATAATGCTTTGGCATTCACTTAATCCCTAAAGTATCAGCTTTTTCAACCTAGATACACGAATTGGTTTTCCATAAATGAAGCATAGAGTTTTCAACCAGGAAAGCCCTGGATAAACACCAATTTACTGATGGAATAACCAATAGAAAATCCAGTGTAGTGGTTCCCCATCTTCTTTCTCCTGGAAGACACATGGCCAATGACTCCCAATACCTCCAAAGATGTGACAATACGGTAGCATTAATTATGTGCCAGGCACTGTGCTGAGTGCTCTACACCCACAAACGCATTTAATCCTCACCATAACCCACTAAGACTGATACTCTTATTACTCCCCCCATTCCACAGATGAGAAAACTGAGGTAAAGAATCAATGATCAATGAAGAACTCACATGACATAGATTACACTGATCATGACAGGCTGGTGGAGGCTCTGATTTACGGTTCAGGGAAGGCGGTTACTTCTGACAGGCTGATGCCATTCAGTTCTAGATGGGTTTAGGGGTACCTCCCGAGTGAATCGGGTTGCCTAATAATAATAGCTACTATTTATGTAAGGCTGGATGCTGATATACGCTCTTTAAACATATTAACTCCCTCATCTACTTAAAGGGCTTTTTTCCCCAGCATGGGTCTCAGGCCAAACCTATACCCTTGAGAATACCCCCAGAAAGTCCTATGGGGTCCAGGCAGGGAAGCTATTTTGATCCAGCTTCTTGAAGGACCTGGCGGCCCAGCCTCTGCCTCATAGAAGTCAATCAGTCCCAGAGCAAATGGTCTCAAGGACCGCTTGGTGAGCTGAGGTGACCTCCGAGAATTGTCATTACCCTCCCTGAGGCCATTTCCCACTCCCCTCCCCACCCAGGAGGGCGCTCTCTGATTAATGCTATGATGCTTCTGAGCAGCCGTCTGCATATACTGCTTCATCCTCTGTGATATGAACCAAAGAACACAAAATCTGGAGACAACACTGAACGACGTGCCTCGTTCTGACTTGACAGCTTTCACATCTGTGTCAACCTGTCTTTCCCCACTGAGGGATCATCATGGCTTCAGCCTCCTTTCTAGTATAGTAAACATCCATCAGTGACTCAAGCCAGATAGCGGTTGCTACCCAAACTGCGCCTTATTCGGGCTCTCTTGTGACCCCTGAGTCATCATTCACACCAAGCGCGGGCTCCGCTCCACCTGACAAGGCCTCCCATCCCCTGGCTTCTCGCCAGGGCTGCTCTCAGCCGGGGCCAATTAGCACCCTCTACCCCCGCCCCGGCCTCTGCCATCTCGCCCACTCAGGCAGGCAGAATTGAGAGGGAGAGTTCAAGACCCGGGAAAAATGAGCAAGCTTTGGGAAACAAGAGAGCCTGCAGACTGGGAGCCCTTCACGCCATTTTAAGGCCACTCCTGCAATGAGAGCAATAAAAGAAAGCAATTTATGCAATTTAGAAGCAAATGGCCCTTTCATCTGTTGAATGCAAAGCGCACTCCACTGGAGAGGAGAAGCCGAGCCGGCTCGCCGCAGAGAAAAGGCCTGCCTTGCTGAGCCGCGGCTCCTGAATCAGCACGAGCTGGAGCTGGAGCAGAAAATCGCCTGGTGAATGCAAGATTTCCCTTTACGCTTTGTGTCTCGTGAATGTTCTCTTCCAGGGGGCCGGCTCTGGGCGCAGTCAGGAGGCAGGAAGGACTTAGTTACTGCCTGCTGGTGTGATGGATAAAGTTAGGGACAAGAAGAGACGCTGATAGCAGCATTCAATCCCTGGGATCATTGTCGGGGATAAGAGCGAAGATCTGCTGTCACCAAAAAAAAAAAAAAAAACCTCTATCAATGTAATGGCCACATGAGGCCACTTTCCTCCCCTTCATGTCGCTAAGTTTTGAACCCGCTGGGTCCCTGCTGCCCCAGGGTGGTTCAGAGACCACTCAGCATTAGAACCATTTGCCAGCTTGTTAGAAACGCGGATGGTTGGGTCCCACCCAGAACTACTGAATCAAAACCTGTGTTTTAACAAGCTCCCCTGTGCTAGCTGAGCAATACCCTTGAGGCCCGCCTGTCGTGGGGAGACAGCTGGGGGCAGAGGGGAAGAGACGAGCCGGGAAGGCACTTTCCTTTGCAGGAGAGAGGGGCCTGTGAGTAACACAACAGCTCTTCCTACCTGCGGGGACCCTGCTGAAATCATGACACCTCAGCAGTGAGTCAGCGGTGGGCTCTTCCTTCTCGCTACTAGCAGGTGCCTCCTCCCTCCGCATCCTATCGGAGTGCGATGACCTGAGCCCCGCAGGTACGCAAAACTGTGTGTTCTCTTTCATCTGTTGGAAACCATACTCCTAAGGTCTTCACGGAGCCTCTGACTGTACCAGAGTGGGGCGGGGGGGCCCTCAGCCCGCACTCACTACCACCCACTTTCTGGGTGCAGGCCTCATAGCCTCAGCCGTGTGAGACCCGCAGGGTGAGCCACCTTCACCACCGAGGCCCATGGCACACTTCCATGGATTGGCCCCCTTTCAGTTTTTCCACATTGCTCCCCTCCGCCCCGAGTGCCAGGAGCGAAGAAAAGTTATATTACCAAATGTTATTTTAGAGGAAAACCTCCCAAGATTTTTTTTTTCATCTTGCAAATATTTGGGGAATGTCTGTGCTGTCAAGACTGTGAAGAATGTCTGCTTCAGGATCCATCAACGGCATTTAAGAAAATCAATCTCTGATGTGGTGAATGTGCAAAGTGGAATCTCTGAAGAAGTAGGGCTTTTGTTTTTGTGCTGAAAACCACAGGCGTGCACGTGTTCCTAGCCTCTCAGAGCATGCTGCTGGCGGACCCCCCCCCCGCCCCTTTCTGTGCTTCGAAGGGGCGCTCAACGTGGGAAGGCTTATTGGTTTGAGCAGAGATGTGTCAAAGTTGGATTTTTTTTAAAAAGCACGGCTGGTGAGAAAGTTATATGAATGTCATCTTTAAGGCATCTTTAAGCCATAGTACAGAATGTGTGGTCATTTTCAAGTACTGGGGATTTGACAGTAAAGGGACACTAGGGTCCTAGCCTATGAGGTTGGCCGAGGCCCTCATGCTCTATCCCCGAGGCCAGCACAGTCCTGCCACACTGTAGGCCCTCCGGACATGTCTGTGGCTGAAGGATTAAAGAAATGAGAGAGCTGGAGGGCAGCCACCAGGCAGCGAGTGCTTCTCAGAGCGCCTCACCTGCTTTTCTCTGCAGGGTGATATCAGGCACCCCAAAAGACTCTGAACGCTACCTATCAATTGAGAATGAAAATGGAACAATGAAGATTTGGGGGAGAGTGAGCCATAACAACCTGCAGTCCTCCTGGTCCACTCAAGTGGCTATCTTATCCTATTGACTGGGGCCTGCCATAGGCCATCTTCCCTAGAGTAACAGAACTTGAGACAGGGATTCTTGAGCAAGTGATTTACAGAGAGTGCTCCCAGGAAAAGCAGAGTGAGGGAAGCAGGATGGGGCAAGGGGATGACTAGAAGGGTGTGGCCTCCCTGAGAAGCTCGGGGAGCACAGATGACACCCTAAGTTGACCGCACGTTGAGGCAAGGCAGCATCAATAGTCAGTGAGTCATGGACAGGGTAGTAGAAGGGATGGGTAAGAAGGAGGGGAGTTGGGGGGTGGGCAGATGAGGCATATTGGCCCTAAAGGGGGTCTGGATGGGGCACCAACATCTACATTCCTCAAGTCCAAGGTGCAGTGGGCCTACCTGTCAGAACTTTGTAATATACAAGTTGATTTTTGCAGATTTTAGAAGAAATTGTAATATCCCTTCATCTGAAAAACCGCCCCCTTCTTGCTCTGTTTTTTTTTCTCCACCGCATTTATGACCATCTCACATGCTATAAAATTCACCTATCTTTAGATTTACTAGTAGCTTATTATCTCTGCTCTCACACACTGGAATGTAGACTCCATGAGGAAAGGCATTTATATCTCTTTTGATGGATATATCCCAAAAATAGTGCCTGACACTTCGGAAGTGCTGGGTAAGTGTGTGTCAATGAAAGAGTATTCTGAAGAACATATTCTGCCTGGTGTTGCTCATTTTGCGATGATTCTTTGGGTCCAAAGCAATCAAATTCCAACCTGTGTGAATAAGCAGGGAAGTCTAACATTCTGGAGGGATCAATCATAGAGCCCCATGAGTCTCAGATTTCAGGGTGTTTAAAAACCATGTGAGGATCTTGTTGACAGTGGGATTCTTGGTCCCCCTACCCAAAGATTCTGATTCAGTAGTTCTCGGAGGGACCTAAGAATATGCACTTTAAAAAAGCATGACCATTGATTTTGACGTAGGTGACCTGAGGCACGGACTTTGAGAAACACTGATGCGGTCTGAAACACTCGTTCAGACAGCTATTAATAGCTTCCCCAGAGTTGCTCAGCCACAGGGTTAGGCTCTCCTCACTCTCCGTGCAGCATGTTTTCCACTCAGTCTCTCTTAGTATATGTTTGTAAGCTTTGCACGTACAGTGATTACCATGGGGACATACAAAGCTTGATGAAATTCTATCACTCTAGCCGGGCTTTGAGGCATCGGTGGAGAGCTGTCTTCAGAAACATTTGGTTTCAGAATGTACTGTGGCTTGTATGCCCCTATGCTCCTCCAGATTCTTTTAAAATTGTAAAGGTGCTTTTGTGATGTCCTGATGCCATCTCATTTGACAGGGGGGAACACAATGAGAGCCAGGAGCCAGGGCTCTTGCTTGGCCTGATTTGGTGCATGTACTAAAGAGACACAGAGAGGTTGTAGGAAAAATCTGGAATGAGGTCATGTGATTTAATGCATGGGGAAGAGTTTCAGGGTGGCTCCAATGGAGGACATTAACTGATTAGAAGTCAGTGAACTAAAAACCGAGCTGTCTTGAGGAGAAATTTCACTGAGACTGAATGAATGAATGAGTATTCGTTTAAAGACATTTCAATTAAAATTTTTTTATTTACCACAAATCCTCTGGTTGTGAGCATGGACCATCCTCAGAAGGAATGTACTTGGGATGGGGGTTAGATTCCAGAGGGACGATGGTGGTCAATACCTTATCGCTCAAGGATAAATCCTTAAAAGAATTACATTACCATGTATGGCACATATAGGGGGCCAGGTTCTGTTTTAAGATTTATGTATTATCGCATTTGATCTTCATGACAATGGTCCGTGGTAGATACTATTATGTCCATTTGACAGATGAGGACACAGAAAAGCAAGTTGCCTAAATTCACACCCTTCTAAAGTCTCTGAGCTAGGACTTGATCCAGACAGTCTGTGTCCAGACCTATGCCTTGAAACAACCACTCCTCCCCCATGTATCTGAAATCTAACAGGGAGACTTCTGTCTTCCAGAGCATGGCCCTGAGGGTGGATGAACCATTTAAAAATGGAAACTGGAACACAATCGAACTGCTCATGTGTGTGTATGTGCGTGTGCGTGCGTGTGTGCGTGCGCGTGTGTGTGCGTGCGTGTGTGTGTGTGTTCGTTGCGGGGGGGGGGGGGAGAAGGAGGAGGGAAGCACCGAAAAAGGACTCAGGAGCACAGAAATATCCAGGGTGGATTTCAAGCCTTTCACTCTGGGGTTGTAGGACCTAAATTCTCTCCTCCTCTCCTCTTTGACATAAACAGAAAACTTACAGTGCTCATTACTGCCTTCGTCAGACGGATTCTTTTCTGGGAGAGGAGCTGGAAGAAGAAAGAGGAGTGAGTTGCCATCTGGTTTCGCCGAGGAAGGAAGGCACTGGGTTGAAGAATGCAGTTTCCCTTGATGGTCATCGTGCACTATGCGCCCTGCACGGCGCAGGAGTATCAGGCTTGGGGAGGGGCTCAGTCCCGATCCCAAACCTCTGTGGGTTGTGGCTGGAAGCTTCGGGAGGAGTCATGTGGCCTTGGCAATAAAGACTGCACCGAGGAGGAGAGTGTGAGAGGTTGGCTTGGGGGAGGAGACAGCTGTAGGCCAGAAACTAAAACCGGAGCTGGTGACAACAGCTTGGACCAAACCTCAAACCAGAGAGTGAAGAACATTATTTTCATATATTTGCCACAAGCTAGAGGCTGTGTGAGCAGGGATTTTTCCAGAATTCATCCTAAGTGGAGAGAGGCTAGAGGTGGAAGAGGAAAGAGAAGCGAGTCTAACTCCTGTTGGTGCAGAGTTCCTCCATGGCCCTTGTGTTTAGTGATATGACACTCTGCTCTGTGCGCCCCCATGCCCACCAGGCCACATTCAATGTTGTCATTGTAGCTCAGTGCTTTCCTCCCTTTGCCGTTTAAAGGTGAGCAAGCAACTACAGATGTACACAACTGGTGTACTTCAGGCATAAATAACATGGCTTCTGGTTTGTTTGTTTGTTTTTAAGATTTTCTTTTTAAATAATTTCTACACCCAACATGGGGCTGGAACTCATAACCCCAAGGTCAAGAGTCTCAGGCTCCACTGACTGAGCCAGGCAGTGCCCCTTGTTTGTTTTTTATTTTCCAGTTCTCTGTTTATTTTTGAAGAGTGAAATTAATTTTTTTTTTCAGGCAGCACGACATTGAGGGTTTAGAAAGGATTTTGGTCTGGGAAATGTACAACTGACATGAAAGAGTTTATCAAACCTGATAGTACGTTTTGGCCATTATGAGCTAGACTCCAGAGAGCAAAGGAGAGGGGTTACCACCTGATGCCAGGTGACAGCCAAAGGGAGTCAGGAATCAGGGTTGAGGCTGGGGCCACTCTGGAGGGCCAGAGCAGTCAGGCCAAGGGGAGGGTTCCTGGACTCCCAGTAACTCCCCTAGAGGGGGACACAGGGTGTGATGCGGAAGGCTCTGTGGGGCTGACGCAGCACTGCAAACAGGGTCTGCTGGCGCAGCTCCTTGAATATGCTTTACCTTGTATTTTGATAACTGACCTTCCCATGCCTCTCATGCCTCTTGTTCTTTGACCTCCTGCCTCTGGAGGTGCCTGCTTTCTGCTTGCTTGCCTCCTTTACCACTTTCTAAATGGGCGAGACCTCTTACGTAATAGTTAAGGGCTCAGGTCAATGGTTCAGGGGAAAATGGCTCAAATTGAGCCTGGGCTGACACTCAGCAGGTGCACACAGGTCTGGAGTACCGGTTGTTAAACACTTTGACCATGACCCCTGTCAGACCCATGACCCTGGAATTACACTCAGCCCGAGAAATGCTGGCCCTGCGGAAGGCCAGCCAGGAGAGGGGTCACTCTTGCCCCACCCCCACTCGTCTTCAGGATGGCGCTCGTCATCCACATCATTTCAACTGCTGTTTTCTTTCTCCTGTTGTCCCTCTCTTTCCCTTTCTTGCCTATATTGTTGGATACAAAGTGAATGAAATGTGGTTGTGATGTGCCTCGACTGTATTTCACCTTGATCTTTATTCCTGTGTATGTCTAGGTCTGGGCTTTCCCTCTGGCTGCTAATCCATGGCTCACGTCATACCCTGTCAACTTGCCACTAACACACCCATGTCAGCTCTGTTAACACCGACGCAGGATACTCTGTTTTGAAAACAATGCTGGTAGCAACATCCTCCGGCTTTGTCATTCTGTAACATCTGGACCCAGGAAGGGACGCCTATCTCCCATTCACCAAAACAGGTTTCAGATCCCCTCATGAACACTGAGTGTGACCATTCATCACTAATAGATTTTAGTTATAAAGAAGGTTGCCAGATTTAGCAAACAAACAAAAACCAGAGCATCTAGTTAAATGTCCGTTTTAGATAAGCAACAAATAATTTTTTAGTATAACTTTGTCCTATGCAATATTCAGAACCTGTTTATAATAAAAAATTGTCTTGTTTATTTAACCTCCGAGGTTAAGTATTGTATCTGGCAACCCTCACCACAAGCAAACCGGAGTACCGGCTTAGCTAGCTGAGAAGTCTAGAGGCTGGCCTGCCTTCGGCACAAGCTGGTGCCGGGGCCTACCGGAAGTCACCAAGAAAGTGCCTCTCTCCTCAGGTAAGGGTCTCTCCCTGTGCTGACAAGATAGCGGCTGTCTTCCAGCCTCATATTCTTATTCTGAGTTGACCAAAAGAGAAACGTTGTTTTTCCGAAGGCTGCCCCCAGACGACTGAGATCCATTCCAGGGAGGTCGGGTTAGGTCACGTGTCCGCTACTAAGCCCATCCGTGTGGTCAAGGAAACGAGATACACTGATTAGCCGCTTCGGCTGGTGAGGGGGAAAAGGACTCTGGGAAGGCGGACGATACGCATCCTCGCCGCTCGCCAAATGGGAGCCTGCGCTGGGCAGGGTTGTCTTGCGAAGGCCTGGAGGGAAGGAATGTGGGGAAGCCCAGGGCAGTGCCCGCAAAGCTGCTGTGACCAGCCACTTCCTGGAGCGGTGCAGCTGCCCTCTCTCGCCCCTCTTCCCGGCCTCTGCTGTTCCCCGGTTTGCCTTGATCGAGGCAACACTTGAGACAGTTTAAGAATGTTCTGGACAGGGGCGCCTGAACGGCGCAGTCGGGGAAGCTCAGGTCCTGATCTCAGGGTCATGGGATGGAGCCCGGCGTCGGGCTCTGTTCTGGGTACGAGGTCGGCTTGAGATTCTGTCTCTCCCTCTGCCCCGCTCTCCACTCTTGCGCCTGTGCTCTCTCATGCTCAATCTCTCTCTCTCCCTCTCTCTCAAATAAATCTCAAAGAAAAAAAAAAAAGAAGTATCTGGACTGAATGTTTGTGTCCTCCTCCGCCCCACCCCAAATTCATTATGTTAAAATCCTGACCCCCATGTGGCTGTATTTGGAGATGGGCCTCTAAGGAAGTAATGAATGTTAAATGAGATCATAGGATGGGGCTCTAATCTGATAGGATTAATGTTCTTTTAAGAAGAGACACCAGAGAGCTTCCTCCCACCCACACTCACCCCTGCCCCCAGCACAGGGCAAGAAGGCAACTGTCTATAAAGTTAGGAAGGGAGCTCTCACCAGAAACTGAATTTTCTGACACCTTGATCTTGGGCTTCTAGACTTTACAACTGTGGGGGGGGGTGCGGGGGGCGGAATGTCTGCTGTTTAAGCCACCCTGACTGTGGTATTTTGTTTATGGCAGCCCAAGCAGACTAACACAAGGACTCTGGCTGAATCTTGGAAGGGCAACTATATTTTCACATAACGCTACTAACAGAAAAGGTTTTTCAGGACATCAAATGACCCAGAAAGACATGATCTACCAGATGGCCTTTCTGTGTATCTGTTTGCAAGGACAAATGGTTTAGGATGCTGTTAATCCTTAACCTGAGATTACATTTTAAGAGACTGCTTCAGATTTGTTAAGTAATTTTTAAAGATACAGTTTAAAGGATTGTTTCTTTTGAAAATCAAAAATAGGAGACTAGGAATTACTACAGTAAAGGTTCTGTGTGCAGAACTAAGTGAGGAAATTAACCACCAATAAGTGTATTAACCAGTATTTTTCTTTAAATAAAAAAAGTTTAAAGACTAAAAGCCTAAGAAATAAAATAGAAGTTTATTTCTCTTTCATATGAAAGAAGTCTGGAGGAGGTAGTCCCAGAACTGATATCTTCATAAAGGCGTCAGGGATCTAGCCCTCTCACTGCCCTTCTATTCTTGGCGTAGTGTACCTCATGATCCAAGAGGGCTGCTTAAGTGCCAGCCATCATATCTGCATTACAGCCAACAGGTAGGAGGAAGGGACAAAGAGCATTTAAGGACATCTTAAATTTATATATGACACCTTCACTTACATCCCGTTGGCCAGAACTTAATCACATGTCCACATCTATCAGTAAAGGAGCAGGGAAATGCAGTCTTTATTCCAGGTGGCCTTTTCCCCAGGTGAAAATTGGCAGTTCTATTAGTGAGAAAGAGAGAATGGCCATTAGGGCCAAATAGAAATCTTTGAGCCACAGACAACTGGAAAATTTTTCTTATTATAATGAGCATGAAACATTAGAATGCTCTTACAAGAGATATTTTAAAATAAGACTTTCAACAAAGATACCAAACATGAACAATTTGTAATATTCCAGGTTTTCTTCCTATCTTTGTTAATTTTATCATTTTATATAGTTATGGTCAATGTCTACTTGTTACTTGAGTGGTTGTAATTAAATGTTATTTCATATAAACATTGCCAATATGGTCGTAATTCACAGTTGTAGTTTTACTATCCTATCATGTTAATTTAACATAGTTTTAAATAGTGGATGTGGGATAGATGAAATGAGAGTGGTAAAATGTTGATAATTTTTGAATTTGCTTGATGGTAAAGGACGTCCATTATTCTGTTATCTCAACTTCTATGCATGCTTGAAAATGTCCATCATAAAAGAGTTTCCATATGTATCATAGTTTCCCTACAGCAGACAAGTGTTGAAAGAAGAGAATAGACTGCTAGGCTTTCTTTTTGCAGTTAAAATACTTAGAGGAAAGAGGAAAGATAGTGGAGAACCCTCTTGCACTTTCTTCCATCTTCCCTCAGAGCTTAAACAAATTTCATTCAGAAGGTTGGTCTCAATCTATTTTTATTTTTATTTTTTAAGATTTATTTATTTATTTATTTGAGAGAGAGAGAGAGAGAGAGAGAGTAGGGGGAGGAGCAGAGGGAGAGGGGCAAGCAGACTCTACGCTGAGCATCCAATGAGGGGCTCGATCCCACGACTCTGAGATCATGACCTGAGCTGAAAGAGTTAAATGCTTAACCGACTGAGCTACCCAGGCACCCCAGGTTGGTCTCGATCTAAAAAAGCTAATCATAAAACTCTTTTGTTCAAGGCCAGTGGTACTGTATTATACTTTAGGAGGATTCATTTCAACAGGGGATACGATCTTTCATAAAGTTTTCCTTGTCAGAAAAAAAATGTGTAGAGAGGTGTTGGGTATGATTCAAGCCCCACCCCCAACATGTATCAAGAACCCGTTCTGAGTTCTTCTGGGGATACAGAGATAAGTGAGACCATCATGGCCCTCAAGCAGCTCATAGTCTGTTGGGAGAAGCAGACACATGAATAGATGGTTATAAGATAATGTGGTTAGTGTACTGACAGAGCTATACACAGCATATCATGACTATACAAAGCATATTCATAAAAAAATAGTTCATTTTGAAAATGTTGCCTTCATTGAAAGAAACTCAATACAGAGTGGTATTATACAGTTGAATATGTGCCCACTATGACCCCACTAACCCAAAGTACAAAGATGCTTTTAAAACAAATGGAATTTGCAAATGTTAATATATTCCACATACTTTAAATGGTAGTACGACTTTACCACAAATTCCTCAGTGCAATCAAAAGAAATGTGATATTTAATGAGGAAAGGCCTTTAATGAAGCCACTGCAAGATAAGTTATTATGTAACCTGATGCTCAAATTCACAGAAAATTTTTTCAAATAAATATGATAGATTGAAATTGTTAAATAAGTCTTTTTGGATAAAGCAATTAGTGCAATGACTGGGACAGGAAACATTTGTGAATGAATGAATGGATGGATGAATGAATGAAAGCTTGTAAGAACGCTTGGGTTCTAATCTTGGCTTTGTCACAAAGTAACCAAGTGTTCTGGATAGTCAACTAACCTCTCTGGGAATTTATTAGGGGGTAAAATGTACTGAGGGTTTCAAACTTTATTTAGCCACATCACCCTTTGTTCCAGTGAAGTGTTGAGGGGTGGCTTTAGGTGGAGGTTCATGCGCATGCGCGCGTGCGGGCATCTCTGTGTGTGTGTGTGTGCGCACGCGCACGTTGTATGTCAGAGGTATATTCTTGGTTTCTTCTCATGTTCCCCTCCCCTGGTGATCTCAGAGTCACCTCCTGCCACGAGCAGAGTTTCTGAGAGCCTCTAGTCGGGGGAATCCCTGAAGTCAGGTCCCACTCTAACACTGGATGATCCTATTACTGTAAACCATTTAGCCATAGACTACTAGTTGAGGGAATGTCAAAGGAAAGACCATCTGTGGAGAAAGAAGGTGGAAAAGTGGGACATTTTGAACTGATCAAACCTGGTAGCATGTCTGAGAAGCCAGGAACAAAAGACCAGACAGCTTTTTATCCTGATTCGCTTTTAGATTAGGTTCTTCAATGACGAGAATATAAATCAGGCTAGGTCCAGAATTAAGACCTTCCAGAAAGATCCAGGGGGCAATATCACCAGCATAGCTGGGTTTTCTCAGCCCTCTCTGTTTAATTCTTTCAGCCAACACATCACAGAAAACTGTGGGCTTCAGAAAGTGGTGCCTATTAATACAAACACAGCCTGCCCTACTGATAACAGATGTGGTTATAATGGGAGCTGAGTGAACAGAAACACATTTCCCCAACTCCAAACCTCAAATACATTTTCATCATCTGTAACAGCCTGAAATGCTGGCTCAGAGCAGATGCTTTTCTTTGCTCATTTGTAGACATTGCTTCAAGCCCTACTCAGGAAAGGAGAATCTGAGGTCTCTGCGGGCCAGTATCCAGGAGATGGCCGGACTGCAGAGCCTGCCTCTCCCTTACTTATAGGAACTGCTTTGGGGCTGGTGCTACAAAGGCTTTTTTGTTTATACAAAGCTACCCTGAGATAACACTAAGTACACATTTCTCAAAGAAAGGTTCCAGAAAGCTGAGCATTGCTGAGCTGAGCCTTAACAGTCTTATGACTGATGCCTTGGCCAAAACCACCTCCATAGTGCTCAGCCACGAACTTCATCCTGTGTTAGTGCAAAACCACATTCTATCTGGAAATAGCCTTGAGGAACTCACACAATAAGAGACTGAACCCCAAAACTATACTCTCCCAGAGACAAGCCACCCACAAGTGATCACTTTGTCAGCGCTGACAGCTTTTCTGGAAAAGAGTTTGAGAAATGACCACATGAGGATGCATACTAAGTCAGCAGCAGAGGCCTGATCTGAGCTTCTGGCTCTCAATCTTGCACTTAATAAACTAGTCCAGCCCTTTCTTTGTACAAATTTACTTCTTTAGAATGTGGGGAGAAACCAGTTGTCAACAGTGTGCATTTTATAGCTAAGTTCCAAACCCCAGGACATTTCATTTTTCTCAATACAGCCTCTGTGCTGAAAGACCATGTCTCTCTGAAGAGCTCTGTAGGCTTCATTTGAGCATTTGTTGGGAAGGAATCTGATTTTCCAGTGGATCAGTATTAGCTAAAACATTTGTCATTATATATTCCCTGGAGTCCTCTATACTTGGTTGGGTGAGCTCTTGTCCTTTCTGGCAGTAGCCAGAAATCATTGTCAGGGAGCTGGTGTTACACCATTGCCATGAAGTCACCCAGGAAATTTCTTGTTCAGGCTGGAATTAAGGTCCTTGACTGGCTCACTTGAGCTTTCCCTTCCCTTTGTCCAAACTCCCAAAGTTGGAGCTTGCCAGGTAGTACTGTACCACATCTGTATCATGTCAATAAAGAGCTCTGGACACCCAGAGCGGCATCCTTTAAATATTGTGTGGTCTTGGGACGCCTGGGTGGCTCAGTCGGTTAAGCGTCTGCCTTTGGCTCAGGTCATGATCTCAGTCCCACATCGGGCTCCCTGCTCAGTGGGGAGCCTGCTTCCTCCTCTGCCTGCAGCTCCCCCTGCTTGTGCTCACTTGCTCTCTCTCTCTCTCTCTCTCTCTGACAAATGAATAAATAAAATCTTTAAATATTGTGTAGTTTGTCTAAAGGCAAGGTCTACAGTACGATCCATGTTTGGTTCTAATATATATGCTAAAACTGGAAGGAAATTGCCCAATTGATAACAGTGTCTTTCTCAGGCAGGTGAAAATCTAGATGATTGTTTTTCTTCCTTTCTCTTCTGTATTTTTCAAAATTTCTACAATGAACAGGTATTACTCTATAGCACTATTTCTATATTACCATATATTACTGTATTACTCTTACAGTGATATTGGTAATTAATATATATACATAGTACTATGTTATACAGTATTGCTCATAGAAAAAAGGGTGTGTGTGTGTGTGTGTGTGTGTGTGTTGAGTGTGATGTGGCTATGCCATAACTGACATAGACTTTGCTCTCTAGAGAGCTCAGCCTCCCAAACCTAGACTGTTTATTTCCTAGAAGACATTCTTTGCCTGTATCTACCAGTTCCTCAGAAAACTTTATCAAATTCCCACTTCATATCAATTGTGGAGACAACTTAGGAAACGTTGGCAGAATTTTCAAGCCCTCCCACTAACTAGGATAGAATGAGCAGAAAATGATGGGAGCCCTAATCAATAACTTAATTTTTAAAATTTTACTTTTATACATGCTTATCTTCATTGGTTATAAAACACTCTTATTATCAAAGAGATGACCGTGGCTGGCGCTTTGGTATATTTCTTTTTTTTTTTAATTTTTTTAAAAGATGTATTTATTTCTTTATTTGACAGAGACAGAGAGAGCAGGAACACAAGCAGGGGAGTGGGAGAAGGAGAAGCAGGCCTCCTGCCAAGCAGAGAGCCTGATGTGGCACTTGATCCCAGGACCCTGGGATCATGACCTGAGCTGAAGGCAGAGGCTTAACAACTGAGCCACCCAGGCACCCCACTTTAGTATATTTATTTTCTTCCACTGAGCTGATGCTAAAAGTTGCCCAGGATATAACTCAGGAATTCAGGCCCCAGGAGATTTCTTTTCCAGTTGTCTTTTCTAGATAGAACCTTGAATGTCACTCTTTCTCAGAACGTCAGGGGACAGCAATGGGGCTACATGATTTTGTCTTCCAATCTGCTTCTCTTTAACCCAAAAGAAAAGACATTATTTGTATAAAGCTGTCCAAAGAACTCTGGTATTGTGCCTAGATTCTGGCTGTACAAAGATCAATAAGATGGTTTTGAGACAAACTATGAACAAATAATAAAAATACAACATGCAGTGTACTTTGATAGATATACACTGAGACTGCAGCACAAGAGCATAGTTGGGGGGAAAACCTAGGAAAATCTTTCACATAATCCTTCTGGATTTCTCCAGTTGTTGAGTTCTTAAGAGTGCTGACTCCTAGAATCAGCCAATGTAGATTTAAGCCCAGTTCTGCCATTTACTTGCTATATGACAGTGAAAAAAAAAATTGCTATAGCTTTCTGAGCCAGGAAGGACTGATCCCACCTTCCTCATAGGGTTTGTAGGAGAGTGACTTGAGATTGTCAGTAAAGCTTTGGGCCCAGTGTGTGGCTCACAATGAGCATGCTAGCGGTTCTGTGGCAGGACCACCAGACTCCCCTTCCTGCAGCTCTGTCCCACCAGCTTCCTCCTCATGGATCCCAAACTGACACCACCTGGGAGAACTTGGAAGTGAAGAGGAATGCTCTGGTGACTCAGCATGGCCACCCCAAGCAGGTTAGCTGAAAGATGAAGTAGGCAGATCATAGAACTCTAACCTGTTTCCCCAACTGTGCTCAGCCAGGGTGGGAGACAGAGGCGGAGGCAGATGAGAATATGGTTTTGAACATGTCTAGGCTCTTGTGGGTTCAGGAATAGACACTCAGCCTGGGCCTGGCATTTGCCTCTGTTGTAAATTTGGCAAGAGGAGGTAATACTGTGGTTGAGTGGCACAGCAAATATTGGCATGGGCATTAGTAATGTCAATTTAACCCTTTTGTTAACCGACATCATTGCACCAGGACTCCAAACCCACTATCACCTCACTTGTTCAGATGGAAGAATATCGGGAGGAGAATGGATATTTTTTTGTGCTTCCTCTGGACACTGTATGAGACACCTTCACACAGTTTTCTTGTGGAACTGACACAGCCACCCTGTGAGGTTTGTAGGTATAATACTATCACCCCGACCATACAGAAGAGGACACTGAGCTTGCTGATACGAAGAGACTTGCCCAACGCACACAGTTAGCAATGTCTGAAATGGGGCTGAACACTTACCTAACTAACACCAAAGACTATTTTTCCTAACCCTCACACCATAGTTTGAATGATCTAGAGCAGTGCCAAGAACCAGGGAGTCCTTTAAAAAGCAGCTAAAGTACATGGCATTGACTTTGTGTACTAAAGAGAGTATATTTTATTCATAGGCAATCTCCCAGGGACTTGCTCAGAGAATTTTTTTTTCCTGCATAGAGCAGGAGAAATTTCTTCCAAGATGTAAGTTTCTTCCAAGATGTAAGTAAATCTTATTGACTCCCAACGATGCTCCCTGATAAGAAGGGTTCGGTTCAGACAGCCTATAGGACCACTCAGATCCTGTTTTGTCATGGTCTTCCGCATGCCCCACCCCACCATATCATTGAGAGCTAGGATCTTATACAGAGAGAGGATAGTTTTTGAGCTCTAAGGATGTAGGAGAAAAGGCTCTTCTTGATTCCCAACTGGGAAGAAGTTCTTTGAAACATCTGTGAACATGATTTAAAAGTAAAAATATATTCTTTTCCAGTCCTAAAAGAATTTATGGCAATTCATTTTGGTATGAGATCAACGACACATAACGGATTTTAAAATTTAAATCTGTGCTTACTTTAACTTCTTTCTTTACTTTCGCAGAGCTTTGTGTTGCTCTTGTTTACTTCTTAGTTATTGACTAACAGTAAGACATGATCATTAAGAGTCATGATCCCAGGGTCCTAGGATCGAGTCCCACGTTGGGCTCCCTGCTTGGGAGCCCGCTTCTCCCTCTGCCTCTGCCTCTTTCTCTCTGTCTTTCATGAATAAATAAATAAAATCTTAAAAAAAGTTTAAGAGTTCTGCTAGATCCTACAAGGGAAATACTTTTTAAAGCATTTTGAAACAATGGAGTCATTCCCCATAACATCCATTAGTCCATTTCAGAGCAGATGGGTTTGAGCACTTAGAAAATTCAGTCTCAAAAAAAAAAAAAAAAAAAAGGAAGAAAGAAAAAAGAAAATCCAGTCTCATGATAATGGTAAAGAGAAAGCATACCACAATACAGCTTCAAGAGCCAACAGGGAGTTAGGACAAATGGTCACCACAGCACAGGCTAGAAAACCAAGACTTTGGGGGAGGTAAAAGACTTCAAAAAGCAGCAATTGAGAGTCAATATTTTTAAAATGTCCCCATAGGAGTGTGTTTTCCAAAGCCAAAGGCTCATAGGTTAAGTATAAGTTTTAATAACTTAGGCAGCTAGCGAAGGAACTTTATTAGACTCAAAATTGGTATTAATCAGAATTTTCCATTAAATCCACTTTCTTTTCTATGCAACACTCAACATGCTTAGACATTAACTAGTTGTTAGGAGGCCTGTGTGTTTGTTATTATTTTATACCATTAAATTTGGGGCTGTGGGATTATTTTCACAATAAAATTTTAGAAGTGTATAACTGCCTGATAAAGATCCAGCCTTGCCAAAATTTGGCCTGCCGTGTTCCAGCTCCCTCCCCAGGGTGGATCTTTATTGGGATAATTTGCTATAATGACATTTTATGAGAGAGCGAGTTTTCATGAGACATAATTTTGGAAATAGGCAGGGATAGCCAGATGTTGTGCTTTATCTTTTGAGTTCCTAAATCATGTTTTAATTCTACTTGATTCTCATAGTTATTAAGTAACCCTGAAAAAAGTGCCAGAGTTTTCTTCCGTGTTTCATAAATCGTAGACAAATGCCAAATACCCTAAACAAAAGTTAGATAGACGGGCAGGCACAGGAAAAACAAAACAAAACAAAACAAAACAAAAAACCCCAAGGGAACCAAAAGACGATGTGAGCAGAGCAGATTTTTCTAAAACCCTTTTTTATAAGCAGGTGTGGGGGCCAGGAAGGGCTCCCATTTTTTACTATAATGTATTCTTTGTCTATAAAGCTGTCTCTAGCCGTGATGAGTCTGAATGGATCCATCCACACATCCCAATCCTATATTTTTTGTGACAAAGGGATATGTTTTGCAAGGTGGCTGCCTGAAACCAAGATGGAGGAGGGGAAGGGGAAGGGAAAGGTGCAGAATTTGAAGTCCCAGGACAGGAAAACAAGAGCCACACATCTTCTTGACCTTGACCATTTGACTTAACAAGATGCACAGTGGCCAGAATAACTCTAGTCCTTGATGCCCCTGTGACATATTATTCAGTTTATAGATAATGTGAGAGAAAGGCCATGAGGTCTGAACAAGCATCCGCTTTTCTGTGTCCTGAAAAGTCCTGACAATTTGCATTTTGTAGTCATGGGCAGGGTGGTTAGAAAGAAAACATGCATTAAAAGTGCAAAGGGGGGGCACCTGGGGGACTCAGTTGGTTAAGCGTCCAACTCTTGATTTCGGCTCTGGTCATGATCTCGGGGTCCTGAGATTGAGCTCCACATCAGGCTCCATGCTTAAGTCTGCTTAAGATTCTCTCTCTCTCTCTCTCTCCCTCTCTCCCTGCCCCTCCCCTTGGCCCTCCCCCCACACACCTTGGACAAGCTTCTTTAACCTTTGTGCCTTAGTTTCTGCATCTGTAAAATGGGGATCTTAACACTGCCTGCCTCACAGAGTTCTTTAAAGATTAAATTAAGTGAGATATGTAAAGTGCTGTCTATAGGTGGCATTATGCATGAGTTATTATTTACTGAATACCTAATAGGTGCCAGACACTGTGTTAGATGCTTTTGTATAAAGTTTTATTTAATCTTTATAACAAACTTAGAAAGCAAGTCATATCATTTCCATTTTGCAGATGCAGACATCAAGGCTCAGAGAAGTCAAGGACATCATTCAAATGTGCACAGGTAAGTGGCCCAAATAAAAGGCATCAAATCCAGGTATTTCTGCTCCAGCATTATATCAAACACCATTGGTGCCCCCAGCTCACTTTAGCTGCTATTTGATAAACACCTACTTAATAGTCTGGACTATTACATTTTTAATCAATTTTATTGATTAGAGAATTATGTGTCTCTCCATCATCATTTGCCTAACTCATTAAAATTAATAGACAGCATTAGATAAATGTGTTTGACACCTGAAATTGAGTCACTCTGGGAGAAAGCCCCATGTATTACAGATTTGGGTGCAACTGGAGGGAAAAAGAACAGTCGCTCCTTCCTTCCTTCCCTCCCTCACCAGACAGGAAGGGCCAGCAAACATACAGCTGCCTCTCAACAAAGTGACAAAGCCCAGGGCAGCCTTTTTTCCTGAGCTGGGGAGCATCTGCTAGCTCAATTACCGGGCAGTCACTCTCACATGGGGCTATGCTTTGGGGGCCCCAAAGCACTCAGAAATTTGGGAACAGGGCTTTCCGCACCAAGAGCACTCAAGCAGGAAGCAGCCCTTCCTGACAGGCTGCCCTGCTCAGCTTCCTGGTATAGAAGAAGGAGAAGGAAGAAAAGGCAACAGAAAGACACCGATTAGAAACAAAACAAAACAAAACAACAAGTGACAGTGTTAAAATAGCACAATCATTTAAAATTTGAGTTTATAAGGACTGTTGTAGTCCTCGTTGACATTTACCCTTTTGATTTGCCAAATATTGGCAAAGTCCTTTGGAAGCTTCTCTAGGTTCCTTCTGGTTGTCAAGGCGTGGGGGTGTGGGGCAAGAGATTTGGAGGTGTGGGGGAAAAGAGCATGGGTACTGCTGGAGCCCAGAAAGGTAATATCTAGAAAACCCAACAGACAGGACACCATGATGCCACCCTCAGAGAGAGGCTTGCAAGGTCTTGGTGTCTGTGGGGCTTGGACTGGGCATGGCCAGAGAAACAACATAGTTCATTGGTGCATCCAGAGATGAGCTTGTGACCTTACTACATAGGCCTCTGTGACCTAACCAAAGATACTAATTAAAGCATTACTTTAACACATCCAAACTGGTTTTAAGATGAAATTAATGGATAGGCTATCCATTACAGGGACTAACTTACACTGTTGGAGAATGCTCCTAGAAAATTTCTTTTTACATGTGCCCTCTTTGAAGCAAATACAGTGTATACACATTTGGATGCATAGAATTGATTAGCTAATTTTTCATGTTACAAAGATTTCTCCTTTTCACTAAAATTATCTTCTTGTCTTCTCTTAAATGGCAGGCTCTTTAAAAAATATGTGCATCTTTCTAGGTATACAACTACCAATGCTCCTTGCTTTGCCCCAGTGATTCCCAAATGAGAATTCTACATGGCTACATGAGAATCAACTGGGTGTTAATAAAAAAACAGATTCCTGAGTCCTTTCCCTAACCTATCTCTGGACATGGGGCTGGGGAATCTGTATTTTTAACAAGTGCTCCAGGTGATTCAGATGTGCAGGTAGAGTTGGAAACCACCTCTCACATAATAAATTTCTAAAATGTTGCACAATCTGAGTTTGGGGCTAAAAAGAAAAAGGCAAACAAATAAGCTGTAGAATCCCTCTTCATTTTACTTTAATTTAAAAAAATTTTACCAAATCATGAAATATTTGAAACATATGGAAGAGTATAAAACATAATGAGAGACATTTATCTATCCACCAACTCCATTTTTCATTCATTTCATTGACTTGCTTCCCTAACAATGGTGTATTGGTAAGTCAACTAACTCTCTGTTCTTGGTTTATTTCCATCATAGCACTTAAGTGGCTTGATATTATTTTATAAATTTGTTTGCTCAATGTGATTATTTTTAGACATCAGATTCATTTCCCATCAGATTAATGATCCAAGAGAGCAGGAAACATATCCATCTTATTCATTCACCATTGTATTCTCAGCATCTAGCACAGTTCCTGGCACACAGTAGGTGCTATCTATTGATTAACTATCTGTTGAATGAATGAATAAGAATTTGTCCTTCCCAAATGACTCTTATCCTAAAATGCCCATTTATAAAACAACGATAATAATATAGAGTTTGTTTTAATGTTCTTACTTGGGAAAATTCAAGAGACCCCAAAGTTACAAACTATTTCTAGTTTGTTGAGTGCTTTCATCATAAAGGGTGTTGAATTTTGCCAAATGCCTTTTCTGCATTAACTGAGATGATCATATGGGGTTTTTTCTTCATTCTGTTGGTGGAGCATATTACATTGATTGATTTCCATATGTTGAACTATCCTTGCATTCCAACAAACTAGGGATCAAGGAAAATATCTCAACATAATAAAAGTCAAATATGAAAACCCACGATGAACATCATACTTATTGGTGAAAGACTAAAAGCTTTTCCTGTAAAATCAGGAACAAAGCAAGCATGTCTCCTTTCACCAGTTCTATTCAACACGGTACCGAAAATTCTAGCCAGAGCAATTAGGCAAGAAAATATCATAAAAGGCATCCAAACTGAAAAAGAAGTAAAAGCATCTCTATTCACAGTTGATATCTTGTGTAAAACACTAAATATGCCACAAAAAAACTGTTAGAAATAATGAATTTAATTAAAATGAATTTAGCAAAGTAGCAGGATACAAAGTCAACAAACAAAAATCAGTTGCATTTCTATATATGAACAATGAGTAATCTGAAAAGGATTATAAAAATCATTTCATTTACAATAGCATCAAAAAGAATAAAATCTTAGGAATGAATTTAACCAAGAAGGTGAAAGACTTGTACAGTGAAAACTACAAAGCAATGCTAAAAGAAATGTAAAAAGACATAAATAAATATTTGGAGACACATCCATGATCATGGATTGGAAGACTTAATATTGTGAAAATGTCAATATGACCCAAAGTAATCTATAGATTCAATATAATTTCTATCAAAATACCAATCATGTTTCTGCAGAAATAGAAAAACACATCCTAAAGTTCATATAGACTCTCAAAAGACCCTGAGTGGAGCACTTGGGTGGCTAACTTAAAAATATATTTTTTGGGACTGAGCTTAGTGGCTCAGTCAGTTAAGCATCCAACTCTTGATTTCAGCTCAGGTCATGATCTCAGGGTCATGAGATGGAGCACAGCATCAGCCTCTGCACTGGGCGTGGAGTCTCCTTAAAATTCTCTCTCCCCACTGGGTGATGGACATTAAGAAGGGCATGTGATGTAATGAGCACTGGGAATTTTATAAGACTGTTGAATCACAGGCCTGTACCTCTGAAACCAGTAATACATTATATGTTAATTAATTGAATTTAAATTCTAAAATGTTTTTAAAAAATTCTCTCTCCCTCTCCCCCTCCCCCACTCTCTCTCTCTAAAAAAAAAAGAAAAGAAAAAAGGCCCTGAATAGCCAAAACTGTCTTGAAAAAGGACAAAACTGAAGGACACACTTCCTGATTTCAAAACTTACTACAAAGCTACAGTAATCAAAACACTGATATTGGCAGAAAGACAGACATATAGACCAATGAAATAAAATAGAGAACCAGAACAAATCTCAGATAGATGGTCAAATGATTTTTGACAAGGGTGCCAAGACCATTCAATGGGGAAAAGATGGTCTTTTCAATAAATAGTTCTGGGAAAACTGTATATCCACAAGCAAAAGAATGAGGTTGAACCTTTACCTTATATCACATGCAAAAATTAACTCAAAATGGATCAAGGACCTAAATGTAAGATCTAAAACAATAAAACTCTTAGAATAAAGCATAGGAAAAAACTTCACCACATTGGATTTAGTTTATTGGATATTACACTAAGAGCATAGGTAACAAAAGAAAAAATAGACAAATTGGGCTTCATGAAAATTAAAATTTTTGTGCATCAAAAGACACTGTCAACAGAGTAAATAAAAAGGCAATCCACCGCGGGGGGAGGGGGGAAAGGCAATCCACTAAATGGGAGAAAATCTTTGTAAATTACACCCCTGATATGAAAAATATCTAAAGAACTAAAACTCAACAACAAACAACCCAATTCAGAAATGGGCAAAGGGCTTGAATAAACATTTCTCCAAAGAAAATGTATGAATGGCCAGTAAGCACATGAAGAGATGCTCAATATCACTAATAATTAGGCTCCTGATGCAGGGCTCAAACTCAAGACCCTGAGATCATGACCTGAACTGAAATCAAGAGTCAGTAGCTCAACTGACTGAGCCACTAAGCTCAGTCCCAAAAAATATATTTTTAAGTTAGCACACTAAAAAGGTTAACAATTCTCCCAACCCCCACCTCCAGGCTCTACTACTTGAAGTCAGCATGGCTTTGGGCCTCTTTGAGCTGACTCCTACTTATATTTACTGACAGAAAAATAGTGCCTACCTGAGATTGCCAAATAATTAAGTGAAGCAATCTACATGAAAGCACTGTGAGAGCTGTAAAGTATTATGAAAAGCAGAGGTGTCATTAAATCTATTTCTGTAGGATGTAATGAGTTCATTCTTTCAATTGAAATTTTTATGGAATTTGGAAGCTGTTCTTATAAACAGACAAGGGATTCAAAATTTACACATTAAAACAAATATTTATTATCCCTTTCAAACTGGTAATCTTGAGAAACTATACATTTATTCTGACATTGCTATGTTTGCTTGAAATATCTTTCAGTTATTGTTCACGTTTCTCCTTTTTAAATTTATTAATATTTTACTTAAATGAACACACTTATTTAAATTTGATATATAAACTTACGTTTATAAGGCCCAAATTTATATATCAAAATACAATGTTTTTACATACTTGCTTAGAAAACAAGAAACTCTAATAAATAAGAGCTAGAAATAACTATATAATTCCTATAATAATACAAATGCTTTCCTGATCTAACCAATCTCAGTGAATTAAAGTTACTGTAATTTTATATTAGCCACTCATACCTAAAATCCCATTAAAGTTGAATATTTCATTACAATATATATCCCATTACTTTGCTTATCCTCAGTGGTAGCAAATCATTACAAATCACCATTTTTGAATGCGAATTTGATTTCTTAATGATGAGGTCATTGGGAGCCAAGTCTGATGGCTCAGTGAAGGCAGTGATCAGTCTGGATAATACTTTTCTTTTTTTCAAGACTGAAGTGTTACTACTAAGTAATAATTAATTTTTTCTTTAATATGTCAAAATTTGTGTGTTTAAATGAGAGTTGCCCTACAAAGAAGTCCCTGGCCTGAGCAGCTTATCAACTTGTGATATGAAAACTGATTGAGAAAATAATAAGGTATTATTTCCCAGCCATGACTGAGAAGCATGTTTTGCTCCCCCTTTCTTACCCCAACCCATTCCCTAGAACATGGTTTTTTGGTCACTATTGGCATTTGGAACCAGGTAATGCTTTGCTGTTAGGACTATTTGTGTGCACTGTGGGATGTGTAGCAGCATCCTTGACCACTACCCACTAGATGTCAGTGCCAAATGTACTCTGGAGGGCAAAATCGCCCCTGGTTTAGAACCACTGCTCAAGATGGTAGCCAGAGCTTTGTGTCCTATAGGTTTGGGCTTCTCTTGCTTCAAGGGATAGGTTTTTTACTATCAAAAGTAGTCCAGGCCAAAAATCTCAAATACAAATGCTTCCAGGAGCAGGTAGATCATTCGTATTAGTGAGGTGGACCAGATGTAAAAAAAAAAAAAAAAAATTCAATACAGATACAAGTACCGGAAATATTTCTCTCTCTTTACCATAAGATAAGAAATAAAACAAGTATGATTAATAATGCCAATGAATGGTCAACCCCAACACTAAGGAGCAATAGGGATTGGTGAAGACTCTAGTGAATTGTAGAGCTTGTGCCCCATCTAAATGGAGTCAGCCAGTGTTTAGCTTTAGCTAGTCACTGTCATGTAGGCATGTGGTCAAATGTTTCAGAACTTTCAATTATGGAGGAAAAAAGCCAGAAATTAAGATTTTCTTTTTTAACAAATAATCCAATTAAGATATGGGCAGAAGACATTTTTTCCAAAGAAGACAACCAGATGGCTAACAGATGCATGAAAAGATGCTCAACATCATTCATCATCAGGGAAATGCAAATCAAAACCACAATGAGATACCACCTCACACCTGTCAGAATGGCTAAAATTAACAACATAGGAAACAGATGTTGGCCAGGATGCAGAGAAAGAGGAACTCTCTTACGCAGTTGGTGGGAAGGCAAACTTGTACAGCCATTCTGGAAAACAGTATGGAGGTTCTTCAAAAAGTTGAAAAGAGAACTACCCTATGACCCAGCAGTTGCACTACTAGGTATTTAACCAAAGGATGCAAAGATACAGATTTGAAGGGGTACATGTACCCTGATGTTTATAGCAGCATTATCAACATTATCAACATAGCATTATCATTGATAGCATTATTAACAATAGCCAAACTATGGAAAGAGCCCAAGTGTCCATCGACTGATGAGTGAATAAAGAAGATGTGGTATGTGTATATATATATATATATACACATATATATATATATATGTGTGTGTGTGGGTGTGTGGTGTATGTATATATAGATAGATATATAGATATATGGAATATTACTCAGCCATCAAAAAGAATGAAATCTTGCCATTTGCAAAGATGTGGATGGAACTACAGTGTATTATACTAAGCAAAATAAGTCACTCAGAGGAAGACAAATACCATATGGTTTCACTCACATGTGGAATTTAGGAAACAAAACAGACGACTATATGGGAAGAGAGGAAAAAGAGAGATGGAAGCAAACCATAAAAGACTCTTAATGATAAAGATTTTCTTTTTGATTGTGAAACCTTCCAAATTTTCTCACATCATCAATTAACTCAAAACATGTAAAACCTCGAATGTGAATCTTGTGCCTGAGCATCAGTCTCAGATATGCTACCCCGGTCAGAAGCGTAGAACTGGATTGCTCTGAGGGAAGGGGACAGTAGCTGTGAGAAAAGGAAGCAAATAGTCTGGCTCCCAGAAGTACTTGACCCTTGATTCTGGAAAAGTATGCTCTCACATAGCATCTTAACAGTAGTAGGATCTCCGCCAGGTTGTCTATATGATGCCTGGGGACTAGACGCTTCTATGTGGTCAAGTTTGATGCAGATGGTGCAGATGCCATGAGCACTGACCTTCAAATGGGCAAAGCCAGCTTGGCTAATGAGCATCTTGATGTCAGTGATGACCAGGATGGACTCAAGACCAGAGACCCTTTCTCAACTTTCCTAAGTCCCATGAGCCTCAGTGTTCTAGTAATATCTTAACAGAGAGGTGGGGATCCCTCCCTCTGCAATCCCCACCCCTCACTTCCACCACATGACTGAGATTGGATTTCCCACGTAACCTGCTGTCATACTGTCTGTAAATTGCTTTAAAACAATTTAGCACAGACAGCATGCATTAGTTTTATTCTAAACCCTAGGAGCAGTTAGCTGGCATTTGAAATATCTGAACCAGAATATAAACTCTGCAATAGTTTGTTAGCATTTGAAAGACTCCAATTAGAAACCCACACTCCCATGGTCTTTGTCTCAGAACCCTAGAGGCTTGTTAATTGGCAAAATGGATGTTGGAAATGATTATTCATTGGAGAAGTGAATGGTGAACAGAATGTGTGGACCAGCTAGAAATCTGTACAGGTACACCTGCCCTTGCACAAACAAGGACTGAGGATCAAGGGAGCCCAGTAGTCTGTACCTACACCCTTCAATATGGCACTGGTCCTGTAATGCTTTTTGGAGACCATGCAGGTTAGCTGACTCTGGCCATAAAATACTGTCACATCCACATTTGGTGAAACTTTCAAACAAGATGCTTTCAAAGATCTTAAAAATCAGAAATCTGGGATTTCACCCTGCAAAATAACTTCACGACTGTTTTTGTACCTGCTTGGTAATAAATGTATGTGTGGCAGAATCCAGCCTGAAACTCACATTAATTGTAAAGAGAGGGTGTGGTTATGGCTGCCACCTATCTGAACTATTTGAAGGCTGAAATTGCTACCAGTAAGAACCAGTACTTGTGAATATCCAAACTGGCTTAGGTCAGTTCATCATGCCTGCCAACCCTAATGGGATGGATAATGAGTCCAATTTCATTTGATCTTGAAAATTAAGAGTATGATGCTTCCTTCTATAGAGTCAGGGAACAATGCATAACTATTACACACTTATTCCATCAATACTGCCAATGCCAACATTTGGAGGCCCTCTTTTATAACCACTGTTAGTGAAAGTCAGTCTTCCTAATTGTTACACCTGACATGTTAGAACCATACTTCGTTGGAATTGTGTCTGTAATCTCAGCAAAAGAAGCTGAGGTTCCTGCCCAGGAGGGATGGGAGAGTAGTCTCACAGGGACTTTTTATTGGGTTTATGTGTTTTATTTGGTTTCCATATTTTGCCTTGAAATCTTGTCCATTCATTTCTATTCAACCAACAGATATGAAGCACCTATTATGGGTTAGTCCTCTATTAGGCCATGTAAAGATCACCAATATGAATTAAATGTAAATCCTGAAACAACTACTTTTATAACTTGGTGAAAAAGAAAGAAATATGTGCAAATGTCAGTCAATAATGCAAACTAGAATATGACAATTTAAAAGTAGAGAGATAGAGGCACCTATCTGGTGCCTGGGTGGCTCAGTTCGTTAAGCGTCAGACTCTTGATTTAGGCTCAGGTCATGATCTTAGAGTCGTGAGATTGAGCCCCGTTTCAGTTCTGCACTGGGCGTGGAGCCTGCTTAAGACTCTCTCCCTCTCCCTCTGTTCCTCCTCTCCCTGCGCTCTTGTGCACTCTCTCCCTCTAATAAAAAAAAGAGAGAGAGAAAGGGATAAATATCACGCTGGAAGCTCTTACTGCGGGGATAATCAGGCTTCAGAGAAGAAAATGAGGTGAGTCTTAAAGAACGAAAAGGGACTTGACAGAGGATGAGGAAGCTGTTTTGTGTCTGTGGAAAGTCCCAGAGACAGGAAAGTCCTAAATTGTACAGGGAAGAGTAGGTAGAAGGACACAGCAGAAGGCAAGACCAAAAAGGAATGTGGAACCAAATCCTCCCCATATCTAGTGGTGCAGTCTGCCCCTGGCCTGAGGCCCTCTGCCACATGGACTGCCGGGGAATTTGATCACGCCCTCTGCCAGCTCATCAGCTACGTGGCAACCATCTGCAGGAAGGGGTGTCTTTTCTTCCTTTGATTTTTATTTTTATTATTATTACTTTTACAAAGCATAAAGTATTTTACCGTGCGAGTTGTTAAAACAAAATGGTTAATTAGGTATACAAAAATCCTTTGATACCTCTGAGCTAAATAAAAGCACAGCGCACAGCATTTCTGGAAGCCAATATAGTGATATGTATCAAAAGTCTTTAAAATGGTTTTTAGGGCTATCTTTTCTAATTTGCACAAAGACCCCCTATGGGTTAGTGGAAACTCACTCTTGATAGTCTTGAATGTCACGCCCCACCCCCCACCCCCAGGGAGTCTGGGCTTTCTTCTATAGGCAGTGAGAAGCCCTTGAGGATTTTGGGGAAGGATTTGAAAGGTCTTTGAAAAACAACGTGAATAATGAGACTAATAACAAGATGGATATTAAGCATACTTTTCATTGGGGCTCACTCTGTTTCAGGTACATTCTTGGATATTCACAAAGGCCTCTGAAGAGATATTTCTCTAACATGTGAGCAAACGAATCACACAACAGATGAATTTTTTAAGATCCCACGCCAGGTACAAATCTAAAAGCCTGACTCTAGACACTCAGCCTAGAACCTTAACTCCCTGGTTTTTATTACACTGGATCTCTATAAGGATCTCTAGTGTGGTATCCAGTGGAGTGTTTGAATGAAAGTATAAAATAAAACTGAAAAACACACACGTATATAATCTAAGAGTAAAAAATTCATGTTTCTCCTTTTTTTTTTTAGACATTCTTCATTTTTCCATTTATAACTAAAATCTCTTTAGAACTTCTACTAAGATAAAGCTAAGACTCTACAGTGTCGGTAGGTATTTTACCCAAATCAGTTCAAGATCGTGAGCAAAAATGTCAACCAACTTTCACCTGTGCAAATTCTGACATATTTCCACGTGTCTCTGTGTTAAATAATACAGCGTTGACCCAGCAGTCACTGGGTTGTTAGTCATTAGCAGCTCCAGCCTGAAGGCTATAGGCCCCCAGGAAGGAGCAGTGTCGGGTACAGACCAAATTTCCACTCCAGGGAACACAAGAAGGAATGCAAATTCCAACGAGGGACCTTTTCCAGGAGGGAGCTCTCCCCACCGACTGGTGTGTGGCTTTCCCACCTGGTGTTCTGGGATTTCTGCACAGATGAAGACCAGGCCTCCAGGTGCAGGGCATGGGGGCAGGGTGGGGGAGGCACTAAAAGGAAATATTGGAATCATCCAATAGGGTTTCTCTAACCCACACACATCTTATTTACAGAAAAGAAAATTGAGGCCCAGAGAGTTTAGGTGATGCTTCAAGTTACTAGGTTCCTGATTTCCAGCCAACTGCTTTCTTACCACACTATTCAGCCTCATGAAATACGTATCGTTCTATCTTGCTTGTGCAATAGAATAGTCATTATTTATTTTTTCAATTATCATCCTCTCCTCTGGAGGTGCTTTTTTGTTAGCACTTGTAATAATTGAAATCTCTGTCACCTAACATACAGTTCACCATTTTGAAGTGTATACTTCAGTGGTTTTCAGTAGATTCACTATGTTGTGCAGCTACTACCACTTTCTAATTCCAGAACATTTTCATCACCCAAAAAGAACCCCTGTACCACTTCACAATTACTCCCTGTTCTCCCCTTCCCCCAGGCCCTGGCAACCACTCCCCCACTTCTTGTCTCTATGGATTTGCCTCTTCTGGACATTTCATATCAATGGACTCATACGATATGCAGCCTTCTACGTCTGGCTCCTTTCCACAGCACAGTGCTCTCAAGGTTCATCCATACCATAGTTCCTTGTTCCTTGGTACGGCTACAGAAATGGGCTTTACAAAGTGGGTATTAGACTGACAGGTAAGTAAAAGTCTTTCCCTTTGAAGATTTTTCTTAGAGTTAGCACTGGTATATCTCACCTGGGGAACATGCAGCCCTTTTCTAGAAGGCAATTTCATTGTGCACAACTCAATGGACCCAATTTTCTCCCTCTCTATACACACCCTTCTTCTTCTATTCAGCTTCAGAAGCTTCATAACAGGGGCAGGCTCTCAGACTCAGCCGGAATATTATCACCATCTTGTCCAGTCTTGAGTAAGAAGAGATGCAATCAGACAAGTGGCTGTCTTGGAATTAATTCCTTTGCTTAAATATAAGATGTCACAGAGGAGAAATTCTGTTAGACATTCTGCTCATGGCAACTGAACATAGCCCAGGATTACTAAGCTCACTCTTCTTGGGGACTGTTCACTTGTTCACCGAGCAGCATACCCTGCCACATAGCCAGCTCAGGATCAGAGCTAAACCAGATCCATTTAAGCTACAGCGAAATATAATTCACTGTGCTGTTTCAGAGCTCGGCAGGAGGGTCGAGGGGGCGGGTGAGGTGGAGAGGATGGGCTGCCATTGCTCTTTTGTGGCAGGAAGTTGCTGTGATTTCCTTGTATTATAAAATAATCTCCCAAACGTGAAGGTTCTGTAACCGGGAAATCAGTGGTCCCTTTGGCGCCATCATAGATGTAGTTATTATCCATCACAGTCTAAAAGGGGAAGATGATTTTCTTTTTTAAAGCCCAAATCTCTTTTAACAGGTTGTATTGGACATTCCAAATGTTTGCACTTTGTGATTTTCTTTTTTTACATTTGTTACTTTCTAAAAATTCCTTTGCTAGCTGATTTTCCAAGTTCTTCCTTGGAATAGATTAAATGCTCAGAAACGAGGAGGTTTTTTCCTCATCCAAGTTCATGGATAATTTGTCATGTTTTCTTAGAGAGTTTAGATAGAATTTAATGGTGAGTGTTGGAATGCTTGAGGTAGGGAAGAAGGAGATGAGCTAACGGTAGTCACTGCTTGAGAGCAGGACACAATCAGGGAGAGCTCAGCATCATCTTTATCTAACACATGAAGTTCTACTGGTGATTCTTAGATGAACACGGACTAAGAAAAGCATGTCACATGGCATTATTTGGCTTCAAGAACTCATTGTCAGGAGATCAACAAGAATGAGCACTCCAGGGGCGCCTGGGTGGCTCAGATGGTTGGGCGTCTGCCTTCGGCTCAGGTCATGATCCCAGGGTCCTGGGATCGAGTCCCGCATCGGGCTCCCTGCTCCTTGGGAGCCTGCTTCTCCCTCTGCCTCTCTCTCTCTCTCTCTCTCTCTCTCTCTCTCTCTGTCTCTCATGAATAAATAAATAAAATCTTTAAAAAAAAAAAAAAAGAATGAGCACTCCATGCCACCCACTCTGCCGGCACATGTTTGGCTGACACTGCAATGTGCCTTTCCTGTTCTCTCTTACCTATCACAGTTGTTAACCACTCAATTTCTCAGCCTCCTCTGCACCTCAGAAAGGCCATGTGACACAGTTACATAGAGAGGAAACTTTTGCTTTTCCGATGAGAGGAGTAAATGTTGCCACTGTGACCCGCTTTTCCCTTTCTTCCTCTGAAAGTGGTGTGATACCTGGAGCTACAGCAGCCTTTTTGGGCAGTCATCTTGCTCTGATAAGGAAAGGTCAAGAGAATTGCTGAGATGTTAGCCCTGACATCCCATCATTGAGCTGATGATTCAACATGGCCTACTTCTAGCCTTCAAACTGATTAAAGAACTCTAAGCCCCTATTTGTTGAAGTCCCTTTTAGCATGATTTTCCCTACTTGAATGCACTGCTAATATCAACAATTTATGGAAAGAATGTTATTACATGCCTGTCTTCTGCCTTACTAATGTTTAAGAGCAAACATTTCTTTTACCTTAATATTCACCATTTCCCTTTTTCTCTGTCCTGTGTATTTCAGTATTGTCTAAAGGGAAATTATTATTGTTTTTATTATTTTGTTCCATTTCATTTATTTTCACAGAAACTTAATAGAGGTGTAAGTTTGAAATTGGGGAAGAGGGACAGGGAGATTTACAAAACCCATTTTGAAAGACATATATTCATGAGTGAGTTTCATTTTCACAATCGAACCTGTGTTGCTCCATTGAGACACAAACGTTTTCTGGGACAGTTGGAGTCCACACGTGGTAGAACAGGTTGGTGTGGAAGAAGGGCAAAGGGAAACTGTGACCGTGACTGCAAGTGCAAAGCTGGCTGACGTTAGGTCTGTTTGTGCATGAAGACAATTCTTTTAGAAACCCATAACCTTTTGCAACCTCAAATGTCAAAAGCAGAGTGTGAAATAACCAGTGTAGAAAAAAAAAATGGGGGCTTGCAATTGATCTTCACTACAGTAATAGGCTTTACATTTTTAAAGACATTTAGATTTTTTAGAAGAAAAATCCTCTACCTTTAATCAATTTCAAATTCGCCCCTTGCATGGATGCCTGTGGTCTGTTTAGGAGAGTCTGGGTGGCTCACATATTGTTTTGTCTGTTAAGGATACTGTCCATTGGATCATGGGATTTCCTGGGTATTAGCACCCTTGGGGAAAACCTTCTGTCTGATCGCAGAACCAAGAATATTTAGAGCTAAGCAATGGGTTTGTTTTTATCCCATGAATATTGTAGTTGATTTCATTGTCATCGAGCTGCTGATTTTTGTTTTATTGGGTGCTTTAAAAAAATTTAGGGTCACCTGGGTGGCTCAGTCAGTTAAGCATCTATCTGCCTTTGGCTCAGGTCATGATCTCGGGGTCCTGGGATCGAACCCCGTGTTGGGCTCCCTGCTCAGTGGAGAGTCTGCTTCTCCCTCTCCCTCTGTCTGCCGCCCCCCTGCTTGTGCTTGCTCTCTTTCTGTGTCAAATAAATAAATAAAATCTTTAAAAAAAAAAAAAAGTTTATCCAAAAATGTATGCAAGTCTCACATTTAGTTCCTATTAGCAAAGAATGAGCTAATTAGGTCAGATTTTCATGTAACAGCCAAGAATGACTCTGGCCAATAATGTACCCAATCCCTCCACTTGATGTTTCCCAGCACGGACTCAGGATATGCAGTGTTAACTAACATTATGTGAATTTCCACATTACTGCTATCACCAACTTTAAGGATTCTCATTATAATCACAGTAAATAGAGATGGGTGGTCATTGTAATTAAAAGAACAAATGATCCCCAAAATATATAATTGCTTTCATATCATGATTGAAGTCTAGTTTTCACTCAGGTTGAGTCTGAAATGCATGTTCCTGATCAGCACAGAGTTCTCATCTACCCCAGACCCCTTCCAACTTATAACTCCACTACCCTGACTATGTACGTTCCCAAATTGCCCTGCTGCTCAGCCATCACTCCTGCAGAAGAGGAAAGATCATGAGGAAGGAGGTTGAGGGGCCAGGCCACTCATATTTCACTGGTCACAAGTCAGCCCCATGGCCACACCTAAGTGCCAGGGAAGCTGTGAGAGGCGACGGAGGCCTATGCCCAGGAAGAAGAGCGAACGGGATAGATGAAGCCCTAGCCAGTCTCTGCCATAGTGAAAATGATGATAAAGTCAAAGGCACAGAGTTTTATAACCCAAAGAGGGATGGAAAATTCAATTAACTCTAATCACTTGGTGAGAAGATAGGCTACACCCCAAGGGGGACTGTAGAATTCTATCTACCCAAATCATGCGTTAAAAAGTGAAAGAGGCTATGATAAAAATAAGATAAGGGTAAAATTTGAAAGACACTCTGGGGACACATAGACACATTCCTCCTCTGGGGACGCAGCAGACAGAACCAATCCAACTATAAAAAGCAGCTCAGTGTGTTAACCCTTTGCTCAGGTAGAATTCTCCTGGAAAAAATCCCAGTTTCCTATATCTTGCTGATAATCAGTATTGTAGTTCCCAAGAACTCCAGCCTGCCTGGAATCCCTCCCCACTCCTTTTGGCTGGTAACAGTGACTTTGCTTCTCTCGAGAAGAGGCAGAAAAAGTGTGCAGATGGCAAAGCCAGTCAAACTCATAGTATGATTACTCTTGTGTTAAGTTTAAGGAGTAAGTTTTGTGACCATTGTGATCGTCAGTTTGTGTTTGTTATTTAAAGGGTTTGAAATGTGTAAGAGAATTTAATTAGCCTTGTAGTTTTATTTTCAAATGATAAATTGGTACTCAATTTGTGATCTTTTTCCATTTGAAAGTTGTAAAAATAATTGAATATGTTTGTGAAAAATGTGTGTTGAAGGGAACCCCAATTTACCACACATATAAATTAGTTTTATTAGATTCATAAAAGTTAATTGAGATGTAGGAAGATTTTACTTGCTAGGTTTGTGGTTGCCCTCGGGCACATGAATTGTCTCAGAAAATGAAATATAGTAAGTTTGTAAGGGTAGTCGAAGATATTTCAGGAAACTTAATTACATGGCCAATTGTTTGAGGAAAGTTAATCTTTTTCATTTATAAGCTAATTGAATACTAAGCAACAAAAAGCAATTGTTTTTACATAAAAATTTCTATATTTACTAATAAAATAAATTGATAAATTTGGAGATTATTTTTATAGGCTAAGTTTGAAGACTTAAGGTAAGCTGAAATGTCCAACTTTAACAAATAATATTAATGAATTAGAGTAGATGTAAGTGGTTCATTTTGCTCACAAATCTCCCACAAATACTCAACTGGTAGGAGTAAGGAAGGGGAGAGAGAGAGTGGTAGACATTTAAGAGAATGCAGGACCAAAAACACTTAAACAAATTCATTTCTTTCAAAGTTTGGTAGGAGGCTAGAAATTGGTCCATGGTATCTTCAGCAAAAAAAAAATGAACAAAAAAGCCCAAAACATAATCTCTACATATCACAGTACCACAACTTGGAAATCAAAAAGGTACAATAGGTTGCTATATTATATACACATTAAATTTTAGCTACATGAGCTTGGTTATGACAAGAGAAGTTAATTTTGTCTCAGTCCCTAAAGTCTCCTAAAGATTACAGGAATTTTCAAGAGCAATGTTGCCTTATAGATTGACTCTAGTAAAGTCAGGCACAATTCTGCCCACATGACCACCGGTTCTGAGCCTCCCTGCTGACTGGTGCTGCTGCTTGCACGCAAAAGGGAGGTGGTTCAGCTGAGCCTCCATGGGGAGCACTAAAGAGGCCGAGGTGGGCGGAATGGGGAGGAAGCTGGGAGGGTCTAGAGAACTGAAGGCTGAGATGTGTTAAGGCTCCTGTGGGGAGCCAGTGGGATTGACAGGTAGAATAGGGGCCATTGTAGGAATTCTCCCCAGAGCAGGGCAAGAGAGAGCGGGGGCAGGTCCTGCCCCCAGGAAATGGGTCTGACCAGCATTCCAGATGGGCACCAGGGCCTTGTGTTGACAGAGTAACTCTGGCAGCGAATAAGAGGACCAGGGAAGGTCTTGTGGCAGTGGCTTACAACCGTAATGGAAATATCTGGCCACTTGGTGCTGAGACATAGAGCAGAAGAGAGACTGAATATAACCAACACCCCCACCAGACAAGGGGGCAGGAGAAGGGATAGCAGAGGCCTGTGGGGGAAGTGGGGGCTTTTAAAGAACACATGGAATAGACACTTGGTGTCCCGATGCCTTAACATCTGTACCACTAATTATCATCTTAACTGAGCCAGGTGAGGCAGGAAGGGACCTGCATCCGTGAAGTTCTGGGGGGTGGGCATGAGAGCGTGGTGCTGTGCAAAGCTGCAGGTGGTTGGTGTGGGGAAGGAAGAGGCAAGAACCGGAGCTGCATTAGCCGCATTCTGGGTCTCGAACCTCTACCTGACAGCAATGCCCCCTGAACTGTGACAACAAACCATGTCTGCAGACAAGGGCAAATGCCTCCAGCACCCACAGGTGGCACTGGTAAGAATTTGTTGAACGAACGAATGGCTTAGAGGTAGTATCGTAGCAGTGGAAAAGTAGTGATGACATGACAATAAAATTCCAAAACCTTCCTGGATTTAAGACAGGTGAAAACTGATTGACAGAAGAGAGTCCGAAGAGATTTATCCCAAGAAAGAAAGAAGTAATGTTTATACGTAAAATGGGATATTACTCAGCTTCAAAAAGGAAAGCAATCCTGTCATATATGACAACACGGATGGACCTTGAGGACATTATGCTAAGTGAAATGAACCAGTCACAGAAGGACAAATACTGCATGATTCCACTTACATGAGATGTCTAAGATAGTCATACAGAAAGAAGCAGAGAGTAGAATGGTTGCAAGTGCTGGGGGAAGGTGGAAAGGGCAGTTGCTCTCCAGCAGTTATAATAAAGTTGTAGTTATGCTAGATGAATAAGTTCTATAGATCTCTTGTGCAACATAGGGTCTAGAGTTAACAATCCTGTGTTGTACATTTCAAAGTTTGTTAGGAAGGTAGGTCTCAGGGCACCTGGTTGGCTCAGTCAGTTGAGCGTCCAACACTTGGTCCAGGCTCAGGTCTCGATCTCATTGTTGTGAGTTCAAGCCCCCACGCTGGGCTCTGCACGGGGTGTGGAGCCTACTTAAAAAAATAAAAACAAAGAAAGAGGAGGGTAGATCTCACATTAAGTGTTCTTACCACAATTTAAGAAAGAGAAAGAATGGTTTATACTTAAATTTAAATTTTTTTTTCTAGTTGGTACATGGGTCTCTCTCATGTTAATAATGAATATGCGTTTACCATTTTTAAATATATTTTTAATCCATTTAAATACAGGTGTGTTACTTCTCTGGAATTCTTAACACTCCCATCGGAACCCCACTTCTGTTTTAACCAGAGTCCATTATATTACTTAGGTGAGCCAACTACTAATCATCTAGTGATAGCAACAAGATGCAGAAGTCATTGGGCCAAAGAGGAGAGCACAAAGCACTCTTCGCATTTTCCCCAAAATACCAGGATGCAATAGCAGTATCCCAAAGGAGAATCTGGTTGAGTTTGTGCAGTGGGTATGGTTTGGGAGGATCCTGGGAGGCCAGGCCAAGGAGTTGTTTTAAGGTTTGGAGCGTGGGAGAGCCCCGGGTGACATGTTGAGGACAGTCGCAATGTTGTCCCTGATGCCCTCAGAGGATTCTTCAGGCAATGGTGGGCAAGGTGGACAGGAGAGGGGAGAGGTGCCTCAGGATGGGCTACGATGCCAAATGAACAAAGGAAGTTGGCTGTTGAAGCTCAGAGCCAAAGGAATGCTGTGTGGAAATGACAATGAAGCTGTATATGTGTGGAGGGAGGATGGAGCTTCCTTATGGTGCACGCTATTGGCTTACAATTTGAGGAATTTAACATTGTAATGATGAGTATAATAATGACAGATATAATCTCAAATTTTGCGGGTTTTTTTTAACGACATTATGTCAGGGAAAGGCAGTGAAGCCCCAATATCCTTTCTTATCTCCCTCAGTAACAGAACCCCTGGTTTTTCAGCTGGGAATATGGATCCCTAGACAGCACACCTTATTTCCTAGCTTCCCTTGCTAGATGTCGCCCTGTTGCTAAGTTCTGACTAATGAGATGGGGACAGAAGTATCATGTGGAGTCTTCCAGGAATTTTCCCCTAAAAGACACCCAGTGTCTGCTCTTGACCCTCTCTTTCCTTTGACCCCTTCTCCATCTTCCTGCTAAGACCCAGATGTGGCCAGCCTGGGCCATGAGGAGGCCCGCCACCCCTAGGGGTGGCAGAGCGGGGAGCCAAAGGGGCCTGGGGACTTGAGGACTTCACAGAGCCATCACACCTGCCGGGCCTGTCTAACTGACCTTCACACGAGACACATACAATCTCACATTTTGCGTGAGTCTTTCTTTGGAGAGTTTTGCAGTCGAAGCTAATCCTTAGCAATTCAAAAAATAAAATTCTGTTCTGCTCTCATTCACCTATTAAAAATATTTTTAAATTTCTCTCATTTATTTTTTTCTTCCCTACAGTTTGTCCCACATGTCACTGATAAATGTCCTCTTAAAGAGATTTCCAGCCTTCTCTTCCACCCCTCCCTCTGCTTGGCTTGAACGACCCCTGTTCTCCTGAAATGTTTATCTCCAACTCTGCCTGTCACCGTCCTCTGTGTTGTTTGAGGCCCATCTCAAATACCACCTTTCCCAAGCAGATTCTCCTCCTTTCCTTCAACAGGATGGGATTCCTGTCTCTATGCTGCATCCATAGTGCCGTGTGTCTCTCTCGCCTGACAGTTATACTCTGTGATGCCTTTTCATTATTCTTTCCTTCTTCTATCCCCATCCTAGACAGCGAGTATTGTGAAAACAGAAACTAGGTTTATTCATCTGGGCAATCTCTATTGCCCTTAGCATAACTCTTGTGTAGGGCAGATGCTTGATAGTTATTTGTGGAACTGAATGGCCAAGGCTTCTTGGCATAGAGAGAAACCAATACGATTCATTGCTGATCCATTTGCTTTAGATTTTATTGTTCAGTTTCTCCAGTCTTCTAGTTCTTCTTGAAACAGAGCCCTTTGCAGTGGGGAGAATAATTAGATACAGTCTTGCATAATTAGTTGTCATCACCTAATAAATTGTAGCCCCTTGATATCAAGAACCTTGTCACCTCCCCACCCTGCCTAATAGTTCTGAGCTCAGTGTCACACTCACAGAATTATTTAAAAATATTTGTTGCAGTAATGAATAAAGGAAGTCAAGTTACTTCTTCCTTGACATTGATCACATTTTCTTTCCCCCAACCTCGTTTTCTCTTTTCCATTTTCAGGGCCTGCCACTCGCTCTCACATTCCTAGCTTTCTTCTCAGTTGCCCAAATGTTATTCTTCAGAGATCATTCCCAGCTCTTCCCAGAGCTCCCAGACGTCCACTAACCAAAGAGAGGAAATAATGTAGCCTCTCTTTGGTCACCAAATAATGGAAAGATGGTGTAGTACCAAAGGGCTCAAAGTGGCAAAATTTTTTAAAGGGCATGATCATAGCTTAGACAAGTTTTAAGAGATCTACATGGATATGTTTAAATCAAAAACTGCTATGAGGCCAACAAGTATGATGCTATGTGGTCAACACTCCAAGACAAATAATGTTTTTATAGCCAATCAAGATCTGTTCTTGTTTGGTTTTGTACGAATACATCCTACCGCTTTCCAAATTGGAATTAAAGTAGATTGAGATCTGGTCATTTCCTGATTTGAGGCTTGCAGGGTATCCCCAGGGAACATGGGGTTGGGAATTATGCCCAGGACAGCACCATCAACAGAAAGGTCGATCGGGAATAGATTCCCTATGGGTACTGCCAAGTAGAAGGATTTCTTTTCTAGAGGCCACACTGTTTTCTAACATAGCTTTCTCCATCTACTCTCCCTGGGATCTCTCTTGGGTGGTGTCCTCTCTGATTAACACATGCTCAGTGGGTAAGCATCCCCAGAAGTACATAATCTCATTACTTAAACTACTTTTTACAGTTTAAATTTTATAGCCGATACTAGATTGACTTCTTAATCCCATTCTTCCAGATCAACCAAGAGTCCTTGGCCTCATGGATTCCGTCACTGAGGACATTATGGTCCTACTATCTGGGTGTGTGGGTTAAGCCCACACATTCAGGCCAGACTACACTCTATATTACCTTGGGTATTTTAAGTGGTGGTCCTTCCCTGGTATCCTGCTCACATAAATTTCCCAAAACTCACTTGCCCCTTTTGTGAACACAGGCCTCCAGTCAGTGGCTTTAATCTATGTTTCCTCTTCTGTTTAGACAGGTCCTAAGGGGCACTACCTGCAGTCACTCAACCTGCATGGAATCACAGTGCTGTCAGCTCTCCTCATTTCCAAAGATCTATTTAGTTTAACAGATCTTTATTGACAGACTATCTCATGCCAAGCTTTATGCTAGGCTGTGGGGATATGAAGATTAAGGCATGGTTCCTGCTCTGCAGAGGAGGGGCTTATAGCTTCCCCCTTTCCTTTTCATATGTTTTACACTCCTCCAGCCATCAACCCACAGGAATAGAACATTCTCTGGGAATTGCCACAGTTTTCAGGGAGGGGAGCTATACCTCATGGCCCTACTAGTCAAGCAGGCAAAAGACATTCGGAGGAATGTCCACCAGGGGAGAGAACATATTTCTCTCATTCCCCCTTTCCTTACTCTAACAATCTTGTGTCAGAAATGGCCTAATTTGACTTTTCCTGTAGACTGTAAGAGAGATTTGGGAGAGAGGGACTCTTGTTGTTTTGACACAAAATGAAACTTGGCTCTGGGGCAGTTGAACCACTGACTGGTTCACACCTATTATTACCCTAACAGGATTGTCTAGGTATCTGGCATGAAAATCTGGTAAGTAAAGAAGGTCCACCGTCAGGAATAAAGAGTGGAGGGATAAAGTATACCAGCTGTCCCAAGGAAATCTAGGAAGGGGGGATGGGAAGGAAACTATGAAAATACAAATCTACGAAAGGTTGTGTTTCCTTTGCTTTAATCCCTCCCCTCTCCCCTCCCATGGTGGGCTTTGCTCCTCATCTTTGACCTGGAGGAAGTGTCTGTAACTCTTCCCTGGAGAGGGGGAATTCCACCCAGGAGTCTGTGTTACTGTTTCTCTAGCCAGGCCATCTCCACATGAGGTCCACCCTCCCCTGGAGGCTCTCACTAAAGGGGTCATCTTTCTGGTTAATCTTCCGCCATTAGCACCCACTAGGTCATATGTCTTCCTGTTAACCTAAATTTTGGACTTTATTATAAAAATGTGTCTCTTCTTTCTGATTTTGAGTTATGTTATACAACCTTCTTCTATGAACTTAACCTTGAGTGGCACCGTGACTGATCCCTTCTTCCCGGCCTCCCCCTGTCAACTACATTAGCATGTGGGTGGGGGTGGGAGGGTCCAGGACAGGCCCCTCAAAGGACACCTGACAGGAAAGTGTGAAAGTCAGGAAAAATTACTCCTGGAGATTTTTGAGATTTCTTGAAGTTTTGTTACCTCCCCAGAGTGTGTGTGTGTGTGTGTGTGTGTGTGTGTGTGTGTGTGTGTGTGACTATTTCCACTGAGCATTAAAAACTCATGGTAGATTATGTACTTGTCTCAGGAACAGTAGGGGCTGAAACGGGTGGGATGCAGAGCTTCTGTGCTACCTCAGAATCAGTCTAGGCCAAGAGAGGGCTAAGGTGAAGAGTCGCTGGGAGCCTGGAGAGAAGAGGTAAACAGGAGAAATCCTTGGGACTTGTGTCATCAGTAGGAATGGAAGGGCTGAGAAAGGACCCTGCCTGGGACTGAGAAGTGGGGGTTTTCACCTGAAGAAAGGCCCAGCTCCCCAGTACTTCTGTGGCTTGCTAGCTGGTCTTTGATATTTCTGTACATTTGTAGAGGAAATGAATGAGTCCAGGCACTCTAAACAAAGACTGTGGGGCTTTTTCCTGGGAGTGCCATTCTGTTTCATGCCAGAAGTCCAAGATTCAAGTCCTGGCTCCTGAGACTGCTGGCTGTGTGATCATGAATCCATCTCTTATACCCTCTTGGTTCTTGGTTTCTTCATCTGTGAGAGGGATAATAATTCTACCTGCCTACCCCTCAGTCAGCAGACACCTGACACACACCACTGTACTCCAGGTACCAAGCTAGATGCGGGGAGCCAGTGAGTGAGACAAATGTGGTCCCTGCTCTCTTGTAACTTACATTCTACTTTGAAATTGGTTGTGAACAAGTAACTACAGGTATGAGGGTGTCACAGTGGAAAAGCACCTGGACTTACGGGCGCATTCACCAGGGTACCTAACCTAGACCGGAAGGTCAGAGAAGGCTTCCTTGGTCAAGGCACACCCGAGCTGAGCGGCAAAGGATGAGTAGAAGTTAGACCAATGGTGTGGGAAAGTGAGAGCTGGTCATGATAAAGGAACAGCGAGGGGAAAGGCTGAGGAGGGAAGAAGGTGGCATGTTGAACAACAACAAAAAATGGGTAGAGTGACAGGGAGTGCAAATCCACATGGGGAAGATGGAACAGACTTCGCTCAGCCTCACAGGCTGCAGTAGATTAATTCTAAGGGAGACAAAATGAATAATAAAATGTTAACATATCTCGGGCCAGATGCCATGGTCATCACTTTCCATGCATCATCTCATTTATTTCTCCCAATAGCCGCAAGGTCACATGATTATTAAATAGGGGGGCCAGAACACAAACTCGGGCAGCCTGCCCCAGCCCCCTCATGCTATAAATGTGCCTTATATAAAAATTCTGTGCAGACGCAGAGGCAGCCTGCCATTGTCACATATGGACACTTAAGACCCAGAAGGAATCATTTCTCCCCAGATCTCTCTTGGAGATTTCTATTTTCGTAGGAGGTGTTTCCCAAGGCCACTGAGAATGTGAAAAATGAAATCAGCTTCTTTTTAAGGAAACTCATGAGGAACAAATGACTCTTGGTCAGGCTGTTCCTCTCTCTGGTCAACATCCTGGCAGGAAACTTCCAATGCTGCCCGCAACAAACACAAGAGACTTGAGAAGGAAGGAGTGTTTTTCCCTTGCCTGTCATTTGGTTTCCTGTTTTGCTTTCCATAATTTGCATAGATACTTTGTAGATGCTTTGAGGAAAAGTGTAGTTTTTTAAATCTTTTCCATGAGACAAGATTTATATCAGTGAGTGATCAGCCCCAGGACTTGCACAGGATTGGCTTGAGTCGCCTGGCTATAAACTCTGCTGCCTCCTCTCTGGAGCCCATTCTGTGCCCTTTCTCCCACTCACCTAGAAATAGCCACTCCTTCCTTTGTACTCTCTCTCTGGCCCCACATTCTTCGGTGGCACTTTGGCAAACTTATTTGCTTATGTGTCCGTTCCTCTACTAGACCGTCAGCTCCTTGGAGGCAGGACTGTCTGACTCATCTGTCCATCCCCATGCTTACTCACATGGTGCCTGGTACATGCTGGCCACTCAACAGAGGTTTATAGACTGAATGAGCGAACAATGATATCAGCATCAACTGAATACCTACTTAGTGATAAGCACTAGGTCAGTGGCTTATATGCATCATCTCATTACATTCTTAGAAGCCTGATAGGCAGTGACTCTCTTATTCCCCATTTTTCAGATAAGGAAACTGGGGCTCGGGGAGCTAAGTAAATCACACAAGTAGTAAACAACTGAGCCAGGAGTCCATATCAAGGGCTCTTTCCTGTTATCTTCTTTGCCTCCTTCCTTAAAGTGGCAGTAGAAGAAGTCAGCAGCTCAGAGGGCTTGCTGATCCTTACAGGTACTGGCGCATTTTTTTAAAAGCTCTCTCTTATTTGGCATCGTAAGGCTTGTTTTGGGGCCGCTCTAGCAGGGTGAGGTAATAGGGACCATAACTGCCCTCGTGTTCTGCACTCTTTCCTACCAGCAAAGAGTGGGGGGAGGAAGGTAGCCCTGGGTCAGCTAAGCCACAGTTCAAATCCTGGTTTTGTCACATTCCAGCTATGTGACTCTAGCGGGGTGTTCATCAGCTCTGTATCTCTTAGAGAGGGCCAATCACACCTACTTCGCAGGAGAGTATGAGTAAGTCAGAAATTTCACGTACACAGGGAATACTTTATAAAGGGCGGATGTTTTTAGCGTGAAGATGCCCAAGAGGTGCAGCCCTACCCAACCCCACCCTCTAGCTTTAGCAGACTCAAGGCAGCAGACAGAGCTCTGTCCCTCTACCTGGAGCACCCTCCCCTTCACCATCCGGATGACACAGTCCTCCCCATCATACCTTCCCTTCTCTCCTTTCACCCGGCCTATGGCTTGTTGCTGTTTACTATTTGGTTGCTGGTTGGTTGGCGAGTGTTAGGGAGATCTTGAACTCTTGGCATGGCCGGAGGTCAGCAAACTGGAACCTGCAGGCTAAATTCGTCTCTCCCCGTTTTTATATGGCCCACAAAAGAAGACTGGTTTTTACATTGTTAAATACTTGGAAAATTTTTTAAAAAGAATACCATTTCATGACAAATGAAAATCATATAAAACATTGTTGTCCATAAATAGTTTTATTGGAAGACAGCCAAAAAAAAAAAAAAAAAGGAAGACAGTCCTGCTCACTCATTTACATATTATCTACAGCTGCTTTCCTGTAACAAGACAGAGCTGCGTAGTCACAACAAAGGCTGTATGGTCTGCACAGCCTAAAATATTTCCTATCTGGCCCTTTACAGGAAAAGTTGGCCAGTCCCTGGTATAAGCAAATAACGGCGAAAGATGCCTCACTCAGAAATGCCCCAGCAAACCTCGGCCCCGTCCCCCTCCGCCGCCCGTCCCCAGACAGAGCCTCAGGTCAGAAGTTCTATTGGATCCACAAACTGCAAATACTCCCTGAGAACTTGACAAGTGCACACCACGCTTCACACTCTTCTTTTATTTGACTTAATCACACCTTAGTACAGAGGAAGGAGGAAGGAGAAGGTGGAAGTGGATGAGGCGGAGAAAAAAAAAAAGAGCAAGAGAAGAGAAGGAAGGAGGCTGTGAGAAGGATATGCAAAGTCCTAAGTAGATTTGTCCCAAACAAACAGATCCATTAAAAGTCAGGAAAAGATTAACGGAAACGTGTAAGTTTCCCTGTTTTCCCCACAAATGGCACAATCGTACCATGTCTTCCTCAAGAAAGCGTAACAGTTCTGACAAGATGGCGACGAGAGCTAATGACACCAGTTAGACCAGATGATTGTTAACCAGGCAACTGTTGTTGACACAATGTAGTATTTACTCAGCTTAGAAACTGACCGGTTGACAGAGATGAGCTCAAAACTCTTGGAAAAACTTGGCTGTCCTAACAAACAAGCTGAGGAGCCAGAACTCTCTAAAAGAAGTCACTGGATCCCTGGAAAAGAAAGAAACTGCAATTGTAGCCCGGAAACCTTAATGTTGAAAGACTGCAATAATTAACACGGAAAGTGCTGGGGAGAAAAAGACACGGGCATCATTTTTACAAATTAAAAAGCCAGCACATTCGCTTGACTAACATAAGTCTTAACTTTATTGATAGAAAAGCCCGGGTGACGGTAAATACCAGAGAAGATCTGGTTTTATCCTCTGTGCCTGGGGAGCTCTGAGCAAGATTTCTGAGCACAGGAATAGGGATTGTTAAAATACCAGACTAAGCCTAGCAAAGCATTTCTCCACTTTAACACAAAGACCAGAGATGAAGACCACAAGAGCGCAAGTGTTTGCCAAAGTCAGGTCCCGTGGGGCTTTGTTTTTTTCTGAGTGTGCACTTGATACAGAGGGAGAGATTTAATCTAAACAGGACTCACAGAGGGATGTGAAAAGCTGAAAAATCTCATTTCCTCACCTCCAAGGCATTTAGTAGAAACAAAAGATAAAAAAGAGAAAGCAGAAAAGCAAAAAGCAAAGCGGTCCAAGCAAAAAGAATAGGAAAACACTTGCCATGCTTGTCTGCACTCTGGTGCCTTTAAGCATTTGCTTGTGCTCCTGGCTTACACAATTCTGGCATTCCACATTCCCAGTTTGGGGGAGTTAGTGCACAAGTTTATGCCAAACTGTAAAAGGGACCCCCCTGATTCATTGCCACAAATTAGATAGCAAGAGGGATAAGGGAAAAATTAAGTAATTCCAGTCAGTGCATCTCAAAACAGTCAAGGTCATGAAAAGTAAGGCTGGTTTGAGAAACTGTCACAGCCAAGAGGAGCCTAAGAAGACGCAAGGACTAAATACAACAGCACAGAGGATCATGGGGGAAAGGAGGGGAAAATGGAATGGGAAGTCATCAGAGAGGGAGAGTAACCATGAGAGACTCTTAACTCTAGGAAATAAACTGAGGGTGGCTAGAGGGGAAGTGGGCAGGGGGGATGGGGTAACTGGGTGATGGGCATTAAGGAGGGCACGTGATGTGATAAGCACTGGGTGTTATATGCAACTGATGAATTACTGACCTCTACATCTGAAACTAATGATGTACTATATGTTAGCTAATTGAATTTAAATTTTAAAATATGTAATGTGGTACCTGGATGGAACCCTGGAACAGAAAAAGGTTATTAGGTAAAAAAAATATAGAAATTTGGGGCACCTGGGTGGCTCAGTCATTAAGCATCTGCCTGCCTTTGGCTCAGGTCATGATCCCAGGGTCCAGGGATCGAGCCCCACATCGGGCTCCCTGCTCTGCGGGAAGCCTGCTTCTCCCTCTCCCACTCCCCACTGCTTGTGTTCCCTCTCTCGCTGTGTCTCTCTCTGTCAAATAAATAAAATCTTTAAAAAAGTATATAGAAACTTGAATAGAGTATGGACTTGGATTAATAGTAATGTGTCAATATTGACTTATTAACTGTAAAAAATCCACCATACTTTTGCCTCTCCCAAAATTCTCAATGGTCTCACTATAAGAAGGACTTAGGGACGGGGCGCCTGGGTGGCTCAGTTGGTTAAGCGACTGCCTTCGGCTCAGGTCATGATCCTGGAGTCCCGAGATCGAGTCCCACATCGGGCTCCCTGCTCGGCGGGGAGTCTGCTTCTCCCTCTGACCCTCTTCCCTCTCGTGCTCTCTGTCTCTCATTCTCTCTCTCATATAAATAAAATCTTAAAAAAAAAAAAAAGAAGGACTTAGGGAATAAACTGCCCTCTTGACCCTGCAATGACCTAAGTCAGTGTTTTCCAAAGGGAAATTCTCTGTGAGATTCAATAGGTGTTATTTAAAAAGAGAGGGAATGGAAAGCCTGGGTGGCTCGGTCAGTGAAGTGTCTGCCTTTGGCTCAGGTCATGATCCCAGCCAGGGTCCTGGGATCGAGCCCCACATCGGGTTCCTTGCTCAGTGGGGAGCCTGCTTCTCCCTCTACCCGCCACTCCTCCTTATGCTCTCTCTCTCTCTTCTGACAAATAAAGTCTTAAAAAAAAAGAAAGAAAGAAATGGCACACATTTAAACAAAAAGAAAAAGAAAAGGAAACAAAGAAAAAAAGAGAGGGTGGCCTTTGGTCAAACAAATTTCAGAAAAACTGGATTATGCACATTTCTCTACCGTGGGACCCTGTGGAGCCTTTCTTTTGTGCATGCACATTGCAACTATCCAGAAAGGAGATGTAGAATGCAGCATTTCCCAAACTTAGTTGATTATGAAACTCTTTTATTATAAAACACCTCTTGGGACTAGCTTCCTCCTGAAGGTACTTTGGAAAACACTAATTTGTGCAACCTAAAAAGAGGACGAAAATGGCTGACAACGACTAAAGGAAGGGCCTGATAAAGTAACATGAGAAGAAACACAATGGAAACTATCCAATTAGCCATTGCTGATTTTTAACTGGTTGCTTCAGGGATCTCAAAAGCAAGAAACTCTGCCAAACTAATTGCTGAAAAATTCTCATTTTATGCCCAAGGCCTTAAACAAGAGCTTAATGAACTGTGTATCTTGTTAAGAGTAACTGGATGAGGAAACTATTAACATTAGGCTCAGCTGATTTCCTCTGCTGCTAAACAAAAGGCATTTGTATCTCAGCCCTTTGAAGAGTTACACAGATTTTTGCAAACAATGAATATGTGGTTGAGATTAGTTAATGCGAGATGAATAAATCCTCCCTATTCTGGGGAACAAAGACAATTCAGTTTGCAAATAACTGCAGACACCCAAATGTATCTTGGACAGCTGGAATATTTAGAACTCATACGTGAAAAATTGTACATTTTATTCCTTTGGACATGTAAGTTTGTCAAGTCCAAATTGCATTCTAATTTAATCAGTTTGGGCTGTTGTATCTCATCAACGGAGATTAAAATAATAACAGGCTCAAACTATTCAGGGTTTTCTTGCAAATTTGTTTCAAAATGTAACAGAAGATAAGGGATAAGACTTGAATCTTGACAACACAGCTTTGTTACGGCATACATTAGTAGAATTTTTATCAACCTCTGACTGTTTTTAGCACAATCCTTGAGGAATTGGGAAAATCTTGCTTGAGATGCATTTAAAGTAGCAGAAAAAGAATTGTTGAGGAAAGAGAAGACCTGAGACAGCAGAATAGACTAAGGAATCAGACTTGAGTAGAAAGAGCACAGGCTTTTTGAAGGGTAACATATGTTACCCTTCAAATGAATCCTAGATCCATCCCTTCAAAGTTGAGTAACCTTGGGCAAGTCACTTCCGGAATCTTAGCTTCCTCATCAGTAAAACGTGAACAAGAATATCACCTTTGCAAGGTGGTTGTCACAAAAATAGGGCTCACAAGCTGTCTTTTCCAGTACTAGACACTTACTATACTCTCAATAAATGATTATTTTAATAAGAAAGTACCATCATTAGTCTCCAACAGCAAAGAGTTTAGGGAAGGATACAAGCAAATGCGGGAATATCAATGCAAAACCACTGGGAGTCAGATTTATAGGAGACAGAGGAAGGAAAAAATGTTAGGTCAACTAAAAGTGAATGCTGTATGTATGGAAAGAGCAACTTTATTTGCATCAGCAGAGTTTTTTGGACGGCAGGCAAGACTAATAAACTTTTAGTCTGTTGGCATAAGTGAACTCAATTACAGTCATTCTGCTTAAGTCAAGTTCATAAAATGGGCTACCCTGTACTTCTCAGATCAAAGTCTTCTAAAACTAAACTTCCTAAACTCAAACAAGAAAACTATTAGATTCTCAAAAATGATACAATGAAAGTGAATCAAGGAAATGTTTCCCCAAGTACATTCTGGATGTTATTCAGAGGAAAAGAAATTGTGAAATTATATATTTTAAGAGCTGTTGGGTTAACGTTAAACCGATTTCTAGGCTTCTTTAAAAAAGTAAGGCATATACATGGATAAAAATTTGGATAGTAGAAAAGAGCATAGAATGCAAAGTAAGCTTTCTTCTCACTCCACCTTCTGTTCCCCCAATTCTTCACAGAATTAAGAATTGTTACCAGTTTCTTATGTATCCTTCCAGAGCCATTGTACACATTTATAAGCCTCTTTTATTTAAAGATTTATTTATTTTAGAGAGAGAGAGAGAGAGAGCAGGGCAGAGGGGCAGAGAGAGAGGGAGAAACTCAAGCAGACTCTGCTGAGTGCAGAGCCTGACGCAGGGCTTGATCTCACGACCCTGAGATCACAATCTGAGCCGAAACCAAGAGTTGAACGCTTAACCAACTGCACCACCCAGGCGCCCCTATGTCTCTTATTTAATCAAGATATAGGTAGCTATAGGTAAATAGCTTACACAAATGATAGCATATTATACCCACTTCTGCATCTTCCTTTGTTCACTTAAATATAACTTAGGGGAAATATTAGTTCATTTAGATCAGTAGTGGTCAACCAGGGGTGAAATCTGGAGACATTTTGCTGTGGGTGCTACTGATGACTTAGAGTCCAGGGATACTGCTAAACATCCTACATGCACAGGACAGCCTCCTGCAATGATGGATTATCTAGCCTGAAACAGCAACAGTACTGCCATTGAGAAACTCTGTTTTAGATCTATCTCATTTTTTTAATGGCCACATAGTCTTCCGCTATATGGATGAATCATGATTTATATAACCTGTGCAATGCTGGTCATTCAGGTCATTTCAAGTCTTTTACTAGGAAAAAAAAAAAGCTTAAATGAATACTCTTGCACAAATGCAGAAGCATATCTATAAAATAACATTCTATAAGGAGAAGGGAGGGGTCAAATTGTGTGTGTATTTTTTTTAAGATTTTATTCTATTTCTTTAAGTAATCTCTACATCCATGTGGGGCTCGAAATCACAACCCCAAGATCAAGAGTTGCACGCTCCACCGACTGAACCAGCCAGGCGCCCGTGTGTGCATTTTTATCATAAATATTGTCAGTTGTCCTCCAAAGATGATACAACAGTTTATACTGCCATCAACGTGCACGCAAATTCCTGTTTCCTCATATCCTATCCAAAGCAGTGTAGTCACATAATTTTTTTATATTTGCCAATCTAATTGGTTAAAATAGTGTGTTTAAATTTGTGTTTACTTATTATAAGTGAAGTTGAGCTTTTTTTCATACATCTAAATTCCATTAATTATTTTTGTAAACTATCTGACTAAAGTTTTACTTAATGCAAGGCTTCTTAGACTCTTTCATATGTTCTTCTATATTATTATGAGTCTCGAAGAGATAACAGCATTTCCTAGTTTTTGTACCCTCATTATTGTATTTCCTTCGTCGGTCATTTTTAGTAAAAATGGTTCTGTGAAACACCCTTTGAGAATCATTAAACACGAGACATCAGGATAATAATGACTTATGGAAGGATCCTGTAAACATTCTAAGAAATGTGCAACAGTGACTTATCAATTATTTGATGGTCTTTTTAGCCCATAGGGAACCTCTGACTCAGAGAAGGAAGATCAAACTTGAGTTCCCTGGACTCTATCTCTTTTCCATCAAGTGTTCTATCAAGATCCTTTCCCTTCCAGACTGAAACCTAGCTGAATGAAACCTAACCAACTCAAACTAAGTTCAGCAAAACAAAACAAGACCCCCAAAGATCTCATGTGCTCACATAGATAAGCTTGGGGAGGGTCTGTAATTCAGCTGTGCATCGCGTATAAGTGGTGCCAACAACTCAGACCCTGTGAGGTTTTCCCCTTCTTGTACTCTCTTGCTCACTCACTTTCCTTGCTTCTCTCTTCAGTCTTAAGCCTCTCAGATGACGCCTCCCCTTGCTGCTCCTGTACCTAGTATTTCACTACTTCACCACCTGAGAGACTGAAACCTTTGCTCTTGGTCCCCAGGTTCGAAAGTACCAGGGGAGCCCTGGATCACTGCACACCCTTGTGCCGCACAGTGGTGTCAAGGTCAGTAACCGTGGGGAGACCAAGCATCCCCTGCTACCTCAGCATGACAGTAGGGGAAGGAGCTTTGCCCAGAAAGAGGACAAAGGAAGTTTCTCTTTCACCAAGGCATCACAAAATGTCCTCTGTGTTAGCAAAAGAGACCAAAAACATCCTTGGAGAATAAGTGACACTTGGCAAATAAATTTAAAATAATTTAACATTCGGTGTCCTTGTGCAGTTTTTTTTTTTTTAAGATTTTATTTATTTGAGAGAGAGAATGAGATAGAGAGAGAGAGCATGAGAAGGGGGAGGGTCAGAGGGAGAAGCAGACTCCCTGCTGAGCAGGGAGCACGATGTGGGACTTGTTCCCCGGACTCCAGGATCATGACCTGGGCCGAAGGCAGTCGCTTAACGACTGACCCACCCAGGCGCCCGTCCTTGTGCAGTTTATACAGATGTGCCGATGTGAAAAATAGCATCAGACACTGGAAAAGGGCTGTTAATTGATGGGATTTGGAGAGGTGAAGAAACAAATATCAAAGGGATTGCTGGCTGTGGCCCTGGGGCAGAAGGTAGATTCATAAACCTTGCCAGATATATATATATATATATATATGTATATATATATAAAATTCTCTTCTTCACATTCAAAAGGCTAGAATGGTAGAATGGTACCCACTAGGAAAAACTGGACTATTCAGTACCAGTCCGAATGTATGGAACATTTACAAATTATATTAATTTTCTATTTGCTGCTAAAAAAAAAACCTGGGAATTGCTGAATGCTATCTCTTGGAGAGTTAGATGAATATATTAAAGGCTCACACAAACTTGGTGACTTCAACAATGCAAATGTATTATCTTACAGTCCTGAAGGTCAGCAGTCCAAAATGGGTCTCCCTGGGCTAAAATCAAGGTGTTGGCTGGGCTGGGTTCCCTTGTAGAAGTTCTAGAGGGAGAATCCCTTTCCCTGCCTTTTCCAGTTTCTAGAGGCTGCCCACATTCCTTGGCTCTGGTCATCTTCCTCCATCTACAAGGCCAGCAATGGTAGGCCCTCCCTTTCTTACATCCCATTATACTGACTCACTTCTGTCGTCACATTTCTCTCTTCGACCCCCTCCTCTCATGCCTCCCTCTTCTGCTTTTAAGGACACTTGTGATTACATTGGGTCCACATGGATAATCCAGAAGAATTTTTCTGTGTTGAAGTTGACTGATTGGCCACCTTAATTCCTTACCTCTGCAATCTACTCCCCCTCTGCCAGGTAAAGTACCATGTTCCATGGTTCCCAGGGGTCAGGAAGTGGACATATTTGAGGAGGCATAATTTTGCCTACTGTACAAATTAAGACCTTGAAAATAATATTTTCTCCTGAGTCACCAGAAGGACAGTCAGCATTTGAAATACTGATTATCAATGATATTAGGCACTCCAAATGTATAAAGCAATGTCTAGAGTTTAAATATTTCAAATGCTCAGAGGACAGTTTGCATGGACATGGAAAGGTAAGTCTCTCTGTAGGCTAACCCCTAACTTAGAGGCAAGAAATTTCATGAAAATAATTAGGTGAACATTTTTCAAACTGGCTATTTTTGAATCATTCAGGAAATAGTTCACATTGCTTAATTTGTACTTTATCCTCCCAGTAATGGTACAAATCATATACAGTATTACCACAAAATCCCATAGAACTCATATATTCAATATCCACAACGTAAAACCAGAGGGCAAAAATTATTTTTTAAAGATTTTATTTATTTATTTGAGAGAGAGAGAGAGAGAGAGCATGAGCAGGGGGAGGGGCAGAGGGAGAGGGAGAAGCAGACTCCCCTCTGAGCAAGGATCCTGACGTGGGGCTCGATCCCAGACCCTGAGATCATGACCTGAGCCAAAGGCAGATGCTTAACCAACTGAGCCACCCAGGCACCCCCAAAGGGCAAAAATTCTTATAAGGCATATTAAAATTAGCACAGTATTATCCTGTCCTTAGCTAACAGGGAAGACTCCTTCACAGTACTCCTGAGATTATCCCCTCCTTCCTTGAAGGCAACGCTTGAGCTTAAGGCTATCCAAATAGATAGATAATGATGATAGACTTTCCTGCAGATATATCATGAAATGAGAAAAAAAAAAGTGAATTTTATGTTATGTGAAATGTGGTATTGAATTATGTCTCAGCAAAGATGTTACTAAAAAAAAATTCAGAGAATCATAAATGGTGGATCTGTCACAATTAAATAAAACCAAGCCCTTCAATAATAGTTTACAATAATTGAATATTTATTAAGGACCAGACTTTTTCTAAGTATCTCATATGTCTTAACTCATTTGATCCTTACAATTACCCTCTAAGGCAAGTATTCTTATACGCACAGATAAACTGATTCATCCAAGAACCCCAATAGGGAACCCCAATAGTGAACAGCAGAGTTGGGATCTGAACTTAGGTCATCTAACTCCAGAACCTCTATTTCTAACCCCGCACTATTCATTCCCTTAACCACTGCACTACGCCCTACTGCATCCTTGAATACATGGAGTCCATTTATCTAGAAACCCAATTTATATACTACTAGATAGATATTCTAAGCAAAGAACTATGGTGGAAAAGTAACTTAATATTTCACTCTAAATTGATGTATGTTTTGGCAGAACTAAACAATATAATCAGCCTACACTCAAAGCCTGGCTTGACAAAATATGAGAGGTTATAAAATAGAGCAAGTCATCATAGATTAAAACCCCCTCCCACTCAAGTTCAACAGGCATTTGTTATCCTTTTGTATGCTCTAGAATTTTATCAATAGAAAAACAATGCAATCAGAGAAGACCATATATTAACACATCCCATAAACATTTCTTTGAGTAGTATAAACAAAGAAACTTGACATCAAGATGAAATATAAATACCTTCAACATCCACTTTGATATGTAATTGCCATTAGAATTCCTGTGTCATGTAAAAAAACGTACCTTTTTCTTTTGTTTCTATTTCCATTAAGCTAATCTGGTGGGGAAAATTGAAATATATATGAGGTTAGGAAAGATTCCAGTAGCATTCATTTTTGTCTCCACAAAACAAAAGGCAATATATATCTGTTAAACAGGACACAAAAGAGTAAGGGAGTAACAGCCCATGCTTTGTAATGAGCTGAAGTTTCTTTGCTCTTTTGTTGTAAAATTAGGCTCTTGGGTTTTGCTCGACTAACATTCAAAAACTGAGTATTTTGTGCCTTATTAACTGCATAAAGTACCATCTTTTCAGAAAACAATGGTTCCACTTACTCTGAAAGTTTCCTGTATACGAGGTCAGAGCCTCATCTCTCTCGCTCTGTGCCAAGGTTTTTGTAGGATACCAGGACTGGGAAGTGGGGTAAAAGCTGCATCAGAAGAGCTGGGCAAGGGTGCTTGGGTGGCTCAGTCAGTTAAGCGTCTGCTTTTGGCTCAGGTCATAATCCCAGGGTCCTGGGATCGAGCCCCGCATCCGGCTTCCTGCTCAGTGGAGAGCCTGCTTCTCCCTCTCCCTCTGCCCCTCCCTCCTGCCTGTGCTCTCCCCGCCCCACCCCTAACCCCCCCTCCACTCTTTCAAATAAATAAATTAAAATCTTAAAAAAAAAAAAAAAAAGCCAGGTGAATTAGCTTGGAGGTGTGCTGGGATTAAAATTCCAACTGCAAACAACAGTTTGCAGACGGTAGTCTTAGCCCTGAACAAGGTGTGTGCCCATGAGCTTCCCTCAAAGATGTGAAAAAGAAGAAAATGTGGCAACTAGCTGGTTACTGATCTTTCAGATCGCTCCCTTCCATGGCTCACTTACCAAAACCTCGGGTAGCATCTCCACCAAGCCGCCTTCCTACATATGTTCTACACTCCGCCACCCCGGGGTCTTGGTCCCAGCTGCCCAGGTCCCTAGAGAAAATCTCCCCAACATACACACACACACACACATTCTACACTTTTTCTTCTTGAACTCCCACTGAATTCATTTCATTCAAGAATATTTTCATTAGCCATCATTCATTCAGTGATTTTATTCAACTAACATCCACTCATTTAGAACTAAAACTATGGGCCAAACACTGCCAAAACAACCCTTAAATGACTATTTGGGGCAATTTTGCAATTATGGTAGTGATTGTGTCTATTTATATGGTAACTCTGTCCTGTTGCTTGATGAGGACTTGCCTGTTCTTTGTACCCTTAAGCGCTCTGGACTCCAGCATTGTTGGTACTTACCGGTCCTCTTCAGTTCTACTTAAGCCTCCCGAGAGTCTGCCCAGAGCTGCTAGTCTCACTATGCTCCGCGGTAAGAAAAAGTAAATGCACTTTACCTCCCATGTCTGAGCCACACTAATCCAGCTGACTTTTGACCTATCCTCCACCCTCCTCACCAAAACAAGCATGGAATAATTATCCCCGAGAAGTAAGCATATATTCCAATCAACTTGAGCCAAATACAGGAACCCTGAAGCCCAGAATCCAAGTCCTTTGCCCGAAAGACTCTCATTAACTGTAAATTGAAACATCTCAGAATACGGAGAACAAGGACACAGGATTTGATTCCCACACATCAGCTGTGACATCCCTGGGGCAAGCCACAACCTCACAGAGGTTCAGTGCCCTCGTGTGTAGGACCGAAATGCTGATGCCTGCCTTCCGGGGCTTCTGGGAAGGAAAAAATAAGGAACTGTATAAGAGAAGGCTGTGAAAACTGCATAGGCTTGCAAAAAAAAAAAAAAAAAAAAGCATTGACAAACCTCTCCTGCCTTTCTCTGTCTCACTTACTGCCTTCCACAGGCCCCCAGTGCCTTCCTAATAAGCCCAATTTTGCGTCAATGACTCAGACCTTTCACCTTTGCCTTTTGGCACTGGAATTTCAAATCAAACTTCACAAAAGAAAATCCTCACAGACTTTCTCCACAATCAGTCATGCCTCTACCCCTGTAATCTGGCTTCCATTCTCAGGAATATAATGAAGCTGTAGCCTTAAATTTCATCTATGAGTTCCATTTGCCAAGTCTAAGAACTTCTTTCCTCGTCGGTCAACTGGTCACTTGATGCTCTCGATCATTTTTCTTTCTCCACTCCTGAGACATAGCAACAGTATGGTTTTTCTCTCACTTCTCAGTCCTCATTCCCAGCACTCTTTGTCTGCATTTCTTTTTCCTTCCACCCCCAATGGCTGCCATCTCTAGTGTCCTGACCTCCAACCTCCTCTTTGACTCCCTACTCTTGCCTCATGGACTCACCCACCCTCATGACTTCAGCGACCACTTTCTAAGCGAAGGACCCCCATTTGTAGCTTCAGTCCCCATCTCCCTTAAGGCTTGCTGGATGCTCCCACATGACGAAAGCTTGGCCATGTCATGTCTGCAACAAAATTCATTATTTCTCCCCCAAACTGGTTCTTCTTTCTGCTTTCTCTCTCCCTCACCCCCATATGTGGCTAATCACCCAATTCTGGTAGTTCTTCTCTCAAAATACCTTGTCCGAGTCCCAATCACTTCATGGAGAGTGATGGCAATAGTCCTCTTTCCATCTTGCATGCCCAGGAGGCTCTCCTTTTTGACACAAGGGGGCAAGTTTTGATTTGTGGTTTAATTACACGGGAGCTTTTAAATGTATGGAAATTGTTTCTAGGCAACAAATTTCTGCTAAGCATTTTTTATACATTGTCTTAGGAGGAAGGTTTGAGTTGATCATTCTCATTTGGCAATAAAAAGATATAGTAAAAGATTACATAATAGATGTTTCTCAGATCAACAGACTGGCGACAGTATGATTTCTCCCCAAAATATTAGTGGAATAGGTTTTCCAATTTTGTGAAAAATTGTGAAAAAACTCAATCCAAACTGACCCGTGCCTCAGCGCGAGGCTCCACACATCCAGGTCTTAAAGGTGAGGTCCATTTAACTTCTAAGTGTATATGGACTCTGTACCTCCCCAACAATCCATGCCTAGCCCCCCACCCTACCCCACACGCCCCTATATTCCTGTCTAATGAACATGCCAACCCCAGGGAAGCTTTTCTTTTTTTCCTGCCATGCACAAACTGCTGGTCTTCTCTGCTTCATTGACAGACCACCTTCTAGGTGTTCTGCCACCAAACCTCTGCTTTCTGGCCCAGTGAGAAGAAATATGCCTGTAGTTCCACTCAGGAATGAGAACCTAGGATGCCCCCAAAGAGTACATGAGGTTTTAATACTGTCACTTGGCATCTGTTTGTGATGCTTATCCATATTTTACCATTTGCCTCTCTCTATTAGCCCTAAAAGGCAAATCTATGACTTTCAGCCTCTTTTTATTACCAAATACTGTGTCCAATAGATGATGTAAGGCCACCCACCCCTGACTCTCAGGATGCCACCCCATTCTTCATGGGGAGTCCAGGCCCCCCCACCCCCGGACAGGGGTCAGGCTTCTCAGAGCCATCTTATCGGGTCCTGTGTACCCTGCTTCACTTCTCTGGAAGGGGATGATTTGGCCCCCCAAATCAACTCCAGTACTCTACCATCTGCTGCTCCCTTTTCTCCTTCCAGCTGCTTCCTCTGGTCCCCCCCAGAGGCTCTTTCCAAAGCTCAAAGGACAAATCCAGTCCAATGACATCGACCCTCTCTTTCAGAGTCTCTCATTATAGTTGCACTTCGCCTAAATTTACACAAAAAATCATGGCAGAAGATATCACAGTAGGGGCGCCTGGGTGGCTCAATCGTTAAGCGATTGGCTCAGGTCATGATCACGGGGTCCTGGGATCGAGCCCCGCATCGGGCTCCCTGCTCAGCGGGAAGCCTGCTTCTCCCTCTCTCCTTCCCCCCGTTTGTGTTCCCTCTCTCGCTGTGTCTCTGTCAAATAAATAAATAAAATTACAAAAAAAAAAAAAAAGGTGTCACGGTACTCCAATGCATTCACTCCCCGGAGCTGACTCCATTGAATTAACTGAACACGCCTGTCTCTCTGTGATGTATATTCTTAGACTACTGGTCCATCGTAGTCAACAACTTTGTGCTAGTTTTTTATTCAAAATTGCAGGCACAGCTGCCAGAAGACCAACGGCAACATGGAGACATAATTTGCCAGCCGGCAACAAAGGGGCTCATAGGGAAGGAAAACGAGAGGACTGTGGATAGACTTGCCCCCACTTCAAGAAAATCTGAGTCAGAACAGAACATCACAGGAGTGTGAACTAGGGCACTGACAGGACCAATCTCCTTCCATGCTAATTCACAGAGATGTTTATGCCGCCATCACCATTTGAAACATTTATTTATTTCTTTGGGCTTTGAGGTCTACGACATAGTTTTCAGTTTACCTTTTCCACCTGGCATACAACCTACAGATTCAAAAAGGCAGAGCAATTCCATTTTATTTGAGGCAGAAAGGTCTTTCAGGACCACTCCTAAGAGTCAGTGGAAAGATTTCTTCTCTCTTCCTCTCTCATCTTCTCCCCATCGTTCCCCACACAGCCTCTAGCACCCACTCACTGGCATAGAATCCTATCAGCTCTTCATCCTTGAATATTATCAAATGGGGTTTGTACGAAATTAAAAGTGAAATATCATGAGAGGAAGTACATATTAAGTCTTACCAGTCATTTGCATTTTGATGAAACTTAGTTGATTGTATCTCTTTCCCACTTTCTACAGAGCAAGTTTTAAGAAAGGAAAAAGAGCAAATGGGTTGTGGACAATGAGGAGGTATAAAGGTCATGGAAAAATCTAGAGTCCAGTCGCCTATATCACAATCTGGCTAAAAGCAGGGTCACAGGTATCTCTCTTTTCAGTTCTGTCATATCTCCTCAGTCCCATGTGGTATCCAAGGGACAAAGAGCTCAGCACCCCCATCACTATTTAAGAACGAGAAGAAGAAAGAATAAATGATTGCAGGTGGGAAGATGACACATGCCAAAAGATATTAAGCCAATGGTTTGGGGTGAGATGCTATTCCTTGAGTTTGGCCTTATTTTATTATTAGTCAATAGCCAATCCAAGTTCATGTCTTCAATTGATCTTTGTTGTCAGAGTTACAGGAACCAACTGATGCCCAGCAAAACACAGAGATTTCTGGAGTGAGATGGGGAAGGAGGAAGTAACCCTGTGGCCATCGTCTTGGGACCTGGAGTTTGATTTTTTTTTAAGATTTTTTAAATGTATTTATTTGACAGAGAGAGACACAGCGAGAGAGGGAACACAAGCAGGCGGAGTGGGAGAGGGAGAAGCAGGCTTCTTGCCGAGCAGGGAGCCCAATGCGGGGCTCGATCCCAGGACCCTGGGATCATGACCTGAGCCGAAGGCAGACACTTAATGACTGAGCCACCCAGGGGCCCCTTGAGTTTGATTTTTGTTGGAAACCTAAACCAGAGATCACTGACATGTGAATGGAGAAACAACCCCATTTCAAGATGGCAAGCAGTTTTCAATTTCATAGGTCAGGGGATCTAAAGGGCCAGGCAGGACCAGCTACATAATTTGTAGAGCCCAGTACAAAATAAAAATGCAGGACCCTTGTTCATAAAGTCATAAGAAATCCAAAGTGATGACAGCAGAGCATTGAGACAAACACCGCTTCTAAGCATGGGACCCCGAGGAGCTACACAGGTTGCAGGCCCATGAAAGTGGCCGTGGGGCCATTTAATTATTCAAATGTGGAGCACAGACCCTCTTCTAATGTGGACACGGTTGAGGCACGACTCGAAGGAGCTGAAGTGCTCCATTGAAGAATATGACTTTCATGGAGGCAGGAATGTGGGCTGTTTGGTTACCACCATATCGCCAGAGTGCAGAGCAGATGCTCAATCAATATTTATTGGGGAGAAAATGAATAAATGAACATGAAATGCTTTGTACACAATAGGCAGCTGCATCATTACAGACTTTACTTATCTTTGCTTTTGGGTTTTCTGTGTAGGACACTGACCTGTAAGTGCAGGCAAACCATTGCCTGTGCTTCTGGAAACAGGAATATTCCTTAGGAAACATTTACTCAAGAAAACCAAGGAGTTGTTTCCATCAAAGTGTTTGAGAAAATCTGAGCACAGATGGTACCTGGGGTTGAGAGGACCAAGTGTAGCCCCAACTGGGAGCAAGCCCTTCTTGTCACTAATGAAAGGAGCCCAGAGCCATTCATTCACCTCAACTATTGGACGCATTGGGAACCTGTCTTGGAACGTTAGCAATATACCTATGTGCTTAAGACCAAGGGCACCGAAGTCAGACTAGCTTCATTGTTCTCTGCTCCTGGACCTTGAACACGTTACTTAGCCTTTCCATGCCTCAGTCTCCTCATCTATAAAAGGGAGGGATAACATAGTATCTACCTCACCAGGCTGTTTAGAGGCTCAAATGAATTATACGTGCCAGGCCCTTAGAACAGTGTCTAGAACATAGTAAATGCTATACAAGTATATGCTGCTTCTTATAACACTCTTTGGAAGACACCATGGTCTGAGACAATCGTGAGGCAACTTTAAGCATCTCCCCAGACAGTAAACATTGATGATGGGAATAGGAACAGAAGAGGAGGAACAGGCTGGACACTGCCAAAAAGCAAGTATGTGAGCACTTTTGTCCCCCCAACCCTTACCTTAGCAAATTGCTGGAAACAGCCAGGGAAGAAGAGTTCTTTACTTCATGGGGAGGTGGGAGGCAGACAACAAGCACGGGAAATTCAGGGCACCAGGGCTATCATGTGATTTGACTTGTAAATTTAGGCTGGAAGCAGAGGTGCACAGTGGGAGTCCACACACCTTGATGGTTATGAGCAAGGGTCCTGGGGTCAGACTGTCTGGGTCCAAGTCTGGCTTACCCATGGGTTCAAAGCTAATTTAGTGGTGTAACTAGAACCCAGCCCTTGGGATGCCTGGGTAGCTCGGTCAGTTAAGCATCTGCCTTCGGCTCAGGTCATGATCCTGGTATTCTGGGATTGAGTTCCTGCATCGGGCTCCTTGCTCAGCAGGGGGCTTGCTTCTCCCTCTGCTTATCACTGCTTGTGCCCCCCCCTGACAAATAAATAAAATCTTAAAAAAAAAAAAAAAAGAACCCAGCCCTGAGTGATAAGCCTTCCTCTAGAAGGCAAACATTGAACTGGAATTGGTATTCTAAGTTTTTCTACATTCTCACAAAAGACCAACCCTGTGTTTGGGTAACCAAAAGGACTACTGGCCCAACTGGCCACTATGTGTGAAGCAAGAGAAGTCTTCATTTTCTGAGCTTTGCAAGGCTCAGGCTGGTCTTGACTTCCAATTTACCCCCTTTGTCAGGAGAACTTGTCAGGGTTTAAGCTCAACACATACTCAAAACACAGTTAACCAAATCAGTTACTATTTTAGGTAAAGAAAACAACAACTTGGAAGAAAATCATCATTTAATTAAAAAACAACAAAGTCCATGAATTTTACATATATTTTTGCAACTAGTCAAGACTAAGGAGACTGAATCCTGGAGGCTCTAGCCAGTCATACTTTCTTAAGAGAGTTAGGATCCTAGCAGAAAATAAAATATATTATCTTTCTTAGAAGGAAATGTTAAGAAATGCTTTGCCAAACAGAGATTGGAATTGAAAAATAGTGGTCACTCTCACCAATCATATATGAAGTTCAAAAGAATCGTAAAAAAACAATTTTCCCATGAAATCTTTAAGCAAAAAAAAAAAAAAACCTATAAAAGTAATTTGAGACAGTTGTACAGTAAATTATCTCTGTGGTTTTAAAATGGAAAAAAAGAGATATATTAAAATATCTTCTATATGTAATTTAGATACAATTTACAATTTAGATGCAAGTTATAATTAAGTCAGTAGTAAGAGATGTGAAATCTTTGCATTTGGAAAGTAGAAATGATTTAAGATTTTCACAAGTACCACCAATTGTATATATTTTCCTGATATATTCTCCAGATTCCTGTCAAGAATCTTCCCAAGACTGAGGATTTCTTTCCCTGCAGTATGGATAGATGAGTGCTGGACTGGGTCAGCATACAGGGGTTTAGACTGTGTTCGGCCACCAACCAGCTGGACCTGCCTGGAATGATCTTCCTCTCATTCTCCTCTGGCAAACTCCTGCTCATCTTTCGAGACTCAGCCCAAATCCCAGCTCTTCTGGGAAGCCTTCACGGACTCCCCTGGAGAGTCTCTTGATTCTCACACATTTTGCTCATGTGTCTTTTCTAGTTTTTTAGCTGTTTCATAATTTTATTTGTTTTCCTAGCACCTAGTACAATACTTGACTAAATGATTAAATTAATGAACGAGCAGTGTGCCTAGGCAATTCATATAACCTCTCTGGTACTGCATTTTCTTCATCTGTAAAAGGAAGACGTCAGGCTATTTCTCAAGGTCCCATCTGGTTCGAATGCTCCTTGAATACATATTCAGTCACCAGTATTCCACCCAGGCCTTTTCCAGGGGGAGGGCAGACAAAGTTGCCTCTGGGGTTCTGCCATATCCCCTTTGTACCCTCTCCATTCATCTGATTCCCCCACATATCCTGGCTATGACTTTTCTGCAGGCCTTGCACTCAACTACTTGTCAATAGTGTCAAGGTTAAGACATAGAGCCTGGAGACAGACTGAGTTCAAACACTGGCGGCAGCACTAACTAGCTATATGACTTTGAGAATGTTAGTTAACCTCTCGATTCCCTAATTTTTAAAATAGGGATGATAATCGCAATGACTCTACTTCCTAGTATGTCTAACACAGGCTCTGACCAGTCAGATTGGACCCAGCCTTAAACGACCACACAGCTATGCTGAACACAGGAGGCCTCCCCCACCCCTCTTCCTTCCAGTGCTGAGTCTGTTGCAGCCATTGGCTGTTATTTTTGAGACGAGATCACATAAGGGCTTAATAAAAGGTGCCCCCCCCCCCCAAACTTGAAATAAGGCCTTGGCAGTGGGATAACTCAGATAGTTGAAGTCCAGTCCCGAGAAGGCTCACCTTAAGACAGGTTTTCAAGCTCAGTTGATTTCACTTTGGCAAGGAATGACCAAGCTTTGGAACCTACACCTCCTGGTTTGTGAACAGAATATATGTCTGCCTATTATCAGAAAATAATATTACATGGTTTCTCAAGATTTATAATTCTCCGATCATATGTGTAACTTAAGAAACTGTTATTTTTAATAACAGTATTTAATGTTAGAATAACACTTCATGCATTTTCCTGTAAATTACTTCATAAGATTCTCACAAGCCTTAAGTGAGATGGGTAGGGTGATATTATCTATCCCATTAAAAGAGTAATCACTAAAATAAGTCAATCAGAGAAAGACATGTATCATATGACCTCACTGATATGAGGAATTCTTAATCTCAGGAAACAAACTGAGGGTTGCTGGAGTGGGGGTGGGGTGGGAGGGATGGGGTGACTGGGTGACAGGCATTGGGGAGGGTATGTGCTATGGTGAATGCTGTGAATTGTGTAAGACTGTTGAATCACAGACCTGTACCTCTGAAACAAAGAATACATTATATGTTTAAAAAGAAGAAGAAGAAGAAGAAGAAGATAGAAGGAGAGGAAGAATGAAGGGGGGGAAATCAGAGGGGGAGACGAGCCATGAGAGACTATGGACTCTGAGAAACAAACTGAGGTTCTAGAGGGGAGGGGGCTGGGGGGATGGGTCAGCCTGGTGATGGGTATTAAAGAGGGCACGTACTGCATGGAGCACTGGGTGTTATACACAAACAATGAATCATGGAACACTACATCAAAAACTAATGATGTAATGTATGGTGATTAACATAACATAATAAAAAAATCTTCTAAAAGAGTAATCACTAATTTGTTGTATCTGGGAGTATCTAACACATACGATTTGGGGCAATTCTTTGGAAACTCGCATAAATATTGATGAGCTAGTAGTATTCTCTGGGAAAGTAAGAGAATAACTCAGATTTCTTCATCAATTTTCTGGACTCTAATTGTAAATCTTGGATGATGTAAGCGTCTAGGGATAAAACTTAGATTACATGGATCTGTGGCTTAGAAATTGCTGTTGACACAGATAATATATTACTTCACTTACTCCAAGAATACAAGGTAAGTGACTTTTGTAATTCACAGAGCAAAGTAGAAATAGAGGCATACCAAACACATCGGTTAGTTATAAAATAACGTAGTAGAATCCCTCTGGAACACAAAGCTATTAGGAGTTCTGTAAACCATCTCTCCTATGTGGAGATGAGCGTGGTGTTTGGTCACAAAGTACAATTTTACTTGACTTGACAGAATACGTGGTACAGAAAGAATAATCTTCACCCAGCAAATCACGATTGTAGTCCCAATCCCCTCCCACTATTCATTAAGTTAATATACCCTTGACTTTTAAGAGAATGCTTAATAATAATTAAAGCTGATGCCTTAAAAATGTACGTTTGACTATATTATTGTGTCCTGTAGACTAGATGTTAATATATAATAGCTGGATCTTCTGTCTTCAATTCTAGACAAGTATTTGTTCACTGGTCATCTTATTTGATAAGTCCAGAGGAAAAGAATTGTGTCAACTCATCACTAAATGCAATTCCTGTGAAGCTTCCTTATTCCTGAGAGCAAGTGAGGTAAGCAATCTTTGTTTATTGAACAGATTGATGGAGTAACATTTTGGAAAAATTATAGGAGTAAGCAGATGGGAAATGGGCAAAAAGCCACACGGGTAAGAAAAATCATGGGTTTTTCACCATGTAACTATAAAATACGAAGGAAAATTCTTTGGGGAACCCCATGGGTCACTTGATTCAACAACAGTGATTTATTTTCCATTGAGCAAGGGCTTTAAACTTTGGGAGTACAGGGAGTTTTATGACATATGGCTCTCAGCACCAGCTGTGACAGAAAAAAAAAGGACTGTTGATAGAATAATTCTGACCAAGATAATGAGATCCTTAGCTGGCTGCATCTAATAGCCTCACAGGAAATTTTAGAATGGAAGTCAGCCAACAAGCCCATCTTCATTTGCCCTTTCCTTTGAGTTGGCACAAACAGTAGACATTTATTTCTCTGAAAAATTAATTCCTTTAAAAAAATTTAATGGTGTCCTTTCAGATGATAGTCCAGCCTATATTTCAAAACTAGGTAAAAGCTTCAAAATTACTTTCCATGTTGCTGGCTTATTCCATCTCATCCTTGGCCTCATATGTCATCCTGGGTGTTGTGTTGTGACGGTGGAGAGACTGATCATACTAGAGCCATTTGAGATGGGAGTGCAGGAGAGAAACAGCCCACAGGAGCTCTGTCTCCACATAGAGAAGGGTCTTGTGCAGCAGGGTAAATGTAAGCAATACAAGCCACAGATGCTTTCTAATTAGTAGTGCTATAGATTCAATCTTTGTGTCTCTCCCACCAATTTAATATGTTAAAATCCTAACCCCCAACATAATGATTTCAGAAGGTGGCAGCTTTGGGAGGTGATTAGGTCATGTGATTCAGGTCCTCATGAATGAGATTAGTGCCCTTATAAAAGAGGCCAAGAAAGTTCCCTCACCCCTTCTGCCATATGCAGTTATGAGGAAAAGATAGTCCTCAATGAGGAAACAGGCTCTCCCTAGGCACTCAATCTGCTGGCACTACGATCTTGGACTTCCAGCCTCAAGAACTTTGAGAAAGAAATGCTTGTTGTTCATAAGCCATCCAGTTTATAGTATTTTTGTGAGAGCAGCCCGAATGGACAAAGACAAGGAATATGGCATAATCAGATCTGTGCTTCAAAAAATCACTCTGGTGACAATATGGAGGACAGATTGGAAGAGAAAGACGAAAGATGAAAGACTTGGTTATATTACTTAGAAAATTCTATAAAAGGGCTGAGGGGAGAGATGCTGAGAACCTGAACTAAGGTAGTGGCCCTGGGGACAGAGAGAAAAAAACAGATCAGCACACTTAGTCATCAGGCCCTGTTCATTTTCTCTCTGAAATCTCTCCACCAATTTAACCAAATGTCCCAGTAATGTCCTTTATAGCATTTTGTTTTCCTGCAGTAGGAGGTGCAGTTCAGGATCACGAATTGTACTGGGTTGTTATGTCTCTTTAGTCACTTTTAATCTGGAACAGTTCATCAGCTTTTCATTATCTTTCATGACATTGACATTTTTTTTTTTAAAAGTACAGGTCAGTTCTTTTATAGACTGTTTCTTAATTTGGGTTTATCTGATGTTTTCTCATGATTAGATTCAGGTTATGCATTTCCAGATGGAATACCACATAAGCAATGTCATGTCCTTCCCAGGGTCACACCTGGAGGCCACATGATGTCTGGCTGCTCCTCATTGGTTATGTTCATCTTGATCACCCAGTCTGGTTTCTCCACTGTGTAGTTACTACTTCCCCCTTTGTGGCCAATAAGCAATCTGTGGGGAAATATTGTAAGGCCATATAAATGTTCTGCTTTTCAGCAAACATTCCTCGCCAGACTGAACATTCTCTGATGATGCTTATCCAGATCAATATTTACTAGGATGGTTACCAAGTGGTGATTTTTCCAGCACCTCCAGTTTTAGCTGGACATATACTGTCAGAAATAAGGGGCCCTCTATCCCAGTCTAGTTGTGATTTTGTGACTAAATTCTCATTGTAGCATTCTGTGGAATTTCCAAGAATCGTCCTTAAAAGCACAGGGGTGAGGGGCAGGTGCTCATCTTCATCCCCGCTTCCTGCAGCCTCTAGGCTGAAGGCCCATCTGTCAGATTAGACCACCTTGGACCTTGCAAATGAGATCCTCAAATAAAGGATACCAGAGCAGAAAGATAGAAACTTGTGTCCCTGTTTACACCATGAAGCTTCTGCACCAGCCTTAGACTGCCTGTGTTCAGACTTGTACCTTGTTGAAGCCACTATTTGGGGGGTCTCTGTTATAGATGAACAAAAATTTCTAGCTAGATACATACATATTAGTTGAATTCTTGAGAAAGTATGGGCAGCTTCCTAAGAAGAACATGGTGTAGGAAGAGAGAAGACCCAAGGGGCTCCTGGCTGGCTCAGTCAGCTAAGCATCTGACTCTTGATCTCAGCTTGGGTCTTGATCTCAGGGTCCTGAGTTCAGACCCCACATGGAACCTACTAAAAATAAAAAGAAGAAGAAGAAGAAGAGAGAAGACCCTAAGAGATTAGGGTGCTGGGGAACACTGAAAATTACTGGGTAGAAGAATAGCCATTGTAGAAGTCTGTGAAAAATCAAACATCAGGACAGAGCGGTGCCTCCTAGATCAAGGAAAGAAAGAGTTTGCAGGGAGAATGGAATGAACAGTTCTCATATCAGTAGAACGTCAAATAAAGTAAGAACTGAAGAGCCTCCATTGAATTGGCCATTAGAAGTCTTTGGTCACCTACCAAAAGGAATTTTACTAAAATGGAGGGGGGAAACCTAGACTGTAGGAAGATGAAATATGGGCATTACATTTAGTTGACTCTTCGTAAAGATGGCTAGAAAAGAAAAGGAATAAGACCAGGTTGTAACTAACCCTCAAGTTAATATACTGAAGACAAAGACAAATTGTCGTGCTCGCCTTGGTCTCCAACAATTCATGCACACTTGACACATAATAAGCAGTAAATAAGTATTAGCTGAATGCAAACTACGCAGAAAAACTCTCTTCCCTCAGAGACCTCTGAGAGTAGGATGAATGGTGAAGGGCTTTTTTTTCTTAGGATACATATTTTTTCAGGTTTATTATATTAGGCATACAGCTCTATGAGTTTTGTCAAATATACACAGTCACATATTAACCACAACAATTTTTTTTAAGATTTTATTTATTTATTTGACACAGAGAGAGAGACCGTGAGAGAGGGAACACAAGCAGGGGGAGTGGGAGAGGGAGAAGCAGGCTTCCCGCTGAGCAGGGAGCCCGATGCGGGGCTCGATCCCAGGACCCTGGGACCATGACCTGAGCCGAAGGCAGACGCTTAACGACTGAGCCACCCAGGCGGCCCTAACCATGACAAATTTTAAAAAGTTCCTTTGTGTCCCCTTTCTCTTACTGCCAGTTTTTGGCAACCACTGATCTAATTTCTATCTCCATAAACTGACTTTTTCAGAATATCATGTAATGGAATCAAACAGGAGCTTTTGTGTCTGGATTATTTCATTTAGTATAATGCTTTTGAGATTCACCTATGTTTTTGCATGTATTAGTAGTTTATTCCCCACATTCTCACCAACACTTGTTATCTCTTATCTTTTTGATGATATCCAGTCTAACAGGTATGAGATAACATATCATTGTGATTTTGATTTGCCTTTCCTGGATGAATAGTAATGTTGAGCACCTTTTCATGTACCCATTGGCCATTTGTGTATCCTCTTTGGAAAATCATCTATTTGGTCCCTCTACCCACTTTTTAATTGGATTGTTTTGTTTTGTTTTTTTATTTTGGTTTGTTGTTGTTTTTCTTGTTTATGTTGTTTGTTATTGAGTTGTATGAGTTCCTTTGTATATTTGTGATATTAACCCCTATGAGATATATGATTTGAAAATATTTTTCCCATTCAGTAGGTTGCCTTTTCATTTTGTTAATTTTTTTTTTTTTTGCTGTGCCAAAGGTTTTTAGTTTGATGTAGTCTCATTTGTTAATTTTTGCTTTTGTTGCTTGTCAAATGTTGGTATCCTATCCAAAAAAATCATTGCCAAGACCAGTGTCAAGGAGCTGTTCCCCTGTGTTTTCTTCCAGAAGTTTTATGGTTTCAGGTTTTGTGTTTTAGTCTTTAATCCATTTTGAGTTAATTTTTGTGAGTTTTGTAAGGTAGGAGGTCCAATTTCATTCCTCTGAATGTGATTATTCAGTTTTCCCAACACCGTTTATTGAAACAACTATCCTTTCCTCATTGAGTATTTTTGACTCCCTTGTCAAATATTAGTTGACTGAATATACACAAGTTTATTTCTGGGCTCTTGGTTCTGTTCCATTGATCTATGAGTCTATTTTTCTGCCAGTACTGTTTTGATTACTACAGGTTTATAATACACTTTGAAATCAGGAAGTATAATGCCTTCAGCTTTATTCTTCTTTCTCAAGATTGCCTTGGTACTCAGGGTCTTTTGTGGTTTCATACAAGTTTTAGGATTGTTTTTAATATTTCTGTGGAAAACGCCATTTGAATTTTGATGGAGATTGCATTGACTCTACAGATGGTTTTGGGTAGTATGGACATTTTAACAATCCTAAATCTTCACACCCATGGACATGAGATAACTTTCCATTTATTTGTGGCTTCTTCCATTTCTTTCATCAAAGGATTACAATTTACAGTGTATATATCTTTCACCTCTTTGGTTAAATTTATTTCCAAGTGTTTCATTGTTTTGATGCGATTGTAAATGGGATTGTTTTATTTTTTTTCCAGGTATTTCATTGTTAGTATATAGAAGTGCAACTGATTTCTGTATGTTCATTTTGTATCCTGCAACTTTACTGAATTCATTGATTAGTTATAACAGTTTTTGGGTGGAGTCTTTAGGATTTTCTATATATAAGATACCATTTACAAACAAGACAGCTGCACTTTTTCCTTTCTAATTTGGATGCGTCTTATTTCTTTCTCTTGCCTGATTGTTCTGGTTAATACTATGTTAAATAGGAGTGGTGACAAGAGTGGGCACCCTTGTCTTCTTGCTGATCTTAAAGGAAAAGCTTCCAATTTCTCACCGTTGAGTATGATGTTAACTGTGGGCTTGTCATATATGGCCTTTATTATGTTGAGGTATGGTCCTTCCATACCCAGTCTGTTGAGAGTTTTTATTATGAAAGGATGTTGTATTTTGTCAAATGTTTTATCTGCAACTGCTGGGGTGATCATATTTTTATCTTTAATTCTACTGATGTGATGGTATATCACATTTACTGGCTTGCATGTGTTGAACCATCCTGGCAGTGTCTGTCCTATCATGCTTCTAGAAAAGTACCTTAATAGGACAAAAACCTACAGTCATGAGAAGGACCTCAGATACAGTTCCTAGTCCTCAGGAGAGGCTATACCTTAGTCGCTTACCATGTACATAACTTCAGTCATCTTTCAATAGTTTACAGGAGGGAAATTTTTCAAAGATGAGTAAGAAAATTGCCTGCTTTTAAGGAGCTTACAGTCTGGAAAGGAAACAAATTCATTATCACAATATACAGCATAGTATAGGACTTAAAGTTATATATAGGAACAGTGAAGAAAGCAACTGATTCCAGCTGAGCATACTACTCATCAGAGGATATAGGGTTTGAACTGACCCTTGGCAGATGATTGGAATTCCACCCAGGGAAAGGACATTCTAGACTAAGAAAACAGAAAGCAGAAAAAGTCAAGATTCAGAAGTCATAAGTACAGGATTTATTCTGGAAACATCTCTTTTATCGTGTGGCAGTAGGATAGGGTTTCAGAGGCAAGGGTGTGAGGGAATAGGGCTGCAGAGGTGGGCGGGGGTCCTCATGAGGAAGGCAGAATCAAGACAGCAAGGAAGACAGACACTTCATTTGGTACACACTAGGGAGCTATCACAGGTTCTTAAGGGACAAGTAAATAATAAGTCAGTTTTGAAAGGATTTGACTCGAGGCCATGTGTAGAGGGAAGAGTTTAGAGACAGGGATTAGTTAGAAGATTTTGCCATGGTGATGGCTAAGGAGTATGAACCTCAGTATGGGCAGGGGCAGCAGGACGGGAAAGAAGAGTATGAACGCAAAAGCCGTTTCCCAGGGTGATGAAGGGAAAGTATCCTGAAAATATTACTACCGTAAGATTCCTGTTCTTGAAAAATATTACCTGTAAACCAGCTTTTGCAGACATAAGCCACAGAATAACTCCTGCTGCTATTGGTATGACTCTCCCCCAGTGCCAATCAGAGTAGCCTTCTGCTAACTATGGTCACAGCAGTCCATGATCGTCAGAAGTCACTATTCCTTAAAATATCCATCTAATAGCTGCCATTTATTAAGGGCCTACTCTGTGTCAGTCACTGCACTAGAGTTTCATGTACTTTTCCTGCAGATATTTACATCAATCCAAAAAGGAATAATTTTCTCATTTGTCAGGTGTGGAAAATGAAGCCCATTGAAGGGAAATAAATTGCCGGGTGTCTCTCAAGGCTTCCCAAGTCCAAGGCACTTAGCCCGATGGAGATTAAGATAAAAATGCCCCAAATCTTTTGAACATTTACTAAGACATTTGCTTTTTTCAGAATAAATTTCTACTATCTTTTTCCTTTACTTAAAAAATATTCTCCTAATCTCTTGTAGTTTTTTTTATTAATATACATCCAAATACATTGCAAGTATTCCTGAAGAAATAATTTCAGCTTTAGACCTTTCACTTGATTTCCTTGACTTCATTCCACAGTCATATATTAAATGATGCCCCTAAATTGCCTCCACATGCCAAACCTGTATCCTTTGCATCTCAGATTCATTGTTTCAAATGATTATTTGTGGTCAGTGGGGGGACCTGCCTGGTAGACAACAGGTCAGTTTCAAACACACTGCCATCTTTCTCTGTCTCAGAGTGTTTGGACAATTATTTGAATCATTTATTGCATTTTGCCTTTATTTTATTGAAAGAGTGTAAAATATAAAATAAAAGTGTTACTAATAGGAATAAGAAGCATTGGTCTTACAAACTTAAGATAACCGTGACTGTCAGAAAGGAACAAATCTTCACGTTCCCCAAATGCTTTTTAGACTTCAGCTGGTTAATTTTTATTCGGTTGTGATGGAAAAATACAAAAATACAGAATCGAGAATATGAGTAAAATGGTAGAACCACATTACCAAAGATTATATCTAAGAAGTTCTATATGTAACTATGAATATAAATTTTATGTCTCTCCATAGCTACAGACATGTAGTTACAGATACACACGATTTCGATTTATACTCTGGAATAAAATCCTCCCTTCAAACATATAATTCTATTGTTTAGCTTTTACACATTTAATTTTAATTCACACTTCCGCAAACTCGTATGTGAAAAGGCGACTATTTACCTCTCTATACATTCAAAGTTTTCCAATGCTGCGGTCTTATTTAAATAACCTCTCACTTCTTCTTAACATCTACTTTAATCCTTTCAGTCTAAACAGAAATCTAATGCTCTGTTTCTCTACTTTTTTTTTTTATCTCTCTCTTTTCCTCTCAGTTCTGCCCTGTAGCCTTCAACCCTTCAGCTCTTTCCCTCAGCTGTCCCTGCTTTCCTCTCTCTTAAAATGTTGCCTAAGTGTCTAGATTATTTTTCTTCCTCAAGTGATCCCAAAAGCCTCCAAGCAAAGAGATTAGGAATATAGTCACACAAAGAAGTAGTGATTTGAAATAAAAATAACTCATGTGTTGGCAGGTGCCCCTCTGTTTCTTAGTATTTTATTACATGTGGGTCATTTCTTGCTCATACTCTGTAAACCATAAGAACTATTAAAATTCCTTTGCTTGGCACAGTCCTGAAAATCCTGTTATAAGCACTAAATGTAATATTAACAAACAAAATTCAGTGAATTGTGAACACAGAGGACCTAAATTCTAATCTCATGTCTGCCCTTTGTAAAATAATAAACATAGCAAAATCTTGCTCATTTTAGAGATGAGCAATAGAGAGGAAAGCAATAAAAAAAAAGCTAAATTCACGAAAAGTCTGAATTAGAGACTTTTAAAAAGCTGCATCATTATACTACTTTTGTATACCAAGAATAATTTGAAAGGCTAAGACTAAGGAGGGTTTTCTAAGTTAGAAGCCCTATTTACCTACTTTAGTGATAATAACCCTTTGGGTAGTTAATAGGATCTATTCGCTGTATAACTAGCAAATGCACTTATCTCCTTAAAAAACATTTCTTCTTTTAAGTAGACTAATATCCTAACCACCACAACCACACAACCACAGTCTCATCTAGGGGACTGATTTGCTCCTTTTAGATAGCATTACCAGTAACTCCTTGCAAGAATGGTTTCATTAGAGATTTACATTTTATTTTAATCTCCATAATTAGGGTTATATATCCCTGACAAAGTTAGAAAGAGTTAGAAAGGGATACACTGTTATTACAAGTAAAGTAGTACGTGTGGGGGCGCCTGGTGACGCAGTCGGTAAGCGTCTGCCTTCAGCTCAGCTCAGGATTCCAGGGTCCTGGGATCGAGCCCCGCATCTGGCTCTCTGCTCAGCGAGGAGCCCTGCTTCTCCCTCTCCCCAGTGCTCCTGCTCTCGCTTGCTATCTCTCTCTCAAATAAATAAATGAAATCTTTAAAAAAAAAAAACTTAAAAAAATAGTGTGTGTGATTTCAACTGTGAGGGACTGGTCTAACATTATTTTAGGCTGTGGCAACTCTCAATCCATCACTCTTAATTCAGCATAAATAATGTAGCAGTAGTTTTGTTATATCATAAAGTGTATGGGCTTTGGAGTTAGAGAAACCCAACTGAGATTATACAGAGGAGTTTATATTAAGAATTAGCAGATTTGGAAATAGTTAACTAGTGCCCCCTCCCCCAAAAACCATTAGGGATAAAGCAAAGGAAAAGCAAAGTGCCACGCAAAACCCACAAGATTAAGAGCAAAAAGGCTTTAGTGTTTATCTGGCACATATATGACTTTGGACATGTCCTGTAACCTCTCTGACCCTGTTTTCCAGCTACAAAATGATACTACAGTACTAACCTCAGCATGTTATTTTGAGTATTAAGTTCAATCACATGTGAAAAAAATGTTGTCAACCATTCAATGCTCCATTAAAAATGGAAAAACATTTAATTTGCATTTTATTGTTTTTGAAATAGAACTGTTCCTGTCTTGGCCTGGAAGAAAAATTTCCTCTAACGCTTGGCATCTTTTGAAAATCTAATAATAAACTCTTCCACCAGTAGTTGACCCGTAATTATTTCATACATTTGTGAAGGGAAGGAAACATGATACAAAGTAGTGATTTTAGACAAACTGTCAAAACATTCTCACAACAGTGACAACTTTTTGGTCAGGAAAGCATCCCCATGTAGATGCAATGTGGGGTTTAAAGGGGTTTTGCACTGAAACACCAACAACAGCTCGTAGCTATATTGTTAAAAATGAAATATGCATTGTATTTAGTTGAACATGAACTAAAGTTTTACAAAGATAGTTGAGTAGTAGGATCCTAAGATGTGATAAGAAAGAACTGAAGAGGGGGCGCCTGGATGGCTCCGTTGGTTAAGGGTCTGCCGTCAGCTCAGGTCATGATCCCAGGGTCCTGGGATGGAGCCCCGCATGGAGCCCTGCATCACTGAGCCCCGCGTCATCCCCGCATCCCCGCATCATTGGGCTCCCTGCTCAGTCAGGAGCCTGCTTCCCCTCTGCCCGTACCCCCTGCTCGTGCCGTGCTCACACTCTCTCGAGTGCTCTCTCTCTCTCAAAAATAAATAAATAAAACCTTAAAAAAAAGAACGGAAGAGGTTTATCTTGTTGCCCTCAATATTTCATATTTGTATATGAATGAAAATCAAGATAGTGACCATTGACCAATTCCAGATGGTGATAGGTAATACCACCAACAATTGGTTATTGTTAGCAGGACTCTAAGCACTGAATGGAGAAAAACAAGGAAGAGGAAAAGGAAATATGTAATAAAATAGAGCTCAGAAATTTAGAAATTTCACCCAGGTGGAAATGCCAATCATTTCCTCCCTGTCAAAATCTCTTCAGAGAGCCTGCTGCCTGCAGACTGTGAGGGCATTCTTTCAGGAATTGGAGCCCTGCTCTACTAACTAGCTCTCTGACCAGCTGATTTGACCAGGAGCAGAGACACCAGGCTCAAACTGGGTCAATCACATTTTCAAAGACATGGAGGCGGAATTGGATGTTGTTGGCAATGAAGATGCAAGGTCATGAAGAGTCATTGTCAAAACTGGCAGTAGGGCAACCCAAAGTCATGGGCTAGCCAGTGTTAGGAGGGAAAAGAAACTAAAATCCTTACAGAGAAGCAGAATAACCAGTCAGCAGAGAGGAAAATGGAACAGATGTGAAACAAGGATGAAGAGAGATTAGGAGACCAAACAGCTAGTCAGAGAGAGGGAAAGAAAGAGACAGAATGAGAGAGATCTGTCTGACCGTGCATACTTTCTTCAGCTGAGTTCTGTATAATGTCTTAAAATAAATCTCCTTTCCTTTACTTGTGCTGGCTCCATTGTGTTTGGTTCCTCAGAACCGAGGGATATTTTAGTAAGACATTCACTGATTGGACTAGAGCCAAAAGTATAAAAGTAAACAAGAAAGACATCTGAACAAATTGCATTTCCAATACATATACTAAAGCTCACACGACACTAAAAGTCTTTCATTGCTTATTTAATTTTGTGTAACAGCTTTGTTGAGATGTAATTGACATACTATAAAATTCACCCTTCTCTAATTGCCCGTTGACTTACAGTTTTCTTCAATTCCATCAGGCTTCCAGATCTAAAGTCCAAGTCTACAAGTAGCCTTAATAACAAAGACAGAAAGGCTAGTACAAGCAAACACACTATGGCAATAAAAAGTGACAGTTGACAGCCTAGCAGCAAAGGAGAAACAGAAAAACTATAAATAGGAGAACAATAATTCCAAGGGGGAAAAAAGAGAGCAATCTGGGGCCGTGTAGAGTGTTTTCCTTAGGCTCAATTAGTTCCGAGGAACAGCTCAAGTTACATCTAATATTAGGGGAAGGAGTTATAAGGAACGAAGAAAACAGGGATCTCAGCCCCAGAGGGCCTCATGGGAACCACTGAAGGCCAGATCACCAAGCCTCTGGAAGAACAGGCACCGTCACCGAGCCAAACCTCAGGAAGACTGGAACCAAGACACCATCAGGAATCCAAGGTTACGGGGCGCCTGGGTGGCTCAGTCGTTGGGCGTCTGCCTTCTGCTCGGGTCATGGTCCCAGGGTCCTGGGATCGAGCCCCGCACTGGGCTCCCCGCTCTGCGGGAAGCCTGCTTCTCCCTCTCCCACTCCCCCTGCTTGTGTTCCTGCTTTCGCTATCTCTCTCTCTCTGTCAAATAAATAAATAAAATCTTAAAAAAAAAAAAAAAAAGAATCCAAGGTTACCCCAGGACTTCAGCATCAGGAGCTCGCACATCATCACCTCAGTGATCCCTTATTTATGTGACTCAGCTGTCCCCTCCGGCTGCGGCTGGCCATATCTAACTGGCTTCCTCACCCTCTCTTTGGAATGTGTAAACGGCCATTTCTTGACCTATTTCAACCTGCAGACTCATTTTGTTTGGCCAGCATGGTGCCTCCACATTGTTGAGAATTCCAGTCTTTGGGTGGGACATGAACTTGGGAGTCCCTGGAATCTTTACTGGGCCCCATGACCTTCGCCACGTCCTCTTCTCTCAGCCACACAGCCTGCCGGACTGCTGAAGGTACTCGAGTTTGTGACTCCTGCTCTCTCTCTCTTTCCTACAGCGCAGCGCCCATGTACCACCGTATCTAGCTCCTCATAACTTTGGTTTTTTCTCCCCCATCAGCTCTCTCTATACATGTCCTCTTAGCTCCCACCGCTAACTAGCAATTCCCAGTGCAAATTCCCCAAAGGGAGAATCTGGACCACACTGCCCATTTTTGGCTAAGCTTCTCCCACTGGTTCATATTGTAGAATTCTGGCCAGCCTGGAACACGGCTGCTTTAGGGCAGGTGTCCGCTCCGTGCCATCAGCTGTGGCTGAGGAACTCCAAGGCGTGCGCAGAACAGAGCACAGCCATCTGGGGCTAATGCCTCAGCCAGGTCTGTGAGCAGTGTAGCTAGTTACCTTTAGAAAGGGCTGAGGAAAAAGCTGGCCACCGCACTTATCCAGTGCAGTGGGTCAGCACTACCTAATTCTGCGATTTAAAAAACCTGAGAGGATCAGGCTCCAGGTAGCCTCCCCCAAGTAAGTAAAGTCTATGATGCTTGCATGGAGTCTTTAAGAAAAGTTTAAATTGTGTTCACTTTCCTCTATTTAAGAAGCGGTGACGCATATAGCATACTTTAGAAGAATTTTCACTGAGAATTATAAAAGCAAAATAATGGAAGGTATTTAATACATATGCAGATATTTGAGAAACTATGGATATCAAAAAAAATCTCATTTTCCTTTGAAATAGGAATTAGTCTTAGAAAGTTGTTAAGAACAGAAGCCTTGAAAGTTTTCTAATCCTGACTCTGATACTTCCCAGCTAGCATGTTCTTTAGTAATTCAGTGCCTCAATTTCCTCATCTATAAAATGAGGGTAATAATAATACCTATCTCGTAGGGTTGTCAGATTAATGAAACAATCAAAAAAACACACAAAATCTTAGAACATGTACTTGGTGCATAGAGAGTGCTAAAAAATGTTATTGATGCTTTTGTTATTATATAAATAAGTAAGCTGTGTACTAATACATGAGTTAAATTTTTATAATAGTTGATAATGGTTGAGATTTTCCTCTTTGTACATATATATTCTCTTTTCTTTGATGTTTTTATCTAGCTCTGCCACACAAATTATGTATTGCATGTCCATATGAAACAAACTGCTTCGGCCAGATCAGATTGCTGTACCATATAACAGTAGTGTTTTGTTTGGGGGGATCTGAGCTTATTTTAACCCTAGTGCTGGCCTGTCTGTTTATTAGCTTCCCTTGGTGCCTAGACTGAAAGGCAACCCATACAAGGCAATCTTCAGAGCAGGCTCCAATGCAGACAGTTGTCAATTTGAAAGTAAACACCTCTGAAAAACAACAAAGGCTATAGCTGATGCCAGGGCATTTATCTAAAGACAGTCTCTTTGGAGTCTCTGGCCAGTGCTAGGATGACTTCCTGCCTGGAAATAAGACAGGAAAGTACTGGAAGGGATGCATGCCAAAAGGGCTGGGGCCTGAAAGCAGTAGGGCTCAGTTAGTGAAACCATTAGAGACAGCTAGGGAGCTTTAGAGAACACATCAGTGCTGTCCTGCCTTAGACCAGTTAAATTCTCAACTTCTGAGCAGGGCGGGGGAAGGAAGAGAGCAAGCAGTTATATTTTTAAAGCTCCCCAAATGCTTATAATAGGTAGCCAGGGTTGAGAACCCCACCATTCCAGGGCTTCCTCTAATTTGCTTCTGCCACTGGGCCAGGCCTCCTCGGAAGAGAGGCCTCTGGAAAGAACAGGGGAAAGAAGAGGCCATTGCCCACGAACCTGCTCATCATAGCAGCCTCCTCAGGAGTTGGCCAGGGCTTTCCCTCTGCTCAGCACTTGGCAGAAACCAAGTGGGAAGAGAAAAGAAGGTTATGATTAGCGTTGCCTGCCCTCACAGAGTTCTCAAAACAGCTGGGGAGTCCACCTCAGCACATGAGAAATGGTGGCAGAACCGTGAGGCATTAGGCTGCAGCTGGGATGAAAAAGACAGGCTCTGAGAGTTCCACCAAGGGGGGCCAGGGCGGAAGGTCGACATGGAGGAGATGGAGCCTCCTAAGGATATGTAAAAGAGCGGCACAAAGGGAGTAGGAGGAAGGCAGTCACCAGAACAGTGCACGGAGTGAGCAGAGTCACAGAAAAGGCCTGGGGTGGCACGGTGACAAGACCACTCTAGGGTGCAGGATGTCCCTGGAGAGTAGCAGGAAATCCACTTGGATGATTTAAGTAGAGTGGGGCCAAATTACGGAGGGCTGATGTGCTAGCCTGAGTCATGTAAACATCATGCGGTAGGGAGTAAGATGTTGTGGGGTCTTGAGTAATGATAGTGTTCTCCAGTAATCTAACAGAGTATTGGAGGAGACCAGAGGAGGCAAGACTGGGTAATACAACAATCCCAATGTGGAAGACAAATAAATAAAGGCCTATGTGGTCACTGCGGAAGCACAAAGAAAAAGAACAAATCCTAGAAATAGGTTTACATTCCTTTCGTGTGTGCTTATTTTGATTTTGATTTTTATCAGACTATATAATACATGCACATTATAAAATTTGAGAAATCACAGAAGAGTAAAAAGGAGAAAAATTTCATGCATCATCTTTCTAAACACAAGTAAACCACTGCTTTGACATTTCTTCCCAGTTTTTCATTTATTTTAATGCAGTTAGTGGTCTAAGCAAGTTTGTATCCCATCTTTACTATAAGAGTGTGAGAATTTTCCCGCGTCATTAATAGCTTTGAGCTTTAATTCGGTAGCTGTGTGGGCTTCGTTGGTAGGACTACACTGTGATTTACTTGTAGGAAAATAATTTATGAATTGCTTTCAATTCTTCCCCTGTACATCTCAGGCATTAATCTTTGTCCATCTTGATGGTACATCCATAGGATAAATTTCTAGATGTGCCATTACTGAATAAAGAGTTTTCAAAAATTTAAAGTTCTTGCTATTTACTGAGAATTTTGCTTTCCAAAAGTATTGAACTAATTTGCACTCCTGCCAACAGAGTATAGCAACGCTGGTTTCACTCTAATTATCTTTGCTAATTTGCTAGAGTAAAAAAATGAAACCAATTTGTATATTTTTTGTTGGTTTGTGAGGATGAAATTTTTATGTGCTTATTATTAGCCACTTGTACTTCCTCACTTATAAATGGTCTGCTCATTTCCCCCCCATCACAAAATAGTAAAAAGGAAGAAATTTTAAGACTTATCAATATACAGAGGATGAAAAAGAGAGAGGATTAAAAGATGTCATGTTCTTGGCAAAAATAAACACAACAAAGCAAAAAAAGAAATATTTAAATGAAGTGAAAGGTTAAATAGCAATCTAGAAAAAAGTTGCAACACATATGGAAGAAAAGAAGCTAGTTTCCATAAAATATAAAGTGTATATACCAATCACTAGGTCAACAATCTAATAGTAAAATGGGCAACGAACATGAACATATAGTTCTAGGAAAGGAAATACAAGTGAATATTAAACACAAACAGATACTCAATCTCATAATAAAATATGTAAGTTAAAATGAAAATGAGTTAGCATTTTCACTTAACAGATCTGCAAAGACCAAAATGTTTAATAATAGACTTTGTCAAAGAGGATGCTGGAAAACAGGCATTCACCCATTGTTGATAGACTGTTAATTTATGTGATCACTTTGGGGGATAAGTGGACAATAGATATCAATATGGAAAATTAGACATATTCTTTGATCCAACAATTCCACTTTTAGGAGTTTATCCTACAGATAACTCATAATAAGTATGAAATAATATATAACTCAGATAATGGTTGCAAATTTGTTTGGAGGAGCATCGTATTGGAAACAACCTAAGGTATATCAACAGGAGATCATTTAAGTAATGTAGGGTGTCTCTGTACAGTTGAATATTACTCATCCATTAAAAAGAACAGTGTACCTTTGTAGGTACTGATACAGCATTTCTTCCAAGATACATTGTTGAGTAAAAAAGCAAGGTGCCAAGACTCTGTAAAAGGGGTGGGAGTGGGGAACATATATATATATATATCTTTGCCTGCATGTGCACAGACTTGTTTTTGATTGATACATAAGGCACTAATAATAGTTGCCTGGGGGGGGAGGGGTGCTGAAGGGGTAAGACAGAGGTTTTCACCTCCAGAAAATTTTCATTCTATACTTTTGTTCCTTTTGAATTTTGTATCATACATCTGCAATGGGAAAATGTAACTCTTAAGAGTATGATGACGGCTTTCCTACATTGTGTGAAATCGAGGTTCAAAAGGGCAGCTGCTTGGATTCTCTCCCAGTTGTGATTTGGATACAGCTGCATCAGTTAGAGTTCTCCCCTGGACTGTCAGCCCAGGATGACAGGGGCTATGTACGTTGACCTCCCCATTGAATCACTAGCATCTAGCCCAGCTGGGAGGTGCTTAATAAATACATCTCAGATGACTACCAGGATGCTAACTTAATAGAAAAATGGAAGAGCCATAGAGAGAAACAAATTAATGTGAAAGGAAGACTCAGAGACAAAAGCATGTAGGAGTGAAAAGAAGGTTCCTTGCAAAAATGTTGCAAGGGAGTCAGACTTCAGAAGGACTGGCACAGAGCCAGCCTGCCCCTTCCGCACCAGCACTGAGCGCCTACAGCAGTGTCAAAGCCAGCTGGGAGAGATGCAGCTGGTGAGGCGGGCCGGGCAAGTTGCCATGGGCCCCGGACACCATGTAAAGAAGTGAGAAGAACGAGAGAAGTTAGAAAGAAACAGAGAGCCCAAACATATTGTTCAGACTATTTTGGTTTCAAGAGACAGAGATTTAAACCAAAGAAGAAGTTTATTGGCTTGAGTAACTGGAAAGTCCAGAGATTCAACAATATCATCAGGATATTCTTTCTCTTTCTCCACCTCCACACCCACTTTTCTGTGCTGGCTTCATTCTCTTGCAGACTCTTTCCACATGCTGGCTTCTGGCAGCTCCAGCTTTACAATGAACAAACAAGTAGTCCCAGCAGGTCCTAATGATTCCAGTAAAAAAACCTTAGAATTGATACTTACTGGACAGCTTAGGTCACATGTCCATCCCTGAATTAATCACTGTTTGAAACACTAGTAGGCCAGGCAAAGGTCATATGATCACCCCTAGGAGTGGTGGTGGTTAATACCACTCTAATCTTATGACCCAAGAGTAAAGGGGGTAGTCACCCAAAGAAATCGTGATACCGTTTCCAAATACAAAGATGCTGAACAGGTAAAAGCAATAATAGCACTCCACTCTAAGCAAAAACAAAAGATCAAATGAAGATTGTTCCTTTCTTTAAAAAATAAAAATTGGAAAGGATTTTTGGAAGGAGAAAATGTTAAGATACTAGACAAGGCAGGGGCGGCCATGGAAGCAAACTCTGGAAGAAATGGGAAGGGATGGCGTTCAGGTGGAAAGACTGGAGGTGGAGAGTAATTATGGACTCCTAGGGCTAATCCAGCCCCCTTACTCCTCTTACATGGGCCTCCCCTGCCCAATCCACATACACAAAATTAGGATTCCTTATAGGACCATCCAAATTCGATCTGAACATATTCAGTAACAGATAGTTCATGATTTTGGAAAGTAGTTTTATCGTCATCTGGGTTTGCTTCTTTAAATGTCTGCTTGTCCGTACGCTGAAACCCAGTCCTCATCTGTCCTCTGAATTAACAAACCTTCAAGATATTCCTCTCATCAGACGATCCTTGATGTGTTGGAAGACACATTCCTGCCCCAGTCTTTTCTCTTTTGGCCAAGCACAACCAGTTTTTCTAATCATGTATCAGGTGACATCGTTTTCAGATTTTTCTATGGCCTAATTGTCTTTCTCTGGATTCATGCTGGTTTATATGTGTCTGTCTTTAAAAGGTGCTTAGATATAAGCCTCCAGATGAGACCTTACCACTGCTGAGTTCAGTGGAACCATTGCCTCCCTTTATCTGGACACTATATTTTGCTGATGTAATTGAAGATTTCATTGGCTTTCGGTTTGTTTTGTTTGTTTGTTTGTTTGTTTGTTTGTTTTGCAACAACCATATCACAACTCAGTCATGTTGAGCTTGTTACCAACAAAATCCCCAGGTCTTTTTCTCATGAATGGTTGCCAAGTCAGGCTTTTTGTAATTATGCGAGTGGTACTTTTTTGAGCCAACAAAATGGAACTTCCTAGTTTTTCTCTTTTAAATCTTTTCTTCTTGTTTCTTTCAGGCTCCATCCTGTTACTTGCTCTGCCAAAATGTGGCACTTTAGAACCAGGTGGTATAAGGCCTGTAGACCTTGCTGCAAAAGAAGGAAACCCTCTGGTATTCCATTGACCCAATTGGTTTTTGGCTTATGCGTGGGCCAGCGCTCATGCCTATTCCTGAATAATCTGGTTTCTGTTCCTTGCTAATGCCTTGGTCATATGTTGTGCCACTAATAACTGGGCAGCCTTTCTAGCCCTAGCTGTTGTGCATGTACACAGACGTGTGTATCAGATGATAAGCTTTGATCTGTGGTTCCAAGTCAGTTGCTGCCAACCTTTGCCCCCACTTTAGCTTCTTGCCTGCCATTCCAGATGAGCAGACACTGGTGCCAGTAAGCTGTTCCACACCGCTCCCATGGCCAATGAAAAGCTATCAGTCAGGATAGCTCCAGAGGCATTTGGGATTGGTCACATTTGGACTGGACTTTACAGCAGAGTTGTCAGAGCTCTAACTCATCACCATGTAGCCAAATGGTCTGATGAGCCTTTGACCCAAGTCCCAGATTCTAGATGTCCCCCACTCCATCCTTACTGGACCTAAAGGCCTCCATACTTCAGCTGTGTCATCTAGGATTTTGACTCCCTTATGACTCCCTCATCTGGTTCACAGAAGACCCTTTTCATGGGGCTATACATCTGCTTCCATAATTTGAAAGGGCCTCTCTCATTTAAGATTCACATACCCACTTACTGCCTTAAGATGCTCATCCCCAGAAGCTTCTCCTACACATTGCCCAGATCCCTTGGACTAGACCCTTTGCATATAGACACACTACAAAGTGAGCTGAAATTCATCTTGTCGCTTTGACTCAATGATTTTAACTGCTGACCTCTCCCTGATTGGAGCTAGCTCCTTTGCTTCAGCTCATCTCCACTGCTTTCTCGGCCCCAATGCTGTTCTCCTATTAGCTTGAGCCTGCTTCTCTACCAAGAGGTCGCAGGCATTTGAGGCTCTGGGAAAGTGCCAATCATGATCATTAAAGAAAATGGGCAACTGGGACACTGAGGATGTAGTCAAAAGTGGAGCCTCTTCCCTGACCCAGAGAAGGAAGGTACATTGTACCAGGAGTAGATACCAACAGTCCCTGCATCCTGTCTCCTGTAATACATGTATTGAAGGTACCCTGAAAGAAGGACCAAGGTCTGAGATTCTTATTATAGTGTAGGACCCACACCTCAAGTATCTGAAGGGCCTACCTCTTCGACTGGATTTATTTCTCAGTTTTCCCACAAATCTCTACTCACTGTCAAATTGTATCAACAGCAATAAAAATACAATATATTAGTGCTTCTTGCTCCCATATTCTGTGTCCCTGAAGAAGAAATGCTGGCTTGAAGACCAATGGTGAAATAAAGCCATCAGTAATGTTCTCTTTACCTTCCCAAACTTGTTTCATGTGGTGCCCTTTTTTAAAAGTAGTATTTTAAAAAGAGGAACCAGATGTTTCTGACACCCTCTCTCTGAAAAATAAGGCACTGGAATTGAAAGACCATACACTCAGGATTTTCCAGGTTATGATCACAGTAAAGTAGTGGGTGACATCACCTATGGGAGAGAGGTTTTCATGAATCGATGCAGTAAATTGTGTATGAGAAGTAATTACTAAATCTAACGGGAAATTTCTATAAGAATTCCTAGATACTGAAATACTCTTCTTTACCAATCCAAAATTAGGAGATTAGAAAGGGAAAATAATTTTTCTTGTATTTGTTACCCAATCTAAGATTAAAAACTGAAAAACCAAGCCTATATGTGTGGGACTTTTTTTTTTTTTAAGATTTTCTTTATTTATTTGATAGAGAGAGAGGCACAGTGAGAGAAGGAACACAAGCAGGGGGAGTGGGAGAGGGAGAAGCAGGCTTCCCGCCAAGCAGGGAGCCCGATGCAGGGCTTGATCCCAGGACCCTGGGATCATGACCTGAGCCAAAGGCAGACGCTTAACGACTGAGCCACCCAGGCACCCCTATGTGTGGGACTTTTTTTATAGCAAATAGAAATAGAAAGTACCTGGAAGGTAATCCAAATAAAATCATCTGAAAAGAAGGGATCCTGACATATCTGCTAAGGAACTATTCATTAGAATGTTTAGACCAGATCCAAGAATGTTAATCCACTGGCTCCTATGCTGATTATTTTGGGACAGAACACAGATTTCGAAAAGAAAAAAAATATCAGATAGCACTCAAAGAAACTGCCAATTCTGAATTTGAAGATATTAACAAATGTACTCAGCATTTCTTCCATCAAAGAAAGTCAAAATACAGCTTTGTATTTAATACAGACTGTCTAAAGGGTTTAAGATAATATCATTTATTTCAGAATAAAAAGTATGAAGAAACATAAGGAGTACGGTATTGGAAGAGGAAAGAAGGGAATGAATTCAAGAGCTCATATGGGAAAGTAAATAAGATTGACTCTTCCTCTGGGATAGGAGGGAAAGTAGAGACAAAGAAGAAGCAAAGAGGGATGACGTAGAGAAAGCAAAGACGAAGAGGTTGATGATAGCCAGAGGCCTGGATCTTTCCAGCAAAGCAGCATGGGTGGGAAGCTATCTTTGTTTCCCTCACTAGACAGTAAGATGTGTCAGGGCAGGGATTGGGTCTGTTTTGTCCCCTTACTGTAATGCCCATCACCTAGTGTAGCAGGTGGCATATTGCTGATTCTCAATTTGTATTTGTTGAACAAAATTTATCAAAGAATGTGGACATTAGGAACTTAGAAGAACAGGAAATGCTGGGAATAGCTATGTTAGAAATCAGTAAGAAATGAATAATGGGGTTGCAAATTTGAGGTTAGCTGGTATGCAAAGTTCAGAAGCTAGAATGGAAAAGCAGGCAGATTGGAATTGGTGTGATCAAGAGAGTGGGATAGAAAAGGAGTAGGAGGGCTCAGTATGCAAGCAAAGGTGATGGAAGCCAGGCTGGAAATGGGGTCAAAGATGAAAACCTATTGGAAGCAGCAATAGACTGTTAAGGTCATGTGATTAGAGGCAATTCTGAGGGTTTTAGGCAATGAGCCCGTTTAAAACACCAGTGTGGCATATAACTTTGTCACAGGCTAAGTAAGCATCCAACTCAAATTTTTCTCTCACTTCTGTGACTGTTCAGACATGGATTGTGTCTGATTTGTTTTCTCTTGTCACCCAGTATGGTTTTTGCTTTTAAATTTTTTAATTTAAATTCAATTTAATTAACATATGGTGTATTATTAGTTTCAGAGGTAGTGTTTAGAGAATCATCAGTTGCATATAACACCCAGTGCTCATTCCATTAAGTACCCTCCTTAATGTCCATCACCCAGTTACCCCATCCCCCCCACCCACCTCCTCTCTAGCAACCCTAAGTTTGTTTCCTAGAGTTAAGAGTCTCTTATGGTTTGTCTCCCGCTCTTATTTTATTTTTCCTTCCTTTTCCCTATGTTCATCAGTTTTGTTTCTTAAATTCCACGTATGAGTGAAATCATATGATATTTGTCTTTCTCTGACTTATTTCACTTAGCATAATACACTCTCTTTCCTTCCACACATCATTGCAAATGGCAAGATTTCATTCTTTTGGATGGCCGAGAAATATCCCATTGTATATATATCTGCCATGTCTTCTTTAACCATTCATCTGTCAATGGACATCTGTCACATATGTTATTCAAATGAACAAAAAAAGGAGGAAAGAAGAAAGGAAATTAAAGACACGATTGACATGTGTCGTGTCTATCAAAATTATGAGCTATTCTAATCCTTTCTGGGGTGGCAGGGAGAGCAGAGAGAATGACCTGAAGGCCTCGGGCACACGGCAAGAGTGCAAGTGGTGAGGAGCTGCCTGCCCACCCCAAATGTCGCACTCCACCCCTCCACCGGGTGCAAATCTCTGCACCTTATCATGTGGTCACCAAGTTCTGCTTTTGGTACTTTGTGTCTCAGCTGAAGAAGATGAAGTCTTCAGGGGAAATTTTTGACTGTGGACAGGTGTTGGAGAAATCTTCCTTGTGGGTAAAGAATGTTGGCATCTGGCTGTGCTATGACTCCCACAAGGGCTCCCACAACACGGGCCGGGAGCTGACCACTGCAGGCATTGTGCCCCTGTGCTGAGATGTGGGCACTAGCACCACACCAGGCCCACTCAATCCAGATCATGAAGGTGAAGGAGACTGCAGGCAGCAAGTGCCGCCGACCAGCCGTCAGGCAGTTCCAGGACTCCAAGATCAAGTTCCCGCTGCCTCACTGGGTCCTGCATGGCCAGCACAAGCCAGGCTTCACCACCAAGAGGCCCAACACCTTCTTTTAGATACAGAGCCTCCCTGTCCCTGGGTCTGCCCAAATAAACCCCTTGGGAAAACCAGGGTGCTCAGAAAAAAATAATTTTTTTTAAATTATGAGCTATCCTAAATTTTCTCTGTGTATCAGTGTGTATAAACATTTGGATATGTGTGTATAATACAAATACACCATCATAAACATCCGCAGATATTTCCGCAATATTGGGGTTGATAACAATGATTGGAAAATCCGACAGTTAGGTATGTTCTATCTTCTGTGCTGTAGGATGGAGCCAAGATCTGGTAAATACTGGGCTTTGGGACCTAGGAGACAAGTTGGAGATTTGGAGCTGCTGAGGGCAGAAAAGTAGAACCAAATTCCTGGGTATAGGCATCTTATCCAGAGGGCCGTTACTGAAAGGAAAGGCCCTAGAGATGACAGAGTTCGACCAGAGTCAAAGACCACGGAACTGGTCAGGTCAAACAGAGGGACAAATTAGCAGATACTATATAGGAAGACAAAATCTGGAATGACTGTGTGTTTGGTCTTTGGAAGACCCAAAAAATCAAACCCTCTAATAAGACCCTTTAGTTGGAAGTTCTTTGTCTTCGATAGCAAACCTATTTTCTTTTCTAGGATTTTCTGTTTAAAAGATGAATGTTTTGAATTAATTTTCTTATCACCTCTTACTGAAATGTCATTTATGAGGTTCTTTCTATTTCATTTGTTTTAAATTTTTATGACATTATGCAAATACATATATTCATATATTTAGTTCCTCAGGCTGGAAATCCTTCACTTGTGAAAAAATCAGTGCAAAGGTACATTAGAAGCTGAATTAAGAGAAAACAGTGCTGGGGCGCCTGGGTGGCTCCATTGGTTAAGCAACTGCCTTCGGCTCAGGTCATGATCCTGGAGTCCCTGGATCGAGTCCCGCATCAGGCTCCCTGCTTGGCAGGGAGCCTGCTTCTCCCTCTGACCCTCCCCCCTCTCATGTGCTCTCTCTCTCTCTCTCATTCTCTCTGTCTCAAATAAATAAATAAAATCTTTAAAAAAAAAAAAGAGAAAACAGTGCTCATTTTTAGATTGGAGCAAGATGGGAGTGGGCTTTGGAAGGAGAATAGAATGAAAGGAACTTCCTCTCTCCTCCAGACTTCCTATGTAAGTCTTCTAAATGTAGTATTTCAGGAGAATCCATTGTTCATTTTAAAGAAAAAGAAAAACTCTATACTTGTTTTCCTATTGGGTCTGTAAATCAGTAAAATATTAAGGTGGAAACAAAAGAAATACATCTTGGTGATTGACCATCTACTTTAGTCATCCGTCCTTGAATTTGATTGTGCTGCAGATTTGTACTTCTGAAAATAGAATGTCTCAAGTATTGTTTCTAAATCTTCAAATGCTTGCTCCCAAATTATTTCTCTTCTATTCAACACTGAAAAGCAGAGATCATTTAAAAGAGCTCCTGTGAGGTGCCTGGCTGGCTCAGTCATTAATTGTCTGCCTCCGGCTCAGGTCATGATCCCAGGGTCCTGGGATCGAGCCCTACATTGAGCCCTGCATCGGGCTCCCTGCTTGGCAGGAAGCCTGCTTCTCCCTCTCCCACTCCCACTCCCCCTGCTTGTGATTCCTCTCTTGCTGTGTCTCTCTGTCAAATGAATAAATAAAATCTTTTATAAATAAATAAATAAATAAATAAATAAATAAATAAATAAATAAAAATAAAAGAGCTCCTGTGATGTTTGGAACTAGCATTGTACAAAATCTGGATCGGGCACATTCCTCTTCTTGGTAAAAAATAAATTGTAATACAACTTTAGCATGTGAGAATCTTCATTTGAACAGAACAATCTCAAAATGACAGCATTGTAGTAATTATTCAGTTTTCCCCTCATGTCCTTGAGATATATTGTTTAAAAGTTTTAATTTTATCACAGGATATAAAACCCCTAGAAACAAATTGAAATTGAATACAGATCACTAACCCTGAGACTTCAGATCTTTTCCTCACTTGCTTAGTTATTCAACTATTTTAAAATCTTATTCTCTTTGATCACTGATAGGAATGTTGGCTTGACACAGTCATTTTAGCTCCAAACTTGTGACGGTCTTTTGTTTTGTTTTGTTTTCAAACTCCCAAGTATGAATTTCAGCAAGGTAACAAATTCTTCCCTCTAGCCCCAAATACCAGTTGATGTATTCAAGATACTACATGTCATCTCTTGTCCACCTTTTTACATCACACAGACTTCTAATTAGTCATTTTGGATTCTGACCACATTTGCCAGGAAATAACTGTTTGTCTTCTAACACATTTCTGATGGGATTCCCCTGGCAAAGGTAGATGGGATTTTTAAAATTGGAACCATACTAAAAACAGAATTGTTTTTGGTAATTGCTGATGAGTTTTTTGGCTAGCATACATGGGGCTAAATTGACAATACCATTGAACAGAATGGATGGCAAAAAAACGGGCGGGGGGTTGGGGGTGGAGGGGAGGAGGGCACCTGCAAAGATAGGCTGTCCACTGCCAACAGGGGTTAGTTTGTGCTTAGTTGCCTTTCCTACTGTTTTCTCTCTGCTTAAATGTTTTGTATCTTCTTACTGTTTCAGGGCTAGATTCTGCCAAAAATATTAAACACAATTTGACACACTTGAATGCCACTGAATCCAATATCTACTCATCTTAAAATAACACTATTGATAATAGCTCATTTTTACTGAGCTAATACTAAGTGCCATGTGCTAAATACTTTTATATTTATGACTTCATCTAATTCTCACAGAAACTCTAAAGAGGTAGTTTTATTACCTTCATTTTTATAAAGATGAGGAAACAGGCATATAGAGACCTTGATTTATGAACATTCATCTCCTTGTGTTAATAATTTTAGACCTTTCACTGGAATAGCTCTGAGAATCCAAATACACACATGTATTTTTTTCACCCACTGAGTATTAACACTTACAGGAATAATCAGAATAAAGGACAGCCATAAGACAGGTTCTAGTATTTTTCCAGTTTTAAAAGAGTTGTCTTCAGTAATTCTACTTCTAGGAATGTATTCTAGAGAAATTCTCCTATATGTGCAAAAAAGACATGTATAAGAAAGCTCATTTATATGGCAGTTAAAATAAACTAGATTTCAATGTATCCACATGGGTAGATCTCGAAACAATGTTAAGTAGGGGGAAAAAAGGAGGCTGCTGTAGAATGATACATTTGATACAATATCATTTATGTAAAAATGTTGTTTAGTAAAAACTATGTTTAGAACATAAAACAAGAGAATATGTTATTTGGGAATATGCACTTAATGTCATAAAAGGATGTGAACCAGAAGGGTAAAATTTTTCAGGACAGCAGTTACCTGGGGAAGAGAGAAATGGGACTGGGGTGGAGGGAGGTACAAAGGAGGTTTCAACTCTATAATGTTTCATTTCTTTTGCTTTAAAAAATAATACAAGTTAGAAAAAATGTTAATATTTGTTCTTTCAGGTGCTACATGGCTTTGTTCCCTTATTCTCTGAAAGTTTTGTATTTTAAGAAAGGTAAATGGGTATATTCATGCTGATAAGGGGCAGAAACCACTATATTCAGCATGATCTCCATAAATTTAGGGTGAAAATGTTTTGAAGCAGATTTAACTAGTTGCCTGATTTATCCATAAAATAACAGACTATGTGGCGTTGAGTCTTAAAATTCAGTGCAACCTCCAAAATAAACTAGTTGTAAAATGTATTTCTCAGTAATTTCATTAAAGTGAATTTCTTTATGTGGTTTTATGTTATCTACAAACCACAGGGAGCCAGCCTCCCCCTCCCCTGACTACTGCATTATTTTCAAGGCCAGCAGTAAAAATAATTGTCTGGAGACTGTTACAAGTCACATACTTCTGGCCAAAGACTCCTTCTCCTGGGTCATTATTATTATCTGGACTGCACATTCTCAAATCTGATTCCCTGACCTGCCCCCCTCCTCTCCCTTTCTTCACGTCCAACAGCACAGGATTTCATTATGAAGGTAAACACCCCTGCATGCTCTCTAATTAGGCTATGCAGTTTCTGTAGCGAGTGTTCCTCATTGCATTATTTGGTATAAGATTCTGGGTCATATCTAAAAATATTGCAGCTTGAAAATTAATCTAATCTTTTGTTCATTTCCTTTTGTTTGAATCTTTTCACTTTCTAGATAATGAGGTAGTTGAAGAATGCTAAATCCAGCATTACTTAAAATGCTATTCACTTTGTTAATACTAGATTTTGAAGTGAGGAAATTATTCGTTGTGTACATTTTAAAATAATCCCTTTCAGTTATATAATTAGCAATCAGTACCAGTTTGTGGGCATGTGTTCATACACATTTTTTAATACCTGCCTTGTTTCAAGAAGGATGAAAGATGAGTTATGGATACATACAACATAGCACACCAGAGAAATTAAATCTGAAGTTAGTGAAGAAATGGAAACAGTGACTCTTGACTTAAGTAGGTAAAATGCATCCTGTTCAGTCTTATATACAGGCCAGAAGGAGGCCACATAATACAGCTCTAAACTTCCTCATAGCCAAGAGAAATACTCTCAGTTCCACAATTAGGTATCCAGAAGACAAAACAAATGGGGATAATAAACAAGGGAAAAGGGAAACATAACTATTCCAGGTGCTAAAATCAAAGGAAAACATTTTCCAGATACAGTCAGAGAGAGTAAATATAGCAACAATTTTCATGGTGCTTTCTTATAAATCCCTTAATGTAAGTCCAAAGTATTACACCAAAGTAAATTCATTAAGGAAATCTGAGAGGAAGGAGTCATGGCATGGGATTGGAGACTGGGAAGGTAGGAAGAGGGTGGGCTAGACACAAGTTGCTAAAGGGTAGCAACTGTTGGTTTTGACGTGAGGCTCATTACCAAGCTGATGATATAATGTGTCTAACCCAGGATTCTTTGAGGGTGAAAGGAGTACCATCAATAATTAAGCCTCCACAACAGGTATAAGCCAGGATTTTTCTGAGCAAACTGGGACATATGGTCATTTTAAGTCCTTGCTCATCACCCACTGACATCCTGCTTCCAGTGCAACCCACCACTGTGGACCTAGTCAGCCAAACTCACCCTGTCCCACATGCAGTAAGTCTAATCAGCTCTAGTTTTAGGGGGCTCTGGGGATTTCTAGCCCAGGTGACCCATTCAGGGTAGGCTAACTCATGAATCAAACAAATAGGAAATGTAATTAAGAAAGACTGGAATAAGCAATGGGTAATGGTGGCCTGAGGATCCAGTCTCCACCAAGAGGTTAAAGGAGATATCACTTCTGTTAATGGGTGGGAGGGAGAAAGAATCAGACTGTAGGTAACTGGATGGGTCCCTTGAAAAGGAATGAGATACCCTCCTTCCTAAAGAGCCCAATGAGAGATCCTGTGGAAGAAAACTGCTTGAAGTTGGGATATTATCATAATGGCTGAAGCTCTTAAGCTGTAGTTCTTAAACATGTAATACGAATTAGCTGGAGAGTTTGTTAAAAACTAGATTCCAGGACCCCAACCTCACAGATGATGATTCTGTAAGTCTGAGATGGAACCCAGGAGTCTATTTTAACAGGTGCTCCAGGTGATGCTGGCAATGGTGGTTCGAGCCTGGACTTTGAGAAATACCACCCTAAAAGCTGATTAATAGCCCTTCGGGGAGTCTAGTCTTCCCACAAGAAAGAGTACCTTGGGCTGGCTTTGGGGAGCATATGGTGCCATTTCCCCTGCGGAAGGTGGTGAGTGAGAGATGGAGCAGGGAGAAGAGGTGGATCCGAGCAACTCAGCTTTCAGCCACCTGAAGCATTTTTCCACTGAGGGGCCTAGGTTTCTCAGTTTGGAAGAGAAAAGTCCTTTCCTCTCCAGATTCCCTATATGGCCCTAACAATTAAGAGAACCACCTGAGCAGGGATGCAGATGGCCCCATTTTTAAAATCCTAGCTGGATTAACTCCCACTCTAGTCAGCTTCCCTTTACATAGTAAAAGCACCTAGTATTTATTGATGGTTTACTACATGCCAAGCTTAAGAGCTGTATCTGCTTTTACTCATTTAGTCCTGAGAACAACCCAATGGGGTAGGAACTATTTTCCCCCCTATTTTATGAGGGGTTATGTTGAGGAGGGCCACTGTGAAGCACATCCATGAGGCATTGTGCACAGTGTGGTCCGTGTCAGTGGCACCCCTTGTGGTCATGCAGGCAAAACCCTCAAGCCTTACACACTGGGCCCAACACTGTGGGTCACAGGAGCTCAGTAATTTTCCCAAGGTCCCACAGCTAGAACCCAAGCTCTGAAACCTCATACATGAGAAAAAGGAGGGACTTGTATAAGAAGAAATGTCTATGACCCTGCCGGGTAGGGAACTGAACCAACTTGAGATCAGTACACTTACTCACACAGGGACAGGTCAAAGTGAAAAGTCAGGAAGTAGCACATTCCAGTGAATCAATTGTGGCAACTGAGAATCTCCCAAGACTTCCTGGATGAGGTCCCAAGACTGCCTCCCCAAGCCATATTAAATGATGGGGGAGAATAAAGCCCCAAACTCTCATTTCTGCTTGCATTTTTTTCCAGTGAAACAACCCTTAGGCCAAGCTTCTTGCCTCCAATGTCCTGTCCTGTAACATATTGTTTCTATGACACTTTTGGCCTTCGTATTAGAATGATTTTCTATGTGTCTGTTACCCTGTCAAGTTTACAAGCTTCTTGAAGGCAAGGACATTTGCCTCTCTCAATGCCCAGGGAAGACCCCTTTGCTCTCTCCCTTATGTGTTAGGCTTCAAGCCAGCTGCCTTCAAAATCTAGTGGGAAAGACCTACAAATAATAGTGAAGCACTTTACATAGAAAATTTTGGAGGTAAGCACAGAGAAAATGGGTTTGACCTAGCCTGCAAGGATGAGCAAAGGTTGTTAGCTTGAGCCAGGCAGAGAAGGGGAGAGGGCATTCTAGGCAGAGTAAACAGCATGTACAAAGAAAAGTAAAGGCTCATGTGTGAGAGAGAGGGAGGAAAGAAGAAGGAAGAGAGAAAGGGAGAAAGAAAAAAGGATCTGTGGTATTGTAAGTAGTTTCATGTGGCTGAAAATTTCACTTTGTGACACCAGTGGAGGGGGCTATGGTTGGGTGGATAAAGAGTATGAGCTGTAGAGCCAGACTACCTTGCCTGCGTGGTCCAAATCCCAGCTCTGTCACTTACCAGCTATGTAACTTTGGGCAAATTACTTACCCTCTCAAGCCTCAGATCCTAATTTGTTAATGGGATAAAAATAGTACCTCTCTTAGGGCGCCTGGGTGGCTCAGTCAGTTAAGCATCTGTCTTCAGCTCAGGTCATGATCCCAGGGTCCTGGCTCCCTGCTCAGCGGGGAGTCTGCTTCTCCCTCTTCCACTCCCCCTGCTTGTGCGTGCTCTCTCTCTCAAATAAATAAATAAATAAATAATCTTTAAAAAAATAGTACTTATCTTTTGGGACTCTTAACGATAATTAAATGGCTTAATACTTATAAAGCACTTAGAACAGTGCCTGTCAGGTAACATGTATTCAATAAAGAGTAGCTGCATTGTTCTCTTTCTCTTATTCCCTGCTTTTACTCCATTCCAAGCCAAGTCTTACCAATTCTGCCTCTAAAACAAATACCAAAACCATTTTCTTCTGTCTCCACCTTAGTCCAAAGAACTGTGATTTCTTTCCTGGATTCTTGAAGTAGCCTCATAACTGATCTCCCTGCTTCCACTCTTGCTCTGCCACAATCTGATCCCCAGAGCAACCAGAGTGATCCTTTCCAGAGGTAAATCAGGTGTCATTCCACTTAAAAATCTGTTGTGTCTAACTGCACATCACACCAGCCATTTAGAATTCTCCTTACCATGATCTCAAAATGTCTTAATAATCTGGCTTCCTCATACCTCTCTGATCCCATGTGGTATACAAAGAAAAGTAAATCAATTGTGGCAACCTCTTACCCACTATGCTTCAGCCTCTAGCTACCTTGAACTTGGCAAGTTTGTCTTGGAAGGACCTTTGCACCTGCTGTTCCCTTTACCTTCTCCACCCCTTAACTTGTTTGCCTCCTTCTTGTCTTGTAGAACCCAGCGCAAATGTCAGAGGAGTAAACTTTAGTTTGAGACGCTAAACTAAGGTAACAGCTTCCCTGGTTTCTATATGTCACACAGGTAAATTTATTTCCTTTCCTTTATTTCTTTGTTTTTTCTGCCTTTCCCAACTGTGCCACCCCACTCCTCTAGACTGTAAGCTCTATGAGACCAGATACAAGGGCTGTCTTTTTTATTGCTGTATTCCCAGTTTCTGGGAAACTCTCCCCCCTACACACACACACACACACACGGCACTCAATTAATATTTACTGAATTGATTCTGAATGAATTAGAAGAGAGTAGGGAAAGAAAGGAGAATACTGCCAAAAATCAAGGCACCTGGGGCCAATTATTATGCTTTTGCAGTAATCTGGTGAGAAATGATGAGGCCCCAGCAGTGGTTTTCAACCATGGCTATGCACTGGAATCACCTGGAGACAGGCTGAGTTTGAGGTACCCGTGGGGATCCAAGTGGAGATGTTCAATAGATATTTGTTGTGGTTTTTAATAGATGTTGCCTTAGTGAAGAGTAGGAAATCCCTCTAGTTTTCAAGAAGTGGGAAAAGGCATCTCTGGAAAAGATGACAATTGTACAGAGTACAAGACCATTTCCACTTTGCACAGCCTCTTTCCTCAAAACCTCCTTCCAAGCCAATGCCCCATCTGTTCTGAAATGTTCAACATGTTGATATATTCTTAAGGATTATATTATGTATGAGTACTGTTCCATAAATCCATTTAACTTATACTATTCTTGTACTACTTGTACAAAGTATTCCATTGATTAAATTGTAGGCAGCCTTCAGGTAGTATTTAAAGGAATATATAACAGCCTTAAAACTTCCAATAAATGAAAATAAACATACCCATCATGACTTCCTTTAAGATTTGTGGTAAAAAAAAAAAAAAAGACTTGGACCTAAACTGCTTAGCTTGTTTAGTTTTCTAATTGGTAAACATTTACTGGGTTACCAAAGATACCAAGTACTGTCTGAAAGACCATGGCTCCTTGGTTTGTTTCTAATTTCAATGAGACACACTAAAACAAGGATTGATAGGGTGATATGTTTAGTTAAGGAACAGATGGCAAATGGACATTCTGTCCAGCATCCATCACATTCCGTTTTTCAGTATTCCAAGGAAAAGTGACTCTAAATCTTGAAATCAAGTATGAAGGAATGGACCGGGTCTGTACTGAATGTTTATTCAACTAAAAAGAACTGATACTAAACCATACGAAGGTTGAAAAATTCAAAGATGTATGACTGGCTTAAAGGATAAGAGGGGATGGAACAGATAAAGCTGGATTAATGTAACTCAGAATGTATCCGTAAGTATTGAAGTATAAATTCTGGATACTTAAGCGACTTTGTGAAATTAAGAGATGTGGGGGAGAGGAAGAGACGAGTGGTAGATAGTCTCTGCACCCTCACATAGGGTATTAAATCGTGGCTAAGTGCTAGGGCTAGCAGCCCCTGCGGAAGAATGAGGTCTCTTCAAATTTTAAGAACGAAGAGGTGGGAGCGCCGCCACTCTCGGGGAAGACGTTTCCACGCGGAAAGGAGCAGAAACTCGCAGCAACATCCCGGCCTTGCTCCCCCTGGGGCCGCCAACCTAACAGGTGAACCGTGAGAACACAAAGAAACGAATAATAAATGGCGTGCGGAATGCCAAAAGCCGGGGTCCTCAAGTCCAGCATCTACCACCGCGTCGGGAGCAGCTCCAGCCACCCCACCCATCCTCGGAGGCGACACCTGCTCCACAGCCCCGCCCGCTCGAGGCGAAGTGCTGCTTGCCGAGGGGCAGAAAGGGGAGCTGACCTGCCCGCGTAAGGGACGAACGGGACGCTGCCCTCTAAGCCACCAGGTCGCAGGCGGGACGCGCCACGACGGGCCAGGTCGCGCCACGACGGGCCGGGCCGAACGTGCGCGAGCGAACTACAGCGTCCCAGAGCCGCCCGCGGCGGGCCCGGTGGGCGTGACGCCATGACGCACGGCACGCGGGCGGCGCGCCGGGGCGGGGCGGGGTGGCCGGGGGCGGGAGGAAGGAGTAGGAGGAGGAGGCGGAGACAGCGGGGGCTGAAGCAGGGGGAGAATGGCAGTTGGGGCGCTGGTTCCCGGGAACAGCCGTCAAGACAGAACTGCGGAGGAGGAGTTCGGGAAAGCGTCCGTCGGGACCCCTCCTCTGCGTTCCCCCCGCCCCAGCTGAGAGGCGTCTCGGCGGGTCTGAGGAGCCCTCCTCGGTACTTCCTTCGGCTTCTGCCGCCGCCGCCGCCGCGAGATGGGCCTCTTCAGCCGCACTCCGGCACCCGCCGCCGCTCTGAGGAGTTGAAGGTACGGGCGGCACTGGAAGAGGTTGCGCCTGGGTGCGGGAGGACAGGGGCGGCTCCCGTTTCCGACTCGAGGCGCTCCGGCACGGCCGCTGTCCTCGCGCCCCTCCCCGGAACGGAAATGGATTCAGAAATCCCACGGGAAAGGCGCCCCCTCTCGGGCTCTGCCCCGGAGCAGGGCCCGGGGCCGGGGCCGGTCCTGGGGCCGGGCCCGGGGGTCAGGCCTCGGGCTGGTACCGCGTCCCCCGCCCGGACCCGGCGCTGGCGCCCCCTGGGCCGCGCAGGCTGAGGCGGAGCGTGGGATCCGCCCCGAGCTCTGCCCTCCCGGCCCGCACAGTCTGTGGAGTCGGCGGCTAACCCAGCAGTGTTGTGACGGGCCGAGGCGGCGCTCCCCTGCAGCACTTCCCGGGCCGCTGAAGCTGCCGACACCGAGGGCGGCCGCCGCGGGAGGCAGTGGGGGTGGAGCGCATTCCTGATGGGTGAAATCGGCTGTAACGGGACCGATTTCCGGGCCTCGCTGCAAATTCAGAGCTGGGGCGAGAGCCCCCAACCCCTGCTGCAGGGGGCTCGGGGGGGGTGGCATGCACCCGGGGAGATTCATCCGGGAGAACTGCCATCCCCTTCAAAAGCAGAAATTAAACAGACGAAAAACGGTGTTGCCTTGGGGTTAAAGTATACGTTAAGAGGGGTCTTTCCAGGATTGTCTCTCTGTTGCTAAACCTTTAGGGTGTTCCTAGCCTTCACCCAGCAAGAAACGCCACGATTTTTAATTTCCAGTTTTCCCTGTCATCTGGGTTTCCCTCTCTCGTTGCTCTTTCCCCTCATTTCCATTAATGGGAAGAAGAAAAAGAAGTTTAGGGTTCATTAGCCCCGCGACAAGGGCAATAAATAAAAGAGGGGAGAGAGGGGCTAAGGCTATATATGGGAGAAAGAAAGGTCTTAATTTTTCCCATTGGTTCTTAAAGGTGGATATACGCGAAGGGTGCTTTATTCTGGTTAATGTTTACTATTCAAAACGTTGCAGGATGTTCTGTTGGGTTTACGTTGGAAAAGACAATGTTTCCGTGCTGCTGCTATTTTCAAACCCAGGTGTTGACTAGAAATGCTATAAATGTTAGTAAACAGTGGAGGCGTAAAGCAATCTTTCCCCATGGTTGCCTTAAAATGTTTGTGATCTTTTCTTTCCGTTCCACTTTTTTTTTTTCTTTTTGTAAGAACATGGCTGTCTTACTCATTTTTTATTATTTTAACCTAGATTCCTTGACTCTTGGTTATACGAAGTATGACGGTATGCCTTATTTTCATTTTCAGTTTTGCCATTAACCATCTTAATAGGCAGCTTTCCACGTCTGTTTATAATTCACGCTATTACCGTATTTGCCTTTTTATGCTTCCTTAACACCCAACTGACTGAACTGAGTTAAAATGTAAATACTTCTCTCTGTGTAGAAAATGGCGATGATCTATTGTTAACTCTTATTTTCAAATGTTCTTTCCCTGCTATTTGGAATTCCATGGTAAAGATTTGGAATTAAGTCCCAGGACTTAATCAAATTATGCAACAACAACAACAAAAAGCCCTTTTTGTTTCATATTATTTTTTATTTATACAGTATAACAAGTTTAAATTTCATGCCTCCATGGAAACTATGTTGTCACCACAAGGTGTCTTTCGGAGGGGAAAAAATTATACTTGGCAACTAATGTTAAAATATTTTTTTCAATATTGTTGACTTCCAGGAGGATTCCTGTAAGATTAACTTTTTAAAACTGCAGCGCCTTTTAGGAGTTGAAACACAACCCAAGTCTCCAGAGAGTAGCTCCTTAAAATATTGTTTCATTTGGGGAAGGCCTCAAATGATCATTAGTTTGTATAAAGAACAGTCCATTTTACTATCCAACCAGTGTTGAAATTTCTTTTTAAAATTTTCCTGGTGATTTGTAGAATTTGGGGTGCCTTTTTACTTGACTAAATGAAACCATATTTTTTTCCTACCTAATGTATGAAAGATACTAAGATTATTATCTGTTTTTAAAGATACCTCAGCGTGTTAGTGGAAAATAAATGCATTTCATAAATTTGGAGTAGGGAAAGTCATAAAGTTATATTTTTGCAGTTGTGAATGTAAGACACTTGGGGCCACCTATCTTTAATGGGATCAGATTGAAAGATACTGTTTGTTCTTATGGGGTTATTAGATGGAATTAAATACAGATCATTTGAAGCAAACGTTTTTAGCATTTGAGGGAATCTTCATATATTATGGCAGGTTCTGATTTTATCTTAAACACTTAATTTAGGTTTATCACAGAAATTCTTTGGTTTGTAATCATCTCCCACCCAGCTCTGCTTTGCTTTTTAATCTGAAGGGCACTGAGGATTGAAAAATGTAGCTTTCTGAATTTATCAAGGGGGGAAGAGGGAGGACAAATATTTGTGATAACATGTTAAAGTCCCTAGTCCAGTGCTGGGCACAGAGTAAGCTGGGGATAAATTTTACATTTACATCTGAATGGTCTCCTTATATTCTCTCTTCAGGTTATAAAGGAGATTTTAGAGAATTGTTATTTGTTTTCCTGATGCTGCTAACAAGTGACAATCGATTGTCAAATGCAGACTGGTTTTGCACTAAGCTTTATGCTCTTTTGTTTGAGGCCATATGAAAAATAAACCATTTTGGGTTGAAGACCAAAGAAAAGTTGAATTTGTAAACTTATATTTGATTGCATTATATTTGGCATGTTAGCACTAGTAGTTTGAAAGGACCCATGATCATATATGATGTACGTTAGCTTAAAGGTTTTGGTTTGACTTTTTAGCAAAATGCTAATCTGATTACTTATGGAGAATAGCTAAATTTTCCTTAGGCAATTTTTCCCCCCAATTAGGAGTAATTATTATTTTCTTCAACTTTTGTTTTTTTTGTTGTTGTTGTTGTTATAATAGTTTTTTTTTTTGCTGGTAGAAGATGTATAATATTGAAACAACTATGTGTATAACCACACCTGCACAGCTATAGTCTGAGAATGATGTTCCTTTGCTAACCACATCTGTATTTCAGATGGTGGTAGACTTCAACCAAAAAAGGCAGTGAAATCATTTGGGGTGTTTGAAACTTGGGTACTTGGGGCACCTGGGTGGCTCAGTTGGTTAAGCGACTGCCTTCGGCTCAGGTCATAATCCTGGTCAGCTCAGGTCATGATCCTGAAGTCCCGGGATCGAGTCCCACATCGGGCTCCCTGCTCAGCGGGGAGTCTGCTTCTCCCTCTGACCGTCCTCCCTCTCGTGCTCTCTATCATTCTCTCTCTCTCAAATAAATAAATAAAAATCTTTAAAAAAAAAAGGAAAGAAACTTGGGTACTGCATTTGTTTCTCAATAGCTATCATATGTCAGTAATACTTTCTCTATTACAGTGGGAAATATTACCACTTTTTGATAAAGTAGTTTTGTTTGTATTGCTTTCTTTGTAGCTGTCAATAAAACCTGAACGTTTAGTTTATTGGTAACAGTTTCTTGAAAGCAATGCCATTAGCCTTAAAAACATATATTCTTTTTTGTTTTTTAAGATTTTATTTATTTATTTGACAGGGAGAGAGAGAGCGAGAGCAGAAACACAAGCAGAGGGAGTGAGAGAGGGAGAAGTAGGCTTCCCAGCGAGCAGGGAGCGTGATGCAGGGTGGGGGTGGGGGAACTTGATCCGAGGACCCTGGGATCATGACCTGAGCCAAGGCAGATGCTTAACGACTGAGCCTCCCAGGTGCCCCAAAATATATATATTCTTGACCCGTTGATGTTACCTGTTATTTTATTTTAAAAACCATTTGCTAGAGAAATACTACTAGTTAATTTGTTTTAGAAGTCTTATTTGGAATAGTTTTCTTACATGAAAGCCTTAGTGGGACAAAACTAATGAGTTGTTTTCTCTCTCAAATAAGTTTGTGCATTGGATTATGAAGCAAAATCCTACAGAAATCACCAAGTTTAAGCCCAAAAGAAACTTCAAATCTCAGTGTTGGGTCCAAAAAACTGGAGTTGGCTGCCTAAAATTATGTACACTTTACATTTTCAACCTCATTCCTTCTTTGGAGACCCCTGAAAGTATAAATAGCCCTGCTGTAATGTGAATAGCAGGCAGGTTGCCAGTTGAAGAGACAGTCTGGGAGAGGGGAGCCATAAAGAGGGAGCAAACTAGTTGGAGGGATCAAGAAACCGGGAGAAGCTATTGGGAATGTGATAGTATTAGGCTTCCAGATAAACATTATATAGCATGTATCACAAAAATAGCTATTAATGTGAATCTTTATGCTTTATATTTTGTAATTTCTAAGTCAAATATTGGCATTTGCTCCCCCAAATGGTAAAATATTCTAAAATTAAATTATTCTTATGTGTTATCACAAATGTGATAATATATGTGAAATGTGCATTAGAAGTATAGGAGCTAATTTAAACTCTCTATGGCAGGGACCATTCCCTTTGTTCACTGTTAAGATCTCAGCACTTAGCATAAAGCTTTACAATAATAGATGTTGAATAAGTATGTACTAACTGAGTAAATTATGTATACTGTAAGGTATCTATTTCATAACTTTCTCTACAGCAGGGCTGTCATTATTGAGTCTAATGCAAATTGTAAGTGTAATTTAAGATTTTTCTATTAGATAAATTAAAAGTAAAAAGAAACAGGTGAAACTAATTTTCATAATATATTTAACCCAGTATATCCAGAATATTATCATTTCAACATATATTAATGAGTCACTTTACATTCTTTTATTCATACTAAGTCTTTGATCCAGTACATGTTTACACTGAACAGCATAGCTCTAGGAGCATTTTACATGAAATGTTTGTTCCTTTCCACAGAAATTCTATTAAATTAGATGCATTAGATATTTAACTATAGACTCCTAGGAAACATCAGCCTAAAGACCAATTTGAAAAATCACTGATCAGAAGACAGAGTGGGTCTCTTAAATTAATCATGGAGCTACAAAGAGTGAAATGAAAAGGTTAAAAACCTAGAACCGCCCTAGTCATGCTCAGGTGCATCTGCTTGAATACTCATTTACTTTTTCTCGGAATGCGGCACCGACTTTATTTGGCTGTGGAACTTATCCTAGTGACACTAGTGTTCTAATTTAACCTCTGTATTTTATAAGTGAGAAAACTGTAGTGTAGAGCTGCTCAGTCCAATGTATCATCAGTAGCCACATGAGGCTATTTAAGTTTAAATTAGTTAACATTTAAAAAAATTTAAATTTCGTTCCTCAGTTGTACCAGTCACATCTGGAATGCTCTATAGCCATATGTGGCTACTGGCTACCATAGTGGACCTTGCGGGTCTAGAATATTTCCATCATTTCAGAAAGTGCTGTTGGATAGTGCTGGTCTAAAGATTTATCCACACAGCTAATGTGGTAGAGCCAAAGTTTCAGACCACTTTCTTTTTTATCTTCCCAGACTGAAATCTCATTAATCACCTGGTTTCTGAATGATCACATTAATCTTTTTGTTTACAAATCTCCATTTGCTTCTCACAGATAAATTTCCAGCTTTCATGGCACTCAAAACCTTCCACAATCTAATCTTAGCCTCTCACCATTCTGCAAAAAAAAACCCCACACTGAAGCCAATTAATCTGTTTGGTAAATATGTTAATAAAACATCCATAGTTTCACCCCCATGACTTTTCCTAGGCCTTTGTCTCTGCCTGGAATACCCTTTTCCATCTTCTCTGCTTATCTAAGTCCTGCTCTTCTTTCAAGGCCTGACTCCTATCTTATCTCCACAAATCATTCCACGTTGGTGATTCTATATAAACTACTAAAAGTTTTTCTGAGATATTATTAACAGGTTCCAGACATGAATGGGAATATATCTTTTGAGGACCATCATTCAGCCTACTACATGATGCCAGAAATTTTTACTAAGGACATTAATAAAGTGTATTATGTTTATGCAAAAAGCCAAAGGATATTCATCCATAATAAAATTTTTTTAAGTTTTTTTTTTTTTATGGTATAGCTTGCCATAAGGAGACATCTATTTGATTTGGCTATGTATAACTGCTTGTCAGGTAACCACTGCCACCCTTGATTTGGATGAAAGAATTGATCATGGTGCTATACATAATATATCTTGTGATGATAGGCTTTTCTAAATGGTTGTTTTATTTCCCCCTTCACACCCACTTACCAGGGGGTATAGCTCAGTGGTAGAGCATTTGACCGCACACCCACTTACCAGTCCCTACCCCTCTTTCCAAAGGACTTTATTTCACTATTTTAAGAATGCCTGTTTAAGAAGTGTTGGTTATTCATATAAACAAAAACTGAAGGGAAGATTAGTTCAGGCAGTGTTTATGTAGATCAGAGATTTAAAATCTGGTGCTGCAGTGGACCTGCTCACCTTTCCAGATTCTTCCTACTACAGGAACATCTTGTATTGATTTGTTCATTGTAACTGATTCCCATGTGGGAGGTAACAAGACCTTCATATGCAGTAGTCTCATGGGAGCTTCTTTCTTTTGCTTTTATACTAGACTTGCTATGACAAGTTACTAATGAAAAAAATCTCTTCTGTAACAGTTTTTTTTTTAAAGATTTTATTTATTTACTTGAGAGAGAGAGAGAGAATGAGAGATAGAGCACGAGAGGGAAGAGGGTCAGAGGGAGAAGCAGACTCCCTACCAAGCAGGGAGCCCGATGTGGGACTCGATCCCGGGACTCCAGGATCATGACCTGAGCCGAAGGCAGTCACTTAACCAACTGAGCCACCCAGGCGCCCTCTTCTGTAACAGTCTTGTCTGAGTAGTTCAAAGTGTTTCAAAGATATACTTTAATACTAATCCAATGAAATAGATGATAGCACGTTTTCCCTTATTTTATAGACAGGGAAAAAGAGTGAAGCACATTCTGGGAGAGTTGTAAAGCCAAGAGAAGTCTTATATCCTGACTTTCAGTTCAACTTAGTAATTCTAGTTCAGTGACATACATGCTTCTGTATTTGGTCTCAGAAGAAGACTATCAGAAAGGCAAAGATTATACTCATTCCACTGGATTTACTAAAACAAAAGAGTATACTAACGTTTTAGAGAATTTGGAGATATTTTTATAACAAAAATTATCTCAGAAAAATCTTTTAATTATCCACTTTTAACCTTAGAGCATGCTGTATATTAAAACTATTTGAATCATAGTCTTTTAGAACTAAGGGACCTTTGACATTATCTGGTCCAGTTACTTCAACTTGCAAATAAGGAAATTGAAACTCAAAAAAGTAGATAGACCTGGCTGAGATTTCAGACAAGGTTAGTATTTCCCTTCTGTTAATCTGTAGCAATGAGTATTTTAACCAGTTCAAAAAATTTTTGACAACTAGATACCTTTTTTAAAACCTATTTTAAAACTTTTGAATGTCTCTAGGCATTCCATCATGCCTGACATTTTGAATGTTTCTGGGTACTCTGTCATGCCCAGGATTTTTCATTATGCTTTCCTATTTCCCTATTGGTTTGCCCTTCTGAACAAAGAGGGCCTCGAATGAGGCAGCCAAAATGTTTTTAATCTTTTTCTTATTGGAAAAATGGAATGAATAATGCTTTTGCTTTCTGCAGCAGCTTACTTTTTGTAATAGATTAAGTAGTAGTATTTGTAATGAGTATTATTAAAACCACAAAGTACCGTTCTATTCTACCTCCCAATCAAGAATAGGCTTCAATGGGTAAATGTGGCATGTGTATGTTTGTGAAGCTGTTTAAGAACTATCTCTTTGGAGAGGCTTTGTGGAATATGGGAATAGTGTGCTCTGAACTTTTAGTTTCTTTTTCTGTGAAATTGTAGAAACTCTTTAAAGGATAGAGCTCAAAATAGTGTATTTGAATCATCCTAAAAAACTTGCTGGAAACTGATACTTGCCTATGCTAATGATCTGTTTGAATTACCCCTACCTCATCCATTTATAAGTAGTTGAATCAAAATTGTCCATTTTTAATATTAGAAAGACCACGGGATGCCTGGGTGGCTCAGTCAGTTAAGTGTCCACCTTTGGCTCAGGTCATGATCCCAGGGTCTTGGGATCGAGTCCTGCATCAGTCTCCCTGCATGGGCTCCTTGCTCATCAAGGAGCCTGCTTCTCCCACTCTTGCTGCTCACTGTCTCCCTCTGACAAATAAATAAAATCTTTTAAAAATATATCAGAAAGACCACTTAAGGTAGGTTTGTAGCTGTATAAACATAAGACTAAAAACATTTATATTTACTTAGAGAAATTAATATACTATAATGATGTATCCCAAACTTCCAAGTGGTTAACTTTTCTGATTACATTAGTAAAGCCCTCTCAGAGCCAACAATTTGTTTTCTTTTATCTAACCTTAAAGTGTGATAATCTTTCTAACAGTTTTATTCAGTAGGTGGTTTAGTTACATTTGTGCCATCTTCTTAGATATTTATATTAGTTTGGCTAATATTTGTAAGGTAGTTAATATGTGCCATACCCTATGCTGCATTCTTTGTATATGTTATTTCACTTAATCCTAAAAATAATCTGGTGGGGTGCAGGTATTATTATTATTACTCCTATTTTATAGTTGAAGAAACTGTCTTAGTAATTTAACTCAATGTCACACAGCACAGTAAGTATCAGAGGCGGAACTTGAACCCAGACTTGTGACTCCAAAGCCCATACCTTACTTTCTGGATAGAAAGTTGCTGTCATTACCCCACATGTGTATAGTATTTAAAAACCCCTGCCCGCCCCACCCCCCCGAAGCTACTCTAAATTTTTTACCTCATTTTATTTTCCCCCACTGAGGTAGGTTAAGATAATTGTGTCTGAAACAACCCCAAAATCTCATGGTGGAGCAGAATAAAAGTTTCTCACACAAAGAATTCTTTCCGTCTTGTGACTCAGCTGCCCCTATGGCCTGCTTGGAGTCACCACTAGGATTACTACATTCAGCAAGCCAGTGAGGGAAGAGAGAGAGTTCAAAGATGTGTGAAGGGATAATTTAGAGACCAGTCCTGGAAGGAGCATACATCATTGCATTGGTCAGGACTAGACACATGGCCGCATGTAGCAGCAAGTGGAATGGAAAATGTGGTCCTCCTATGTGCTTGGGAGGAAAATGAAACAGGTGCGTATATAACATCATCTCTGCCACAGTTGTGTTTTTCCCTATTTTACAGATGGTACAGAGAGGTGGTTACTGAACCAAAGCCACAAAACCACTTGGTAGCAATAAATAGAACCCAGATTTCCTTAGAGCTGCATATAATATGCTCATGTTTCTGAGAAGACATGCAAATAATTGAAAGGCATTTAGATTGTATTTCTAGCACCCTTGCTGATTGTTTCTTACTGGACAGCAAATATTTTACTTCTGTGTCCATTACATTTTATTGTCATTGATTTACTTTATGAGGAATGATAAACTTAAAAACATTTTCCAGTGGTAATTGCCATTTTAAGTGAACATGACATAATAGCATTAAAATATCTTTACATACATATTTATATTCAGTTGTCCTTTGAATTTACAATATTGATTAGCCTTTATTTGTGTAATTTTATATTTTAAACATGTGATAGATTATTCTAGGCCATATACAAACCTCATGTTTATTCTTGCATTATGAACCTGAGACATTTGTTTTAGGGATGAGAGTTGTTTTTTAACCTTCCCCAAAACTTAGCTGTTTTGGAAAGAACTGCAGCTTCAAATCTTAATGGGATACAAGTGCATTCTAACTGAGCTAACAATTAGTACAGATAAGAATATATAAATATATAAATTACTGAGAGCAGAAAATTTACAGAAACTGATGTTAACTTCTACTGGCAAATTAAATTCCAACATCGCAGTGGTAGCTGTTAACCTTTTGTTACACTTTAGACTCCTTGGAGAATCTCTTGAAAGCTATCAATTCTGTCCCTAGAATATACAGTTATTCACAATTTAATATACCATTTTAGAGATTTCATGGATTTTTTCAAAGCCTATCCATGTATTAGCTGTTATTTTTAAGCATTTTTATCCTTCTCCAAAAATTATTGTTGTGCCTATTATATTTTTACTTTAACAGGTAGTATAAAGAGATGTTTAATAATTCAGAGTTTTTATGAGTGTGTCTTAATATTATTTGGGCAGCAGGAATTATGCCCAGAACCTGCACTGCTGCAATAGCTGAATTTGGCAGCTATATTGGGGGACAGGTTTATTAGAGGAAAATACGGCATTTCCGAACTTGAGGTTGGCAAAATGAATGATATAACTTAAAAAAAAAAAACTTTAGACATTTAAATAATCTTTTTTGAGTAAAGCAGACTTTGTTATAATAAACTTTAGTGATTTATCTCTGTTTAGAGAAAGCCATATATGAAAATCCAGGAAAATTAAATGCCTCAGACTTCTCTTAATGAGGTGGTTCAGATTTACAAAAGCACTGTTTACTTTGGGCTAAAATTAGCTTATGTGTGGACACATCATTTTTAATACAGCACTTCTAGTTGTGGTCTGATCAAAAGATGGATTATGATAATTCTGATTTTTAGTAGTCAGTTATTACATTAAATTGTACGTAGCCGTATTTAAATTTGATAGGTTGTTTGCAACTCTCTGTATAGGAGATAGTATGGGAAGATAGATACTACTTTTCTCACTGCCTTAGGAACCTTTATTTAACACTGGAGCAAGGGTAGAACCAAAGATATGAGTCAGGTTTTGAAGATTTCCCCCACTGTTTATTTATCAGTATTGGTTCCTGAAATTATGCACAGTGACCTAAATGAATGTTCTCTATAGTAGGTTGTATGGTCAAATAACCGGTGATTCCTTTTTGTATAAAATTGCCAGCTACTTATGGTGTCAGAAAACCATTGTTACATTGAAAAACAGAGTTGCTTTCAGGGTATATATAGTTTTTTAAAAGAAAGCTTTAAAATGGATTTTGATAAGTATTTATTTAGATTATGGGACTACTATATATGCCCAAATATAAAATCGATTATTCTTTCAAAATTATGCATATGAAAAAAGGGCATCATTTTATTATAATGTAGGTCCTTGCAAAATCACCCATACCATTGTTTGGGGAAGACATAGTCTGAAATGTCTTTGTTCAGTTATTTAGATGAACTAGGATGAAAATTCCACAGAACAGGGGCCTTGCCTGTTTCTATTTTGGTATTATATATCTACTACCTTGAAGAATATCTGGCACATGATAGACATTGGACATATTTATTGAAAGACTAAATGAATTAATACTTATACAGTTTACTTAAAAAGGCAAAAAGCTTAACAAATTTAGTTATTCCTAGAAGCCATTACAGTTGTAAGTATTGGATAATACAAGAACACCTTTTAAAGATCAGTTTCTAAAAGCTGTACAGTAGGGGCGCCTGGGTGGCTCAGTTGTTAAGTGTCTGCCTTCGGCTCAGTCATGATCCCACGGTCCTGGGATCGAGCCCCACTTTGGACTCCCTGCTCCACGGGAAGCCTACTTTTCCCTCTCCCACTCCCCCTGCTTGTGTTCCCTCTCTTGCTATATATCTGTCTGTCAAATAAATAAATAAAATCTTTTAAAAAGCTGTACACTAAATTTATAATTTAGAGATAATACATACTTAATGTTAGGCTAAGATTTCCTATGACAGCATCATATACAGACTCAGGAATACTGTATCTCAGAACCTAGTTGAAGATATACTTTGGAAAACTGTCAGATGTTTTCAAAAAAAATTTATACAGCTTTCCTCTTGAGGAAAAGACCATGCAGCGCAGGGCAGCTGGAAATCAAGCAAAAAGTCAGTCTTACTGGTTTGAGGTGTCAAGGAATGAAGTTGGGAGTGCCAGAATTGCTGGAAATTGACAGATTCCAAAAAGGAGGGAGTTACAGTAGGAATGCCTTAAAATCCTGAATTGTGCATGGAAGATACCACTGAGCTCAATGGAAAAAAAACAACAGTCTCAGCTGTAAGACTGAAAATGCTGACTAGAGATATTGCAGCTATCCTTAGAAGGGGAGACAGAATTTGGTTTTTGATTCCCACCAAATTAAAGGGGCTTGGTAAACGTGTGTTCTTCAAGACCCATTCTAAAATAGTGTAAACCAAGCCTCCACAAGTCCAACTTGATTAGCCATTTATTTAACTGTCAGGTATAATACAAATCCTCACTCTTCAGGAGAAGATAAGAAACTCTTAAAGTCTCTACAACATCCACAATATCCAGTTTTAATAGGCAATTACTAGAATCAGGAAAATATGACTTAATGACAATACCATCTCTTCCCAAATGGTAGCAGAAGCTAATATTAGCAGAATTAGCAGACTTTAAAAAGCAAGTGTAATATTTTCAATGACTTAAAGGGAGAAGCATGATAATGACTGAACAGATGGGTACTCTCAATGGAGAAGTGGAAACCATAAAAAGGAATAGACATTCTAGAACTAAGAAGTCCAATATCTGAAATGAAAATTTTACTGAATGGATTTAACAAGAGATTGGGGAATGGCAGAGGTAGAATTGGTGAACTTGAAGATCAATAAAAAAAATTTGTCAATCTAAAGAATGAAGAAGAAGCATTACAAAAAATGAACAGAGCCTCGATGGCCAATGGGACAGTATTAAACTAACATGAATGGCAGAAGGAGAGATGAAACGGTAAAAAATATTTGAAGAAGTAATTACCAGGAACTTCACTTACTCAACTTAAAATCAATTTCAAATCCAAGAAGTTAAGTGAATCCCAAGCAGGATAAACACAAGGAAAACCACACCTAGGCACATCTTAAACTGTTGAATATCAAAGGTAGAAAGAAAATATGGAATGCAGCCAAAGGAAAAAAAAAAAGACACATTACATACAGAGGAATTAAAATATCAATGAAGGATGACTTACCAGGAATGATGGAGGTTAGAAGACAATGGAATGACCCACTTAAAGTTCTAAAAGGATAAAGCTGTCAACCTGGAATTCTGAATTCAGCAAAAATATCCATAAAATATGAAGGTGAAATAAGGACATTTTTCAGATAAACAAAAGTTGAGAGAATTCGTTGCAAGGAGACCTGCATATCAAGAAATGCTATAGGATGCTCTTCAGACTGAAAGGAAATGATCTCAGGTGAAACTTGGATCCTCGAGAAGGAATGAATACCGAAAACGGTAGTTGTATTGGTAAATAGATTTCATCCTTTGAAAAGATTTTGTAAGCATATAAAACAATAAAAGAATTTACAGAAGAGCTTGGTAGATGTGACTAAATAAAAATTTTAAACCTCTTCAAAGTGTTAAAAAATTAAAGGGCAAATGTTAGGAAGTAAATATTGAATGTTTAAAATCAAAGAGGAACATTAAAGTTCCAGTGTAAAAATGGACAAAAAATGTTCATTGTCCATGAACAGATAAATCACTGAAGAAATAAGACAGTGTGAAAAAATGTTGAATTTGTTTAGTAATCAAATAAATGGAAATGAAGTACAGTACTTACTATTTTTTGTCGCTCTGAAAAAGCTATTGAAATAACATAGGATGTTGGTAAGAATTCAGGTACTAAACACCTTTCTGACTGGTGGTAGTACAAGTTGGAACAAGACAGTTTGGTAGTTTATTTCAAGAGCTTATTTTAGAAGTCCATACCACCTAGGTAGCAAGAATTCATACTAAGATGTAGCTTATTAAATAGGTGGGAGTTGTGGATGAAAAAGAGATTATTCAACAACTGGTGTTGAGGTAGCTGGCTAGCCATTTAGAAAACATCAAATTTTAATCTCACTTGTTCCTAACATTAAAATGAAATGGATGAAAGATTTACGCAAAAAGATAAACTATAGAAGTACGAAAGGAAACACAAGAGCATTTTAAAAATATACTCCTGGAGTAGGCAAGACTCTTCCAAGACAGGTATAGAACCCAAAAGTTGTAAAGAAAGATATGTGAATTTTGAACTCATTAAGAAAATTTGAAATACCTGCATTGGAAAATTGCCATAAAATCAAGTATAATTTTTTAAAAATATTTTTGGCACATAAAAGCAAGTGTTCTTTACATATAAATAGGTTTTACACATCAGTAAGGAAAAGTCCAACAGTGGGATATGAGCATGTGGTTAGGCCATAGAAAGTGAAATATAAATGACTTGTAAACACATGAGAAATACTATAAATATCTTTCCCACCAAAGCAAATGTCCCTCTTTGTCTCCTGGTCTCACATGTAATAGCAAATATATAGCCATTGAAATGAGTAAGTTTTTTATTCCTCATCTTCTCCCAACTTCCCAATATAAGTGTATATTGCTGAAGTTTAATAGCCTGTTATGCTTTTTATACAGAATACAACATCTAAAATAGAAAGTCTTGTTTATCTTCTCTCTTGACTCTTTGACTTGGAATATAAGATAGCTCAGGCTTCACTAGTAACCAAAAATTAGTGAGTATAGAAACTCTGGTAGGGATCTCTGTGCTTATTTCCTCTTCACTTTAAAACAAGAAAATGATTTTATACTTAGCTGTTCTCTTCAACAGTGCTAATAAATGTTGTTCCATGTTACTTTCGTTACATGCAATTTTTTAGAGGTGCAGAACATCTGGGTGTCAAACATCTTAAAAAAAAATTGAAATTAGAAGTGGTAGGTACTTTTTGTTCACTTAGTATTTAGACCATCAACACAAAATTTTTGGATTTTTCTCTGTATTTTAGCCTTTCCAAGCAGAAGAAACCTAATTTTAGCTGCATATCAGAGGCAGAAACAGGAGTATAAAGGAATTTTCTCTTGGGAAGTGCTTTATTTTCTGTAAACTTTTTTGCCCAGCCTTCTACAATTCCAGAATACCTTCTCATTAGTTTTAAATCATTTAGCATGTGGGTGACTTTTAGGTGCTATTAAAGTGTTTATGATTAGGAGATGTTTATTAGGAGAAATCTTAAATCTATAATTCTTGAAGGGACATAGTGTCAAGATACTTAACATGTTTTATTTCTCCTATAGCACTCGTGGGATAAAGGTCCTTGTCTTTTCACAGTGTACAAAGCTGGATATAATAAGACTGTATCCCTTAATAAGGGTCGTACATTGATAGCAAACCAAAAGTAAAGATACGGATAGAATCCTCATTTACTCATTTCCACTTATGTGTATTCTGCATCACAGTTTATTTAGCCAGAGTTTATTAGGCATCTGCTATAAGTTACACTTTGTGTTGGGCACTAGGGATACAAAGCTTGTGTTACATTTCATTTTAGCTTACATTTAGTATAATGCCAGATTCTGTTAGGTACTTTCAGCACATATCAACTTCACTTTATTTTCCTAACATCTATTTGAAGTGAGTGGTGGTATCCATATTTTGTAGTGGAGATCACAGACTCAGTATTATACTTTATATAGGGATTTAACCAGGTCTTGAGTCCCAAATTCTCTTCTTTATACATCCAGTACTGGATTTTTTTTTTTTTAATTTGCCCCTCCAGATCCACTCTTAACCCATCTCTGCCTTGCTCTGTGTGCCAGAGGGAGTTGACTTCTAAGAACTGCTTCATTTGGGCTCCTTTGTTGGACTTAGCCAATGTGAGGTATTGGCAGGATATTGGAGAGCCACAGAGAGAAGCTGGATGTTGTTCTTCCAATTGCTGTTGCACAGCTCCTCTTCAGTAATTGTTCCTCCTGCCCCTTCATTCCAAAGGGTGGCAGTGGGTTCCTGAGTACTTTGCCACCCCTGTTTGGTTCCTTTAACCCTGCCCACGCTTTTTTCAATGTGCCCTTCAGTTACCTATTTGAGAGTGCTTTGTTTTTTGCCAGGACCCTGACTGATACATACAGCCTTTCTTAAACTATGGGCTACTATTTGTGTGGATTTGAGCCTTCTGACTGTTCTTTTCTATCCTTTGTTTATAAATTGAGTGTTAAAATCTGGTATATATTTTCATTTAAAACAATATTGTAATTGTTGATTAGATGCTTCAACTGGAATGTTCAATTTCTGTAATATTTACAAAGTATAAAAAATAGTGTGGTGTCAGATGTATTTTATGAGTCAGTACAAAGTTATCAGCACTTTTACTAAATCTTAATTCTACAAAGCTTTGACACATGTTGGTAGAAATACCTTTACATTCCTATTTCATAATCCCTCACATATTCTCAAAAGGTAGAAAAAACTAGGGGCACCTGGGTGGCTCAGTTGGTTAAGCGTCTGATGATTTTGGCTCAGGTCATGATCTCAGGGTTGTGAGAATGAGTCCCAATGTTGGGTTCAGCACTGGGCGTGAAGGTTGCTTTAAGATTCTCTCTCTCCTCTCCCTCTGCCCACCCCTCAAAAAGTAGAAAAAATAAGAATCAAGAGACCCTGACTTTAAAGGGATATGAACCCTGAAGTAGGGAAGGTTAGATGAACAGGTGTGGGTTTCTGTCCTTCTCAATACCAGTCTTAGGTGCTGTTCTTCAGTTGAAGTCCATTAAAAGGTCAAAAGTGGGGCTCCTTTGCCAGCAATAAAACTAGTTCTTCAACCATTTTTTAAAAGATCTTATTTGTGAGAGAGATTGAGAGAGCATGAGCACAAGCAGGGAGAGCAGCGGGCAGAGGGAGAAGCAGGCTCCCCGCTGAGCAGGGAGCCCAATGCGGGACTCAGTCCCATCCTGGGATCATGACCTGAGCCAAAGGCAGACGCCTAACCAACTGAGCCACTTAGGCATCCCTCTCCAGCCATTTTCTTCAGGGGCATGAGTGTGTAGCAGCAATTGGTAGTCTTGGTTACTTGTTGGAGTTATGCTATACTGAGAACGAGGGAAAGGAGAAGACCTTTCTCATAGTTTAATTAACAGGTGACTAGAATTCCTTGTGACATTGATGTGACAATGATTATGATTGTAGATAGTTGAAAATACATACTTTAGGGTCTACTTGTGTTTTATTATTCTTTTCTGTTTCAGTAACTAAACTCTTCTAGCATCTTTAATTACAGATCCCTGCTTTTATTTTGGGTATTCCCACTAAGCCAATAACCATAACATTATGGAGCCCAACTTCAATTATCTTTTCCCCCTCACTGCTTTGTTAACAATGCATTACAGCCTGATAAATCCTTGTGCTAGTACATCAATTTAAAGAGCTTCCAAGATTGGGGGTTATTAGGAGTTGAGGATATTTCAAATTATGTCATTAGTACATTTACTGCCTTTCATCATCTGTTCTTGCTCTGAAATGGTATGAACTATTATACCATGTAAATATCAATGTTTTTATAATAATCTATTCTGTATTTAATACAGTAGACCTGATATTTCTCTTTGTAGACCTAGTATGAATTAATTGGACTGTAAAAAAAAAAAATAGAACACATATGTGCCTAGGAGGTATGACAGTGAAATAACAAGACTGATGTTTTCTTGTGGTTATGGAATAGTATCATCACTTCAATGACATTGTGTCATTTTAAGAAATACTCATTTGGCATTTGTTCATGATGTTTATGTTCATGACACCATCTTGGCTCTGTTGTATTAAAGAAATCACAAATATTCAAGTTCTACCTTAAAAAGCTTATTAAAAAATTAATCTGGAAAAAAGTAAACAAAATGAAGTTTCATCTGAGTTTTAAAAGTTGAGTACAATTTGGTTAGGAGGAGAGAAAGGGAGTGGCATTTCAGACAGGAGGAATGGTTTGAATGAGACATGGAGCTGAAGGGTAGTTAAAGACTGGCCCCAGATGATGTGTAAGATGTCATTGCCTTTTATTTTCTGAGATAATTTTTGGTATCCTGATAGTGACTAGAGAAGTTCTTTTATGAAGGCAGCTGCAGGCAGATAATGGTACTGAGGCCGAGGTATCAGAACACCTGAATTTCCCTTAACCCTATCATTTACTTACCTTGCAATATTTACTCTCTCTGAACTTCAGTTTTCCTATCAAATAAGATTATTAAAACTTTTCTATCGAACAGTGAGGCTTGAATAAGACACAGATAAAAAGGACTTTTAAGGGCGCCTGGGTGGCTCAGTTGGTTAAGCAACTGCCTTCAGCTCGGGTCATGATCCCGGAGTCCCGGGATCGAGTCCCACATCGGGCTCCCTGCTCAGCGGGGAGTCTGCTTCTCCCTCTGACCCTCTTCCCTCTCGTGCTCTCTGTCTCTCATTCTCTCTCTCTCAAATAAATAAAATCTTTAAAAAAAAAAAAAAAAAAATGAACCTCTACTCTTAAAAAAAAAAAAAGACTTTTAAATGCTATAGTGGTATTATCATATACAACATATTTTCCCTTCTTTTTCCAACCTGCAACCCAGCCATTTGTTTTAAAACTCAAATAATATTTTTGTCTTAATGGTGTGTGCATTTCAGAGGCAGAACATAATACAGATTCATATAGGTGATAGTTTACTTCAAAAAAAGTTGAGTTCAAAAAGAATAGTACTATATTAAATGGTGTATATAATAGGTTTTTACTTTTCACTGGGGAATGAAGTCAACTTTTTCTAAAAATAAGTTCCTGAATCACTGAAAGTTTTTTTTAATTTCACACATTTTGTCATCTGTTTAGATTGGCAGAATTTCTGTAGTACTTTTTTTTTCCTTAGTGGTTTAAGGTGTAGTCTTAGAAATCCCGAGTTAGCCAAAGTTCCCTTGATTGGGGCATTGCCAGTACTCTTCAGTTACACGCTTACAAACACTTCCATGGATTATTTCTGCAGAAAGATAGTCATTAAATTATGTGGATTTTTAAGTAAGTCTCTCTCGTCATCTCTGTGCTATAGGTTAAGGGGTACCTCACCATAACCCTTTTGGCTGACAGTGACAAACTGAGTTGTTTTTTAAGATTATTTATGTATTTATTTGACAGAGAGAGCACAAGCAGGGGGAGCTGCAGAGGGAGAGGGAGAAGTAGGCTCCCTGCTGAGCAGGGGCTGGATCCCAGTACCCTGGGATCATGACCTGAACTGAAGGCATTTAACTGACTGAGCCACCCAGGCACCCCCTGAGTTGTTGTTTTTAATGGAACTTTTATTTTTTGTACCTAAAGTAATGAAAAACAAGGAGCCTTGTTTCAGAGGCAAAGCCTATGGAATTTTGTTTTTTAAGTGAGAGTGTTTTAAGTCTCCTTAGTATTAGTGGTTCTTAATCAGAGTATGCCACTGATTTACTGACCTAAATATAAAACACACAAACTCTGGACCCCATCCTTATGATTGGTTAGCTTTAGGGCAAAATATGTTTTTTGTTATTGCTTGTGGGGTTCAATTAGTTTTGTTTTTTTTTTTTAATAAGTAGTGGATGCTCTGATACAGTTTTAAACTCTGCAGAAGGCAGAAAGTCAATACTAGATTGTACTTCCCTAGGTAACCATTGTCAATGGTTTCTTAATATTTTTCCAAAAATTGTGTATGTATATGTAAGTCTGTGTGGATATGTTTTTTCCAAAAATGCGCTCATATTATACACACTATTTTGCAGTTACTTGCTTAGCATTATATAGAGAGTGCTTTCTATATCATTGCACATAAATTGTGGCTGGTTCATTTATTTTTACCAGTCCCATGTTAGACACAGGTTATTTTCAGGTTTGTGTGGGTTTTTTGGTCTTGTTTTGTTTGCTTCTATCAACTAGGCTACAGTGAATTTCCTTGTATATTATCTTTGCACACCTGTGTCCTTATATTTTCTGAAGGATAAGTTTTACATGTAGGATTGCTGGTCAAAGAATACTTCTGTTTTGACGTTTAATAGATAAGGCCAAATTGGTTCCCACAAATTGTGCTGATTTGCACTCCTCCCAATAGTATATGAGATGTTAACAGTACACGCTCACCAACTCTTTACAGCCTTTGTCAATCTAATGTGCACAAAGAGGGTATCTAATGTTTGAATTTTGTTTCTTTGTGGTGGTTGTTAAAAACTGTGTCCAATCTAATTTTTATAATTCTTTTTCAAACATCCTTGTATCTTTGCTATCAGGTTGTACATCTTTTTCTTATTAATGTGTAAAAGCTGTATAGTAGGGAAATTTTTTCATTGTTATACACGTTTTTCTAATTTATCATTGTCTTTCTACATTATAATATTTCTTACCATATAGAAATATTAAAGTTTTAGTATTCAGGATTTGTTTATTTTTCCTTTGAGGCATATTTGTGTATTTGCACAATGTTTTAGAAGGATTTCCTAAATAGGATGAACACCTGTTCCAATTTGCTCGTTATCCTAGTTTAAATATTAAGAGTACTTTAAAGGACACCTGGGTGGCTCAGTTTGTTGAGCATCCGACTCTTGATTTTGGCTCAGTTCATGATCTCAGCGTTGTGGGATCAAGCCCCATGTCCAGCTCTGCACTCAGCAGAGAGTCTGCTTGAGATTCTCTCTCTCCCTCACCCCGCACCCCTGTGTGTTCTCCCTCTCTCTCTCTCAAATTAATAAATAAATCTTAAAAAAAAAAAAACAACACTTCTATTCACTCTTACAAGGTTCTCTTTTGGAGAAGAAGACTATATGGCTATCAAGTTACTTAAAGTGTGTATTTTGAAAAATTTCCCAGGTGATGCCGATAAGTACCATTGTTTTACTATTTTAAGTGACAAATTCTTATGATAAGTTCCCCAAGATAGATCCCCTCTCTAGTTCTCTTCTATGATAAATATATTTCACTGTGGAGTACAGAAGGCATTTTGAGATGCAAGTTAAAATAAAAACATGGAAGAAAATATGCAGAAAATTTTAGTAGAACCTACCATTACACCCTCTATTTTTCTCAGAATTATGCATTCTCAGAGAATGCTGCAAATAATGGGAAGGTATAAACTGATGGACAAGAATAATGTTTGCCTGAGTGAAATGTTTTTCTAGATTTTGTGTTGGGAAATCAACACAACTTTCTCAAGGATATGTGCAGATACCAGCTCAGGAATCTTTTTTTTTTTTTAAACTTTGTGATATAACAGTCATTCAGTAAAGTGTATTAAACATGAGTTTGTATGTCAGTGATTTATCAAAATCACAAAGTAAACATACCTTTGTAACAACTACATATGTCAAAGTTCTCTGTGCCTCCCCACAAAAGGTAGCTATACTCCTGACTGCTGTCATCATAGATTAGTTCTGCCTGGTTTTACACACTATTTAAATAGAATTACATATACAGTATGCTGTCTTTTGTGTGAGATTCATTCTTGTTTTGTGTGAAGCAGTATTTTGTTCATTTTCATTGATTTCTAGTGTACTAGAATGTGAATATATACAATTATATTGTTGAAAGAAGTGTGGGTTGCATCTAGTATTTTGGCTTGTTATAACTAACGCTGCTATTAATATTGTTATGTATCTCTTGATGCATGTAGGCATTCATTTCTCTTGTGCAGTTATTTCTAGTAGTATAATTGGGTAATAGAGTATATGTTCGAATTTGGTACATACCGTTAAACAGTTTTCCAAAGTAGTTGTGCCATTTTACACTCCCACCAGCAATCCACATCTTTGCTAATACTTGGAAATGTCAGTCTGAAATTTAGCCATCCTGCTGGGTTGTGTATCTCAATGTAGCTTTAATCTGTATCTCCCTGATGACAAATGCTGTTGAGCACTTTTTCATATCCTTTTGTTAAGTGCCTATTAAATCCCTTGCCCATTTTTCTTTTTGATTGTCTGTTTTGTCTTGATTTGTAAGTGTTCTTTCCATATTCTGGGTACTTGGTCCTTTATTAGTTATATGTGGCAACTGTCTTGTCCCACTCCCTTAGTACTGCCTCTTGAGTTTATTATATTCCAATTTTTCAATCTATTATGGTTAGTACTTTTGTATGTTTAAGAAGTCTTTTCACAGAAATATTCTCTTCTGTTGACTTCTAGAAGCTTTATGATTTTACTTTTCAGAGAGATCTTTGAACCAACTGGAATTGATTTTTATGCATGAGGTGAGCTATACGTTAAGTTCCTTTTCTCAGATGGTAACCAGTAAAACAATATTATGTTGTTTTGTTTGTTTTATTTTTGAAAAGGCCTTTGTCACCTTTGACCTAAATCAAGTATCCCCATATACGTGGGACTTCTTTTCTGGACTATATTCTGCTCCATGGGTCTCTGTATCTAGCCTTTGATGTACCACAATGTTCTCTTAATTCCTGTAACTTTATAAGTCATTGCATCTGGAAGGGTAAGAGCACACACGCACTTTGGTCTTCTTCAAGATTGTATAAGCTATATTTAGTAACCCTTTGTATTTGCATGTATATTTTATTGTCAATTGAAATCTGAAAAGCAGTGGGGAATCATTGAGGTCTCAGTGAAAATGATCAAAAATTCTTACGAGATTTTAATAATGGTAAGGTTAGTTCAAATCTAGAATATTAAGATTAAAGAATATACTTGTTTTAGTGTTCACTGTATATTCTTACATTCTCGTGTAGACTAGTCAGTAAATTGGTCTTATTAAAAAAAACCTAATGATTAAAGAACATACTGGTTTGAAGTTTCATAGTAAGGTTGTAAGTTTATTTAAAAAACATGCAGACTAAGAATACAATAAAATTATCTTGATGTTGTGTTTTGTTTTTCAGACCATCTATGATAACAGTCTTCTGTTAAGTCAAGCTTTTTCAAGAATTCGCTGAAGGAACCAAGTAGGATTTTCTTACATCATGACTTAATCTGAATGCAAGAACAAGAAATAGGTTTTATCTCTAAATATAATGAAGGGCTGTGTGTAAACACAGACCCTGACTCAATTCTAATGAGCATTTTAGACATGAGTTTACATCGGCAAATGGGTTCAGATCGTGATCTTCAGTCTTCTGCTTCGTCTGTGAGCTTGCCTTCAGTGAAAAAGGCACCCAAAAAAAGAAGAATTTCAATAGGCTCTCTGTTTCGGAGAAAAAAGGATAACAAACGTAAATCCAGGGAGCTAAATGGCGGGGTGGATGGAATTGCGAGCATTGAAAGTATACATTCTGAAATGTGTACTGATAAGAACTCCATTTTCTCTACAAATACCTCCTCTGACAATGGATTAACTTCTATCAGCAAACAAATTGGAGACTTTATAGAGTGCCCTTTGTGCCTTTTGCGGCATTCTAAAGACAGATTTCCTGAGATAATGACTTGTCATCATAGATCTTGTGTGGATTGCTTACGACAATATCTAAGGATAGAAATTTCTGAAAGTAGAGTTAATATCAGTTGCCCAGAATGTACTGAACGGTTTAATCCCCATGATATTCGCTTGATATTAAGTGATGATGTCTTGATGGAAAAATATGAAGAATTTATGCTTAGACGGTGGCTTGTTGCAGATCCTGATTGTAGGTGGTGTCCAGCTCCAGACTGTGGGTAAGATTTTGTTTGGTTTTTCTTGAGTTAGTATTTTTTCTGTGGATAAATAAGAATTAGCTATTACTCAAAAGAAGAATCTTAACATGTCAGGTGATTCATTATTTAGTAGACAAACTTACATTGAGTATATACCATGTGCCAGGCACAATGTTACATAGATGCTAATGGCAGGAATATTATCTCATCACATACTCATTTGAGCATTTTCGGAAGAAAGGGATAGGATGGTAGAGTACAGGATGTAGTTGTGGGCAAAATTGGTTATCCCCTTCATTTGGAAAATTGTTATTTTAGTGTAGCAGATGAAATGATCAGGGATTTTGTTTGGTTTTGGTTAGGGGGGGGTTTGGTTGTATAAACTCAAATGACCCTTTCAAAAGACACGTTAATGTGTGCCACAGTGACATGTGTTCATGTTGGTATGACATAAGTACTGCTAGTCTCAAGATTTAAAATAATTTTGCTTATATACTTGATTATTACGCTAACAGCATCTTCTCTTTATAGAGCATTTACTATGTAGGGTTGTCATAACTAGGACTAAACAGTCATGCTTTTCAAGAATAACAAAAGCTGTAAACACTGGATGTTATTTAGCATACCATTAGTAAGCTAGAGATTATTTATAATTAAGAGTTGGGGAAAAACCCAGAACTTTCAAGATTATTGGGTATAAGCTGAAACAAGGGTGGAATGTGAGTTTAGTTTCTCAGATGAAGTTTCAGGATTCATCATCTGAATCAAATCTATTATTAAAAGCTTGTTGAATGGCAACTTTTCAGATTTCATCTAGGCTGTATCTCTCATTTTAAATGAGAAAACTAATAATATGTTTCCAGCCTTTGCAAATCCCAACCAGTTTTCCCAGGTATAACTAACGCTTAACTGTCCACCAAGGATTTCAGTGGAAATAAAACATTAAAAAATTACCTGATTATTTAAAATTTTATGAATTCATTAGTAGTGTGAAGGACTTAGAAATACTATTCATTATCACATTTAAACTGTGCTTTCCTCTAATGCAGGGAGCTTGTACTAGAACATATAAATAATAAAATAATATGTTAAAGATACTTTCTAAACTGGGCCAAGGTTGGCTGTGCTTCCAGGTATATGACAGAAGCAAACTCTGGGATCCATGAAGAGCTAAACTCTCAAGAAAAAGATTGGAAGAAATAGGGATAATGAACAATACCTTTAAATAACTTGAGCAGGAGACAGTATCCTGTCAGAAGAACAGCTTGGATACAGTTCTATCACTCTTGGTCCCATGGACCCCTGCACAGCATTTTCACTGGTGCAAGCATACACATTTATTAGATTTCAAGTTGGACAGCAAATTTTAGTTAAAAACACTTTTTGCAGATCATTATAGCAAATATTTAGCAAGAGTTCAAATAGTGAGGAATATGCCGTATGTTGTGTTTTGTCTGGATAAAGAGGGTGGTTTTCTATCATTCATGGAACCCCAGGGTAAAAAGTACTTCACAAGGTCTTCAAGCATTTAATAGTTTTAAAAGAAAAAGTTTGAAAATGATGGCATGAATTAAAAGGCTTAAGAGTCAGAAGCTATGGCCCCAAGAGATTGAGACAGTAAATCCTGGGCACAAATTTTCTGGTCACTAAATAGGTATATTCTCTTGAGCTGTGTTGATTGATCATGTGTTCCTAATGGATATCAACTTCATAGAACACAATAGATACAGCTGACAGATTCTTGTTTATGTAAGAATTTGATTGTAGTGGAAACATGCTAAACCAACTGAGAAAGGATTGATTTTTCAACATACAGAATTGTGAAAAGTACCTATTTGAGGGGAAAAAATTAGGTTGTTACTACACATAACACACCAGAACAAAAAACAGATTGTAAAGGGAAGTTTTATAAATGAAATGAAAAATTGAAACTTAAAAGAAAATATAGGTGGGGCGCCTGGGTGGTTCAGCCGTTAAGCATCTGCCTTCGGCTCAGGTCATGATCCCAGGGTCCTGGGATCGAGCCCCGCATTGGGCTCCCTGCTCAGCGGGAAGCCTGCTTCTCCCTCTCCCATTCCCCCTGCTTGTATTCCCTCTCCTGCTGTGTCTCCCTGCCAAATAAATAAAATCTTTAAATAAAAAAAAAGATACAGGTGTAAGATTAGCTCAGCTGCTGCCATATTATTATTAAAATTGAATACATATTTACCCTGTGACTTAGAAGATCCACTCCTACTGAAATACCTTGAAGAAACTCTTGTGTGCCTGGAGACATCTAGTTAGGAGACATGTCTAAGAATGTTCATAATAGGGGCACCTGGGTGACACATCCGACTCTGGGTTTCAGCTCAGGTAGTGATCTCAGAGTCGTAAGATCAAGCCCCGCCTCCACTCTGCACTTTGTGGGGAGTCTACTTGAGATTCTCCCTCTCCCTCTGCCCCTCCTGCTCATGCACTCTCTCTCTAAAATGAATAAATCTTTAAAAAAAAAGAATGTTCATAATAGCAAACAAGAAAGAAGTGTTCATTAACAGTAAAATGGATGAATATATTTAGTTTCATGGTTGCCTATTGAAAGGAGGATGTGAACTTGAAGGGGCAATCAAGTGGCTTCTAAAGCCACTGATAAATAAGGTAAAACCATAGGTTCTGATTTGCCAGAGATAGTTCAGTTTATGCTTCTACTATAATTTTTAATTGCATTACCCTTCTCAAGTGTTTCAGCTTAGGTTGTTAATTATATGATCACCCTACTAATACTTTTCTTAGTTTGTGTGGTAGATACAGGGGTATTTGTTTTTATATATAAATCCTTTTTGTGTGGGTGACATTTTTCAGTAAAATTTAAAAATGTTCCATAAACTCACACTTTGGGTTATTGTTGCCCATTTTCTTCTTATTGAGACTTCATTGTCAGAGAATAAAATGGCTTAGGGGCTCAGTCGGTTAAGTGTCTAACTCTTGATTTTGGCTAAGGTCATGATCTCAGGGTTGTGGGATCGAGCCCTACATTGGGCTTGAGTGGAGTCTGCTTGTCCATCATCCTCTGCTCCTCCCCTGGCTCTCTCTCCCTCTGTCTCTTTCTCTCAAATAAGTGAATAAAATCTTTAAAAAAAAATAAAATGGCTTAATATTCTAAATATTTTGGAGAAGATAACTTAAATGTTAACTCAAGTATAAAATATAAAATAATAGAAACACCTACTTTAATAGATTCTGTTATTATGAAAACAACCACTTGATTGTTATATAAGTTTAACAAAGAATTAGCCTTGATTAATTTGACTATAAATTAACTCTTGGTGGTTGTCAGTAGTCTTACCCACAAAGGACAAAGAAAACATGTCAACATTACTTTTATTTATGTATTGTCATTTATTTTTGATTTATGTTGTCTCTCTAGGTTAAGAGCATATTTTATATACTTGATTACATTGTAGGCTTTATAGTTGTGTTATGCAGAAACTGTCAGCCAGTAACAGAAAAGTCATATGTGTACTTTGAAAACATGGAATACTACATAAGCCTTCATTAAAGGTTTCAGTTTTACTTACCATGAGCATGTAGACCTGATTTTAAATCTCTGTCCTATCATGTTATAAGGATTGGGTTAGACCTCTAATTTTATTACTAGCATAATTCCTAGTACACAGCAAGTTTTTTGTAGCTCTTATTTATCATTCCTTGTGTCCCATTTCTGAAGTTTTGCCTTAATTTTTAAAAATCAGTCGTTCAAATATTTTATGCACGTTTGCCAGGTACTTGGAAATTTAATAATGAACAAAAAACAAAAATCCCTGCCCTCTTGGAACTTATTAAAATCTTTGACTCCACAGAGGGACATATTTTATTTAGAATCCATTTATTATTTAAATCTGGCATAAAGAATACTGGTAAATATCTGATTGTTAGGCAGTGAGTAATAGAAATAGCCAGCTAGGACCATTTGCATGTATGTAGTATTTAACCCTTTCTGTTGTACAACACACTTGAAAGGCTTTTTTCTAGAAATGCTGTAAGTGAAATTATGAATTTTTTCTTTTGCATTTGATATTTATCAATATGACCATTTTCTGTATCTGACATTAATTTTACTTAAACATGTAGTTTAACACACTTTGAAAAATACTGCCCTTAGCTTAGAGTAGAAAGAAAAGCTGACCTGGTTTCTATTTGAGATCTCTCAGGGTTTCTGACCTAGTATTCTTTCTACTCTTCTGAGGGCCAGGACAAATTAAACTTGTTTTAAAAAAAGTATTTCGGAAAAGTCCTCTTGAGAAGGAGCCAAACCTGTGTGCTGTGATTTAACCAGGGTGAAGTTAGCTAAACTGCTTCTATAACACGCAGTCTACACAGGTTCAGAGAAGAATCTGGCCATGGCTAGAAGTGTTGGCGTGAGGTGAGGGGCACATAGGAAGGAATGCATAGAACCTATCTTGAGTAAAAACACCTGATTACCTTTTGCCCAGGAAGCCTAGTTTATACATTGTAGGCAGATAGCAAAAAGTTGGCATTTTAGTTTTTGTCATCATGTGTTTCAATTGGCCACCCTTCTACCAGCATACGTTATCCCTGTTATCTCATATAAGTGCTTCTGACTTTGCTGGGGAGCTTTGAATATACAAGAACATTTATTATACAAGAATATAGTTAATGATTTAGTAAGGTCTGTGAGCCTCTTGAGGGCAAAAAAGAAAAACGTATTTGATTTTTCTTTGTAATTGCTGGTTAACCCATGCTCAATAAAGAGTTGTTGAATGAATCAATCTGACTATATGCCACTGACATAACTCATATATCTTAGGAACTGTCAATAAGCCATTTTATTTTACTTTTTTTTTGCAATAAGCCATTTTAAAGCAATGTGATCAACTGTAATCAGGTTTGTGTAGTGTCAAACTGGCTGACATTTAAATGATTCTAAATAATTCTGGTGGAGGATACTGTTCATAATGGATTAAAAAAATGGGGCCATTGGCTTAGGAACCAAACAATATATCTTTAAATTCTAGTTAATTTCCATATAGCTCTTATTTCCATCCTACAAAGAAGGGTTTTAGCCATAACTTGACCATCTTTTGACATGCTGGAAATGCTTTTGTAGGCTGACCTTTTAGAAATTTTATACAGAGAACAGATCCAACTTGTGATTGTCTCCAGAGGAAACAAATACATGTGACTTAGAAAACAGCAGGTTTTGTGTATAGGGAGCCATAATGAGTAAACTGTGTTTCAGTGGAAGTTGTAATTCATAACCAGTGACAAATTGTATCTGTTAGAATAGGCATTTATAAAAGCCTTAGAGTTGGAGCTTAGAGTTTGAAAACTGCTTGAGCGAGAGTTTGCATTTTTTAGTTTGTTCTTCCTAACCATAAAATTGATCTAGATATATTTTAGTGCTATGTAATTCAGTATATTCTGCTGCTACACCAGACATTGTTAATTGATACTAAAATTTTTGGTGGTTTTAAGGGAATCAGTAAAAATAACATTTCCCTCAAACCCTCAGTCAGAACCAAGCTGATATGATAGGAGACATGTCAGCTCTCTCTTACTAATTAGTCTACTAAAGAGTGTGACTTTAGATATGCAGCCAGAATGGCTTGCTGACACCACTTCTAAACTAGACTGACTTCTCCAAATAGCCTGGGCAGTTCTCAACAACTCCCCTGTAGCATGTAGTGGAAAGGACAACAGAAGGCATCTTCTAGAGGAAGCAGCTCCTAAAAGAGGGAACCAGGAGATGAGCCTCACGTTATCTAGATCTCCCAAACATTTTAAGCAAGTCACTCCTCTATGAAATTATAGTAACCTCTAGCAAGTAGAAACATGAGCCTATTGATTTTTGGTGCAAAACTTCTTTCCCCCCTAACTGGATCAAATAGTATTTGTGATTATATTTTCTTTGTTCTCTAAAGGTTGTGTTAAAGCTTTACTTTTGGGGGGTGGGGGGAAGGCATCTTTGACTCCTGGATAATCTTCATTCTTTTTTCTCATTTTTTAATTAAAATTTTTATTGGGGAAGGGTATATTTTTTCTTAGGATTAGATTTCATGTAAGTTATAGTTTGTTCTTTTTACTTCTTCCTTCATAAGGAATTTGCTGTAGACACAATATAGTACCCTAGCTGGTATCCCTACTTCCTCTGTTATCAATAGTGTAATTTGTAGAACTCTACTACTATGAAACTCTCCCAGGAATAGACATCATGGTGAAATAAATTCTGGAAATAGTGCATACTATATACTGATCACTGGTATGTTAAAAATTCTTTTAGTAAATCTTGTAATTAAAAATGAAAAAGTACTTTAATTTTGCTTAGCATTTTCCTAACTTGACCATTGAGTACTTCCTTAGTATAGACCTCCTGTTGCCAATCCAGTGAACAGAAAATATTTCTGGAAAGACTGCCTTGATTTCAATCCCTATTTATCTTTCTCACTTTCTTCCTGTCCCTCCACTCCTGCTAAATAGGAAGGTTTAAACATTTTTAAGTAGATAGAAATGGGAGAATAGAGATGGAAAGTAAGACTTGAGTTAAATAATGGGTCGTAGAAGGAAATGGAGCCATCTTTTAAACCAAGATTTGGCTACTGTTCAAGCCAAAGATGTTAGGTTAATTAGTATTACTCGGTTATCCCTGACATTCTGCAGAGGGTGTTCTTTTCCCCCACATAACACTTAATACACCAGAACAGAGACACACTTGAAATTTTTCTTTAAAGGAAGCATTTTATATTTAATTTAGTTTTACCATTTGCTTCCATTGTAATTTGACAGCTGTTTTCCAATGAAAATAAGTTTGACTCCCACACAATGAAAATCATCTTCAAGAGGCCTAACATTCTGTTTTCAAAATATGTGACTGCTACATTTAATTCTTGCTGTATTATAGAATATGCCTAACAAAGTTATTATTAAGATTGAATGTTTATGAACATTTACTTAGTAAGTACTCAATAACTGTTAGCATAAGAAAAAACTGGTAGACAAACGACCTTACCTTTATTCATCAAAACAAACAAAACAATATATACATGAAAATAGGATTACCATACCACCCTGGATGCACCAATCTCCTCTGATCTCGGAAGCTAAGCAGGGTCGGGCCTGGTTAGTACTTGGATGGAAGCCTATTTTTCTTTTTAACTTGTACAGATTGAATGGGACTTGAATGTTTAATTCTGGGGTAGGATCTCTCGGCTTTTTCTTTAAAAAAGAAATGCTGGGAAGTAGTATAAAACAAGTTCGAGGTACTTTATCTCTGAGTACATATGATGATTTCCCATGAATGAATTCTGTTTCCTTTTCCCTGTGCTTTCCCCTACCTCTTGCTCTCCCTTTCTCTCTCTCCACAACACACAGCCACACAGTTTTATTTAAATATCACAACTCTTTTTTATTGTTATATCCTAATTTCTGAGATGCATCAAACCTACATTTATTTTCAACAAATGACCAGACATTAAATTAATATTCCTCCAGGGCCAAAGTCAAATATCACTAATTAAGGTGTGATACAAAAGTAAATGTAAAATTTTATTTTAAAAAATAATCAAATGTTAAATACTGACATCATCATGCAGGAATGCTAGTCTACATGTTAGCTGTTTAGTTTGCTCCAGATAATTATACAGCATATTTAAAAAATCCAAATAGGTATTCACTGTTTATAAGCAGTTATTCTCAACAAGCTTAAGTCTCTAGACTCAAAACTGTAAGCAATTTTTATCTTCAAGCAACTTGTGAAGCTGTTTTGAAGCTTGATTATTGAGAATAAAATGTGTTTTGAAACCTCCGTTTTCTTGCCATACCCTTTCATGTTTTCATGGATATTGTACCAGATGTGGAAATTCTCTTGTCATGAAATTTTAAAATAGCATAGTTGACATTCTGCTTTCCATTCTTGTCAAAATGTGAAGAATTCCCTAATAGGACTTTTTCTTAAGACTCATAGCTTAAATCATTAATTAAAAATTAAGTCAGTTCTTAAGTTAGTTTAGTGATACGATAGTATTGAAGAACCTATAAAGGTTAGAATTATGATATAACCTAATTCCTATTAATCTACCTTGTATATTTTTATAAATATTTATTTACTCAGAAAGGCTATATTCCTCCTAAATTTAGTTATAGCACTCTCAATGTTCATAATTAACTGTAAATCTGTATCCCTGTTTAATGATTTGAAAGTTCTTATCTAAATTTGGCTTTCACAGTTCTCACTAATAATTACTGCATTTTATTCTTCCAACACAATGTGCATTTATACTTCAGTAAAATTCACCATATGAAGCAATAAATTTTTATTCTATATCTAGAATGCCTACCAATGTTTATTTTGTTTGTTTAAGAAATATTTCAGAGAGCGAGAGAGCGCAGGGGAAAGGGGCAGAGAGAGGGAAAGAATCTCAAGCAGACTCCACACTGAGCCCAGAGCCCAACAAGCCCAACACAGGGCTCTATCTCACGACCCTGAGATCATGACCTGAGCCAAAACCAAGAGTCAGACACTTAACCAACTCCTCCATCCAGGCACCTTCCATACATTATTTATATTGATATAGAAAGGATAGTAACTTGTGTGATCAATCACATGGTCATTAATCAAGCACAGATGCAGAGGTACTAGAATTGTCATTGAAATGATGAATTGCTTGTTTGGCATTCTAAAGATCAAGACTAAAGCTGAAGCTGATTTTGGCTGAATACTGAGGCTGAGCCAAACTTCTTTGAATCAGTGTTTTATGTTTTGGGAAAACTTAGTTGTAAGGATATTATGCGATTTGTGTGAAACTATACAGATAATAAGTGGTAGAAGTGGAATTTTGACTATGTAGCCTAAACTTCTCTTCTGCCTTTATAAATTGTGACTGACCTTAAAAAACAGTTGGTCTTAGCATCATTGTCCCCTGCACACACACAGATTTCTCCATGTCCCTTTTCTTCTCTCCTTCCTTCAAGAAAAGCTAGGATAGAAAAGAGTTTTAGAGGAGAATATCATGGGGCGCCTGGGAGGCTCATTCGTTAAGCGGCTGCCTTCAGCTCAGGTCATGATCCCAGGGTCCTGGGATCAAGCCCTGCATTGGGCTCCCTGCTCCGGGAAGCCTGCTTCTCCCTCTCCCACTCTCCCTGCTTGTGTTCCCTCTCTCGCTGTGTCTCTCTATGTCAAATAAATAAATAAAATCTTAAAAAAAAGAATATCATTTCCTTCCTTTTCAGTGAAATTACTATTTTAGAGACTGCTTAGGATTATAATTTGATAAAAAATAAAGTGTAGAGTCTTTGAAGACTTTTTTCTTTTTATTGATAACTGCAATGAATAAGCCCTCAGGGAGATTAAACTTTGTTAAATTACCCCATGTTATATATATATAAATTGTCTTTAATCAAGCTTGAACACATTTATGATAGCGATGGTAACTGGAGAATTGGTTTATCAAAAATAAAATGGGAATTAAGATGTAAAATTTAAGTTTAAAAGGTAAGATACTAAGGGAGCAACAGGTCCAAAAGCAGAAGAACTTCCCAACTCTTAAAATTTTCTAATTTTACAGATTATCTTGAAATTTAATAAAAATATCAGTTACGGTTACTATTTAAATTTTATTGCCAATAACAAGAGGACCCTGAAAACTCCCCTAAATTTCTAGCCAAAAGGAAATGTTTGATATTTACAAAAGCTTCTTATACATAGATAAGACTTGTTTGTGTCTCTTTCAAAGAGAATCAGAACCCCCAGACATTTTTTATGGTAAGTTTTATTGAGATAATTGTAGATTCATGTGTAGTTATAAGAAATAATAAAGAGAAATCCTGATCCTTCTCTTTGCCCCAGTGGTGCCATTTTGCAGTGCTGTAAAACAACATCACAACCAGGATATGGGCACTGATATAATCTACCAATCTTATTTAAATTTCCCCAGTTTAACTTGTATTATGTGTGTATGTATATTTAGTTATATACCATTTTATCACCGTACATTAGTGTATTCACTACCACGTGGTACTGAACCATGCCATCACAACAAAGATGTTTCCTATTGTTCTTTTATAAATCCATCCACCTCTCTCTCTCTCTGTTGCCTTCCCAACGCCATCCCTAATCACTGGCCACCTCTAATCTGTTTCCATATCTAAAATTTTGTCATTTCAAAACTGTTCTATAAATGGAATCATACAGTATGTAACTTTGAAATTGACTTTTTTCACTCAGCATAATTCCTCAGATTTATCAGAGTTAAGTGTATCAATAGTTTCTTTTTGTTGTTGAGTGGTATTCCATATATATGCACCATAGTTTAAACATTCACCTAGTGAAGAATGACATCTAGACTGTTTCTAGTTTTTGGCTTTTACAATAAAGCTGCTACAAGCATTTGTGTACGTGTTTGTACGTAAGTTTTCATTTCTCTGGGATAAATGTCCAAGTGTGCCCAGAATTTATTTTAAGTGAGAAATTATTGAAGTGCCAAAATATTAACTCAGAGAATAGGTATTAGGGCTAGTCATGAATCTACTGTTGTCAGTCTTTTAATCTAAAGTGAAAAAACATTTTCGAATTGAGAAAATCAAGTTCATGTACTTTTTGGAAGGAGATTGGCACCAAAGAGCACTTTTACTATGCATCTTAGAAACATTAAAATATGAGAATTTATGCATAAATACAAGATAATCACAAAATTTATGAATTATCACAGTTTGCCATTAACTGATAGGTGTAGCTGATTCACAGTCATTATATTTTTAAATAGGTAATATTTTAATCTTTTCTGATTTTAAAAGTAACAAGTAATTATAAAAATCAGAAATGTATAAATATATAAAGAAGAGAATTAGAACTCTAGTACCAGCAAAACTACTGTTAAGATTTTTGGTGTATTTCCTTCTAGTCTTTTTTTGTGTGCATATAATACTAATTTAATTTTTATAAAATTGAGGTTAGGGTTAACTATACAGTTTGGCATCTTAGTTAAAAATTGAAAGAAGTTAAAAATTGAACTTTAAAAATGTTTTTAGCCATTTATATGTCTTCATTTGTGAACTGTTCATTTTTTCCCCATTTTTATATTGATGAGATAGTGTTAGGGTTTATGACTTATTTGCTCATATATAAATAGAAAACTTTTTCAGTTGGATTATTGTTTTACTTAATATCTCTTCTTTTATGTCCCGTTTTAAATCATTTTTCTTATTCTTCGAAGATATGCTGTGATAGCATTTGGATGTGCTAGCTGTCCAAAATTAACTTGTGGGCGAGAAGGCTGTGGAACAGAGTTTTGCTACCACTGTAAACAGATTTGGCACCCCAATCAGACCTGTGATGCTGCTCGACAAGAGAGAGCCCAGAGCTTACGTCTGAGAACTATACGTTCTTCATCCATTAGTTATAGTCAGGAGTCTGGAGCAGCAGGTATTTATGTCTAACTTTGTCTAATAAAATATTTGACACAAACAGAGCATTATAGTTATCTTAATAAAAAATGCAGTATTCAAATAGTTCCTGTTATTACCTTTTCTCCCTTCAGTTTTCAGAAGTGTTTTATGTGTTGTTAGTATTTCTAACCCAGAAGCACTCATTCTTTACTGTGGAAGAAAATGGTATTGAGGTTGGAAAGATTTTATTGTAAAAAAAGAAAAGGAAGTGCCATGGTGATTTATGTAACTGATAACTGAGGATGGTCTGAAACTGTTGTTCGTAAAAGTATATTATGCAAAGCTTAGCAAAGATTTTTAAAAAACATCTTTTATTTACAGATGTCTCATCTAATTCCAGGATCAAGGATTCAGAATCATACCTTATGGGACACTAAGAATTTTGTGTCTTTGGCTAGGAATTTTTAAATTACCTGGGGATCTATATATGAACAATGTATGCATCTCCTAAATCTCAAAAATTAAAAAAAAATTCTGAACCTCTTAATATTCTTTGAATAAAAATTGAAAAATTAATATTCCCCATTTATAGAATTTCATTGTTTATTGGAATTTCAGTCATTTTTAGAAAAATACTTTTCTCACTGATTGTAAAATGGAAAAACTTGGAAAATACAGAAATTTGTCAAGAAAATCATTTACATTCCTACTAGCAGTGTACTGAGATAGTCATGTACTTCATGCTATTAAAGTCAAATTTAAAATTAAATAAACTTTAAATTCAGCATTTGATACTTTATACAGTGTACACAGATTTTCATGCTAATTTGCTCATTGACGTGTTTGTTTCCTTTCCTGAAGATTTGGGGTGGAACTGAAAGGTATTAATAATTTGTAGGTATGGGTACAGAAGTAATTCAAAGGAAACCTGATATACCTAAACTGTACCCTCTAGGGTCAGCTGTAGCCATGGAGTGGTCCATTTGGAAGCGGTATCCTTCTTTTCTAAGCATGGGCATGGGTATTTATTGACTGGTTACAGGACATATGTATTGAGTAAGAGCCTGAACTCTGAAATCAGTCTGTCTAGATTTAAATCCTACTTTTTCCACTAATTCTGTGTGACCCTGAGCAAGTTGTCTCATCTGTAAAATGAAGATACTAATAATACTTATGTCTGTAAGGTTGAAACATTTCCTGACACATAGTAGGTGCTCTGGCTATTTCAGGTAGAGAAACTAGAGAAACCAGTTACCTGCTAGAGATTTGTGTTTGTTATTAATTTTAAAATAAACATCATGATTTAGTCATCCGAATGAATGTTGATTTTTCTCACTGTCTTCACTGTGGAAGATTTTATGTTTATTTCAGCAGTGCTGCCCTGGAATGCCTTATTGGTCATAACCTTAGATCCCAATACAGCCACTTAAATTATCTTCTTAATGTCAATTTGATTTCTGGAAGTGACCAGAAGTTCTTTTGGAGCTAAGTCTAACAACTAGAATATCATACCAAGTTGAATCACTGGTTTGGGGTGGATCCAAAGTAAGATGTGACTATAGATGATCATGAGAGTGATTTTTTTTTTTTTTTATATATATTAACTAGCTTTGAAAGTAACTATGAAAGAAAAATTTCCCAAAGGATTTGAGCCAGGTAGTAGCATTGTTGGAATAAATATAGCTTCCCAAGGTGATTATTTTAAAAACTTCATTTGGAATTTTTCCATGTTCAGAAATCTTATAATTCTGAAAATTTAAAGTACATGCATTTTTACCTTCAGTGCTCTAAAAATCAAAGCTCTCAGGACAAATGTTTATGTGATAGTTTCTTTTGACGAATCTCTAAAAAACTTGGCTACTCATTGACTTATGGGGAAAAAAGGAGGAAAGGGAACTACCATCTAAAATGATTTTATTAATTCCTGTTATTCCAGATATCTTGGTATTTTTTTGTCTCCTGTTATGATACATTGAAAAATTGGCTGCAACTTTTAATAATTGCTTGACATAATGATAGTAATTAATTGGCTCTTTCTGATCGGTCAGCTGAAGATAAATAAGTGTGCTTAATCATCTGGTACATGAAATAATTTGTATTATGACAAAATTATCTTTAAACTGTAACAGTATTACATCTACATGAGACACTTCCTTATAGCTACTAGGGAGTTTATGAACTTGGAGTTAACATTTTAAATGAACTACATATTTTTCATTTTTGTTACTGTGCTTTCCCCCTTTATTAAAAATATACTTAAGGGGTGCCTGAGTGGCTCAGTTGGTTAAGTGGCTGCCTTTGGCTCAGGTCATGATCCCGGGGTCCTGGGATTGAGCCCCGCATCGGGCTCCCTGCTCAGTGGAGAGCCTGCTTCTCCCTCTCCCTCTGCCTGCCTCTCTGCCTACTTGAGCTCTCTCTGTCAAATAAATAAATAAAATCTTAAAATATATATATGTATATATTTAATTGGCTTTTGACCCCCATCTCTGTCCCCTACTACTACCACCCCAAGAGATAACCACTATTAACATTTTGTTTTAAGTCCTTACAGGTAATATGGTGGGGGTGAGAAAGTTTTTGAACAAATTTTGAGAACTGTATATTGTTTTGTAACCTGTTGTGTTTTTTTCCCCTAACATGACAATAACCCATATTTTAACCATAAATAGAAATATAATGATCAAAAAAAAAGCCTTGCCAAACATACCTTAAATAGAAATGGAAAACTTTTTAAAATTTTTATTTTTTTTAAAAAGATTTTATTTATTTATTTGACAGAGAGGACAAGTAGGCAGAGAGGCAGGCAGAAGGAGAGGGAGAAGCAGGCTCTCCACTGAGCAGGGAGCCCGATGCGGGACTTGATCTGAGGACCCTGGGATCATGACCCAAGCCGAAGGCAGCCGCTTAACCAACTGAGCCACCCAGGCGCCCCTGGAAAACTTTTTTTTAATATAAAGCTGCTGTTGGGGAGCCTGTGTGGCTCAGTCATTAAGCGTCTGCCTTCGGCTCAGGTTATGATCCCACAGTCCTGGGATGGAGTCTCACTCACATCGGGCTCCCTGCTCAGCGGGGAGCCTGCTTCTCCCTCTGCCTGCCACTCCCCCCTGATTGTGCTCACTCTCTCTCACTGTCAAATAAATAAATACAAAAATATTAAAAAAAAAAACTGCTATGGATTAATTGATGTTCAGGGTGTTCAGGGAAGGGGGGCATCAATTGACGATCTAATCAGTAAAACAACTCTAGGATTTTTGCATTTGAGAATATTTTGAGAGAGATAATGTACACAGTAAATTTCTAATTTAAGAGACAAAGACAAAACAGCCTTTTGTAGATAAATAAGTACACAGAGAGTGGAAACATGCAGATACAGATCTATAAAGAGACATCAAAAATACATTGTTTATGGTGTTAGTTCTCTAACATGTAATCTTAGTGTATTAAAAGGCTGTTCTGTGTTTTAGAACCATAAGAATGAATGGGGATGTCACCTTTCATTTTGTTCTGAAGATTGCATGTATCAGAGCCAAAGTCAAATCTCTCTACTTCCACCGCTAATTGAGATATTTACTATTTGAGTATACTCTGGAATGAGGAAGTTTATCAATTAATATGCCACTTAAGCAGATAGTATTAGCGTTTCTTTAATTTGATATACTAGACATTATATCTGCTATAAAAGCCAGCTTTTTAAAATTCATGCTCCAATGTTAAAAATTTTTTAATGCAGACTCTGTTCTTTGGATCATTTAAATCGTGACTTATGAATATTTTTAATTTTTATATTCTAGTATTTATCATTTGTCTTGGTCTGGCTGCATAGAGTTATCAGTTTGCTCAAAATTGTTTGAAATTGTTAAAATACTAATTGTGAGCATTGACCAGTTCTTAAGTTAAAAAACAGCTTTGGCCCTAAAAGAAGCACTAAGGAAACCTGAATTCACTGATAAAGCACAGGTAAAATTTGACCGTAAAACTTTTAGAAAGGAAAATTATTATAGTTTAATGCTTATCATGTAAGAAAGTGGAACAAGTACTTGAATTCAGAAGCTAGTACTACGCATATCTTTTCTTAACTGTGTGTAAATGGAAAATATAGCTGGCTACTGATAATAGTGAAATAATTTACTAGTTGCTATGAAATAGATGCAAGTTTTTCAGTGTAGTTGTATAATTTGAGGTAACTCTTACTTTATGTCAGTGATTCCAAAAGTTATGTACCATTTGATTTTAACTTGGCACCTTTGTGCATTGTAACCATATTATTATACAAGAAGGGTACAGCAACAGCATTTGAATAAATGACTTTTAAAAAGACAAAGATAACTGTTCTGTAGTATAAAGAATATCTACATTTTAATAAAGCAGAGATGGTTAGAAAAGTTCTAGAATATGAAGTGCCACTCAAAGAAGACAGCTATGGAGTAGGACCAAAGATAAACTTTATGTAGTTTGCAGTTTGCCTAGGACTGTCCTTGGTTCTCCTTTCTCTCTTTATTATTTTCTTGCTCTTTGTTCTCATTGTTCTGCTGTGTTTGAAAATGTTTACAATTTGAAAATTTAATGTAAAACATGTTCCTTTTCTCAGAAAGGAAGAAAAATACTTTTTTAAAGAAGTTACATAGATGTTCTCTGTAGCATTTCCTTTGAAAAAATACTACAAATAGCTGGCTAAAGCTGTTAGTTAAACTGTATGTTAAGATTTTTTGGCATTGCTATAATTAATTATCTACTAGAAATTGTTATTTTTAGACTAGTTTTATATAATAAACAAGTCTCTCTATTTTCCTAATAGCTGATGATATAAAGCCATGTCCACGATGTGCTGCTTATATAATAAAGATGAATGATGGGAGCTGTAATCACATGACATGTGCTGTCTGTGGTTGTGAGTTTTGTTGGTTATGTATGAAAGAAATCTCAGATTTACATTATCTAAGGTAAGTTTATAGAAGGAGCTATTTAGTCTATGCCATACCATCCTAAATGTGCCCAATCTTGTCTGATCAAGCAGGGTTGGGCCTGGTTAGTACTTGGGGTTGGCGGGGAGAATTACTTATATCTAAATATTTTATATTATAAGATAATTGGAGACCATATTATCTTGAGGATTTTTAAACTTGGTGCTTATAAGATACTGAGAGGGATGTGTTTCATTCTAGTTACATACATCAGGTAATGTGAGACATAAATTCATGATGTATCTTTGAATGGAAAAACATTTTTTAAACAAAAATAAAATTTTTATTTTATTTTAAAAGAATTTAAAAGGAACCAAATAATTGTGCCTAGTCACTTGGGATTAATTAGTCAAAAATAGGAAGTATAGATTTCTTTTTTTGTTTGTTTTGTTAAACTAGAAGCTAGTATTTTATACCCCCACGTAATTATGCTAGGTCATAAATATTTCCATTTAATTTTCTTAAATATAAATTCCCTCAGTCCACAAAGTGAGTTTGATATAATCAGATAATTGTATGCCTAAAAAATAAGCATGTTTTGCATTAATTTGCTCTTCAAAAACTAACCTAACATTTTCAGGATAATGAAGGACTAGTGATAAATATTTAACCTGAATTCTAGTTATTGGTTTCCTTTTAAAATAACTGATGGTGGTTCTTATATTGATTTTTTTGGCTTTTAGTGAACTCAGAATTCAAAGAAAAAAAAACCTCATTTCTGTGTATGAGAATTCTTCTTTTAGAGTCATTGCTTTAATGTATTATAGTCATTTGTTGATACTATGTTTTACAGCAGTAACAGTTATAATCTTTTCCATTAGTCCATCAGGATGTACTTTTTGGGGGAAGAAGCCCTGGAGCCGAAAGAAGAAGATACTGTGGCAGCTGGGAACGCTTGTTGGTGCTCCCGTAGGAATTGCTTTGATAGCTGGCATTGCTATCCCTGCAATGATTATTGGCATTCCTGTATATGTGGGCCGTAAGGTAAAATGCTTAATTCCTTACCAGTTCATTATCTTATTCTAAACCTTCAGGTTTAAGACTGATGATTTTTCTTTTGTTTTTTTTTTTATTTGTCTTGAAAGACAGATTTTAGTATCTTCAGTATAAAACTTTTATTTTTTCATAAGATATTAAATTTTCGGTGTTTGGCAGACTTGTATGTATACATAAAAAGTAGACTTGCTTTAAAATTACCTGAATCTGAAAACTTTAGTACATTTCCTTTGTGACTTTAAGTATAAGGTATTGAAGGACACACCTGATGTTTTTCTCATGGGTATATCCTTGTAAATTTAGGTCTATAAAAAGTTAATAGCTACATAACACATGCCCTCAGGGTGAAGAATAAATAGCCAGTTCCTGAATTATTTTCAACTTTAGTTCAAAGGTTTTATTTTCTTAGATTACTGCTATTAGTAAATATGCTGTTCTGTAGATTTTAACAGTCTTGTGTAAGTCCAAACACCAATAATTACCCCTGGCTTATGAGTGATGAATTATACTTCGTTAGCTAGGCAATGATTCTTTTTTGAAAGGTTAAAGGGATAATTTATGAAGTTGCTAAGAAGTCTGCTGCTGTCTACATTAATGGAATCTCAGAATTGAGAAGTAACTTTAGAAATTAAGGGTGCCTGGGTGTTTCATTAAATTCCGGTTATGACTTTTGGGACTAAACTGAAGAGGAGGCTGATCCTCTTCCATATAACAGCCCCATTTTTTAATATTCAGCATATATTACTTTTATAATCAGAAAAATAACAATACATACTTTTTTTTTTTTTTAAGATTTGTTTATTTATTTGAGAGAGAGAGTACATGAGAAGGGGGAGTGGGGGAGGGAGAAGCAGACTTCCCGCTGAGCAGGGAGCCCAATGCGGGACTCGATCCCGGGACTCCAGGATCATGACCTGAGCCGAAGGCAGGTGCTTAACCAACTGAGCCACCAAGGCGCCCCAGTACATACTATTTTTTTAAAATTAGCTTTAGGACCAAGGATAAACATGGATACTTATGAGCCAAATGTTTATTTCAGAAGGTTTTAATTAGCTAAACTTGTTTAAGGTCCCAAACATAGTAGCTGATTATATAATCTTTCATGTAGTTATCCAAAGCAAGACTTTACTAAAAACAGAACTGTTTATTCAGATACTTAGAAGTGGAAGGGAAGGAGAGACTGTTGTACTGCACACACCTACAAATAATTTATAGAGGAGAGATTATTTACCTCTTTGTTCATGTCTTAGGTGCAGTTACAAGTCTCCTTTTTTCAAACATATACCCAAAGGGTTGCAAGTCAGTGAATTAGTTTTCCATTGAAACAATGCTCTCTGTGGTGTTTAGGGTTATAAACCAGCCCAGGAAAATGCATTAAGTTGATAAAGTATCTAAAAGCTTAGTCTTTATTTACATTAACAAATAGAAAATGTGGCACAAAACAGTAGAAGAGACAAAATTAACTTGAACCAGAAATAGAATGTTGTGATCACTGTAATTGAACATTGGTGCTTAAGGATGCAAAATTTTCTGGAAGATTCCTGTCTACTCTGTCAGTTTTTCAGCTTTGGCTTTTCTCTGCTTTATTGCTAAGTTTTTCAGGAATGGTAGTGGGGAGAGGAGCAAGAATTAGCTGTAGTACTGAAGGATAGTGAAAGAGGCCTTGGGAGGCTCTGCCATTTCTGCCTGCATGGACTATTTCAGGAAGTATGGAGGCCCATCCCTAGGCACGTACAGTCAGTGCTGGCAGGGTTCTGACTAGGAAAGATGAATGCTGCTTGTCCCATGCAGGCTTCGCCCACCTCCCCACCCCAGCTCTCTCACTGTTTCATATGTCCCACAAGACTCATTATAACTACATCATTATCATAATAATCTTATTAAACCTCACCTGTAACATTGTTCATAACTCAAGTATTTTATTTTAGAGACTATCTGTACACCTTTGAGGGCTGTTTTGAATATGTCTTGAAACAGAAGGGAAATGTACTTTATGAGCTTAAGCCCTTGCAAACCATGAGACCAAAGATACTGGGCTGTTTCTTGAAGTTGATATATCTCACAAGCCACTTCCAGTGTGGTATTAAATTCTATTTATTAACACCTATACTGTACAAAGATGCTAAGTAGATCTAACTCCTGTCCTCTGGCAGCATTCGTGTCTCTTTTTTTTTTTTCTTCTTTCTGCCTTTTACTTTGAGCTATAAATGAGACCCCAGGATTCTGAATCATTTGATATTTTTCTTTATAAAAAAGGATCTGAGAAAAAAAATTGACTTATGTTTGCTTATTAGTACTGATTGTTAAGGTCAATTAAAAAAAAAGTGTGGCAGTCTTCCCTAGAAGCCAACTTTTACCACTTAGAGATACTTGCTTATTTAAAGATTTTATTTATTTATTTGAGAGAGACAGAGATAGAGTACAAGCAGGGAGGAGAGGGAGAAGCAGGTTCCCCACTGAGCAAGGAGCCCAGTGCAGGGCTCAAACCCAGGACCCTGGGACCGTGACCTGAGCCAAAGGCAGACACTTAACCAACTGAGCCACCCAGGCGCCGCTAGGGATGCTTATTTAGAAAGAAACCTGTGGAATGCTAAATTTCTTAGAAGTAATCCTCTTAGTCAAACATCTAATCCATGACTATGTTGAAAATAATATTCTTAGTTCCTTCTTTGCTCAAAACATAATTTTACTATTCTTGAAGACTGTTTAAAAGTAAACACGAAGTAAAATCTATTAAATCACTGTCTTATTTAAGCAAATTATTAATAAGTACTAAATTATGTGTAAGAATATGGTTTAAGAACAATAAAATGATCATCTTGAATTAGGACACTTAAGTGAATGAAATTATAAAAGAAATCACTTTAAATTACTAGCAAATGTAGGTCTATTTCATTTAAATTAAATATGTAATGTGTTTTTTCTTTAAACCCCCACCCCATTTTTATTTTTAATTCAAGATTCACAATCGATATGAAGGCAAAGACGTTTCAAAGCACAAACGGAATTTGGCTATAACAGGTGGTGTAACATTGTCTGTAATAGTATCTCCAGTTGTAGCTGCAGTAACTGTAGGTAAGAAAATGCTTAAAAATACTGATTACCTCAAATTTTATAGAATTTAAGTTTTGTGGAAGGGTTTTTAAAGACAAAGCATTATATTGTAGAAGATAAGAGAGTTACTTATTTATTTAAGGACAGTTTGAGCCTACAGAAAGCCTCTCATTGAGTAACTGTATTGGTTAAAAGTATTATAGACTCAAGAGCCTAGAATTAGACTGATTGGTAAATTCTTATTGGCTGATACCCACCCTCACCTCATACGGTATAGAGCCTTGGCGCTTAAAAACAGAAAGGTTTACATCTTTTTTTTCTCATGTGTGTCACCTGAAAGTTTAGAAGTTTTGAATTTGTTTGTGTCTCTCAACAGTTAGGAAAATCTACTTTGGGCAAGGGTTGGAGAACAACAGCACTTTTTCCGGTACACTTTCTCTTGAAAAGGCTTTCTAAGAACTCATATTTCTGTGATTTATTTTTTAACTTAAAATTACTAATTTAATTCCTCTTTAGGTATTGGTGTTCCTATTATGTTAGCCTATGTCTATGGCGTTGTTCCAATTTCTCTCTGTCGAAGTGGAGGTTGTGGAGTCTCAGCAGGCAATGGAAAAGGAGTCAGGATTGAATTTGATGATGAAAATGATATAAATGTTGGTGGAACTAACACAGCTGTAGGTAAGTCTTTTAAGCAAAGGAAGAAGATGTACTTACTAATAGTTTAAGTTGGGAAAATAGATAACATGCAAATTAGAATTTCCACTGCCCTCCTTTCACTCGGCCTAGTAACACTCATCCCGATGTACATCAGTGAAATGAATTGCCTGGGAAAGGTGAATGGATGAAAGAGGGTAAAAGAGTTCTAGATACCTAACCTACACTGGGAATGTAATGTCTTAGAAATTCCATGCTTTTAATCTTAAATTTTGCCTAAAACAATACAAATTGGTAAGAACAGGATATGAAGAGAAAGGTAGTTCATAAAAGAAGAAATACAGATGGTCAGTGAATAGAGAGTATCTTTAATGCAATGTTATTCAAAGAAATATGAATTAGAACAATACCTGTAGAATGAAAAGGCCCTCATAGAAATTTCTTATAGAAATTTGTCTTCAGGAAATAATCAGGCAGATGTGCAAAGATAATATCCACTTTCTTACCTCCCATTCTCTCTTGAACCCACTCTAATCAGATTTGGTCCCTACCACTCCAGGGTTTTGTCTCTACCACTCCACCAAAGCAGAGTTACAAGTGACATTCATGTTACTAGATAATTAATGGTCAGCTCTTGGTTTTCATCTTAATGTAACAATTCATTTGACATGGTAGACTATGCCCTCCTTTTTGAAACATTTTCTTATCTTTTGAGAAACCATTTCTCATTTCATTGTATCTCCTAGCCATTCCTTCTCAGTCTTCATCTACACTCATTCCCTGGGGTCATCTCCCCTATTAAATAATATGTAGACTGACCGTTCATAAATTTGTATCTAGGTTAGAACTCTCTTCTGAACCTCACATTTGTAGATCTAATTCTCCTCGGTAATCTACACTTAAATGTCTAACAAGAATTTCAAGGTTAACTTGTCTGTAACCAAACTCTTCCCTTTAAAACCTGTTCTCTCCATCATCCTCACCTCATCAAGTAGCCTCTCCATTCTTACTGTTGGTTGGACCAAAAATCTTCACTTACAGTGATTCCTCCTTTTCCCTTCTTACCCTACATCTGATCTGACAGCTAATTCTGGTACTTCCTTCAATATTTAGCCATAATCCAACCATTTCTCACCCTCTCCACTGCTATTCCGTTAGTCCAAGCTACTGTCCTTTTTCTTGGAATATTGTAATAGCCTCTTTAGCTGATCCATCAACTTCTCGTCTTCTGCTTCCTATTCCACAGTGTAGCTGTAGTGATACTTCTGAAACATAAATCAGATCATGTCTTTCTTATGCTCAGAGTACTGAGCTAGTGCTTCCAACTGTACTGAAGGAAAAGCCTACAATCCTTATCATGGCCCATACAGCCCCACATGATCTGTCCTGGGTTGCATCTCTGAACTCATCTCTTTTTACTTTCCTATTTAATACCACCCCTCCTTGATGTTTTTGAGGATACCAAGTACACTCCACTTCTAGGCTTTTAAACTTGAAGTTCCCTCTGCCTGGAATAGTCTTCCTCCAGATAATTTTATGGAATATAGTGGTATCAGATCTTGTAATAGCTTGTAGACAATTGGATCTGTAGAACATATCTAGAAATCAATTTTTGGCCCACTTTATTGATCTAGAGAATAATCTCTTTAAATTAAACCTTTATTGAAAACTCACATAATTTTCCTCCAGAGTCAGCTAAATCTTTCAACCGTCAGATTTTTTATTTTTTTATTTTTATTATTTTTTAAGATTTTTATTTATTTGACAGACATAGCGAGAGAGGGAACACAAGCAGGGGGAGTGGGAGAGGGAGAAGCTGGCTTTCCTGCAAAGCAGGGAGCCAGATGCGGGGCTCGATCCCAGGACCCTAGGATCATGACCTAAGCCGAAGGCAACCGCTTAACGACTCAGCCACCCAGGCGCCCCTCAGCTGTCAGATTTTTTAAAGAATTCCTAAATCTTCTGGATTTTTAAAAGAAGTGGTGACCATTTTTTTTGAGGATTTCAAGCCAATTTATTTTAGATGGACGGTAAAAGTTTGATTCCTTAAAAACACTTATCACAGTCTGTAATAACTTGTTTTGTTTGTTTGGTTTTTTTTACTTGGTTTCTTAGGGGTGAGGGCTAGACACATATATATATATGTCTTCTTTGTTATTGTATTTTTAAAACCTGGAACATAGGGCGCCTGGGTGGCTCAGTTGGTTAAGCGTCTGCCTTCGGCTCAGGTCATGATCCCAGGGTCCTGGGATCGAGCCCTACATCGGGCTCCCTGCTCAGCGGGAAGCCTGCTTCTCCCTCTCCCACTCTCCCTACTTGTGTTCCCTCTCTCACTGTCACTCTCTCTGTGTCAAATAAATAAAATCTTAAAAAAAAAAAAATAGAACAGCCTCATCCAAGATTACGGCGGGCATCAGTGTCCTCATAAAAGACAGCAAAGACTACCTGTGTAAACTGTGATCCAGGCAAAGGTATTGGGGTGCCTGGGTGGCTCAGTCAAGCGGCTGCCTTTGGCTCAGGTCATGACCCAGGGTCCTGGGATCGAGCCCCGCATCGGGCTCCCTGCTCAGCGGGAAGCCTACTTCTCCCTCTCCCACTCCCCCTGCTTGTGTTCCCTCTCTCACTGTGTCTCTCTATGTCAAATAAATAAAATCTTAAAAAAAAGAAAAAACCTGGTACATAGTAGGTGCTTGATTTCACCATCTTTATTTGTTTCCATTAGCATATAAAAATCCTAATATCTTTAATCTTAACAAAAGAAGGAAACCACTTCTCTCCTCCCATTTCTTCTTGGTCTATTGTACCATTTCTTTTTTTCTTTCTTAATATGAGTATAGTTGACACACAGTGTTACATTAATTTCAAGTGTTCAACATAGTGATTCAAAAGTTTCTACATTATGATATGTTCACCACAAGTGTAGCTACCATCTCTCACCGTACAATGCTATTACGGTAAAAACGTGGTGACCATTTAATACTGAAAGCCAGTCTCTAATCCTTTTTTACACTCTGAGATAGTTCCCTTTCCTCTTACCCCATAGTTACGTGTTCCTGACTCCTGATGTCTTTTCTATTCCTGTGCATGTTGTATAATAAAATGTCCTATCTGAAATCATGGAGGAATTTAAGGAGAGGGAAATTAATAATCACACTTACTTAATTTCTTTGAAATATTTGCATTTAGACACAACTTCAGTAGCAGAAGCAAGACACAACCCTAGCATAGGGGAGGGAAGTGTTGGTGGTCTGACTGGCAGTTTGAGTGCAAGTGGAAGCCACATGGATCGAATAGGAGCCATTCGAGACAACCTGAGTGAGACGGCTAGTACTATGGCCCTAGCTGGAGCCAGTATAACGGGGAGTCTGTCAGGAAGTGCCATGGTAAACTGTTTTAACAGGTAAGAAAAATGTGCTCTGTTTTCTTTTTGCCTTCTGTTAACTACAAATTATTAGATGAGAATTTTGAAGATTATGTAATTATGTAATCATTATGATTACGTATAATCCTGTGTCAGGGCTGAAAACAGTAATATTAACAATGAAATTTAGTGGTATACAGTAAAATTTTTACTCGTTTGAATTTTCTGTCATACTATTATATACCCATGGTATGGTAAAAACCAAGTCTAAGGCATAGCATTCTACTAATTTCTTCACTGCATTTGTCAGATTTGATGTTACGAATCAGTGCTGGAGCTACTTTGGTAGACACAGTAAAGGCAGTGCTTAAGCCTGGACCTTACCTCTGAAAGTGGCAGTGCTAGATGTTAGAAAAGGAGACACTGGCTGAGGCCTGGGGGGAGCAGGTGGAGTCAGGATGTGTGGGAGTGCGTGAGCTGAGGCCAGGGTAGTCTAGTCCTCCGGAATCCTTTAATGTGTTAGTGCTTATTTTGGTCTCACTAAGTCTCTTATCAACAGCCATACAGATTAAGTAGGAGAAATTAAAGCCTTTTTGTCTTCCTTTGTTTCTTCTCTAATTCACCATTCTTTACTTCTGTTAGTTAGCTTTGTTGTTGTTTTTTTTAAAACGGAGAGTATGCATGAATTAAAAGATAAGTTGGTCATATTTATCTTATTTTTAGGTAGTTTGCTCTTATTTTTTCATTATTTTTTTTTTAGGTACCTTGCTTTTATGCTTTTAAACACAAATTCTTTTAACTTATAGTAGTGTTTATTATGTCTTTTTTAAAAGAATCAGGTATTAAATTTAGAGGATCGTTTTTAATATGTAGAGGCTCAGGATGTCTTGATCCACTGATCTGTCATGTAGACTGGTTTTTAATATATTCAGATTTTGTTTCACACTCAGACATGGCAGGCATATTTAATTAAAATCCTTTATGTCCTTTTTGTGTTACTCTTTTACTGCCTTACTTGGCAAACAGCTAATTTTTCCTATTTTATTTGGATGGCTGGTACTGTTCAGTGTGGTGCAGTAGAATTTGAATAATCAAATAAAAGGAAACTAAAAAAAATGTGCTGATAGTTTCTAAAATAGTTTCTTACTAGTAGGGGTCTTGACTGAATTATTTGAAGATACATAGTACAGTAGTCTGATATTATATGTAATTTGAGTTTTTATCTGCTCCCTGCTCTTTAAGGTTGGAAGTGCAAGCAGATGTACAGAAAGAACGGTACAGTCTAAGTGGAGAATCTGGCACAGTCAGCTTGGGAACAGTTAGTGATAATGCCAGCACCAAAGCAATGGCAGGATCTATTCTGAATTCCTACATCCCATTGGACAAGTAAGGAAAGAACTGTTAAACAGTTAAAGTATTTTTTTAATTTAATTTTTTTTTTATTTTTTAAAGATTTTATTTATTTATTTTAGAGAGAGAGAGCACGAGCAAGGAGAGGGGCAGAGGGAGAGGGAGAGAGAGAATCCCAGGCCAACTCTCAATGCAGGACTTGATCCCAGAACCCTGAGATCATGACCTGAGCTGAAATCAAGAGTTGGACACTTAAACAAACTGAGCCACCCAGGCACCCCCTTAAAATTAATTTTAAAAGAATTATTCCAATCATTAGGCAAAATTATCATAAATAATGGTTGCCAACTATTAGGTTCTCCAGGAAAAGAAAGTGATGAGATGTCCAGAGTAGGCAAATCCAGAGAGGCAGAAAGTAGATTAATGTTTACCAGGGATTGGGGGCAAGAAAGGATGGCAACAGACTGCTAGTGGATACAGGGTTTCTTTTGAGAATGATGAAAGTGTTCTGAAGTTAGTTGGTGGAGGTAGTTGCACAACTCTGTGAATATACTATATAAAAACCATTGAATTGTGCACTTTAAACAGGTGAATTTTGTGATATGTAAATTATATTTCAATAAAGCTGTTCTGATAAAAAAAATGGAGAAGGTAACAGTGCCTGGAACAGCATAAGCAATAAATGTAGCTACTTCTATTATTTTTTAAATTGAAACATTATTATAAATACAGTCCTCGGACGCCTGGGTGGCTCAGTCAGTTAAGCCTTTGCCTCCGGCTCAGGTCATGATCCCGGGGTCCTGGGAGTGAGCCCCGCATCGGGGCTCCCTGCTCAGAGGAGAGTCTGCTTCTCCCTCTCTCTCTGCGCCTCCCCCTGCTTGTGTGCGCACTCTCACTCTCTCTCTGTCAAATAAATAAAATCTTTAAAAAATAAAAAATACAGTCCTCTTATTTCAAGTAATATTTTAATAGAACATATCCTGCATTAATTTGTTCTGGTAGCTTTTATGTAGTCTTTGAATTTTTCACACAGAAATCCCTCTCCCTTTGCTGTTACTTCAATAAAGATAAAAGGAGGTTAGAAATGTATTTATATTTGTTACTCTCCTGTTCCAGAGAAGGCAACAGTATGGAGGTGCAAGTAGATATTGAATCAAAGCCATCCAAATTCAGGCACAACAGTGGAAGCAGTAGTGTGGAGGATGGCAGTGCCACCCGAAGTCATCCCAGTGGTTCATGCAGTGGCTTGCCTGAAGGTAAATCCGGTGCCACCAAGTGGTCCAAAGAAGCAACAGCAGGAAAGAAAGCAAAAAGTGGTAAATTGAGGAAAAAGAGTAACATGAAGATAAATGAGACCAGAGAGGACATGGATGCACAGTTGTTAGAACAACAAAGCACGAACTCAAGTGAATTTGAGGCACCATCCCTCAGTGACAGTATGCCATCTGTAGCCGATTCCCACTCTAGTCATTTTTCTGAATTTAGTTGTTCTGACCTAGAAAGCATGAAAACTTCTTGTAGTCATGGTTCCAATGATTATCATGCCCGCTTTGCTACTGTTAACATTCTTCCTGAGGTAGAAAACGATCGCCTGGAAAATTCCCCACATCAGTGTAGCATTTCTGTGCTTACCAAAACTGCTTCGTGTTCAGAAGTTCCACAGTTGAATCATATTGCTGAAGAACATGGTAACAATGGAATAAAACCCAGTGTTGATTTATATTTTGGTGATGCACTAAAAGAAACAAACAACAACCACTCACATCAGACAATGGAATTAAAAGTTGCAATTCAGACTGAAATTTAGGCCTATAAATGCTGCAAATTAATTACCACTGAACAACCTTGTTTGGAGCTGGTTGAACTACATGTGACTACTTTAAGTTTCAAGTTACCAGCAAATGCCGGGTTACATAATCTAATGCAGATACATTTTCTGTGTTCAGCAAAGCATTGTGTTTCATGTGGATCTTAATTACCAAACTATGAAATGAAGGCTTTAAAAGTGCATTATTGTAAGGACAATAATTCTTAGGAGAAGTATGTTTTGTGTTTGCCACAAAACATTGCTTGAAGCACACAGTTGTGTATTTAGATAGAAATTTGGCTTAATTTATAATCAATATAAAATACTAATGCAGTTAGAAACATTCTCATGAAGAAAACTTGAGGCTTAAGGATAAGTGGTTAGTGACATTTTATTGAAACCACTAAGGGATATTGTTTAATGAACCTTGCAGGTTACTCTCAGTATATGATATTCTTTGTAACATTTCTATTCATAACGGCATAAATTTCATTTTTTTCTTCATATGCAGTGTAGATATATGAAGCTTAATGCAGCCCATTTGCTACCATTTGGATACTTAGACACTTTGAGCAAGATTGTGGCAGTTTTTGCACAACTTTGAAATAGAAATACCTGGTACTCTATATAATCTTGTATATTGTTGATGCCATCTTAGAAGCAAAATGTAAAGGTATAGTGACAGCATCAAATAAGATAAAAACTACAAAAGAAAATTCCATGAGTTTGTAAGTATTACAAAAAAGTCACCTTCCACCAAGGGGAAGTTTGCCCCTCATTGATTCTTGGTGCCTTTGGAATAGACTGGATCTTAAGGGCCTAGTTGTTTGAGGATTTTGCTATATTGTTTTCCATTATGTCCTCTCTAGCCACCTTGGATTATGTAGACAAATACAAGATAGATAAACATAAATATGAATAATAATAACAATGCTGAAAAAGTATTAGCCTACCAAAGACACACTCAGGCTTTAGTGAATACATAACCTCAGTTTTAACACATGCGTATCTTCTCCAATCATGAAATCAAAGCACGGTGCAGAGTTTGTACCAAGTACTAAGGAGGGGTCCACGTATGGCTGGCTTTATTTTCTTTTGCTTTTGTTTGTGGAAGGTGTTCAGCTGACATAAACAGAAGGCCAAAATACTGCCTGTACTGTTACTTTCCTGTATAATTCACTTAAATAAAACAGGTTAACCTCAAAGATAGCAGTTGAAATGTTCCATCTTATGTGTTTCTGTTAAGTATTACCATTATGGTGCTACTGAGCGTTTTCTTTTGATAAAAAGAAAAATGCCATGGGCTGCAGTCTTCTTCCACCACTTTTTCTCACCAGGTCCATTAATATGCTTATAACACTAGTGCCAGTTATTTTATTTGATAATGCTTATTATGGTATTTGTATATTTGCATTCCAATTTTGTTCAATAGTGAGTGTGTAAACTGCATACATTAAATAAATGTAAATACTAATGTATTGCTGCCTTATGGTTTGTGTGCAGGTATTTTTATAAGAACAAAATTACTCATTTGCCACATGGCAGTTACTTATAAATATTGCAGGCCATTGAGATGATTCTGTATACTGGTCTCAGCCCAGAAGGAAGCATTTGCTGAACTTCTCAACCAACACTGTTGACACACAATGAATCCTTTCTTCATGTCTAATACCTGCCTTTCTTCCAGAAATAAGCTGCTTTATTCATCAACATTTTATTTTTTAAAGTGAATTGGTTGGAAAATAAATCTATCATTAAATTGTGAAAAGAGAAGTATTAATAAGTCCTCATTTTAACAGGAAAAAAAAGATCTTAAAAGACTGTTCTAAGAGATTCTACTCTGGCAACATTAGATCATGAAACTAGAGCCATTTAAATTTAAGCTAGTAATGGTAATTAAATGCTTTCTATCCTCATAGCCTCTATAAAATGCATTGGTGATTTTTCTGATTTCCTGTTACATAGTTAATACTTAATGAAAGTAATATGTATGAATATGTTGACTACTTCTTGACATTTCTGTAAAAGGCCAAAGATTAAATGGAAAGCTAAATAATTTTTGGAGGAATACAGCAAAATTGGTGCCATGTAGGAGGTCAGTGCATTCAGTTTACCCATTCCTCTTCTGGTTGTACCCTCAACCAGTAGCGCCCCAGTCTTGCTTAAAAAATGTGGTCTAAACCTTTCAGCTGGCTTCAGAAGTTCCTTCATCTCCCAGGAGTCATTCAAACTTGAATTAATTGAAGACCAAGCTAAATTCCCCTGGAGTTCAACTCTAGGACTAGACTAGAACAAGAGAACACTCTAGGGTTGAAGACAGGCCTTAATTCACCACAATCTTTGAAAGACCCTTTCTGCTTTACTTTCTTTAAGGTCTATGGGGGAAAAAAATCACATAGTAGTGAGAGAGAATACAAAGATTAAAATGGTATACCCTACTGTTCATTATGTAGACCACCATTTTAACTGGATTCTCTTGAATGTACAAATTCATATCTTCAGAGCACTGAATTAGTTAGCTTTTATGTTAAATTCACACAATCCATCACTCTTATTTTCACCAAAAATTGCGTTAATTTGTAAATATGTAAGATTTTCTACAGCATATTATCTAGTTAAATACAGTTTTGATCACCAAAGGATAAAATAACATGTTGAAAACCATCATAGCTATTAATTCCTACATGATTAAAATACCTAAACTCCTGTTCCTCTGATCATTTTGCCTTTCTAATCAGAGTCATCAGGATTCTCAGGGCTACGTTTTATGTGGTCCCTTTTTTATGGGCTTGTTTCATTTCTTTCCCTTTATTAAAGTATGAGGTATCATTGCTAAAAGCCAGTGTTTTACATACTGGTCAGTTTTGAATGCTCAAAATAGTATTTTAAACTTGGGGAGATTTAGAGTGTTTTGGTAGCCATCATTTAATAGATGAATAGTGAAAGGGAGTTTGCAGTTTTTAAATTTAGTTCAGATTTAATCACTATACATCATACGCCAGTCAGAATTTTTGTGATTTCTGCCAGTTTATTCATTCAACAAAGTAACAAAGTAGATTTGGAGATACACAGAATTGTATCAAATAAACAGACACCCTGGCTTCAATGGGCTTATAGTTGGGGGAGAGAGACATAGAAAACACATACACATAGCTTAAAATGATGTCAGATGATGGGTGCCAAGAAAAATACGGGGTGTGGAATAAAATGACTAGAATGTTGGGTAGTGCTGTTTTATATAGAGCAAACCGGAAAGGTCTCTCCTAGATGACAGTGCACAAGATCTAAAAGAAGTGAGGGAGGAACTGGGTAGACATACCAAAATGGATGAGCATTCCAGACAGATATCTTCTCTGAGGTGAGTTAACAGACTATTTAGACATCAATCTTGGAATTTGATAACTAGTAAGACAAATCTGCCACCTTGTTTTTCTTGGAGGATCTCTTGACTGTTCTTGACACTTTACGTTTTCATAACCATTTTGGAATAACTGTTGAATTCTACCAGTTTGTGTTGGGATAGTATTAAGTCTATAATTATCCCTGTAGAAGGATCTTTCGTGTCTTTTATTAATTTTATTCCCAGGGAACTTGATACTTTTTGGATGCCATTTTGTTTGTTACTAATAGTATATAGAAATACAACTGATTGTCATGTAATGATTTCATGTCTTGGGGAATATTATTACTCTCTTAATTCCAGTAGTTTAGCTTCTTTGAGATTGTGTACACAATCATCTGTGAATAATTTATTTTTTATTTAACACTTTTACAGTGCTTTGAAGTGTCAAACACTTTCTGTGTACTTTTAAAATATTAACTTATTTACTCTTCAGAACACCTCTGTGAAGGAGGTATTCATTATCCCATTTTACAGATGAAACAGAGGCAAAGAGTTAATACTTTGTCCAGAGTTGCATGGCTGGTAAGTGGCAAAGCCAGGATTCAGACTGTTTTGTTTCTTCCTCTTCGATTTTTTTCATCATGTTATTTCTTTTTTTGGCCCATTTGCACTGGCTGGGACTTCAAGTATAAAGTGTTAAATAGCAGTGGCTGTGGGGGCAGTGTTTACTTGTTAAACAAGTAAACCTTTCAGTGTTTCAACCGTTAAGTGTGATATTTGTGCAGATATATTTGTAGATGCCCTTTATCAAATTTATCAAATTGTCTTGTAACTCTTCGTTTGCCAAGAGTTTTTACCTTGGGAAATATGTTGAATTTTATTGGCTGCTATTGAGGAGGTACATCTGTCATATAATTGTGATTTATTCCTTTCATGTAATGTAAATGGGATTTATTCCTTTAACCAGGGTTAATATGGTTATGGTTAAAATATGAATTTGATTTTTCAAATATTAAGCCAACCTCCTGGGATAAACTTCTGTATCAGAGCGCATAAGTTTGGAATTACGTCTTTTATGAATGCTTGGTAGAAATTGCTATTAAGGCTGTGTGGGCCTTCTGAATTGCTTGTTTTTTAGTATTACAGAAAGCCAGGTTTTCAGGGTTGAGAAGCAGTTCATCTTCATGGATATAATATGAGCAGTAAGGAATGGCAGCCCCTCTCCTCTGTAAGAGTTTACAAATCCTAGAATGTGTAAATTCTCCTGGCTCTATGGTGACAACATAGTTTTGCTTATTGTTTTTCTCTCTCCAGGGTTTTGCCTAATTATTGGAACACCTATTCCACCTTTTATCCAGCATAGAGAAGGTTAAACTTAGATATTACACACCATGTGTACCAGGTGCCTCCAAATTTGGAATTCAGGATACTGGGAAAACAAATCTTAAAAAAGAAAGACACTGTAGGCCCTTAAGGGCAAGGACCTTGTCTTTTCTTTTTTCTGTAAGTATACTAAAAGTGTATACGAAGAGGAGATTGAGGATGTACTTGCTATGATGGGACAAAGTAACTGAGCAACAGGAATGAGAATGCTTGTGGACTTAGGCCTCAAGAGTTGGTGCCAAGTCTCTTCATTACACTGTGCACTAGAATAAGCTGTTTGAAACGAGAGTGACTGAAAAAGCAGTCACTTTTAATTAGGTTTAATACCATGTATGTTAGGTCATAAATATTGTAGAATGTGTGACAGCCACTGGCACATCATTTTTCAGGGTTGATTTAGCCAAGGCATTTTAATTTTGGTTTTTGGGTGCTTTTTGTTGTATGTTCGTTTCAAGGAAATGTGATACTTTCAGCTAGTGAAGAAATTTGCTTTAGAGAGGCAACACGCAAACTGATGTTTTAGAGACAATTACTATTGAAAGTTTATAAACAAATAGAATGTACACACAAAAAAATTTACTTTCCCTTTCCCCCTTTTTTCCTTGCCCTTTTTTCTTTGCTCCATCTTTTCTTAGCCCCTCCTTCCCACATTTCCCTCTTCCATAACTGATGCAGATCAGTATGTACGATGATAGCATAGTTTTCTCCATGCTACTTAGTCATGCACAATGCATGTATACATTGATCATTTTCTCGATTTTCTCAATATCTTACAGAAATTAATCCAAGTCAAGTGGTATAGCTCCAACTCATTCTTTTTAATGGCCGCATATGATGGGCATTCTCTTGGTGTGACTTTTGGGTTTTTTCCCCCCTACTACAAAACAGTGCAGGAAACATCCTCATAAATAAGTCCTATTTTCTGTTAGTTTTCGTTATGGGAAATAGTTTCATGTATAACAAATGGCTAGGTTGCAAAGTATATGTAGTTTTAAATTTAATAAGGTTATCAGATTGCCTTTTGAAAAAGGCTGTCAAAATTTACAGTTTCCACTAATAATACATGAGTCCCCTTTCCCCTGCGTTCAACTGAGAGTAAATATTAGAGCTTTATAGTTTTTACAAGATGGGTATAAAGTAATATGTATTACCTAATTTTATGTTTATGTATCCCTGACCACTACTGAATTTGTAAATCTTTTTGTGTGGTTTTCTTTTTTTATAGGAGGAGGGGAATTGGTGGTATTTGATTTGCTGCTTTCTAAACTGAGTATTCATCTTTTGCTTATTTTGCAGGGGGGGCAGGGATTCTCTGTTCAGTTTGAAAGATCTTTATTGTACTATTATATATTATAGCTATTATTTTTTAAAGATTTATTTATTTTAGAGAGAGAGCACAAGCAGGAGGGGCAGAAGGAGAGGGAGAGAGAATCTCAAGCAGACTCCACACTGAGCCCGATGCAGTGTTCAACCTCACGACTCTGAGATCACTACTGGAGCCAAAACCAGGAGCCGGATGCTTAACCAACTGTGCCACCCAGGTGCCCCCTATTATAGCTATTATAATAGCTATGCATTATATATATTATAGCTATAGTTGTTTCTTGTTATAGGTTATATTTTTGTTCAGGTCTGTTATTTGACCATTGACTTTATTAACTTTGCTATGCATTTTATTCTAAACTTTATTTGAAATACTTTTAGACTATAAAGTTGCAAAGATAATTCACAAGCTTCCCATACACACACACACACACACACACACACACACACACACACACGTTTTGCTATATGAAAGCTCTATTGTCAAATGTATCTCATTTTATATTTCAGAGCTTCTAGTCATAGTTAAGGTCTCTTTTGTTCCTAAATTATACTTACAGTCTCCTGGGTTTCTTGTGAGATTTTTATTTAACTTTTTACATTTGCTTTAATGTCTTGAATTCGTTTCCTGTGATGCAGAAGCCCAATCTTAGTTCTTCCAGGTGGTGAGCTGTTTGTGATGGCACATTTTTAAATAATCTGTCCTTTCCCACTGATCTGAATGCTGTCTTTATACTGGAATTTCTAGATTTCTATCAGAAAGCCTGCTGGGATTTTGATTGTGATTCCATTGAATCTATAGTAGACCAAATTGGGGGAAATTTGCATTTTAACAATAATGAGCCTTCTGATCCATGGGCATGGTGTATCTATCTATTTATTGGGTTTTTAAATTTCTTTCATCAGTGCTTTGTAGTAGAAATAGTTGATTTTTGTAGATTGATCTTGAGTCCTAGAAATTTGCAAGTCATTTATTAACTCTAATAGCTTTTTAGTAGATCTGTAAGATTTTTCTACATAGACAATAATGTTTCTGCAAATAGTTTTATTTCCTTCTTTCCAATCTGGATGCCTTTAGGAACTTTTGGGGGTGGGGCAGAACCTATTGTACTGGCTTCAGTCTCTAGTACAGTATTAAATAGAGATGGTAAAAGAGACAACCTTACCTGGTTTCCAGTCGTGTGTAAGTATTTAGTCTTTTATCCTCAGCTTTTATTTCTTCTAAATTCTTGACAAGCTTAAAGGGGTTGCCATTTTGGATTGATTGCAGGACCCCAGAGTTTGCCTGTAAGTTATTATTTGAGTTGCGTGGTTTGCTTTTTTCCCCTTCAGTTTTTAAAATTGAGATATAGTTCATACATTGTAAAATTCACCCTTTTTAAAATGTAAAATTCGGTAATTGCTAGTATATTTACAAGGTTATACAACCATAACCATTACCTAATACTAGAACATTTTCATCACCCCAAAAAGAAACCCTGTATCCATTATCAGTCAATTTCCATTCCCTCTCCTTCTCAACCCCTGACAACCACTACAGCTATTTCTGTCTGAATAGATTTGTCCATTCTGGGCATTTCATATAAAAGGAATCATATAATATGTGGCCTTTTGTGTCTGGCTTCTTTCACTTAACAGAGTTTCAAGGTTCATCTGTGGAGTAGTGTGTATCAGTACTTCATGCTTTTTATGGTTCAGTAATATTCTGTTGTATGGATATACCATTTTTGTTTATTCACCAGTTAGTTGGTGGAATTTGGGTTGCTCCTACATTTTGGCTGTCATAAATAATGCTGCTGTCAACATTTGTGAACAGGATTTTGTATGAACGTATGGTTTCAATTTTATTGGGTATAATACTAGGAGTAGAATTGCTGGCTCATACGGTAACACTGTTTAACTTTTTGGAGAACTGCCAAACTATTTTCCAAAGCAGCTGCATCAATTTACATTCCCATCAGCAATATGTATTGTCTAAATTCTTCCACATCCTTGCCAACATTTGTTTTTGTCTTTTTATTATAACCATTCTAGTTAAATCTTTGCCCTTGTTTTAGCACACATGTGAATTAGAATTAAAAGTGTGTTTGTTGAAGTTCTCCCAACCCACTGCTTAATTATAGTAAATATTTGGTCCTATTTTCAGGTGGCAAACACATAAAAGAGGTCAAATGGTAAGCCAGTGAGATTCAGTTTTTAGGAATTTTTGGATTTGACAGGTCGCTATTAAAACCCTAAGGAAAAATAGATAGCTAAGTCAAGTTGGTTTGTAAAGTTCCTGTCTGGTTTCTGCCTGCTGTACAGTGAAGCTTGCAGTGGCAGAGTTAATTATTACTAAGTTTCTAGTGCATGTGATACGGAAAATTCCATAGTAAAATTATTTAATTATACTGAGCTCTTCCTTCTCATTCACTGAAGTCTAACCTGACTTAGATTTTACCTCTTCCTGAAAACATTCTTGATTTATTCTACTTGGTCCTTTTAGTAACTTTGACAAACATTTCACTGATACTTTTTTTTCCCCACTACTAGAGTCTCTCTCGCTTTTTTTTTTTTTTAAAGATTGATTTATCTATTTTAGAGAGCGTGAGCACAAGCAGGAGGGGGAGAAGGAAAAGAGTATCTCAAGCAGACTCCATGCTAAGTGCGGAGCCCAACACAAGGCGCAGTCTCACAACCCTCAGATCATGACTTGAGCTGAAACTAAGGGTGGGATACCCAACCAACTGTGCCACCCAGGCGCCCCCCTACTAGAGTCTCTTGAACTTGGTTTTATTTTCTGTTTAAGTTAGTCATAAACTCATTAAAAGCAGGAACTATCCTTTTTATCTATTCCCCATAATATTTTGTTCAGAGGGTCATGAATAGTTTAATTCACTTACAGTGCTTATGCAACTCAAATATTAGTTATTACACACTCACCTTCTAGGACAGTGGGTCACATATTCCAACTTGACTAACAATTAGAGATATTTTAAAAGTTAGATTCACAACCTCTTGGACTCAAGATTCCCAAGTGATTCTAATGCAGGTATTCTAAGAACTGTTTGAGAAATATTTGGGTTTTTTTTTTTTTAAGATTTTATTTATTAGAGAACGAGCAGGGGGGGAGGCAGAGGGAGAAGCAGGCTCTCTGCGGAGCAAGGAGCACAATGCTGGGCTTGATCCCAGGACCCTGGGATCATGACCTGAGCCAAAGGCAGACACTTAACCGACTGAGCCACCCAGGCGTCCCTATGTTCCGGGTTTTAAAAATATAATAACAAAAAAAAAATATAATAACAAGACAAGTATAGCCCTCACCTCTAAAAAACCAAGTAAACAAAAAAGCAAGTTATTACAGACTGTGATAAGTGCTTTTAAGGAATCAAACTTATACCTTACCTTCAATCTAAAATAAATTGGCTTGAAATCCTAAAAAAAAAAAAAAATGGTCACCACTTCCTGAGATCATGAAGGGAGTTTTCACCAAAATGCATTTCAGAATTGGAAATGAAAGCTTTCCTGACAAACAGCAAATTCTCATTATATCCATCCTGTTGCAGTGTCAACTTACAGAGCCCTGTGCATTCTGAGATCTTGCTCATAAAGGAGGTAGTCTGTGAAATTGCCTAGATAAATCATCAATCATTCTGAGCAATTCAGGACTAAGATAGCCAATTTAGATTCAGTCTTGCAGCTGCCATTAAGGTTTTTCTGCTTCACATTTCAAATTTAATTTTCTTTGCCCACAATCTCAGCAAAAGGGCAAAAACAGTACACAGTTCATCAGCATTTCTGATTGCGTAGTGTTTTATTGTGTTCTTAATTTGGGCTTCAATATAAATAAAGGGAGTAGATTTAGATGAGATGATCTCTAAAAAAAATCTCTTAGGGCTATCGTGTAACCCAGTTCTATGACTAAGAAAAGGCTTCTGGATTTGACCAAGGTTGTTGAGAGTAGTTTGAATACTGATGAGAAGTAGAGGCCAAATTTCTTTTGAAAGAGAGAATTTGGGAAGTGGGAAAAATAGAAAAAGTTATTTCTGAAAACATGGTGTAGGGAAGGATGGAAACTTGGAGATTGAAAGGGACTTTAAGTGGGGAAGAGTTGAGTAGGTTTGTAGGCTGAGAGGAAGGTGGTAATTGAAAGGGACATACACAAAAGACGGTATTATCGTTGGAGGAAAGCCCTTGAAGAGGGGACGGGATGAGGGATCAGCCCTAGTAAGGACGAGGAAATTACTTTCTAAAAGAGGAGGAGCAGGGAAAATGTGCTAAGTCAGAAGGAAGGGGAGCTGATTGGAGCAGTTGTAGGAGATGGCCTGTTACTTCAGTTAAGGTCAGGAGCTGAGGGTGGTCACAGCTAGTGGCACTACCACGGCAGTGGACTGTGGGATGATGGAACAGCTGCAGAGACTGGATATTAACTGATGGGCCATAGTTAGGAGATGTTCTATACACAGGGAGTTTTCATAGTGTCCATGAACCAGACATACTGTGTTGTATAGCTTAGAAGGCATTTTCATATGTTGTATCACAACAAACATGATGTCAGCCCAGATGATATTTACTAATCATTTAAAAATAATGCAAACTTAAGCCCAGTGATTGTAGATTTGCTCAGGTGTTATACATCTAGTAAGTATTGTCATGTATAGTTTTCATTTAAAAGGCTTTGGGTTTTTCCCCCTTTTTCTGTCTTAATATTTTGTCTTACATTCTTATGTCTAGAAATTTTGCTTATTGGTTCTCTAAGGCATGAGGTTAAATTTTGAAGATAAATCACACTATAGAATTACTTTCTTTGAGACTTTGCTACTTCTGGATGCATGATTTACAGCAACCCATTAGGTATAACAAGTGCCCATTCTATTGAAGTATTTTAATATATGTACCCAAAAATATGTTAGTAATTTTTTTTTTTTTTAAGATTTTGTTTATTTGAGCGGGCGCCTGGGTGGCTCAGTTGTTAAGCGTCTGCCTTTGGCTGGGGTCATGATCCCAGGGTCCTGGGATCAAGTCCCGCATCGGGCTCCCCGCTCAGCGGGGAGTCTGCTTCTCCCTCTGCCTGCCGCTCTGCCTACTTGTGCTCTCTCTCTCTTAAATAAAATCTTAAAAAAAAAAGATTTTATTTATTTGAGAAAGAGAGCATGAGCTGGGGGAGGGGCAAAGGGAGAGGGACAAGCAGACTCCCCGCTAAGTGGGGAGCCCAACTGAAGGCTCCATCCCAGGACCTCGGGATCATGACCTGAGCCGAAGTCAGGACACTTAACCAACTAGCCACTCAGGTGCCCCAGTAATGCTTCTTACTCATTCATTGAGGTATTGAATCTCTACTGGGCCAGTCATTTTGCTGAGCAACATAGGGAACAGAACTAAACCAGACATTTTCTGTCACAGACAAGTCAACTCAAAACACCAAAACAGTTGGGGGCTTCTGGATGGCTCAGTCAGTTGAGTAACCGGCTCCTGATTTCAGGTCAGGCCATGATCTTGGGGTCATAGGATCGAGCCCATGTCTTCACACTTGGCACGGAGTCTGCTTCTCCCTCTCCCTCTGCTCCTCCCCCTACTCATGCACTCGCTCTCTCTCTTTCTAAAATAAATAAACACAAAAAAACACTAAGACAGTGGTCAGAGCTATGGTAGAGCTATGCACATGGCACTATGAGAAAACAAAAATCACTTAACTCAGCCAAGGCAGGTGAGGAAGAGCCTCTAGGAGGTGACATTTGAACTGGATTTTATTTATTTTACAGATTTTATTTACTTGAGAGAGAGCATGAGCAGGGGCAGGGGGAGAGGGAGAAGGAGACTCCCCGCAGAGCAGGAAGCCCAATGTGGGACTCAATCCCACAACCCCAGGGTCATGAACTGAGCCAAAGGCAGACATTTAACCCACTGAGCCACCGAGGCATCCCTGAACTGGATTTGAGGAATAGTCTTGTGGTTTTCGGAGGTCAGAGAGAGGGGAGGAGAGCGCTTGGAGCAGGGAAACACCAGGTGTATAAGCGGTCAGTGATGGGTGAATATGCCCTGTCTGGGTAATAAAAGTTTGCCTGAATGAAATATTAGATGTGGACATTGAAAAAGCAAGAAAAGCCTAGGAGGAAACTGAAGTTTCTGGCTTAGACTAGAGCGTAAATGCTGGTACGTTTCACTGAGATCCTGAGTAAGTGAAGCCTGAGTTTGAGGGAACAAAGAGTTCGTTTGGGGCATTATTACATTTGAGGTGCGATGAGACATTCATGGGGAGACGAACAGTTTGGAGTTGGTTTTACAGATTGAGAGCTCAGGAAAGATTTAAGGGCTTAAGACAGAAGAGATACAGAAACAGACTGTGAGAGGCTAAGTCTTTGGATATAATTTTAAACAATCCAAAATCTCAGTGGCTTTACAAAAAAGGATTTTTTTTTTTAAGATTTTATTTATTTATTTGAGAGAAAATGAGATAGAGCACAAGAGGGGGGAGGGTCCGAGGGAGAAGCAGACTCCCTGCTGAGCAGGGAGCCCGATGGGTGGCTTAAATTACACAGTGTGTGATAAACTGTGCACAGTCAAAACCACCTACAATTGTTTTTTTTTAATTGAAATATATTCGACATAGTGTAAATTTAAGGTGTACATATTGGTTTGGTACACGTATATATTATAATATGATTACCATTATAGTGCTAGGTAGCATCTTCATCACCTCACATAATTATTTTTTTGTGGTAGGAGTAATTAAAATCAGTCTCTTAGCAAGTTTGATGTTTATAATACAATATTGTTATCTATAATCACTATGCTGTGCATTAGATCTCTAGGACTTAGCTTATCTGCTAGTTGCTAGTTTGTACACTTAAACATTTCTCCTATTACCCCAACCTCCAGCCCCCTGGTAACTATTATGTTACTCTTTTAAGGAGTTTGGCTTTAAGATTCCACATATAAATGATACTATACAGTATTTGTCTCTCTGACTTATGTCACTTAGCTGTCCTCAAGGTCCATCCACATCACAAATGGCAGATTTCCTTCTTATGACTGAAAATATCACATCCTGTGTGTGTGTAATGTCCTCTTTATCCATTCATCAGGTGACAGACATACCTAAGTTGTTTCTGTACCTTGGCTATTGTGAATAATGCTACAATAAACAGGGAATTGCATATATCTCTTCAATATCCTGTTTTGGGTATATACCCACAAGTGGAATTGTTGGGTCATATGGTAGTTCTGTTTTTAGTTTTTTGAGGAGCCTCCATACTGTTTTCCGTAGTGGCTGCACCAATTTACATTTCCACCAACGGTGAGTGCACAAGGGTTCCTCTTTCCTCACATCCTCACCAATGCTTATTTCTTGTCTTCTTGATGACAGCCATTCTCATAGGTGTGAGGTGATATCTCATTGTGGTTTTGATTTGCATTTCCCTAATGATCGGTGATGTTGAGCATCTTTTCATATACCTGTGGCCATTTTGAGGTCTTCTTTGGGAAAATGTCTAGTTCCTCTGCCCATTTTTTAATCAGATTGGTCTTCATTATTGAGTAGTCTGAGTTGTTTATATATATATATATATATAAATAATTTTATTTATATATATATATAATTTAACAGATTTTTTTAAAGATTTTATTTATTTCAGAGAGAGAGAATGAGAGAGAGCACGAGAGGGAAGAGGGTCAGAGGGAGAAGCAGACTCCCCGCCGAGCAGGGAGCCCGATGTGGGACTCAATCCCAGGACTCCAGGATCATGACCTGAGCCGAAGGCAGTCGCTTAACCAACTGAGCCACCCAGGCGCCCTATTTAACAGATTTTAATTCGTTTTATTTTTTCTTGTGTAAAACTGCATACTGGCAACAGCTGGAGCCTGGGTCCTCTGCATGGAGACTCTGATGTAGGTCTTTACAAGATGGTCAGTGAATTCCATTTTGGGTTTTTTTTAGATTTTAATTTATTTGAGAGAGATATATATAGAGACAGAGAGAGCATATGAGTGGGGGGAGGGGCAGAGGGAGAGGGACAAGGAGACTCCCTGCTGAGCAGGGAACCTGATACAGGGCTTGATCTCAGCACCTTGAGATCATGACCTGAGTGGAAGGCAGACGCCTGACTGACTGAGCTACCTCAGGCGCCCTGGTCAGTGAATTCCTGATAGGGAGACTTAGTGAACAGTCTCTCTCCAGAAGTCAGAGGTGAGATAGCTGTAGGTCTTGGCATCAAGAGTGGCCTTGGCAAAGTTGCCTACACTGGCAGTGCAGCCCCTGGCTGAGGTGCAGCGGTCATCAATACAGGCCATCATCAGTAGCTTCTTGGGCATAGGGGCTGAGACAATGTCATGCGTCTGGGGGCAGGGATGAGGTGCACCAGCACAGAGCCATAGCGGCATGGTGTGGGGCTTGCTGATCTTATTCCATCAGTAGCCTTGCCACACAGGGATGATGGAAAGCTTCGCCAGGATGATGGCCCCATGGATGGCTGTTGCTGCCTTGGAGCACTTAACACCCAGAACAACGTGTCCATTGTAATTTACAATGGCAACAAATACTTTGAACCTGGTCCGATGGCCAGCATGGGTTTGCTTTTGAACAGGCATAATCTTCAAAACCTCATCTTTGAGGGATGCCCCCAGGAAAAAGTCAATGATCTCAGATTCCGTGATGGGCAGGGAGAAGAGATAGATCTCCTCCAGGGACTTGATCATGTCCTTTACCAGGCAGCCCAGCTTGGTGACAGGGATCCAATTCTTGGCCTTGGCCTTGTCTCCGAGAGCTCCTTGGCCTTGGCCCCAGCCTCACCATGGCCACAACCCCCACCCTGCATGCCACTGCCAAGCCTCTGCGGAAGCCACCACGGCCTCCCATTCCAGGGCCCCCAAGCCCTTCAGACCTTCCCACTGCACCAGTGCCATCCGCCATTTAATGTTTTCTCCGAGAACGATTTATATATTTTGAATATTAATCTCTTATCCAGGATATGCTTTGCCAATATTTTCTCCCATTCTATACATTACCTTTCCATTTTGTTGTTTCTTTTGCTGTGCAAAATTTGCTTTTCATTTTGATGTAGTCCCACTTGTTAATTTCTGCTTTTGTTGTTTGTGCTTTTGGTGTCATAAGCAAAAAAAACATCGCCCAGACCAGTATCAAGGAACTTCTTTCCTGTTTTTTTCTAGGAGTTTTATGGTGTCAAGTCTTAGTCTTTGATCATTTTCAAGTTAATTTTTGTGGGTGGTATAAGATTAGGGGCCCAAGGCGCCTGGTGGCTCAGTCGGTTAGGCATCTGCCTTCCACTCAGGTCATGATCCCGGGGTCCTGGGATCAAGTCCTGTGTCGGGCTCCCTGCTCAATGGGGAGTCTGCTTCTCAGTCTCCCTCTGCCCCTACCCCAGCTCATGTTCTCTCTCAGTCAAATAAGTAAAATCTTAAAAAGAAAAAAATCAGGGGCCCAGTTTCACTTTTCTGTGTTTACCCAGTTTTCCCAACACAATTTGTTGAAATACTTTCCTTTCCCTACTGGGTGTTCTTGGCTGCCTTGTTGAATATTAATTGACCATATATGTAGTGGTTTAATTTGGGGCTCTCTGTTCTATTCCACTGGTGTGTGTGCATTGTTTTTATGCCAGTACCATGTGGTTTTAATTACTAAAGCTTTGTGGTTTAGTTTGAAATCAAGAAGTGTGATGCCTCAGCTTTGTTCTTATGATTGCTTTGGCTATTTGGGGTCTTTTCTGGTTCCATTAAAGTTTTAGGATTTTTTTTCTATGTGAAAAATGCCATTGGGAATTTGATAGGGATTGTAATTAATCTATAGATGGCTTAGGGTAATAGGGACATTTTAACAATATTCTTCCAATCCATAAGCATGGAATCCCTTTTCCATTTGCTTGTGTCATCTTTGATTTCTTTCAATGAAGTCTTGTAGTTTTGGCTATACAGATCTTTCACTTCCTTGGTAAATTCAGTTTATTTTGTTTTTGATGCTACTTTGAATGGGATAGTTTTTCAGATGTTTCACTGTTCTAGAAATGCAACTGATTTCTCTATGTCAGTTTTATATCCTGCAACTTCATTGGATTTGATTAGTTCCAACATTTTTTTAATTGAATCTTTGGGATTTTCTCTATATAAAATATCATCTGCAACAAGAATTTTACTTCTTCCAGGGCACTTAAGTGGCTCAGTTGATTAAGTATCTGCCTTCAGCTCAGGTCATGATCCCAAAGTCCCGGGATCGAGCCCCACATTAGGCTCCCTGCTCAGCGGGAAGTCTCCTTGTCCCTTTGCCTCTCACCCTGCTCGTGCTCACACACTCTCTCTCAAATAAATAAAGTATTTTTAAAAAAATTTTTACTTCTTCCTATTCAATTTAGATGCCTTTTATTTATCTTGCCCAATTGTCCTAGCTAACATTTGTATTAAGAGTGATGAGAGTGGGCATCCTTGTCTTGTTCCTAATCTTAGAGGAAAAGCTTTTGATTTTTCACTGTTGAGTATATCTATATTCATCAGTTATGAGTCTTTAGCTTTATATGTAGGTCCTTATCTGGCTTTGATAGCAAGGTAATGCTGGTTTCATAGAAACAGCCTGGAAGTGTTCCCTTCTCTCACTTTTGGAAGAGTTTCAGGATTGCTAACTCTTCTTCAAACGTTTGGTAGAATCTGCCAGTGAAGCCATCTGTCCCTGCAGTTTTCTGTCTTAGGAGGTTTTTGATTACTGATTCAGTCTTTTATTGGTCTGTTCAGATTTTCTATTTCTTCCTGATTCAGTCTTGGTGAGTTCTTTTTCTAGGAATTCATAGATTTCTTCGAAGGTATCTAATTTGTTAGAATATAACTATTCATGGTAGGCTCTTATGATCCTTATTTCTGTAATGTCTCCTCTTTAAGCACTTCTGATTTTGAATCTTCTCTTAGTCTAGTGAACAGTCTTGTTAATTTCATTTATCTTTTTGAAAAAAGTTGCTTTGTTGATCTTTTCTGTTTTTTTTCTGGTCTCTATTTCATTTATTTCTGCTCTGATCTTTATTTCCTTCTGCTAACTTTGAGCTTAGTTTGTTCTTTTTATAGTTCTTTAGGTATAAAGTCAGACTGAGATCTGACTTAATATATGCATTTATCACTATAAACTTCCCTCTCAGAACTTTTTTTTTTAAACTTTATTTATTCATGAGAGACAGAGAGAGAGAGGCAGAGGGAGAAGCAGGCTCCCAAGAAGCAGGGAGCCCGATGCGGGACTCGATCCCAGGACACTGGGATCACGACCTGAGCCGAAGGCAGACGCTTAACCATCTGAGCCACCCAGGCGCCCTCAGAACCGCTTTTGCATAGGTTTGGTATGTTTCCATTTTCATTTGATAAATTTTATTTCCCTTGTAATTTCTTCTTTGACCCATTGGTTGTTCACAAGTGTTGTTGAATTTCCACATATGGATTTTCCAGCTTTCCTTTTGTTGAAGTTTCATACCATTGTGGTCAGAAAAGATGGTTGGTATGATTTCAGTCTTCTTAAATTTGCTAAGACTTGTTTTGTGTCCTTTCATATAATCTATCCTGCAGAATGTGCCTTGTATACTTGGGAATAGTATATTGTTGGTATTGGATGGAATGTTCTATATGTCAGTTAGGTCCATTTGGTCCAAAGTATGGTTCAATTCCAACATTTCCTTATTGATTTTCTGTCTGGATGACTTACCCACTGCTGTAAGTATTAAAGTCCTCTGCTATTATTCTGTGGTCTTATTTCTCCAGGTTTGTTAGCATTTGCTTCCTTAGTGCTCCAGTGTTGAATGCATACATATTTATGATTGTTCTGTCTTCTTGCTGTACTTACTGATCTTCATTATATCTGAAGGTCAGTTCAGATATAATGACTTTTATCATTATATAATCTTCTTTGTCTCGTTACCATTTTTGGCTTAAAGTTTGTTTTGTCTAATGTTCAGTATGGCTATCCCTGCTCTTCTGGTTTTCATTTGCATGTCATTTCTTCTTCCATCCTTTTACTTTGAGCCTGTGTGTGTTCTTAAAGCTGAAGTGAGTCTCTTGTGTGAAGCATATAGTTGGGTCTTACTTTTTTTTTTATCCAGCCACTTTGTGCCTTTTGATTGGTGAATTCAATTTACATTTAGAGTAATTATTGATATGTAGGGATTTACAACTGCCATCTTACTGATTCTTCTTTCCTTCTTGTTTCTGTTTCACCTCTGTGATTTTCCATGGTGGGTATACCCCATGTATATGTTTCCTTTTTTTAATCTTTTGTCAATCTAGATTTTTGCTTTGTGATTAACATGAGGCTTACCTAAAACATTTCATACATGGAACAGTCCGTTTTATGCTGATAGCAACTGATCTTCACTTGCCTATTAAAGGCTCTACACTTTTACTCCTATATTTTTATCACAATTCATCTTTTTATATTGTGTAGCTAGCAAATTACAGTAGCAAGTTATTTTTAATACTCTTTAATCTTTATACTGTATAGTTAAGTGGCTAATATACTATCCTATTATAGAATTAGAGTTTTCTAAATTTGAGTATTTTTCACCCTTACCAGTGTAAAGATGTTTTCATGTCACTGATTAGCATCTTTTAATTCAGCTTGAACTTTCAGCATTTCTTGCAAGGCAGACCTAGTGGTGATAAATTCCCACAACTTTTGTCTGTTGGGCAAGTCTTTATAACTCTGGTTGGCAGTTTTTATTTTTTGACACTTTGAATATGTCATTCCACAGTCTCTCCTGGCCTATGGGGCCTTTTTTTGCTGAGAAATCTGATAGCCTAATGGGCGTTCCTTTGTAAGTTACACTCTTTTTACCCCTGGCTGCCTTTAGGATTCTCTGATTTTTGGTAGTTTCCTTGTAACATGTCAGGGTGATCTATGAACTTTGTGAATTTGGATGTCCAAGTCTTTCCCCAGATTTAGGGGAGCTTTCAATTATTTTTAAAATAAACTTTCTGCCCCCTTCTCCCTCTTGTCTTCTGGATTGTGGATTATTTCAAAAGTCCTATCCTCTAAGTCATTTATTCTTTCATCTGCCCTATTCTACTACAAAGGCTATTGTAGTCTTGTTCACTGAATTCAACTCCAGAATTTGGTTATGTTTTTCATCTGATAAATTTTTCTTTTGTTCGGGACACCTGAGTGGCTTAGTTGGTTGAGCATCTCTTGGTTTCAACTCAGGTCATGATCTCAGGGTCCTGGGATCAAGCCCTGCCTCGGGCTCCACCATCAGTGAGGAGTCTGCTTCCCTTTGCCCTCTGCTCCCCGACCCCTGCTCATGCACGCTAAAATCTTAAGAAAAAAAAAAAAAAGTTATGTATTTTCCTTCCTAATACCATTGTATTGAGTTTTCTTGTAGCTAGTTGTGTTCTTCAAAACAGTTATTCTGAATTCTTTTATCAGCTAGATTGCAATATTCTGTGTCTTTGAGCTCAATTGTTGAATTATTGAGATCTTTTGGCGGTGAAATAGTTGATTTTCACGTTTGTGTTTTTCCATTGCTGTTTTCACATTTCAAGTAGCAGACACCTCCTGAGCCTTTACTGGTTGGCCTTCGATGGAGTGCTGCTCACCGGTGTTGCTACATCAGGTTTCCTCGACTTTTGAATGGGCAAAGCTGCGCCTCTTCCTGCTCCCTCTAGTGGCAGAATTCTTAAACCTCTACGTCTTGTCTTGTAACTCACCAGGCTGCCTGCTGGAAACCTGTTTTCCAGAAGGTGGTGCTATAGCTCCACAGCTCCAGTTGGTGACTTCTCCCTTGCCCAGGGACCCTGGTCCATTTTTCTGAGAACACTCTTATCACCGGACCTGTTCTCACTGCCCCAACACGAGCACGCACAGGGATCCAGCCACATAGTGGGAGCTGGTGTGCGTTTAGCACTTGGGGTTTGGGGATGCTGTGGACCCAGTGGAACAATCTTTAGTGGGATACTCTCGAGGTATATGGGCAGACCGCTTGAAGCAGTCAGCAGGAACTGCATTCTTTTAATGCCCTTTTTAAAGAAAGATTTTTATGTATTGAGAGAGTGAGAATGGTAGAGCGAGCATGAGAAGGAAGGTCAGAGGGAGCAGCAGACTCCCCGCTGAGCAGGGAGCCCGATGCGGGACTCAATCCCGGGGACTCCAGGATCATGACCTGAGCAGAAGGCAGTCGCCTAACCGACTGAGCCACCCAGGCGCCCTGCTCTTTGATATTCTTAACTGCTTCCTTCACCTCTCTTCCCTCGCCCTCACAGTCATGCAGGTCCCACTTCAGTACCCAGGCTGCTGCTGGAGACAAATGGATTTCTCCAGCCATGACCCACATAACTGGCATAGCTGGGCACTCACTGCTTTCCACCTTCTCTGGAGAGGCCCGCCACTGCCAGGAGGCTTAGCCCCAGGCAGCCAGGTGCTGGGTATGTAACTGTCAACAAAAGAGGTTTCCTTGTAATGTCTCTGAAGTTTACTAACATTCAAAAGGAGAAAACTTTTGTTTGCTTGAAGACTCGAGTCAGATTTTCATTAATGAACAAAGAACAGTTTAAAAATGTCAGAGTTTGGGCGCCTGGGTGGCTCAGTTGGTTAAGCGACTGCCTTCGGCTCAGGTCATGATCCTGGAGTCCCGGGATCGAGTCCCACATCGGGCTCCCTGCTCAGCGGGGAGTCTGCTTCTCCCTCTGACCCTCTTCCCTCTCATGCTCTCTATCTCTCATTCTCTCTCTCTCAAATAAATAAATAAATAAATCTTTAAAAAAAAAAAAAATTTCAAAAAATGTCAGAGTTTGAAAGGTATCATTTACCCACAATGATTTTTAAAATTCTGTAATTCTAAAAGATTAATGAATATGGAAATAATAAAAGTGATACCTAAAGAATGCTCCAGAAAAAGAGAATGGACTCTAACAACTACAGGAATAAATGACAGTACACTGATACAGACCTGAATGTTTTATTGTAAGAAATACTTTTACTTTGACCCAATTAACAAAGGAGCTTTCAATATGATAAGATTTCTTCACTTTCCATTAAGGGAATAAATATGGTTATGCTTAAAGGAGGAAAAGGGACATTTAAAGAAACATTGGGGAAAATGTGGAGGTGACAAAACACAGGCTTAGTTTGCTTTTATACAGTGGTGGTTTTGTTATTTACATAAGCAATATATACGGGACAGGAGCTTTTTAAAATCTAGTAAAAAGTAAAAATTTTTGCCCATTTTTTTTTAATGTTTCCATGTAAGAAAAAATAAGTTCCTCTTATAGCTCTTGAATTAATCACAATTTATTTAATAATCATTTCATATTAGAAGACTTAAGTGTTGCATTTCACCCAAGCAGACTGTAATCCACAAGTAGTAATAAAAGGGGATTGATTTATATCATAGCAGGAAATAAAGGTGATATAATAATCATTGTTAATGATTTTTAAAGAAATACATTTCTATCAAACTTTAGAGGAATCCTTCATAGCCCAAAGAAATGTAATTTAACTCAAATTTTTAACGAGTAATTAAAAGATGGAGAACATAAAATGTACTTTAAACAAGTTCCAAATATACTTATTAAATATAAAGATGTTAGCTCTTGGTACGTAAGAAAATATTTACAACTAATAAGAATATTGTAGAATATACATGTTCTATGTATAAAAATAAGTAAAATATTTTATAGTACAGACCAAAGGATCTTTTCTAAACCAGGTTTTATCCGTGCAACTCTCTTACAATACCATCCCACTAGCATTACTGGAACTCATACATGCATGGAAGAAATCTAACCATAGTCTTGCCTTAAAGCTCATACTTCCTTTTTAGGGCCTGTACATCTTCTAAAGTAAAATGTTTGTTTGGTGTGTCTGAGAGGTCATCAAAGAGCTGTTCAATTTGCTCCTTCTGGCCCTTGCTAATTAGTGTCAACATCATCTGGAATAAAGAGAAAAACTGTATTAGCTTAATTAAGAAAAAAATGAACATTTTAAAGTTACAGAAACCCTGGAAGAAAATCAATCTCTATTATTTTTCCACTTACCATGAACCTTTCTACTTTACTCAGATATAAAAGATGCTGATACACCAATGAGGGATCTTTACCAAGATTATTTTTCAGAGACTGAATGAGGAGGAGGAATGTATCCCCTTCAAGTTTGTTACTCAACAACATTGGCAAATCTTTCGGTTCTGTGATGGTTAAAAGGTGTGCACAGGCTTGTTTATCGTTCCGCATACTGATAGCATTTATAACCTGACCAAACTCATAGGCATTGTTAGGCTTGGTGATGGGTAGTTTTTCAGAGTATTCTGGTGGCCCACTACTGGTTGTGTCTCCGTTCTCGGAGGCACGGCAGTCAGTGGAGAGCTCCTCCGAGGTCCTTCCAGGCTCTTCTTCCTGGCCTTCGCTCACCTTCATGAGGGAAAAAATGATACTGTGACGTAACAGCCACTGCACACATCCCAAGCTACATTTATTAAAATGGGAAGGAACTGGAAAACACTAGGCGGCTATATTTTAGACAAATTCTAAGTGTGTAATTTATAATAGTAAAATCTATTCTTTTTAGGAAGAAGTTTTAAATATCCATTCATGAAAGTATTAAAATTTTTTATAGTTTTCCATGAAAGATGACCTATATAACAACTTTATCTCAGGGCACCTAGGGGGCTTAGTCGGTTAAGCGTCTGCCTTCGGCTCAGGTCATGATCCCAGGGTCCTGGGATCAAGCCCCACACCGCCCTGGGCTGGCTCCCTGCTCCGCGGGAAGCCTGCTTCTCCCTCTCCCACTCCCCCTGCTTGTGTTCCCTCTCTCGCTGTGTCTCTCTGTCATCAAATAAATAAAATCTTTAAAAAAGAGAAAAAGAAAAAACTTTCTCTTTTTCATGATAAATTTTACACTTACTTTCTTACATTTTAACAGAGACATGAACATTTTTTTCTTCCCTCAGAGGAAAAATACTTCTGGTTTTCTCACTTTTTGGCTTTTACTCTATAATGGAAATATAAGGTGATAAATATCACCATTTATGAATACACAAGAATTCAGGAGCCAACTTTTTTTTTACGAGAGCTTGTATGGGTGCGCACACACACTGGGGGGGGGGGCCCCCCCGTGAGAAGCAGCGGGAGGGAGAGAATCCTAAGCAGGCTCCATGACTCCACATCAGCTCAGAAGCCCAAAGCAGGGCTTAATCTCACAACCATGAGATCATGACCTGAGCTGAAATCAAGAGTCAAGACTCTTAACTCACTAAGTAACCCAGGTGCCCCATGAGCTGACATTCTTCACTGAAGGCAAAGCAAAAAGCTGGAGCACAAGACACTGAGTTTGATTCAGGACTAGTCCAAGATCTCTGATGAGGCCAGTCTTGTTTCAGAGTGCTAAAAAGGCCTAAATCGATCTTAAAAATCCCTATGGGGTATGGCAAGGCCACTGAAATTTCAATCAGTCCTATCAGGATTCTCCAGGTCTACCCTGAAGCAAAGTTCAATGACCACAGGCCCCCAGAGCAATCTGGGGTGGAAACAATGCAAACTGTAGGCAGGTGGGGAGGGGGGAGGGGTGGAATGCAGAGAAAGGAGGAACTGCAGTAATGCAGAATCCCAATGCCCTCCATGGACCCCAAGCTGGGAAATACAATGGCTAATTATGGCAAAGGAAAAGTTTTGTCTCTGTAACTGGTTAAAATTTCTTCACTGGAGATTAAAATAAAAAATTTAAAACATTTTTGTAGAACTCATAAGAATCTGACTTAAAAACATTAAATAAAGATTTTATTTATCTGACAGAGAAAGACAGAGAGGGAACACAAGCAGGGGGAGTGGGAGAGGGAGAAGCAGGCCTCCCGCTGAGCAGGGAGCCCGATGCGGGGCTCCATTCCAGGACCCTGGGACCATGACCTGAGCCGAAGGCAGACGTTGAATGACTGAGCCACCCAGGCGCCCCTGAATCTGACTTTAGAATCCAATATAAAATCCCCCAAAGAGTACCTTCAAAGATAATGAAATACCTCTTGAATCTCAATTTTCCTTCTCTCCTTTTCCTTGTTGAATAATGTTGTATTGTCCTTAATGTTAAGGAATCTGGTTACCTCTTCCAGTTCCATCTTTGCCTCAACAATACTTGAATCTAGTAGGAGAACTTTATTGAGATCGTTCAAACTTTTCTGATAATCCTGAAAGTAGAAAGCAGAGAAAATAATTTTCATAAATAAAAGACAGGGCACAGATTAGCTCAAGTGGGAGTAAGAACAAGCTTGAGTAGCACAGAACGTGTACAGGGGCTCCCTTTAGTACCTTGATGATAACGTCAGGCCCATACAGTAGTCTTGAACTAAAATATTAACACCCATAACACACAACACCCACCAGAGAAGAAAAGGCATGGAATCTGGAGTTGGAAGACTCAAGTTCAATTCGGGGTCACCACAACCTTCACAGTCCCTGGTATACAGCAGGCATTTGTTGTCTGCTGAGTGAGTGAATGGAAGAACCACCATCCTCATGTTAGCACCTACTAATTATGAAACTGGAACAAAATCCTACTTAATCTTTGAATTTCAGTTTTCTCATCTTTAAGGATAACAAAAGCTTCTCTACTCTGGTTTTCACCAAGGCTGTATCAAGTATAAATGAATTAATAAGGAATACTTTAAACCTATGTAAAGGGCTATCCAATGTCACTTGTCAGATAATATCTTGCACCATAAAACCCTTCAAAGTGGTACGCTGTTCAAACAGGCTGGCAGCAACATTTATTCTTCCATAGAGTCAAACAATACATGGGGGGGGGGGGTGAGGGAAAAGAAAAGGAATCTAAGCTTAACAAAACACAGCAAAGAATCTGGTGGTAGAGACAAGATACCACAAAATCACAGTCTGATGTGACAGGCCATTCTAGAACTACAGACTAGACCAATGTTTTCATTAAACCAAAATTAATTCTGTAAGGAGGCAAAGAATTCCAATGATGTGTAACCTCCCCAAGTATTCATGACCTGCCAATAAGCTCATGCGCTGGAGGCTAAGGCCTGGGTTAGACAGGCTCGTGGTTATGGGACGTTCCTGGGGGGCTCGCTGGGGGGCCACAGCCCTCCCCCTCCACCCAGCAGGACACTAGAGCAAAAGTGACCTGTTTAAAGAGATTAACGTAAATCTGCTCTCATTCAGTAAAAAAGGTAAATTATTTACAAACCATAGTAGAAATCTGCTACAGAAAAACAAGTGACACTGTATTTCCAACCGAAGTGTTCCTGCTGGGAACCATACTGAGAGGCAAGGAATGGGGCAGCAGAACAAGTTGAGGTAGTAATTAACTGCTAACTCTTAACCATTCTCTCTGCATTTTCATAGTAGTTTACTCCCAATAGCCCTATACATACTAACTGCTGTCCGCATTTTAAAGATAAGGAAACTGAGGCATCGAGAGAATCCTTGGGACGATCAAGGCAGCAATGCCCACCAAGCAAATGAGAACACAGTTGCGGAATCCCAGTGAGAAGCTTGAAAACAGACTGTGAGCTATGGCCTTGGAAATGGAAGAAGTCCCACACCACTGGAAACAATATGTTTTTTGTTTTGTATTGTATTTAAGAAAAATCTGTGCCTAGGGGCGCCTGGGTGGCTCAGTCGTTGAGTGTCTGCCTTCGGCTCAGGTCACGATCCCAGGGTCCTGGGATCGAGCCCCGCATCGGGCTCCCTGCTCAGCGGGAAGCCTGCTTCTCCCTCTCCCACTCCCCCTGCTTGTGTTCCCTCTCTCGCTGTCTCTGTCAAATAAATAAAATCTTAAAAAAAAAAAAATCTGTGGCTAAAGAGCGATCTGTCTGGTTGGAGGAGACCTAAGAAAACATGAAATAATACTTTGATAAAGAGTTACAACAGGGGCAAGCAAATGTAGAGAGAGAGAACAAGAGCACAGGAAGAGGGAGGAGCCCGTCTGCCAGATCCCAAGAATGGTCAGGTAGCCCTGGCCCCTATGGAAGCTTCTGTCTTAGGAAGGGAAACAATCTTTAAAAAGTAAACGAATGAATAAAGTACGGACTATCACTAATGCAATTAAGAAAGCCAAGGTTTTCTCTGGATACTAACGAGGGGGAATGAGTCTCCTTTTGATACCCTTGTCAGGGAACACAAGCCCTGAAGGGAAACAGGCATGCAGTGGAGGGAAGAGCAGGGCCTACACAGAGAAAAGTGTGGCTCCGGCAAAAAGGAGGACATTAAAAGCTGCTAAATACTGCATTAGGGCCTTAAAAAAGTATAATCACAGTATTAATAGATGTACTTAAAATGTGGTAACAATTATATGACTGTTTGATATTTCTGGCCTTACAGCATCCCCAATTAATGGGCTGCACATTCCCTAAAGCAACACCATGGGCTCGTCACCACTATGATCCACAGTCTAGCGCATACGTGGCACTCAATAAGAGAAAGAAGTTCTAAAACAAAATACCACAGGATTTAACTCACATGTGAAACTTAACAAAACAATTGAACACGGGGGAAAAAGGAGAGGCGGACCAAGAAACAGGCTCTTAACTATAGAGAACTGGTTACCAGAGGGGAGGTGGGGGGGGTTAAGTAGGTGATGGGGACTGAGGAAGACACTTGAGATGAGCACCGGGGGTTGCATGGAAGTGCTGAATCACTGAATTCTATACCCAAAACTAGTACTGCACTGTAGGTTAACCGGAATTTAAATAAAAACTTGCAAGAAAAGATAAATTCTGAGTGAAAGCTTTTAATTTTCAAAACTGGCACCCACGCACAAAGTTAAAAGGCATCTAGAAAACAAAAGATCTAAGAAAGCAGAGTACTCAGCTGCTAACTACAGGTAGGGCACCTGCTCACTGCAAGCCTCTGTGCTAATTCTCGTTACAGACACACTAAGGAAGTGGATCCGGGCGTGAGTTCTGATGCATTTGATAAAAGCAGCTGTCGCCTTTGAAGATCGTGAAATTAAATTTGCTTGGCACATAACTCAAAATTACAGGATATATAAATGGAAGCTACAAGAACTCAAACCAGAAACACAAACTGCCAGCCTCATAACCTAGTGGGATAGGATTACTCAAATTTGGGATTCTCTTTCTGCGTAATACAATTTCTAGAATTCATTCCAAAGAAGTATAAAAAGTCTTTCATTAGGTACACCTTCTGCCTTTATGTGAGGAAAACAGGTTCAAAGAATCAGGCAGCCAGTATGAGGTAAACGTGCTTTTTAGAGTCTGGACATACGTAAACTCATGAGTTGTCAGGCACACCTACCCTCATGTGCCCGAATCCATTAAACTCAGAAAAAGCCGAGTAAATTTTGAAGAAGCCTCTCTTACCTCATGGTGCTACACACCAGCTAAGAAATCTTTACGTGAGGTTTATGGATGGGTGTGTCACTAACAGAAGGAGTGGGGGGGGGGAGCGGGCCAGGTCACATGGGGGGCTTCCGGGTCGGCGGCAGATGCACCCACATGCAGGGAGGTGGTGCACGCCAGCACCGTGTCGACAGAAGCTGCTGTGCTCAGGACCCTTGTGGCCGTGGCCCGATATACCTCTTCGCCTGGCTCTCGATCTGCGTCCTTCACAATATCCTTGATAACACACTGGGCGGGAGATGGGGGGCAGGCACGGCACGGCCCCACTGGCCTCGGGGTCCTGCCACAGCAGCTGCATGCGTGCAGCTCAACCACAACCTCCGTGGATCCAGGATCTAGAAACACAAAAGCCTGAGCCCTCAATGCGCACAGCTTGGACTCATTTGCTACACTAGGCAGAAACGTAACTGCCCTCTCCCAAAAATCCCAGGTTTTATAGAATATATTTTTAGATATTGCCCTGTCAGTGATGGGCATGGAACCTAAAGAATTATCTCAAACTCAATAAGGTCAAGCTGAACTATCCCTCTCCCCAATCAAAACTCTCCCTCCTCCCGAATACCCTCCATTATCATACTGCACCACTCAATCCCCAAGCCAGGAAGCTGGGAGGTACCCCCCCTGCTCCTTCCCCCCTACACGTTACTGCTCAGGATGTTTACCTTCAAACGCCCTGGAATTAACCTCTCACTTTCTGCTATGGGCTAAACTGTGTCCCCCTGAAAATTCCTCTGTTGGGAGGAATTTTAACCACAGCACTTCAGAATGTGACCGTATTTGGAGATAGGTTCTCTAAAAAGGTAACCAAGTTAACATCAGGTCATTAGGTTGGGCCCCAATCCAGTGGGACTGGTGTCCTTATAAAAAGAGGGAACTGGCAGACAGACGTGTACAGAGAGAAGACAGCTATCCACAAGCCAAGGAGAGGGGCCTAGAGCACATCCTTCCCTCACAGCCCTCAGAAAGAGCCATCCCGGCTGCCAACTTAATCTCAAGATTAAGAACTCTAAGAACCGTTAAGAAAATATATTTCTCTTTAAGCCACAATGTGTGGTACTTTGTTATGGAAGTCCCGGCAAACTAAGAGACCTTCTCTCTTCCCTCTGCTATTCGTTACCTTCCTTCAGGCAACTGCTTCTTACTTTGGCAGCTTCTAACCTATCTCCCTACTCCACGCTGGGCCCCCGGTGATCCAGCTTTGACACTGCTGCCAAATCTGATCCATCATGCCCCCCCTGACCCTTAGGGGAATCCCACCACCTTCAGGATCAAGCCTATCCACCAGAGCAAGGCCTCCCAGGCCCTTCATAATCTGACCATCTCTCTCCATCCCCATTCCCATCTGCACCTGGCCTCTCGCTGTACCAGTTCATGTACAAGTTCATAAAAAATGTGGCAAGGAATAATCGTAACAGTTTTATTCTTAACAACCCCAGAAGGGAAACATCTAAATGTAATTAACTGGTGAATATGTTAAAAAAAAAAAAGTTGTAGTATATTCAGTAATAAAACTCAGTAATAAAAAGAAACAATTCCTGATATTCACAAAATATGGATGACTCTCAGATGCTCTGCTGAGCAAAAAAAAAAAAAAAAAAAAAAAAAAGCCAAAGAATACAGTACATTCTATATGATTATACTTATGTTACTGCCGAAAAGAAGCAAAACTAATCTACAATGATAGAAACGAGATGAATGGCTGCCTGGGGGTGGGTGTGGAAGGAGGGGAATGGGTATAGGGAACTTTCTGGAGAGATGGGAATGTTATTTACCTTGATTGGAGTGGTGGCTACATGGGGATATACATTATTCAAAAATCAACAACTAAAATAAGAAAACAATTCTACTTACAATTGCATCAAAAGGAATAAAATATCTAGGAATAAACTTAACCAAGAAGGTGAAAGATTTGTACACAGTATAGTGAAAAGTATAAGACACTGATCAAAGAAACTGAAGACAGAAATAAATGGGAAGACAGTTTGTGCTCATGGGTGGAAAAAATTAATATTGTTAAAATGTTTACACTACTCGAAGCAATCTACAGATTCAATGCAATACCTATTTAAAATTCCAATGGCATTTTTCACAGAAATAAAACAAGCAATCCTAAAACTTTTTTGGACCTGGTAACACCCCAAATAGCCAAAGCAATCTTGAAAAGGAACAAAGCTGGGGGCATCACAATTCCTGATTTTAGACTATATTACAAAACTCCAGTAATCAAAACAGTACGATACTGGCATAAGAACAGACACAGAGATCAATAAATCAGAATGGAGAGCCCAGAAATAAGCCCATGCATATATGGCCAACTAATTTACGACAAAGGAGCCAAGAATTCTCACTGGAGAAAGGACAGTCTTCAATAAACGGCGCTGGGAAAACTGGACCACTATCTTATACTATACACAAATATCAACACAAAATGGATTAAATTTGAACATAAGACTTGAAACCATAAAACTCCTAGAAGAAAACATAGCCAGTAAAGCTCCTTGACACTGGTCTTGGGTTTTGGATTTGACACCAAAAGCAAAGGTAACAAAATCAACAATAAACAACTGGGACTACACCAAACTAAAAAGCTTCTGCACAGTGAAGGAAACAAAATGAAAAACTACCAAGTAGGAGAAAATATTTGCAAATCACGTATCTAAGAAGTGGTTAATATCCAAAATACATAAGCAACTCCTACAACTCAGTATCAAAAAAAGAATCCGGTTAATAAAAGAGCAGAGGAACGGAACAGACAGTTCTCCAGAGAAGACCTACAGATGGGCAACAGACACATGAAAAGATGCTCAACGTCACTCATCATCGGGGAAATGCAAATCAAAGCCACAATGAGGTATCATCGCACACCTGTCAGAATGGCTAGAATCAACACCACAGGAAACAACAGGTGTTGGCGAGGATGTGGAGACAGGGGACCCCTTATGTGCCGGCGGTGGGAATGGACACTGGTGCAGTTATTACAGAAAGCAGCACGGAGGCTCCTTAAAAAAACTAAAACTAGAACTACCAGATGATCCAGCAATCCCACCTCTGGGTATTTATCTGAAGGAAATGAGAACACTAAATCTAAAAGATACCTGCACCCCCATGTTTACTGCAGCAATATTTACAACAGCCAAGACGTGGAAACAACCTAAGTGTCCACCACTGAATGAACGGATAGAGAAAAGGTGATATAGCTACACAATGGAGTATTATTCAGTCAAACAAAAGGAAATCCCTGCCATCTGCCAACAACACGGATGGATCCCAAGGACATATGCTAAGTGAAATAAGGCAAATAGAGAAAGGCAATTACCATACGACTTCACTTGTACGTGAAATCTAGAAAAAAACAAACAAAAAACTGAATTCACAGATATAAAAACTAATTGGTGGTTGTCAGAGGCAAGGTGGGGAGTGGGGAATGGGTGACATGGGTCAAATGTACAAACCTCCAGTTAAAAGTAAGTCATGGGCATACATATAATGGACCGCCTTAACACTGTACTGTGTATTTGAAAGTTGCTACAAGAGTAGATCTTTAAAAGTTCCCATTACAGGAAAAAAAAATGGTAATGATGTGTGCTGATGGGCTGCTAACTAGACTTATTGTGGTGATCATTTTGCAAATCGAATCATTATGCCATACACCCGGAACTAATATAATGTTATATGTCAATTATATCTCAACCTAAAGAAAGTCAATGACCTGTAGGCTTACAATGTGTGAATTTCATTGTATTAGGCCCTAAAACAAACTGGTTTTTAAGAAATACAATTTCAAGAAATGCCACAGCCCAGTATGTTCTAATTTGTCCTTGTGATGTTACTTTCTACAAAAATGAACATTAAAGTATTTCCACGCAGAAGACTCAGCCTAAAGAAAAGCGTAAATTATACTTTGAAAATAACGGTGTGGTTTTCTTAGAGAAGAACATCACTCCGCAGTCTCACGCTGATAACCAACCAGCCAGTTTAAAGCCCAAATCACCATCCGCTTCCCAATCTCTGATGTGTCTCTACCAACTTCCCCTGGGTGAGTCAATCTTCCGTCCCGAGGCCTTCCTCCCACCCCCCAGACAACCCCAATCGTTTGGTGGAGGAATCCACTGGCACCACTGGTTGCCTTCAGTGATTCAGTAGCAAACCTTCCTGTCCCTTAAAGTGGACCTATGATTAACTAATAAAATTCCTAGAAAATCAGGAAATAAATCCTAATCTCTGAGCTGGAAGGAATCTTAGAAATTATCTAGCTCCACATAAAAGGTGGGGGAAATCTGAGGCCCATTCCCAGGTGTCAGGACTGGTTAGCACAGAAGCAGGATTAAATCCCAGGATAATCTCACTCCCTTTCCATGATCCCAGGATTTATGTTCATAAAAACCACATGCTGTTTTCAGAGCTGCAATTTACATATTAAAATGAAGATTTCCAGGGCACCTGGGTGGCTCAGATGGTTGAGTGTCTGCCTTCAGCTCGGGTCATGATCTCCAGGTCCTGGGATCGAGCCCCGCATCAGACTCCCTGCTCAGCGGGGAGTCTGCTTCTCCCTCTTCCTCTGCCTCTCCCCACTGCTCCTGCTCTCCCTGTCTCAAATGAATAAAACAATTCTATTAAAAAAAAATGAAGATTTCCTCACCTTGAGTCCCTTATGAGCCAGAGCTCGTCTATAGCACGCTTTCACATTCCCGTTATCGATCTGAAGTGCACGATCACAGTCCTGCTTTGCCTCTTCAAACTGGCACAGCTTCAAGTAACAGAGAGCTCTGGTGTAACGTTAAGTATGAAAGTAACGATGTATTATCAACAGCGAAGACAACGTATCTCCAATCACAGCTTTTTCTTGCAATGCATGTAATCATGGCATTGGGGATACAACTGCAAACAAAATACAGTCTAGGACCCTCAAGGAGGCTACAGTCTAGTGGAAGAGAAAGACAATTAAAACAAGCAAACACAGTAAGATCTAAACAGGATGCTTTCTCTGGGAGCACACAGCTGAGAGTATCACGGAATCTGGTGGGGCTGAGGCAAGGGCAGGAGTAGTCAGGGAAGACTTCCCCGAAGAAGTTACATTTAAGTTGAAGCCCAGACATGAGGTGGGAATTATCCAGTGCAAAGGCACTGGGCCGAGAGTTAAGATGTAGGAGGGGAGTGGTGGCCAGGGGCCCAGCAAGAGCAGAGTCTCACAGTGAGAGAGAGAGACAGAGAGCGAGCGAGCGCACAGTGCTCCTGATGGGCTAAGAAAAGCGTCATATGGCTGGGTACAGGGATGAGCTAGAAGGGAGGACAGGCCAGATGGTGAAGGGTCCCGTAAATCATGGCAAGGAGGCTGGGCTTTCTCCTGAGCTTCGTGGAGGTCCACAAATGCATTCTCAAATAGGGCTAACATGTTTACCAGGTTTTAGAAAGATGGTTCGAGCTACAACCTTGGAGAAGGAGACAAGAGGGAACAAGACTTGCAAGGTAGTATGGAGGGTGCTGCAAACATCTAAGAGGAGCCGGTGGTGGCCCAGGACAGGGGTGACAGTGAGGTCGGAGAGAAAGACTCCCGCCAAAGAGGAATTTGGAAGGAGGACATCCCAGTTTGCAGACAGCCCGGGAGAGGGAGGCATCAGTCAGGAGTGCAGACAGGAGTGGAGTGCTCGGGTCTGGAGCCCAGAGGGAGATGGACAGGGCAGCAGGCAGTGGGCACACCTGAAAGGTGGTAGGGGGACTGGGGAGAAGATGGACTGGCCCGGAGAGCATGCAGGGTGAAAAAGGGATCTGCGCCTTCAGAAGCCCGAGAAGGTCAGGGGAAGGAAGGCCTGTGGAGGGAGGAGAGGAGCTGTGCTGGGTGAGCCGCCGGTACTGACATCAAAGGGCGAGGCGGTTTCAGGCCCAACTGAGCGGCCGCCCATACCCCAGACTGCAGAGGCTGAGCAGAAGGGGAGAACACTACCTGGTGGAGTTAGTGACAACGTTTTTGACAAAATGGTTGCCAACAGAGGAAAACACGCACAAAAACAAAGCAGTGAGAGGTCCGAGTAAAAAGAACTCATCTGAAGTAGCTAAGAAAACGTGTGCTGGGAGTCCCTGCTCTTTAGGAACTATCCTCACTCTTCTTTGTCACCTCAGACTCTACCTATTCCTGAAAATCCCCACATCACTGGAGTCTAGATAGCGATCTTTTACCATCATTGTGGTAAAGACTGCCTCTCAGCAGCTTTCCAGAACAACCTGCCCATTCCTGCTACACACTGAAGGATGCTGGTACCCTCCCTCAGGACTTCAAGAGAGAAAGGACACTTAGGAAACGCGTCGGAAAGACAGGTGAGTCTTGCTCCTATAGGGCCAACCACGCGCGGGCCTAGTTGGGCACAGGGAGCTGGGCGGCGGGAAGGGGGGCAAGGGCAGCCAGCGGGGACCCCCAGCCCGCCGCACCGCATGCTGTCAGTCTCTCTGGAACGCCTATGGCCCCCACCTCTTTGAAAAACACTTAGGACAATATGCTATATAAATTCTCCAAACGATGGAGAAAACACTTTGGCAAATAATCTGCCTATACTTTTTAATCCAAAAAAAAAAAAAAATTAACATAAGAAATACGTAAAGTTACAAAGAACTTGCCTGTTTGTATAAATGGCACATTCCTTGTTGTTAATCTTTAAGCATTCACTGTATTTACTAAGGGCATCTTTATAGTTTTTGTCCTTTACACATTGATTTCCTTCTTCTTTAAGGGTTTTAAACATTTTTTCATCTATGGGACACCCCCCAAGGGGGGGAAAAAAAAAGGAAGGATTCATATAAGCACCTCTACAAAATCTTCAGTACATCTGTAAGCAGATATTCTATTGCAAATTAACGTGACCACACACCATGCAGAGCTAAAGTCAAAGTGGAACAAAACTTTGTATACAAATTAAAAAGACAAATTGGCTGTAAGTAAAAATTACACAATTATGACATTTTTTTCAAATTAGAAAATAAAACATAAATAATGACATCATTTTATCCACACTGGTATGTCTTCTCTACTGGAGATACGAACATCTACAGTGTTTGGTTTAGTAACTATTTCATGAAAAATGCACAAACCTGTTCAAGCCTAAGGTGGACATTTGTCCAGCACCCCATTTCCTTGGAAAACCCACCTCCCCCTGCCCTCTGTCCTGCGGTTTAGGTAAAGCAAGCCCTACCCTAGCCCAACCTTTTGGAGTAATTTTTGTGTTACTATCAGCACATCATACTTCCTTGGCCACAATAATCTAACTCATCAGGGATAGGCCTCTGGGAGCCAATAAGCTACAACAAGATTTTTTATGGCAGCTTCTGGTAATGCTTGCTCTTTCTCGTGGAATATGAGGAGGAAGAGAGGAGCTATTCAGCCATCTGGTGATACAAGGGGAGAGGCTGTATTTCTCTAGATGGGGTGAAAAGAGCAAGAAAGAGGCCAAGAGAGACAGCTGAAGAAGAATCTATGAGTCCTGAATCTAGCCATCCCTGCAGCTACTCTACCTGTGGACGTTTCCATGATAGGAGCCAATAAACAACTTTTTTCACTTAAGCCATAAAAGGCTGGATTTTCTGTTATCTGCAGTGAGAGAGTCCCAACTATTACCATTACCTGTGCAGTGATCATGGCTGACTCTGCTTAGGATCCATTTCCCCTTCCTCAGGGTGCCCTGACGTCCACTCAGCTATCGCTTCTCTCCTACTCAACCCGGGCGTTCAGAGGAAGCTGACCCCACTGATCAGGAACACGGGCTTAGCTAAGCCAGTCGGGGCATGGCATGTCCTCATCATAGGGACTGGCTCAGGAATGGGCACATGACCCACTAGAATAAGTACCAGTAAAATGTGAGTCAAGAAAGTAACGGGATAAAAAAGCTAGGGCTTTCAGGGTAACATATTTTCTCATTTTTAAATTAATGCTACCCAAAGCAATGGTGTCTCTCTCTCTTTGGACATTGATACCTGCACCCAGGAAGCCTAAAACCACTACAGTTCTATTATTTTCAGTCAGCATCTGAGCCCTGATGAGCTTTCAGTTACATGAACCAAAATATTCCTTACGGTTTAAGTTAGTAGATTTTCTGTACTTGCAACCAAAGTTTTCTATCACACGTAAGTATGAAAACCTGAAGTTTTGAATCTATGTAATAAGTCTACCTAATGGAGTAACTTGATATAAAATAAAAATCCTGAAATTAAAATTTATTTCTAATGTTTCATGTTTCAAAAGACCACACAATGGGGCCAAATGGCACTCCCCATACATCCTGCTATATGTAAGACCTAAAACAGAATATTACAGGGATTCCTCCCTGCCCAATTTGCTGAAAAACTTTCCTTAAGCTTTTCTTCCCCCATTGTTTTTAAACCTTTGGTATCTATTCTAATAATCACATAGATATGTAGAGCTGATTATCCTTATGCTCCTCATGAGCTGACACAGATCCACAGTACAGTTAGTACATGCCCTTTGTTAATAAACCACCACCCTTCACTGAGCAAATGCTGTGTGCGAGACTCCGATGACAGCCAACTCTAGAAACCAGAGATCTCCAAGATTTTCCAAGTCTTAGTAGATGTTCCCTGCATCTCCCTTCTAGTCAATGAAGAGGATGAGGGTCTAAGAGAAGCCACATCACAACTCAGGAATCTCAGGGTGTCTATAGGATGAGGCTCAACCACCAGGGACACACATGGAGGTCCTAAGCAGGCAGGAGAAATGGGGCCTCAAGTTGCTTTTGTCAGAAAGCAAGAGTGAAGTCCCATTTATTAAACACTCTGCACAAAGTAATGAGGTAGGTACTATGGGAATGCAGATATGTTAATAACTATGATATAAGGCAGAAAGAAATACCTGCTAGATATTTATGTTGTAGCGTTTTACTTTGTTCTATTATTTCAAACACACCGATCTTATTACTTTAAGCCCTGCAACGTGCAGGTGTTAAGAGAGAACTACATGCTATACTTCTTTTTCTTATGAATAATAATGCTAGCTAAACCTTTATTAAGTGTTTTGTACGCCTATCTCCATTTACTCCTGGGAACAACGCCACAAGACAGTTAATTCATATTCCCCCCTTTCATACACACTAGGACACTGGATGTGGGAAGCAACTTCTTAAGACTCTAGTTAGAAAGAGGGCGAACAGGGTCTTAAACCTGGGTCTGTTGCCTGAGTTCATGCCCTTAACCTTCTGCTTCCCTGTGAAAACAGACACGCAGCTCAAGGTACCCTTGAAAAGAAGGGCGTGTAGGCTTCTCCCACCTGTGATGCCGGGCAGGGGCCGGCTGCAGGAACCTCCCCCTTGGTTGGGGGGCGTCTCCGCCACAGGCTGCCAAGCTCGCAAATGCGCAGAAGTGGGCACAGCAGGAATGGGTGACAACTTCTCCCTCCAGCTTGGTCCATCCAGATTCATTAAAATTCTTGTTATTCTAAAAAGAAAATGAGTTTTTTATATCACTGAAGCCCAAATCAACAGTAAGATTACAACACTTCTCTACAGAAAACACAGTCTTGAGCTATCTGCTGTCCCCATAAACGGTCTTTAAAAGGACTTTTAAAAGTTGCCCAAAACTATGTTAACTTTAGATCCTTTCTGTATCAAAAGAAAAAATGAAGGTCTAAAATTTTTTCAATGTATATGCAATAAAAAGCGAAATATAAAGGTAAAATTTAGGAGGCCTAGAAGAAATGTCCCACATAACATTTAATATAATTACTAAATTGATAACGCGTTACTCTTGAGAATAATCAAAAACACCTTAGAATTTCTATGCCCAAACTGTACACCAAAAAGAGGTGTACAAGACAAGCTACTAAAACTGATGAGGGCAAGCTATCATGTGTAATATTGTTTTTCCTTAAAGCATTTACATATGGCTAAGATACTCTTACCTTGCCTTTTTTTTTGTCTTTAAAGTTACTCACTTACTGTATTTTCATATGCATAAAGATGAAAGGACAGGGTACCGGAGTCTAAGAGACGGGCCCTTATACTATTGATGTTTACTAATGGCCATCACAAAGTTCAGATTAACATCCCCATTATCACTTATCACATCTGTCATCATTTTAAACATACAAAATATATTTACGTTTAAAAACAAAACTGAACTATGTCTTTGAAATGAAACTGGTTTTAAAAAGGTGTGTCCCAAGATGAGAAGATTTACAGGTAAGTAGTAGAATGCATTCAAGTTAGCTAACTCAACAGTACTTTTTGTGTGAATAGTTTTCTATTTATACAGAGACAAACACAATCCACATACTTTTTCTTACAGTTTCTGAAACCGAAATTTCAATAGTGATCTTTGGTTATGCAAACCAAGTATCAGACATCTTAGTGTAAAGAAAATAACTTTAAAAAATAATGTAAGGCCACCCACAACTACAGAAGGAAAAAAAAAGCTTTAGAAAAGAGAATTTTCAAGCAAAACTTGTATTACCAGCAGAGAGGAAGGAAGAAGCAGCTGAAAAGAGATGATGTGTTGCCAGGGAGTAAATAAGTAAATGCAGGGAAATTTAACATATAAGATTCCTGGAGAGGAAAAGAGGAACATGGTTAATGGAAGACAGAAACAAAATATAAGCACAGAGGTTTAAATAAATGAAAAAAAAAGCTGCTGTTGTTCACATGGAAAAGCAAACATAAACATGGGATTCGTGAAAAGGAACAGTGAAATTTAAAAAATGGATATTTCACAGAAAAATATATATGGCCACCCAGACAAAGCCCCCTCATCTTCTTATAAAGTATCACTAAGAAATGTTCGATTAAAAAGTGAATGAATCTTAAAAGTCAATCTGTATAAACGAACCTTCATGAATACATATAAAATGGATAACACAATCCTCAAAAAGCTAGACATAGAATTCCCCCATGACCCAGCGATTCCACTCCTAGGTATACTCCAAGAGAAAGTGAAAACAGGTGTGCAAACACTTGCACACAAATGCCCACAGCAGACTATTCCCAATAGCCCAAAGATGGAGACAACCCCAGTGTCCATCACCTGATGAATGAATAAACAAGACGAACAATGCCCATACAATGGAATGTTATTCAGCTATAAAAAGAAAGGAAGCACTCACATATTCTACAACATGAACCTTAAAAACATCACACTAGGTGAAAGAAGCCAAACACAAAAGGCACATACTCTAGGATTCCATTTACAGGGGCCATCCAGATAAACCAACAAGACAGAAAGCGGATGAGTGGTTGCCAGGGGCTGAGAGAAGGGAGAATGCGTGGCTGCTTAATAGGGACAGGGTTTCCTCTGGGGATGATGAGTGTTCTGGAACTAGAGAGAGGTGGTGGGTTGTACAAGTGTGCATGTACTAAAGGCCACTCAATTGCATACTCTAAAACACAATTTTATGTTCCATGAATTTTACTTCAATTTTTTCAAAATATATATATATATATAGTGCACAAGGTTCAGAAAGAGGAGTAATCACAGCCTCTCAGGTAACTATTTTTCCTGTCAGACCTTCCGGGCCCATCACTATGAACCCGCTTTCCTCCAACACCTTCCAACAGGCCCTTCCTCTCCGTCGGCTAATTCGGCTGTCTTCCTGCTTTGTCTCACAGGAAGCCGAGCTCTGGGAGAAGATCCTACTTGCCCAACTACGTTGGCGATGACTGGGGACAGAGGATGGGCAAACTAAAAGCCGACCACAGGAGTGAACTGTGCTCTCTCTGTTGGAGAATGAATTCATTCAACACATCTTACTGAGTGTATCTGCTGTAAGAGGTACTTCAACTACACAGACGGATAAAACCCAATTCCTGACCTCAAGGAACTTTCAGTAGAATGAGAGAAAAATAATTTTACAAAAAGGGACAGAGAATTTACAAACGATATGGAAGCTGGGTAATAATAGAGGGCACGGTGTTCTGGGGGAACTGGGAAGGGTGCCTAAAGTACATGTATGGTGGGATGGAGGTGGGTCTATCAGGGAAAGTCATTTCCTAGAGGAAGGAGGTCCTCTCCTAAAGGACAGCAAGGAATTAACCGGGCAAAAAATGGGAAAAGAGCCTCCAGGCACATATGAGGAGGCAGCAGATGACATTTCAGCAAGGCAGCTGTGCCACAGGGCAAATGGTTGAGACCTCCCAGGTGATGCTGCCCAAGCTCAAGATCAAGCTCAAGATCAAGGAGGCTGTGAATGCCCAAGGCTTGATCTGGCCCCAGGTCCAATTACCAATGCATATCCCTTTCTTCCAGTTAGGCCAGGATCAGACAGGTTCCACATGACCAGAGTGGACACTCCAGGAAATGACTGGTGGCTCTACACACAGATCTTTCCAACGGTCTTCTCCAAAGTGCGGTGGGACCATGTGTGGAGGTAAGGCATGATTTTATAAAATGAATTAATCTAAAACATGCCATTCTCATCTTGCACAATTTTGCTCAAGGTCGCCTCCTATCAGTGCTCTTCAAAGACCACGTCAGGCGCTTGCTCTCCAACAACTGCAGCCTACACAGACCAAGGGGGCCTGGCCTCTCTGTGATTTCCCCACCTTACTAACATATTTTCACCGTTGGGGATAATCTGTCTTATGTTTTTCCCCCTGGCTATATTCTGGTTTGCTTAAATACAGAGATTATGTTATTTTTCTGCTTTTTGTCTTTTTGTGGGGGGAGCAGGGCAGGGTACGCCAGACCAACACAGGGAACAGTGTAACGCACATAAGAAGGTATACTCTGGACAAATGGGATCAGAAAATAGTATACATAACTAGAAATATTATCCAACTTGCAATTTTTTAATTTCACCTGAAAGCAATTTATGAAGTCTGGAAATTCTTACCTTCCCATGCTCACTCAGGGGCTAAATAGGTCATAATATAAATTAGATCCAAATTCTTTGCTATTTCACCATGATAAATTAATACTCATCCTAGATGAGTGTCTATTTAAAGGGCATATAACACAAAATCTAGGAGGCTCATGAAGACATCCACTTTCCTGAGAAACAACAGTTACGCTTCCACTGACAGATGTGGTGCATTGAACATGTGCAAACCCTGTAGGAGAAGAAGATTCGATATGGCAGTTTTCACTACATTTTTGGATCTTGTGCTAGAATTACTAGTGATTTACAACATCACTGGAAACACCTTCCTAACGCCACAGATATTTACAAATACTAAAATTAAGTTCTGTGCGTTCAGAACAGCAAAGAAGATCTATACACTGAGCTTAAGAAAAAAAAATTTACTGAACAGTAATTAATGGACCAGGAAACAAATATAAAGGTGTTAGAGGACAACTCAAAATGGATTATAGGACAGTTAGAAATTAAGTTAGAGAGAGAGAGAGAACAGTTTGGTTTTGATGGGAGTGAAAATCATGCATGCAAAGTAAGTAACCAAGGACATGTCTACACTCTGACACCATTCTTGGAGAAGAGGAAGAAAAACACGTAATTCCAGTAGAAAACAACTAGACCTCAGGCACCGCCTCAGGCTGGCTTACCTGTTAATGCTGTCATTTGCTAGCTGGATTCTGCAGTCTATTTGCAACACTATTTTATAATCCACATAAGCTTTCTGATACTGCTCTAAAGTTTCATAGGCCATTGCTCGACGAAGAAGAGGTTTGATTGAGAATGGATGAAGTTCCAGAGCCCTGAAGACAAAAATATTACATGTCATTTGTTTTGAAAAGTTTTAACTTAATACTAACTGAATATACACTGTAGTACTGGACTTTCAAACACAAACATATCTAGTATTTTATACGAAGGACCTAGGAATATACTAGAAAGGCAAACTCAGAGTAGAAGAACAATCAAACTTGCGGTTACTTCCTTTATTTTATATACTTTGGGTGGCGGGGGAGGGAGAGAGAAAATCCTAAGCAGGCTCCACTCCCAGTGTGGAGCCGCCGTAGGGGCTCCGTCTCATAACCCTGAGATCATGCCCTGAGCTGAAATCAAGAGTGGGATGCACCACCTGAGCCACCCACGTGCCCCTACTTCCTTTATTTTAAACCAGTAGCAAAGCACGTTAGCATTTACTTTCCCCCGCTGAGACTGAGCTCCCCGGCAGTGGGCAGTGTGCCCCACCCTCTCCAATACCCCAAACCCTCCCCACCTCTGCCCCGACAGAGCCCACCATGGCACCAAATACAAGGTAGGCTTTCAACAGATTCTTGTTACCTACTAATGGATTAAGAGGAAAATTTTCATTCGCACTTGTGTTTAATAAGGCACCTCAGCAATAGAACCACAAAAATTTGCATTACATTTTGAAAATCAGCTCCCTAAAGGTCAGTTTATTATGATTTACTTGCTGGCAAAGGGCTTCAAAAATAGACCAGGGGGAAATCAAGGAAGTAAGTGTATGATGATTTCTTGTTAAGTCATGAATTTTCATCTTGCATTTGTTAAGGCTACGAAGTATTTCCAACATCACTAGAGATGTATTTCAAGGTTATGTTCCTTGGTTTTGTTTTAAGTAACTGTTTAAGGCTACTTCACTACACAACGGACTTCATGACATTCTGAAATAAAGCACACAATCCAGAGATTGTAATTATGAACGAAAATTATCACACTCTTCGTTTTAACGAACTTAACTGAAACTGTAAAGCACGGCGAGCAGAAATCCTAGCAAGAGCCTACCTTCTACACACCCCACCAGGGAGTGTCTGCTGCCCTGGGCTGTCCACACCAGGGATGGCAGGTCTGCTCCTCGGGTTCACTCTTCTGCTACACGCGGTATTCAAAGCACATGTTTAACTTCCTTCAGGGAAAGCACAAGTGAGGGCTGCTTTACTTGTTCTCCAACAGTCTTGGGGATCTGCTGTCTATCCCCGTCTACAGTGATCTGGCAAGGGGATGCTGACAGAGCACCTGCCAAGTGCGAGCCACTGCAGACTCCCTCCTCGCACTGCCCAAGCCAGCAAGGTCAACAGTCATCCGTTCATGCTGCAGGTGAGGAGGCGGAGGCGAACTGAGCCTGATCTGCCCACAGGGCAGTTCTGAATTTCAGCTTCAGGAAAGCCAGGGCAGTGACTGTCCCCACGGCTGAGATCAGCGCCTGGCCCGCAGGAGGCACTCAGCAAACACCCCAGCCCCCACAAGCGAACCTACGCTCTGCCTCCCTCACACATCCAAAAGCACTATCAATAAGGGAACTTCGTTGGAGTCATTCACAATTCTCCACACTGTATAGACACTCCACCGCAAAGGGGGGTGTGCTCCCGGGCTCTGCACCATACAGGCTGTCACGAACGAGCTTCAGTGCTCTATAATCTAACCAAGTTCGTTCTGCACAGGTGTTATCAGTGGGGGTTATTTTAATCTCCTCTGTACTGTACTGTACTGGGCTTTACGTTTTTTTCTCTAACACACATGTATTATTTTTATAACCAATAAAAGTTACTTTAAAAATAAAACTAAGATCAAGTAAAAACTACCTCAGATCTCTGAGCATCATTACCACTGCCTTAAATCTAGCTTAGTTTCATGCTTAGGGGATTTAACAACATGAACCCAGAAGACAAACATGTACGATACTCACACAACTACCCCAGGTCACCACAGACTTCCAATGCCCAAGGTGCTTTTCAGCCACTCAAGACAGAGCCCAGGTAGGCGTGGAATATAACACTGAGCAAGATGATGCATTTAATTTTTAGCCCTCCCAGCCCAGTAAATGCAAGGTTTTTTCTCTTTAACCACAATCCTGAAAGTGAATATGAGCTTATAAAGGAAATTCCACTAAGAAAAAAAAAAGGGCATTCATTCATAAAAACAGAGAGAACTTTTTAAGCCAGAGCTCACAAAGGTTTAACCATTCAAGTTAATACAGTTAAGACCCTACAGTCTTATAATTTGAAGCCTGTCAGAGAGAAGCAAAGAGGAGCAAAAGCAGAAAATTACCAGGCAGTGTTCATTTTTAGTGAGTCTGTCAAAATATCCTCAATGGAAAGTCACCGAAAGATTCTTTTGGGGTAGTTTAGATAACCCAAAAAGGTTCTCTGGCAGCTAGGAAGAGGATTTTTTTTTTTAAGCTGGTAAACAATTCTGAGAACATAAAGCAATTTCTAGGATAATGGTTTTAAACTTCTGCCCTGTTTCATGGTTCATCTCGAAGCCTAAAATAGAAACATGGAGATGCTGTGGTCAAGAGAGGGACAAGGCCCAGAGTCCCTTGAGCTCCTCAAATCCCCCTTATACTCCCAACCGTGGTCCTCTCAGCACACCCCTGGGACACACCTCAGAGGAGGTGTTTCAGAGGAGGCCCCAGGAGTTCAGATGTGTAAAATTAAACACTTTTCCCCCAAACTGCATTAAGTTATTCTCATAGGTCAATCTACAAAAGCTAATTCATAGGTTCCCCTCTCCCTTAAAGTTTGCCCCGATTGAGTTTTTTTTCAGTTTGACTCCTGCTACCACTTGCCTCAGAATAAGGGCTCATGGGCACACTAAAACAACTCTCCAAAGAGCAGAGACAAGCAAGTGAAAAACTAAAACATAGGCTTCCATTAAAATGTACGTAATCTTCTTGAGGTGAAAATAGTCCTATTTCTGCTACTAAATGATTCCTAGTTCATACAGATTTAAATACATTTATTTCAACATGTTTACAAAAGCATATCAAGTTTTCTGGCATTAAAAGTAGTTTGAGGGGCACCTCGGCGGCTTAGTCGTTAAGCGTCTGCCTTCAGCTCAGGTCATGATCCCAGGGTCCTGGGATCGAGTCCTACGGCAGGCTCCCTGCTCGGCGGGGAGCCTGCTTCTCCCTCTCCCACTCCCCCTGCTTGTGTTCCCTCTCTCGCTGTGTCTCTGTCAAATAAATTAAAATAGTTAAAAAAAAAAAAAGTAGTTTGAGGTTCACTGCTTTGGAGTAAAATCACCTCATGCCCCTTATGTTGGGACTCATATGCCAGGTATCAAGAAAACATCTAAGTAGGTCGGGCTCCACAGAGGTCAGTACTGACCAGCAAAGCAGGATTCTTTGGCCTAGAACACAGCTCTTATCTAAGGACATCTTAACTAAACCACCGCCCATCTCCCTCCACCCCCGCCCCCTCCCCAGGCCGTCTCCTGCTCTCTTTCCAGACAGACCTCCATTCTAGCCCCCTTAGACACCACGGAATCCCGTCTTTGACTTCCTCCCAGAGCTACATTGACACAGAACAAATTTGAGCAAGAAAATGTCTGCTACCCTAAACTATCTCACTTAAGGATAGTGACTCCACTGTTTTGCAGTAGCCCTAACTGTAGGGTTCCCAAGTTTGAACTGTAGTCCTGAACTCACTCACTGTAGCAAGACCTAAGATAAATCTGAAGGTTAACGCGTTAGCCACAGACACTTGTGCTGTAAAGGTTCTTGGCTGCAAATCACAATGTACTTGATATTCCACAAATTCATATGGTCTTACTAGTTAAGTGCAGTGGTAAATGTTTAACAACTGGCTCTCCTGAGGAGAAAAACCCAGATTTGAGGTGCCTGCCAATTTTCATGGTGTTAGTACTCCAACCATGGCAGATTTCAAGCTACCAATTTGACTTCGACCAGCTCCTAAAAATGTAACAAGTAGTGTAAGCCAGCACAACAGTGGATGGGGTCTACAGTCAGGGCCAAGTGAATATAAGCAGTATTTATTTTAAATTTGAACATGTAAAATTGGCAAAAAAAAAATCCAAGCCCCTCAACACCTTCTTTTTAAACTGTAGACACAGAAATTGGCAAGTTTTTACCCATATCAATATACTGATACTAACACAGAAAAAAATAATAAATTGTTCTTCTTATAATGAGATTGTCCACAAGTTATTGTTCAACCTAGGACTTCTGAGAGTGAAAACGGGTAATATTAGTAATTTTACCAGAGAAGAGGAGTAAACCAGGACTGTGAGGGTCAAGCCAGGACACACAACTTATTTTTTAGATGCACTAATAGTAGCTTCTTTCCAAAGGGCTCCTGAAGCAGGCTTATTACATAATGGTGGGAAAAAACAGTACTTTTTATTCATGTAAATACAGTCACCAACCTCAGTGTGTAAATTGTTGAGTACCACGGGTGACTATAGTGCTTGCAAAGTGGTCTACAACATGGTTCCTGACTTCACGGAGCTGAAAATCCATTGTAGTGGATAACACAAGTACCCACAGGTGTGAGAATGACCGTGCAAGGGGTATAGCCATGCAGGTGACCAGGAAGCCTGAGGTGACCAGGAAGGCAAAGAAGAGGGGGCAGCTGAGCAGGGATTTCAGAAGTAAAGATGTGCAGAGGGCATCACAGTGGCCCAAATGAGAGCAGAAAGCTTGTTTGGGGGGCAAGGAGGTAAGAGGAGCTTGTAATTATCTGCAACACCACACTGAGCCACTGAATACCTGTTTGAAACAAAATAATGCTTCAGGAAAAGTTGTTCTGATGCTACAGTGGAGGAGCCAAAGAGACTAGATGAAAGGCTTCTCCGAAAGTCTGAAACTGACATGAAAAGAGCATGGATTAAGGTGATGGCTGTGTAAATGAAAAAAGTTTGCAGCCTTCTATTAACTGTCTCTGTATATATGAAGGAGAAAAATGTATCATTTTTAGGTATAATTCAATTAACATGTCTTTAAAGTGTCTAAGAAATTAGATTCATGCAGAAAATTCAGTAAGAAATTAAATACTGCATTCATTCATCACACTGAAATGGTAATCTCTTGACAAACCTGAAAACGCGCAGTTTACCTGTTACAATCTTGAATGCAGCCGCTGCAGTTTCCTTCTTTTAGGTAGCACGCTGCTCTATTTGAATATAAGACACTTAGATCATCTGCACTTCCACTTCCTAAAATCACATTTAATTAAATACGGTTAAACTCCAGGAGCGCAATCACAGTTCCCCAGCAAGACGAGACGACTGAGGTCTCCGGGGGGCACTGCAGTCCTACAGCCCGCCCCTCACGCGGAGCCCGGGGAGCGCCCGGTGCCCGCAGGGGCCTCAGAGGGCGAGGCCGTGAGGGACGCACGCAGACGCGCCCCGCCCGGGCACATGCTACGCATTCCGAGGTGCAGCTCGCCCAAGTCGGTCCCACCCCGCCCTCCGTCCGGCCCGCACGGACGCGAGCGCCTGTCATCCGGGCGGCGGCCCTACACGTCCCGAGAGCCGCAGCCCGAGGGTCCGGGGAGGCGCGGGCTCAGCTCTCGCCTACCTGCAGGTTCCAGCTGCGCGATCGCCGCCGAGTACTTGAGGGCAGCCTCGGCGAACTGGCCGCTTTTGAACAGCTCGTTGCCCTGGCTCTTCAAGTCCGCGGGGCCGAGCGTGGCGGCAGGGACGGGGGCCGCGGCGACGGCGGCAGGGTCCCCGGCGCCCCGCCCGCTGCCCGGGTGCCGGTTGGCGCTGCCTGCCGCCTCGGGGGCCCGCGGTCGGCCCCGCTTGTCCGCGCCGGCTCCGGGCGCACGACCCCGCCGCAGCGCGCCCCTCTCCGGCCGCTTGCCGCCCTCGCTTTTGCCGGTCAGCTTCTTCTGGATGTTGCCCATGGCGCGCGGCTCCGCGGCGCTCCCGGCTCCCGCCGGCTCCGCGGCCTCTGTGGGAAGTGGATGCGGGAAGCGAGTGTTTGCATCATCAGGAGAAACTACCTACCGCGGCGGCCGCGGGGGTGCCCCGCGCAGACGCGCGGCGCAGCGCGCGCGGGGGCGGGTCGCGGCGGAGGCCAGGCGGACACCGCCCCCGCGGGCGGGGCAGCGCGGTTCCCGGCACCTCCAGGCGCGCGTCTGCCGGGGGGCTGACCGCCGGGCCGCGCGCTGCTCGGGCCACGCACTGGAGGCTCCCGTAGTTAACTCCTTGAACGCCGACGAGCTTAGGACGCGAACACGGCTCCGCAAAATCATTCCCTGAGTCAAAGCATCCGTGGCGAGGTACAGCTTAGAAAAAAAACGTACCTTTCTCCCATTTACGATTTACGAAAGCATGAAGTTACCAAACCTTGAATACGATAATTGCACCCAAGATCAGGGTACCCTTTTATGTTAAAGAACTGGGAGAGAAAGATAATTTGAAAGTGAAATAAAATCCAAGTGACCATTTTAAAATGAATTTAGCAAAGAAGTTACATAAAATAGGCACCAAGTTTTTAAAGTGATCCTTAAAAAACAGTAAATTTTCCATAACAGTGTCTTATTCAAGCTAAATTCCTTTATCTTGATGTAAAGACTTCAGGCATTAATCATAGCTTTAATAATTGATTTTTGAATCTATTATTTTTAAATATGAAAATGATGTATAAATATTTCATTGGTGGGTGTCTTATCAATATTTAAAACAAAGCAAAAAATATTTAAAACAAAGCAATTAATTATTTCACAGCACTGTTAGAAAAAACACTTAAGTACAGAGACTTCCGAGCTTTCTGTTTTAACAAATTCTAATCTGACTTTTTTTAAGCAGGCTCCATGCCCAACGTAGGACTTGAATTCAAGACCCGGAGATCAAGTGTGGCATACTGCACCACTGAGTGGGACTGAGTCAGCCAGGTGCTCCTCTAACCTGATTTTTAATGGATATATTTTCCACTGTTTCATGAATGGTAAAGCTAGTATTTGAACCACAAGGACAGGGGAATAGAAAAGCAGGAGTATTTAAGTGAAAATCAGTGGATGGTCACCTTAAGGCAAGCACTGAGTGTAAAAACACACTAATTAGTAAGTATGGGTTTCTATAGTGTAATAACCAAAAGAGGCTTCATTATGAAAAGAATAAAAAGATCTTGTTATAGCAATAAATCCCCAGATTGGACCCAGGAGGATTATTACAGCAAGACTCCAGTCTTCTTTGTCTGGTATCTGCTGCTCAAGTTCCCACCCAGCATCAAAACAGATGAAAGCAGAGATCAGTGTCAACAGAAACCATAGACACTTCAGTATTATTCTCTGTTCCCTTGTATATTACGCCCTCACGTCTGACCAGTACTATTACTAAATAGCTGCAGTTTATTTAGAACTTAATATGGGTCAAGATTTTTGCATACACCACTTTCCATTATCATTAATCCTCATGCCTAGTATTATCATCCCCACTTTATAAATAAGGCAACAAAGACACAAGGAAAAAGCTAAAGATTGTCCGAGAGCAAAGAGAGCTAGAAATCAGCATAACTGGTTTATGGGATTCAAATGAAATGACCTGAAAGCCATACCTCTCTCCTTAAGACTGAAAGGTCCTTGAACAACTTTGATAGTCTCTAGAGGTAAGCCGAGGCCTGATCCTGAAAGACCTGTGCGTCCTGGTGTGTACTGTACTACCTGTGGGACATTCCAGCGGAGTTGTTCAGGAGGTGGCTCCAAATGTAGCTCAGAGGAGTGGCCTTATCTAAAGTCTTCAGTAAGTCCCAGTGGACTTGGGAGTTGCTGATATAAATAGGATCACTGGAGTTTGGGTGTGGATGAGGTCACTCTGATCTTCCAGAGGATCCCTAAGAAATACTAACATGTAAAGGATGATAATAAGAAAAATCTTCAGTGGAGATGGAAGAGTATCTAGAAATGAGAGAAAGCCCAGGAGGGAGTACTGCCTCAGAAACCAAGAAGAAAGAGTATTTCAGGGAGGAAGGAGTCAAGAATAACAAATAATCAAAGGAAGGGATGGCTGGCAGTATCAGCTGCCTAAAGCCTACCGACAGCCATTAGATCTAAAGCCATGAGGACTCCCTTCAGTAGCCTTCAGTAGTTTGGGTAGTTGGTAGATGCAGAAATCCTCAACAAAACACTAGCAAACCAAATCCAACAGCAGAGTACAAGGATTATACACCATGACCAAGTGGGATTTATCTCAGGAAGTAGTTCAACGTACAAAATCAATATACAACATTCCACATTAATCGAATAAGGGGAAAAAAACCACATGATCATTACTGACTTTGAATGGGCATTTGACAAAAGCCAACACCCTTTCATGATAAAAAACAGAAAACTATGACCAGAAGTGAAATTTCTCAAAATGATAAAGTACATTTATGAAAAACTCAGTCAACATCATATCAGTGGTAAAATCCTCAAAGTTTTCCCCTGAAGTTCAGGAACAAGACAAGGATGCTGTCTTCACCACAGCTACTCAACATTATACTGGAAGTTGCAGCCTCATCATTAGGCAAGAAAAAAATAGAATAAAAACCATCCATATTGGAAAGAAAAAAGTAAAACTATTAACAGATGACGTGATTAGTATATTTTATATTATATGTGTGTGTGTGTGTGTTTATATTTGGAGGGTATATGTAATCCTAAAGAATACACACACACACATTACTACTACTAAGGCTAAAAAGCAAATTCAGCAGTTTCAGGGTACAAGATACACTAGCAATGAACAATCTGAAAATTACAAAAACAATTCCATATACAGTAGCATCCAGATGAATAAAATATTTAGGAATATATTTAACCAAGAAGGTGAAAGACTTGTATACCGAAAAATACAAATTACTGGAAGAAAACCAACAAATGGAAAGATATCTCTTGATCATAGGTAGGAAAACCTAATGTTAAGATATCCAAAGTGATCTACAGATCTGACATAATCCCCTATCAGAATTCTACAGCCTTTTCTGCAGAAATGGAAAAGTTGATCCTGAAATTCATATGGAATTTCAAGGGGTTCAGGGTAGTCAAAACGATCTTGAGAAAGAAGAACAAATCAAAGGACTTATACTTCTGATTTCTAAAAACTAAAAGCTTCAGTAATCAAAACCGTGTGGCACTGACATAAGAATAGACATCTAGGTGAACAGAATAGAACTGAGATTCTATAAACCCATACATCTATGGACAGTTAATTCTTGACAAGGGTGTCAAGTCCATTCAATGAGGAAACCATAGTCTCACAAATGGTGTTGGGACAATTGGATTTTTACATGCTGAAAAAAAAGCTAAGCTGGACTCCTTCCTACCTCAATTAATCAAAATAAGTCAGTGACCTAAATATAAGAACTAAAACCATAAAATTCTTAGAAGAGAACATAGGGGTAAATCTACATGCCCTTGGATTTGGTGATGGATTTTTATATAGGACACTGAAGGCACAGGCAACAAAAGAAAAAATAAACTTAACTTCATCAAAATTAAAAACTTTGCATAAAAGGATATTATCAAGAGCGCCTGGGTGGCTCAGTTGGTTGGGCGACTGCCTTCGGCTCAGGTCATGATCCTGGAGTCCCTGGATCAAGTCCCGCATCGGGCTCCCTGCTCGGCAAGGAGTCTGCTTCTCCCTCTGACCTTAACCCCTTTCATGTGCTCTCTCTCATTCTCTCTCTCTCAAATAAATAAAATCTTTAAAAAATAAAAAAATTTTAAAAAAAGGATATTATCAAGAAAGTAAAAACACAACCCACAGAATGGGAGAAATTATGTGCAAGCCATATATCTTACCTGCAAGGGTCTAGTACCCAGACTACATAAAGTACACTTACAATGCAACTATAAAAAGACAACCTAATTCTTAAATTAGGCTGCAAAGGACTTGAATAAGCATTCCTCCAAAGAAGATACACAAATAATAATATATACAGAAAAATGGTTACCATAATGTCATTACAAGAATGCAAATCAAAACCATAAGGAGGTGCCACTTCACACACCCATTATAATGGCTATAATCAAAATGGCAAACCATAACAAGTGTTTGCAAAAGTGTGGAGGAATTAAAATCCTCATATATTGTTGGTGGGACTATAAAATGGTGTAGCCACTTTGGAAAACAGTCTGGCAGTTCCTCAAGAAGTTAAACAAGAGTTACCATATAATCCAGCATTCTACTCCTAGTTATATACCCAAGAAAATTAAAAACATAACGCCCACACACAGAACTTATACACGAATTTCATAGCCACATTTTTCAGAAGAGCCAAAAAAGTGGCAATAATCCAAATGTCCATCAATAGATGGATAGAGAAAATGTGGTATTATCCATGCAATGGAGTTTATTTGTCCATAAAAAGGAATAAAGTACTGATACATGCTACAACATGGATGAACCTTGAAAATGTTATGCTAAGTGAAAGGAGCCAGACACAAAGGCCACATGTTGTATGATTCCATTTATATAAGATATTCAGCATGGGCAAAGCCACAGAGATAGAAAGGATTAATGGTTGCCCGGGGTTGGGGAGGGGGGGAGATGGAAGTGACTGTTAATGGGTATGAGGTTTCTTTTGTGATGATAAAAATGTGCCAGGATTAGACAGTGGTGATGGTTGTACAACCTTGTGAATATATTAAAATCCACTGAATTTGAAAAGGATGAATTTTATGGTATATGGATCCTATCTCAATTAAAAAAAAATGCTTATTTCACTTTACCCTTGACAACAAAGGATACTTTTTCTTTCTTTTTTTTTTTTTTATCTCCCATCTTGGCCAATTTGTTGGGAGAGAAAAAGAATCTACTTTTAATTTTCTTTTTTTGTTAGCAGTACAAAATACGTTGATCATTTAATTTCTCCATTAGTGATTAATTGTTCATATGCTTTGTTCATTTTGGTACTGGGCTCTTTTAACATTTTCTTACTGTTTTGGAAAAGCTCTTCATATCATAAGGTTACCAACCCCTTGCCATTTTTCCTAGTTTGTCATTTACCTTTTCATTTTTTTATAGCATCTGACTGATACTGGTTTTTCACTTATCCACAGTCAACATCATTCACCTTTCTTTTCATGATTTTATCTATTGTTTTAACTCCTTGAAATCCCTACCACCTTCCTGATCCCACCAATTCTAGGACAAGAGAAATAACTGTATTTTATTCTTCTGTTTGCAAGTTACTATTTAATTTTTTTTATTTTATTTGAGAGAGAGAGAGAGAGAGAGAGCACATGAGAAGGGGGAGGATCAGAGGGAGAAGCAGACTCCCCGCTGAGCAGGGAGCCCGACGCGGGACTCGATCCCGGGACTCCAGGATCATGACCTGAGCTGAAGGCAGTTGCTCAACCAACTGAGCCACCCAGGCACCCCTATTTAATTTTCTTATATTTCATTTTTAAGTAGGGAATAAGCAACAGCACGACAAAGGAGGCTAGATGCTTACTTTCCTCTGATTACTTCTCACACTCTGTAAGAAGACAATAAATACCAAAGTCTCTGACAGCTAGTCATATGGTGATGGTCACATCTAAATGCTCTCCACTAGGGAAGGAAAACACAAATAGATGGGGAGTTCCCAAGAAAGCCCAGGAGCTCAAATCCTTGGGTCTGATCAGCCTGGCAAATAGGTGTTTCTTCAAACTAGTCCCCATAAGGACAATTGTCAATGGTCTTGTCTTAGTACCTGATACAGAGCAGGTGATCAATAACTGTCAGCTATTAAATCAAATCCACTGGCTATGTTATACCTCAGTCGGGATGAACTGGGCCTGGCCAATCCAAATGGTGCTTACAGGTGAGCAGCATTATCAGCTGAGGTTACACAACACTCAAAGCTGCATTTTCCCAGGGGCTTTAGGGCTCCCTGCATCATAGCCCATAATGACTAAGAATTCTTTCTTGGAATGTGGTGGGATGGGGAAACATATGCAAGGATTCCATCCTGATGACCTCCCCTCTGGGCTTCAACAGGATTTCCTAAAAGTGACTTGGATTTCTCCTGTCTTGTCCAAGGCTCCAGGACCTCTTTTTACATGTCCTCTAACAATGGAACTTGGTAGAGGTGAGCATAAGACAGTCCTATTGACTTTATTTCATCTTAAAAGGACTACAGTCCTATTGACTTTATCTTAAAAGGACTACTTCTGAGCTTCCAGCTATTTATCCCACCTAATCTTGATTTGCTTTCCTGAAAAAAGGGAACTAACTAGTCTTAAAATTTATATTCCTATCAAGACATTTTTATTTTTGGAATTTCACATATCTTTATGTATTCCCTAATCTACAAAATAATTACTGAGGGGCATAAATGACGAGATCAGAAATGGTTCTCTCAGGGGTACCTGGGCGGTTCAGTCGGTAAAGCCTCCGACTCTTGATTTCGCTCAGGTCATGATCTCAGGGTTGGGGGATGGAGCCCTGTGTTGGGCTCTGCGCTGGGGATGGAGCCTGCTTAAGATTCTCTCTCTCCCCCACTGCCCCTACCCCAACCCTTCCTATGCGCCCCCCCCCCCATCCTCCCTCTCTCTCAAAAAAAAAGAAAAAAAGAAATGGTTCTCTTAAAGCTCTGGCTGCTTGGAGATCTGAATGGGAACATTGTTTCTCTGGGGTTCTGATGTTATGGATAACCACCTAACTCAGAAACATCAATCTATTAAATGATTAATATTACACAACAGTCTGGGGCGCCTGGGTGGCTCAGTCGTTAAGCGTCTGCCCTCGGCTCAGGTCATGATCCCAGTTAAGTTCCGCCCTGCCCTGCCCTCGGCTCAGGTCATGATCCCAGGGTATCGAGCCCCACATTGAGCTCCCTGCTCGGTGGGAAGCCTGCTTCTCCCTCTCCCACTCCCCCTGCTTGTGTTCCCTTTCTCGCTGTGTCTCTGTCAAATAAATAAATAAAATCTTTAAAAAAAAAATATTACACAACAATCCTGACTCACTTTTCTAATCACAGAATAGTAATTACTCATTGTTTAATGATTAGCCCTTTCCTGTTTATCTCTCTGTGGGAGGAGGGCCTTTTAGTATCTCCAGTCCCCCCCCAGCTTTATTGAGATATAATTGACATATAACATTGTATACGTTTAAAGTGTACGTGATGATTTGATATGGATATATATTGCAAAATTATTAGCACAGTAAGGTTACTTAACACATCCATCACCTCACGTAACCTTTTTTTTAATAGTGAGAACATTTAAGATCTACTTTCTTAGCAACTTTCAAGGATATAACATCATATTGTTAACTGTAGTCACCATGCTGTACACTACGTCCCCCAGACTTACAGGTGGAAGTTTCTACTCTTGGACCAACTTATCCCCAAAACCTCCACCTCTGGCAACCACTGTTCCACTCTCTATTTCTACAGGTTTGGCTTTTTTTTAGAATCTGCACATAAGTGAGTTCACACAGTATTCATCTTCCTCTGTCTGACTTATTTCACTTAGCATAATGTCTTAAAGGTCCACTTGTGGTTTTGCTAATGGCAGATTTCCTTCTTTTTTTGTGGCCTAATAATATTCTAGTGTTTAAATGAGTGTGTGTCTCACATTTTCTTTATCCGTTTATCTGCTGAAGGACACTTCAGGTTGTTATTGATGAAGGATAGTTGGAAGAAAGGAAGGCAGGGACGAGGGCCCTCCCCACCCCCCAAGAGGAAACCATCCTTGAAAGGAATTTACACCACCCTGGAAGGAACCCTCTCCCACGTGACAGATAGATGACAAAAGCCTGAATGGATGACAGGTGTGTGGAGGGTTAATCAGATTAATACAGTCCACCAGCAAGCCCATAAAACCCCCTAGACGTCGAAACTCTGGTGGCCACCCTCTCAGATCCCCTCCTTCTTCAGGAGCTTTGTACTATCGCTCAGTAAACCTTGCTTTGCTGCCCACCACTCTGTCTGGTCTACCTCTTCAGACGTCAAAGTGGCGTGACCAAGAACCGCGGGCACTGAGGGAAAAGAAATCCTGCAATGTTACCATGTCTTGGCTATTGAGAATGCTGACATGAACACAGGGGTGCAGATATCTCTTCAAGATAGTGGTTTCATTTCTTTTGGACATACAACCAGAAATGGGATGGCTGGACCAGACTGTAGCTCTATTTTGAGTCTTTTGAGGAAGCTCTAGAGTGTTGTTCATAGTGGCTGCATTAGTCCACATTCCCACCAGTAGTGCACGGGGTCCCCTTTCCTCCACATCCTCACCAACACTTGTTATCTCTCGTCTCTTTGATGACAGCCATTCAAACACATTTGAGGTGATATCTCATTGTGGGTTTTTTTTTTTTTTAAGACTTATCTAACATTCTTTAATTTCCACATTTTCTTCAACCCCCTTTCCACATCCATGCTCTTCTATGTATACTTTTCCGTTTATGTTTTATATTTTTTTCCCATTTATTTTTTTTTTTGATGTAGTGTTGCATGATTCATTGTTTGCGTATAACACCCAGTGCTCCATGCAGTACGTGCCCTCTTTAATACCCGTCACCAGGCTAACCCATCCCCCCACCGCCCTCCCCTCTAGAACCCTCAGTTTGTTTCTCAGAGTCCATAGTCTCTCATGGTTCGTCTCCTCCTCCGATTCCCCCCCTTCATTTTTTTTTTTTTTAACATGTAATGTATTATTTGTTTCAGAGGTACAGGTCTGTGATTCATTGTGGTTTTGGTTTGCATTTTCCTGATGATTAGTGATGTGAGCATCTTTTTCCTATACCCATGGACCATGTGAATGTCTTCTTTGGAAAAATGTCTATTCAGTTCCAATGCTTTTTTTTTTTTTTTAATAAAAAATGATCACATTAGCCTTTAACTCACTTGCTCTTCAACATAGGTTCAGCTTCTGATAAGAGTTTTGGTACAACATCAGTAAGCACGAGGGAGATAAACACCAAATTACATCTGTTTCTTTGACAAGGTAGCCTGGTGATGTTCAGTCTGGATTTTATAGAACCTGTACTTCCTTAGTTGGCATCTACTAACCACTTTTATGAGATAGACATTGGAGTCACACAGGTTTAGGGCCATGTCCTAGCCATGTGATTTATAGCCCGTGCAAATGTGGCAAATAACTAAACCTTTCTAGGCTTCCGTTGCCTAATCTATAAAAGTGTGGGTTATAGCTTCCTTGAGGATTAAATAAAATAACCTAAATAAGCAACTTTTATAGTTCTTCAAATGTGCTAATCCTTCAAAAAATAGTAATGAGAAAGGCAGTTCTGTCAAGATGGAATAAACACACTCTACCCATCTCTCCCCCTAAATATAACTAAAAACCTGAGACAGAATTGATGGAGTAGCCAAATGAGGACACTGAAAAGTAAATGGTAGCAGGCCAGTGGGAAAAGGGCCTAGAACCTGAAAAGCCACCAGACCAGCAGTGAGCTTCTCATTTTTCTTTCCTCTGTCATCTCCTAGCCTGGTTCAAAGGCTGTCCAAAACCTGGAGCTGGTGCCAAAATCTTGGTTTCTTTTATTTGTTTTGTTTTTCCTTTCTGTCCAATCCCAACCCCCAGGCCATCCTATATCAGCCGCAGTGGTAGTAACAGCCAACAGCTACGTAAAATTTTGAGGGAGAGGAACTCTTATCTCTGGTCAGAGAAACTGTGGTCCCAAGAATGTTCCCATTGCTGTTCTTCTCTGTCCTCTTGCTGCTCGGTCCTGGAGGTACAGGGTCATGGGAAGTGTGCGGTAGAAAGGGGTAATTAAAAGTCTGCCTTTCTAACTAGAGGAATAGGAAGGAAAACCTATGGGTGCCAGAAAGAGTAGGAAAGAATCACAGAGAAGGGGGAAGCTCAAGAAAACAATTGCATATGACCTGGGCTCACATCGTGCATTATGTGATCCTAAACAGCATACTAAAAGTTTTGAGAAATGAATTATGGGGGAAGACCACTGCCCAGGCAACGGCTGGTCACTGAGTGGTGTACAGGTGGGACAGATCCAAATAGCATTGCAAAGGTTCTGAAACTAAACTGACATTAGAACCATAGTCCACAGAAATCAGGCAGGAAAACTGTTACCCAAACCTAACCAGATTGATTAACTGCTAAAAAAAAATTCTCTGTAAGATTTAAATAAGACTGAAAATCGCATATCATAATGAAGTTGCTAGTATACAGTACAAAACTACTTAACAAATGAGGAAGAAAGAAAATCTCCATATTTGGCAAGGGAAAAGATGATTAAGTAATACCAAACCCCAAATAACATAGATGTGAATTCTCAAAGACTTTAAATGACTATTATAACCATGCTCCAAGAAATAAAGGCAAACACTCCGGAAATGGATAGAAAGATTTAAAAAGTTTGCAGAGAAGTGGAAGATCAAACAAACAAACAAAACAAAACAAAAAACAACCAGAACTAAGATGAAATTTTAGAATGGAAAAACACAATAACCAAAATTTAAAATTCACCGAATGGGGGCAACAGTACATTTGGGATCAGGAATTAAAAAATCAGTGAACTTGAATATAGATCAATAGAAACTTTTCAATCTTAATAACAGAGAGAGTGAGAAAAAGAGAAGAAAGCCTCAAGGACTTGTGGGACAACACTAGGTGATCTAACAATTGTAACAGTCCCTGTGGAAGAGGAGAAACTGTTCTCCCCCCCCCGCCAAAATCTGAAGAATTTATGGCCGACCAATGGTTACCAAGGTTTGAGGTGAGGGAAGAAATTGGCCAAAAGGACAGCAAGAAAGAGTCTTTGGCGTCATGGAATCGTTCTGTGTCCTGTCACGTGATTTTATACACCTGTTAGATAGAACTGCATACCAAGAGAGTCCACTTTTACTATATGTAAATATTTAAATAATAATTTACAAATAGGATCAACTGATCTAGTTTATACTGTATCTTGTTCCAGTAAGATATTAAATGATTTCCTTTAATTTTAAGATACTTGGCTTGATATCTTAAGATAAATATAAACCCTTAGAATAATATTTGCTGCCAGAATTTATTTAAAAATCTGTCTGAAAGGTAAGTCTCAATCCTTGAAAAACTATTTACTCTAACTTCTCCCTTTTTCATCCTTTTAATGCCCTCTCTTCCTTTCCCATCTCCCTGGTGCTCCTAGCATTTACTTTTCTCTCCTCTTCCCTTCTTTTCTGCCCCTTTGTCTTTACCCTAATTTCACTGATGTTTTGTCTTGAGCTGTATATTTTCCGTTATAGTTCTGTCACTAAAAAAATTAAAACTTTTACTTCTTTACTTTTTAAGTTGAATGCACTGAATATTTTATATCTCTCTCAAAATTAAAATATTCTGTCAGATTGCTTACAAGTTAATTTTTGCCTGTGAATAATTTTCAGAACTGTTACTTTCCCTTTGGTCGTTCAGGGGCTCTCAGAAAAGGGGTAAAGACACACTCCCCACCCTTGTTAAGGGAGTAGGCGCATCCTCCCCCTTAAAGCTGATGTAACTGTCATTGTTATATATTAGGAAGATGAAGCTTTATCTAGTCTAGATTCTGTTAAAAAAATTATACCAGAAGTGAAATTATACCTATTTCTTTTGCATATTTAAAAAAATTTTTGAGAGACATATATAGCAATTTCCCAACAATGCATTCATCCCTGTGAAGTCAATACATTTGGTTTAAAACCAAGTAGCTATATACAAAACAATCATCTTGGAGAGGGATTTAAGGTTAACCTGCAAATTATCAATAATGTCAATATACCATGATAATCAGGAATTGAGTCGAACACTAGAGAAAGGTGCCAGGTTAAGAAGAAAAATGGGTTTAGGAGATTGTAGTAAGAAAAACATTAAGAAAAAACTTGGGGCGCCTGGGTGGCTCAGTCAGTTAAGTGTTTGACTCTTGATTCCAGCTCGGGGTCACAAGATGGAGCCCAACGTTGGGCTCACCTGCTGGTCTTGATTCTCTCTCCCTGTCTCCCTCTGCCCCTCCCCCCGTCCCTCTCCTTCTCTAAAAAAAAAGAAAAAAGAAAAAACTTGTTTATGGATTTACATGGTAGAGCTAGAAAAAGTTTGGTGGACTAAGAATTTTGGTAGAAATAGAAAATTTGAGCCAGCTCATCGTATAAAAAGGGAGGTTTTTGCATAACCCAAAGAGGAAAGCTGTCTCACGCTTATCTCCACGGCCGTCCTCCTGTGCTCTTCTGCTGTCCTTTCCACCTTCATCCTCTGAGTTTTCTACTTCCTGGATAACCAGCCTCTTTCCTTTGGTTTGAGTCTTAGATGCAGGTTCAGAATTTTTCAGATCTCTCTCAACCTCTGACAAGGTCTTCTGCAACATAATCAGCATGTTAAAGAAAATGTTTTCCTTTAATTAAAAATATAAATTCTGTAGTTGGCTCCATAGCTCAGGGGTTAGAGCACTGGTCTTGTAAAAATATAAATTCTGTCAGGTAGGAATATGAAGATATTAAAAAGTGGATAAAGAGGGGCGCCTGGGTGGCTCAGTCGTTAAGCGTCTGCCTTGGGCTCGGGTCATGATCCCAGGGTCCTGGGATCGAGCCCCGCATCATGCTCCCTGTTCGGCGGGAAGCCTGCTTCTCCCTCTGCCACTCCCCCTGCTTGTGTTCCCTCTCTCGCTGTGTCTCGCTCTGTCAAATAAATAAAATCTTAAAAAGAAAAGTGGATAAAGGTACATAGGACAACACTTTTTATGGCGATCTTGTTTTTCTTTTTCAAACAACTTCATTTGTCTGATTATAATCATACATGTCCGTTAAAGCATAATGAGCGTGAAAAGAAAGAAATCATCTGAAATCCTGCCACTCTGAAACAATGACATTCTGACATTCCTAGATATGTTTCTACACATATGTACACACAGACACAGTTTTATACAAATAAAATCATACGACACATACTTTTTTTTAATGTGGAAAGTTCATATCAAAACATTTTCCTTCCCCCCCATTGCCCATTTTTAACAGTTTATGGAGGTATAGTTGACAAAGTCACATGCTTAAAATGCATGTTGATAGGTTTTGACATAATAAACATATCCATCATTCCCAAAAGTTTCTTCCCATTTTTTTTTTAAAGATTTTATTTATTTATTTGAGAGAAAGCACGTGAGAGAGCACAAGGGAGGAGAGGGAGAAGCAGCCTCCCCGCTGAGCAGGGAGCCTGACCAGGGGCTGGATCAAGACCTAAGCCAAAGGTGGAGGCTTAACTAACTGAGACACTCAGGCGCCCAGTATTGTGATTTTAATTTAAATTTCCCTAGTAACTAATGATCTTAAACATCTTTCCATATGCTTCTTTTCTTTTTTTTTTTTTTAAAGATTTTATTTATTTATTTGAGAGAGAGAGAGAGAATGAGAGAGAACACGAGAGGGAAGAGGGTCAGAGGGAGAAGCAGACTCCCTGCCGAGCAGGGAGCCCGACGCGGGACTCGATCCCGGGACTCCAGGATCATGACCTGAGCCAAAGGCAGCCGCTTAACCAACTGAGCCACCCAGGCGCCCTCCATATGCTTATTTTCCATTCACAGATCTCTTCTGGTGGAGTCTGACAGTCAAACATTTTGCTTATTTTTTATTTGCCTGTTTGTTTTCTTATTATTGGGTTTTAAGAGTTCTTTGCAGTTCTTACAGATCTTCATCAACTTACAATGGGGTTATGTCCTAATAACCCCATTTTAAGTTGAAAATGCATTTACAACACCTACCCTACCAAACATCATAACTTACTTAGCCTAGCCTCCCTTAATCGTGCTCAGAGGCAAAGTCCTCTAACACAAAGCCTCTTCTATAATAAAGTGATGAATATCTCATGTAATTTATTGAATATTGTACTGAAAGTGAACAACACAATGGTTGCATGGGCACAGAATGGTTATGACTGTATCGGTTAACCCCTGTGAGCGCATGGCTGACTGGGATCCGTGGCCCACTGCCCCTTCCCAGCATATTGCTAGTCCAGAAAAAAATGAAAATTCAAAGCACAGTTTCTACTGAATACCTATCACTTTTGCACCATCATAAAGTCAAAAAATTGTTAAGTCAAGCCATTGTAAGTTGGGGACCATGTGTACATTCGTGATACAAGTCCTTTGTTGGATACGTAATTTGCAAATATTTTTCCCAGTCTGTGACTTGTCTTTTTTTTATTTCTGATAGTGTCTTTCAAAGAGCAAAACTTTTAAATTTTGATGAAATCCAATTTACCAACTTTGCCTTTTATGGATTGTGCCATTATGTCATATCTAAGGAAGATTTGTTTAATCCAAGGTCATAAAGATTCTACCCTATGTGTCCTTCTAGAACTCTCACATTCTAGGTTTTACACTGAGGTATATGATCCATTTTGAGTTAATCTTTGCATATGGTTAAGATATAAATGGTTAAGGCCTGAAAGTTAATATGTAAACATGAAATTGTATTGGGTAGTGACATTAAAGGTGGTTTTCCTTGTTTCACATTTTTTTTAGAATATTGTCATGATAACTTTTCAGTAAATACACCACTACAAAATGAAAGTACTATGGGTAAAAGATGTGTTCTTCAGCTGGGCCCTAAACCTAATCCACTGAAATGCTAACTTGACAAATACACTAGGGACATCAGCTGCCACTGAGAGTGAGACAGATAACCCGACAGGTGTGTGTAGAAACAGTGACAACTTACTGCTGGAAGACAGTTCTCCATGGACTTCTCACATTTCTAAATATGTTGTGAGTAGTGGCATAAATAACAGTTGTTCTGGATTATCTTTTCCAGGATGTCTGTTACTGAGAACAGCCTTGGAAAACAGAGAGAGTATTTCTCTTCAGAGAAGAGAGCAGGTATGTTTGCTCTCCAGTAAAATAAAGATGTTTCCCTCCATAACAGAATTTTGGGCAGGTTTGCTTGTATCCCACGATAAAAGACAAGGGTTTTCCTAAGTTTGGGATTCCTCAGCTATGATACAAACCCAATGAGTGTGCAGCTCTATCTGGGCCGCCCTGCACCACCCCCATGGGATTTGGGGGCCAGGGGAGCTGACATGAACTTGAAGCTCATCAGTTTGCTGTAGTGTGAATAACAGAGTCCTTTGTGTCTTCTGCTAGGCCACCTTGTTAATTTGCAAGTTGGGTAAAATCTCACAGTTCTCTACACTTACCTCACTCATTAAGCCTCAAAACAGCCCCCGCGGTGCATACCTCAGTCAGTCTGCTCAGTCAGGCAGCGAATGCTGTCAGTGGTGCCATGCTTACCATGCACTCTTCTATGGCCATGGAGCCCTAGGAAACTTCTATACCACTCTGCATAATAAACTGAGATTGGCTCAGAGAAAAGCATTGCCTACAACACTGCAGGAAAGAGAAAAATCAAATATTCTTATTGTATGATATCACTTATATGTGAAATCTAAAAAAGCCAAACTCATAAAAACAGAAAGTGGAGGGGCGCCTGGGTGGCTCAGTCATTAAGCGTCTGCCTTTGGCTCAGGTCATGGTCCCAAGGGTCCTGGGATCGAGCCCCGCATCGGGCTCCCTGCTCCGCGGGAAGCCTGCTTCTCCCTCTCCCACTCCCCCTGCTTGTGTTCCCTCTCTCCTTGTGTCTCTCTCTGTCAAATAAATAAATAAAATCTTTAAAAAACAACAACAACAACAACAAAAAACAGAAAGTGGAATGATTATTACCAGGAACTGGGGAGGTACGGCACTGGGAGATGTTGCTTAGGGGCACAAACTTGCAATTAGTAGATAAGTAAGTCCTGGAGAGCTAAGGCACAGCATAGAGATTGGAGTCAGCAATACCATATTCTAAACTTAGAAGTTGCTGAGACAAGATCTTAATTGTTCTTACCACAAAAAAGAAATAATTATGTGATGTGACAGAGGTGTTAGCTAAAGCCAAGGTGGTGATCCTATTGCAATATATAAATGTATTGAATCAACATAAGTACACCTTATAAACAATGTTACCTATCTAAATAAATATTTGTCCTTCAAAAGTAGGTTTATAGTTTTGGACATTTTCAGAGCCTGTTTTCTTCCACTTCAAATAGATATTAACACTCTGGAGCATCTGGGATATACCTAGTTGTTTTTTGTTTTGGTTTTTTTTTCTTTTGGGATATACCTAGTTTTTAAAGCTGTGAGCTAATTCTCAACATCATTCATCCAACAAGATTGATGTCATTTTAACATAAATACAGAAATACTAACTGGGCAACTGGGTGGCTCAGTCCGTTAAGCATCTGCCTTCGGCTCAGGTCATGGTCCCAGGGTCCTGGGATTGAGCCCTCATCGGGCTCCCTGCTCGGTAGGGAGCCTCCTTCTCCCTCTCCTTCTGCCCCTGCCCCTGTGCTGTCTCTCTCACTCGCTCACTCTCTCAAATAAATAAAATCTTTTTAAAAATTAAAAAAAACACCAACTATAGAAATAAGTGAGGTATCACTTTCTGTACTTACCTTGGCCAACTCATTATCAGGTTCAACATTCAGTACTTTATTCAAATCTTCTAGGGCTTCCTGGAGCTTGTTTTGATGTTTATATGTAGTGGCACGGCGCAGAAGAGCTGAAAATTTACAGGAAAAAAAAGTTGTATTTTTTAATGTGTGGTATCATGGTTAGGACCTATTTTTCAAGTGGAAGAATGCAAATACCACAGAAGAGTTTAGTGGGCAAGTGGGCAAAGCTTAATTACACCCATTTTCATATTGTTGCACCTGTAGAAAATGATGCTGGGGTAAACAAAGAGGCTGCCCCAGGCACCAGTCCCTTCCAGCAACCCCGGTCCTTGAGCAGCCCCAGGCTCTGCCGGCTCCTGCCAGCACTGAGAGGCCATACCCTCAGAGGCGCCACACTATAGAGCTCTATTGGGAAGCTGGTCATAGAGCACGAACACTTACATCTTAATAGTCATCATCAGTATTATTTTGCCCCTTTATGAAAATTGAGAAAATCCTTTATTCAAATTTAGTATATTGCTGACCAGCAGGTGGCTCAGAATATGAGCCATTAGCAAAGGAAGCCTCTATAGCAATCTCTAAAATGATTAGACGGTATTTCACACAGGGAACCGACAGAATCCTGAGTAAGTTGGCTCAGTTCAGAAATTGAGCACTTTGATAATTTGCATCAGATTTTCTGTATATTTCAAATAATTCGACAATTATTTAATACTGATAAGGAATGCCTTTATAATCCCATCATTATCTATGTATAATCAGAGAACTTTGTATAGTAAATCATTATTTTGAAAAGAATGAGTCTTGGAAATTTTGAAAAGTGAGAAATTTATATCCAACATATTTTAATATGCTATTTTAAAACATACATTTGACCAACTTGATTTCAGTCTTAGAATGAGCCATGAAAACCTACAGGATAAATCATTTTGTCATAAATTTAATCAAAACTGTTACACTATACTTTAAGCAAGTTTAGCTATTACTATTACTACTCAGAAGGGAACAACCATAAGAAGTAGGCATGATATAATAGTTACCATTTTTTAAACTTTTTATTTTTGAAATAATTTTAGGCGTATGGCAAAGCTGCAAAGATAATACAGAGAGTTTTCATATACCTTCTTCCAGCTTTCCCTCATGCTAACATCTTACGTAACTGCGGAATATTTGCCAAAACTAAGAAATTAACATTGGTATACTACTATTAACTGAACTACAGGCTTTACTTGCATTTCACCAGTTTTTCCACTAATGCCTTTTTCTGTTGCAGGATGAATTGAAATACCACACTGCATTTAGAACAATTATATTTTGAGTAAAACAAAGTTTTGAAAATGAAGTTTTCATTTAAGCAAACATAAGACTTCTTAATGTTTTATATCCCTCCTCATTACTAGATTTGGCTCTATCCAGTTTGTTTTTTAAATAGTGAAGATTCTGGTGCTTTTGAAATTACTCAAACAAGGAAAAATGGAAACATAAAGTCATTCTGGTGGCAGAAGATGAGCACTGTGGTAGAATGTGGGCTCTGGAGTCTGCTGCCCAGTGCAGATTCCTGTCTCTGCCATTTGCTAGCTGTGTGACTGTGGATGAACTGCTTAATCCTTTTATGCCTCAGTTTCCACTTTTGTAAACTGAGTGTCCTAACAATAGTATCTGCACCTCTACTCACCTATTGTGAAATCAGTGGAGTTAATATGTGTCAAGGACCTGGCACAGTGTTGGTGTGGGCCCATCAGAAGATCACAAAACTTTTTTGCCACATCCTAAAACTGGGAGCCCACCCATGCCCCGTGACAGAGACAAACTACAGACAAAGAGGATTTTGCTGGTAAAAGGAGGGCAATCCATGGCAATGACAGTCAGGGCTGATGCTCCAGGATCTCCCCTTAGCACACCCACGGCTTGCACAGGAGGGTACACAAGGGTACATTCCATGTGAAAAAAATTAAATGTTTATATTTACTCAAATCCATAACATTTAAAGAAATAGGGTCTATTATAAATTATGCCGCTCCCTTGTGGAGTGATTCCTTCTAGATAACAGAAAAGGAGTGGAGTCTAACTTGTGTAGTCGGGCTTAGACCACAGCAAGGTGGTGCAGCCACTGAGACAGGAAATCCGAACACAGTGCAGGTTTTGGTAAAAAGATATAGTTAGCTTTAGGCACATTTAATTTAAAATGTCTATGGAGGGGCGCCTGGGTGGCTCCTTCGGCTAAGCGTCTGCCTTCAGCTCAGGTCATGATCTCAGGGTCCTGGGATTGAGTCCCACATTGGGCCACTTGCTCAGCAGAGAGTCTGCCTTTCCCTCTGCCCCTCACCCTGCTTGTGCTCAATCTCTCTTGCTCTCTCTCTCAAATAAATAAATAAATAAAAAGAAAGAAAGAAAATGTCTATGGACATGTAGGTGGAAATGCCCACAAAGCCACTGGCAGAAGGTTCTAGAGCTCTGGCATGGGCTTATTATATTAATGTCAGAAATTTTATATTAAATTATACTTAGATATTTTTTGGATAAAAGGATAGTTCGATAAGCCTGTAACAAAAAGATAAATATTATATGATTCCACTTAGATGAGATACCTACAATAGCAAAATCATAGAGACAGAAAGGAGAATGGTGGTTGCCAGAAGCTGGCAGGAGGGAAAGGTAGAGAATTATTGTTTAATGGGCATAGAGTTTCACTTATGCAGGATAAAAAAAGTTCTGGAAATGGAGGATAATGATGACTGCACAACAATATGAATGTATTTCATACCACTGAATTGTACATTGAAAAATGATAAAGATGGTAAGTTTTATGTTATGTGTATTTTACCAGAGTAAAAAAATTAAAAGATAAATAGAAAACCACCATGGCTCAAATGTAAGCCTGAGATATTTCTTTAAAAACATATTTTACTTCATCTCCTGGGATTATTAACCACTTCAGTGCAAATAACCAGGAATTTAAATTCCAAGTTAAACTTGAAGTTAAAAGTAACTTTATGAAAGTGATGATTCACAGAAATTAGAGTGTATCTGAAATAGTCTTAGTATAATCATAGTTGAGTGTCTACAAATTGTCAAACAAATCCTGGTATAAATTTAAAGCATTCTGTGAATATTTTTTACCCTTTAAGTTTCCAGGTTCTAACTCCAAGACCTTTTCACAATCCTGAAAAGCACTGTTCCAGTTCTGTAGTTTGAGTTCTGCTTGAGCACGATTGTTATAGGCCGCCACTGTGGGGAGCACTGATATACTCCTACAAAAGAGACACTTATTGGCAACAAGTAGACCAGAGGAAAACATAAGAAGATAGGAAAAACTCAGCTAAAGTTTTAAACAAAACAATTATAGCCTGTGTTATAGGTGGAACTGTGTCCCCCAAACTCATATGCTGAAGTCCTTACCCCCAGCAGCTCAGAATATAACTGTGTTTGGAGATGGTCTTTAAAGACATGATTAAGTTAAAATGAGGCCATGAGGGTATACCTTCATCCACCATGACTGGTGTCCTTATAGGAAGAGGAGTTTAGGACACAGACATGTGCCGAGGAAAGACCACTTGAAGACACAGAGAGAAGACAGCCACCTACAAGCCAAGGAGAGGGGCCTCGGAAGACACCAGCCCTGCCCACAGCCTTGATCTCAGATTTGCAGCCTCCACATGGTGAGAAAATAAATTTCTGTTGTTTGAGCCCCTCAGCCTGTGGCACTTTGTTATGGCAGCCCTAGCAAACTGGTACAGCCTGAATCATCAAGAGCAATAAAATATAGTTCTATAGACATACTGAATCAATATTTAGACAGATGCTGAGTATCCAGGTAAGCAGTTTAAGGTTGACCCTGGCTTTAGAAGTGACCTGGTAACCTACATACGCACAGATCTCCTAAAAAACCAGTTTAGTTAACATCAAATACATTATTTTGACTCCTTGGGGACAATTTCCTAGTACAAAAAAAAAGGAGCAATCAACCACAACTAATATCCTTTATTAAGTTGCTATGGTGAGTTTACTTTGTAATCTAAACACAAGAGTTTAGTTTGTAATCTAAAAGTGGATTTAACTGGGAGGAAATGATCATAATTTAATCAGAAAAAGTTAACTGAAAGAAACAAAGGACAGTAGTAGTAACTGAGGAATACAGACTTTAAGAGAGGAAATTTTGTTACATTAAGGGTATGAAAGCAAAAATAACTGATGAAAAGAGGGACTTAAAACCTCCCCAGTTGTTGCTTAATAAGTTGATTTGGAGTGAAATAATGTATTCCTAGGTTTAGGAAAGATAAGGGTATCAGTGCACTGAATTTTCTAAAGCCAGAAGAAGAATAGAAAATGAAAAGGGAAAAGCCACAAAAAGTAGCAATTTACTAAGATCATTAAAGATGAATATAAAGAAATCACATGGTTGGGTAGAGACCAAAGACAGACAATACAAGTAAGAATGACTAATACAAGTACCTGACACTGAGTACCTCCCACCTGCCAAGCACAAACACCACACTCATTGAATCCTCACTATAATCCATGAAGGAGGTATTACTGCTCTTCCTATCTTACAGATGAAAAAAACAGATGTGACAGAAAAGCCAAGTGACATGCCCGAGGTCACAAGCTAGTAAATGAGAGGCAGGACTCAAACTCAGTGTACTCCAGCACCTGCTATCACTACCACCATGTTAACCTGCCTTTCAGTGTGTTGTTTTATTGAATTCTCACAGCGGCTCTGAACTACTTCACTGTAACAACCTCATCACATTGAGGAAACTGAGGCAAGAGAGGTGAAGAATCTGCCCAATGTCAGAAAGTGGCAGTCTGAGTTCCCTTAATGCTATGCTGCTTTAATTTTTCACCACTCTGATTTCTTAAAAGAGGAAAAATTGTGTTCCCTGTAATAGACTAAGAGATTCTCTACTGGTGGAAATCTACGAGAGAGAACAACATCAGCACTGACATCCACCTGCCTAAAAAGGGAAGACAATACTGAAAGAGAAATAGATTAATAGCCTCTTTACCTTGTATGTTCACTTAAACATGGAGACAAACTTCTTTAGAGAAGCAACATTGAAAAAAAACCCTTCCTTCCAAAGATGAAAAAAGATCACAGAGAGTTTATTTGTAAGATAGCATAAGGGATTCTATAAGCACAATTAGTTTGTAACAATATTTTAGGAAATTAGTCTACTTTTCATTGACTGTTAAGAGCTTCAAAAGTTCATGTAAGTGGATGCCTGTGTGGCTCAGTCAGTTAAGCATCTGCCTGCGGCTCAGGTCATGATCTCAGGGTCAAAGGTAAGGAGAGTCTGAGTCAAAAGTCTGAGTCTCCCGCTCCCTCTGCCACTCTATCCACTCATGCGCTCTCTCTCTCTCTCAAATAAATAAAATCTTTATTTTAAAAAAGTGCATATAAGTATTTATTGAATATCTACTATGAACCAGGTACTTTGTTGGACCCCGGGGATACAAAGTTATAAGAAAACTGACAAGGGTGCTCTGCTCTGATAGAGTTTACAGTCCAGTTACTATCAAAACACACAAACTTAAATTGTATCTCCAACAAGTACCACAAAGGAGAGGCAAGATTGCCTTGGGAGTCAGGGGTGGGGAGGAGTGGAGTAGAGTGGAAATTTAACCTTGTCTGGGAGGCGCAAAGGAAGACTTCCCCAAAGAAGTGAAGCATGGGATGAGATCTGAAGGCAAGTTTGAATTAACTAGATAATAATAAGAAGAAAGGATTTCTACACAGAGGACCCAGCATATGCAAAGGCCCTGTGGTGGGAGGTAGCATCATAGTAATAGGATTATATCCAGGCACTCTGACTGCAGAACCTGAATTCTTAACCTCTATGCTATATGGAGTTTCTGTTGAGTTCCATTCAGATGGCTTCTATTTTCTCTGGAAAATAGGAAAGGACCTCTGTCAAACTGGGGGTCAGGGAGCTTAAGGGGTTGAGAAAAGTACTGAAAAACAAGGCAAACACAAGTGAATTTATGATAAATCATAAGTATAATATCTTCAGTGATTCTGACAGATTTTTTAGCTTATTTATGTCACTTCAACAATTAAATATAAACATTATCATGTTTTTTAAATGGCAAGTTTATTTATTTTTAAGATTTTATTTATTTGACAGAGAGAGAGAGAGTGAGAGAGGGAACACAAGCAGGGGGAGTGGGAGAGGGAGAAGCAGGCTTCCCGTGGAGTAGGGAGCCCAATGTGGGGCTCGATCCCAGGACCCTGGGATCATGACCTGAGCCAAAGGCAGACGCTTAACGACTGAGCCACCCAGGCACCCCTAAATGGCAAATTTAAACCTCAACAAGGGGTTCCTGGTTGGCACAGTTGGGAGAGCACGCAACTCTTGATCTCAGGGTCCTGAGTTCAAGTCCCATATTTAGGTGTGGATTCTACTTAAAAAAAAAAAAAAAAAAAAAAGGCAACATAAGCCACAACAAAAATCTGCTCACCTAGTATAATACATCACAGCCTCTTCATAGTCTCCTGAATGGAAAGCTTCATTTCCTTTTTCCTTTTCATGAGTAGCAAGAAAAGTCTTTTCCTTCTCAGTTAGACCTAGAAGTAAATGTTATCTGCTATAAATAAAAATATAATTGAAGAGAATTTTTTAAAAGTTTAAATCCAAGAATGCTTATTTTAAGAACAGCAGTAAATTGTGAAGTAAATAAAATAAAGGTTTCCTAAGTTTAGGAAATGTTTCTTTAAATCATTCACAATTTTGGGGGGTTTAGATTTTTTTATTATTGGTTTTATTTCACTTTAAAGGTGCTATACACCTACAGACTTCCAGTGAAAACAAATAAACTGCTGTATCTTTTTGTTTTGAGGCAAAAAAAAATTGAGGGATTTGGAGAAAAAAGATTTGAAAAATAGAATGAAAAACAAATTATAGTAAAACACTAGGTTTATATTTTTGAGTCTTACTAAATTTAAGTAGTGTAACTATTACTCATATAAAATTAAGTAATTAAAGGATGCAACTGAATTTGTTAGAAGTGGTCAACTCTAGGAGAAAATCCATAAACTTATAATGGAAATCTGTAGTGCTTAAAGAGAAGGTCATCTAGTTTGATAACTTTTATTACAATTTTTGAAAATGTAAAAACTACGAAATTATTTTTTTCCAATTACCTGCTGTGTCTATTCTTGTCTCAATTTTAGACAAATGTGACTTGTTGTTTACTACAGCTTTTTCTTTGTAATCTTCATCAATTTTTGAACATTCCTTTTCCACGTCAAATCTTAAATGAAAGAAAAAAACTGAAAAAATGTACAATACAAGCAAGAAAATTAAATTAGTGATATTCTTATATTTGTACCACTGTGCCTTTAGAGACATGTTCCAAAAATGCATAACAGGTTCATATTACAAGTCATCTGTATTCGCTCTTGGAAACCATGCAATTCAAGTGAGGACTTAACATATTTATCAGACCTAAACTGTTCAGAACTTTGTCATTAAAATTGTAACTAATTTATCTCGATTTAAAGTTTTTGTTCTTTTTTATTTTTGATGGGCATAGGATTACCTGAATTATTTCTGGTTGCTTTTATAAACAAAAGGATGCTGTAGATATTTATTTAATGAAAAAATATGATCAAAAGTGCTTATGTTACAGGATTTCTTTTCCCACAATGCCCATAGTTCTTGGTCACACCACTCTGAAGAATGAAGGGGTAGACCAGAAGAAGAGTGGTGGGCAGCAAAGCAAAGTTTATTGAGCGATAGTACAAAGCTCCTGAAAAGGGAGGGGACCCGAGAGGGTTGCAACCTGGAGTAACTTGGAGTGTCTAAGTCTAGAGGTTTTTATGGCCTGGCTGGTGGGCTGTTTAAATCTGATTAACCCTCCACACACCTGTCATCTAATCAGGCTTTTGTCATCTATCTATCACGTGGGAAAGGGTGGAGGGCTCCTTCCAGGGTGCTATAAAACCCTTTTAAGGGTGGTTTCCACTTAGGGGGAGTGGGGGGCTTGTCCCTGCCTGCCTGCCTTTCTTCCAACTACCCTTCATTACTTAGACCATATACTCTTAGTACTCTACCAAAGTAACTTCATAGTCTTGATATGTTGAGATTTATAATAAGAAGTTACTACAATATTTTATGGTAGAGAATTTTCCAGTGACAAATTTTGTATTACAAAATATAAAACATACTTATCCCATTCTGCATAATCCCTCGGAATTTTCTTTTTAGGTCGTCTGCTATTAGAATATTTTTCCTGAAAGAATAAAATCACATTTTATGAGACATATTTAATATAAGATTAGCAGGTTTAATGATAAATGCAATGTGAAGTACTGAATTAAGATATACTAATTGAATGGATAAGAAAAATAGGTACTCTTGAAGTTGTAACAACTCAAGTATTGTAACTATTAACATACAGCATGTTAAAAAGGATTTTAAATTGGTAGTTAATTCTGGGAGCAATCTATAGGACTTTAAGTATGTATATAAGATTTAAAAACTCACATGTATGAAATGTGATTTTTAGTGATTTTCTTATAATAAAAAAGTAATCAACGATCATTCATTCTTTTAAAACCTAGGCATTGGAGGGATAACTGGGTGGCTCAGTTGGTTAAGCTCTGCTTTTGGCTCAGGTCATGATCCCAGGGTGCTGGGAATGAGCCCGGCATCTGGCTCCCTGATCAGCAGGAAGCCTGCTTCTCCCTCTCCCTGCTGCTCCCGCTGCTTGTGCGCTCTCTCTCATCTCCGACAAATAAATAAATAAAATCTTAAAATAAAAACACACAAAAAAACCTAGGCATTGGAGAAATAAGAATAATTACTTTGGTGCATTAGAGATGTTTTGTTTGCAACAACAGACACCCAACTTGGACTAATTCTATTAAAAAAAGAATAAACTATTATTTTTTGGCTTTCTTTTATGGCTTACATAACTAAATTGATGAAAGGGCAGGGGTATTACTAGATAAAGGCTAGTTAGTATATTCTCTCTCTCTCCAGCTCTCCCACTCTCCCCCTGTTCCTAGTCTCTGCTTCTTTCTGCCCACAGATTTCATTTCCCCCCCGCTGGCTACTTGCTTTTTCCATATAGTACGCACAGTGGCCACAAGCAGTATGGGATTATAACCTCACAGGCCTCCCAATCAGAAAGAAGGAGAGTGACTCTTCTTTTCACCTTTAGTTAGAGAAATCCCAGGGAAGGACTCAGCATTCCCTAGCTTGGGTCATGCGCCCATCCCTGACCAAGCACTAGCTTGATGCTATTCAGTGGCCCAACCTAGGTCGCATGCCCACTACGGGAACTAGAAGGGAATGGGAGGAAAGCAAACAATGCCCATTATGCTCATCAACAGTTTCTTAAGTGGTTTCTTAAAAGTTAGTCACAATCCAGGATGCCTGGGTGGCTCAGTCGTTAAGCGTCTGCCTTCGGCTCATGTCATGATCCCAGGGTCCTGGGATGGAGCCCTGCATTGGGCTCCCTGCTCGGTGGGAAGCCTGCTTCTCCCTCTCCCACTCCCCCTGCTTGTGTTCCCTCTCTTGCTATATCTCTCTGTCAAATAAATAAATAAAATCTTTAAAAAAAAGTCACAATCCAAAACCAGTTTGAACGGGTTGTTTACCCATGCACAATTTTGTAACACTGGGTGCGGTCATTTGAGTTATGGAGATCTTCCAAATATCCCTACATTTCATTATACAATTTAAAAATCTTATCTGTTAATATCTTCATCGAGCTCATCAGAAAAGTCTTTAGGTATCCCCTTAAGGGGAAATTTTTTGTCACAAGCAGGTATTTAAGAGCTGCATAAGGATGTGAAATACTCTCTTAAATTGCAATTGAGAGCTCAGATTTTATCACTAGCAAAAAACACCGTCAGTTGTTTTCCTTAAAGTGACAGGCCCACTTAATTCATTTTCAATACAATGTTTGTCAAAAACCCAAGCCTGAATAACCATAATTTGTCTGTCAATCGCTTTCCAGTAAAACCTGTTCCGGGAAACAGTGGTGACTTAAGATGGCAACTCATTCATACAAGTCTCGAATCTCGAAATAACCACCGGATTTCACCTCACAGTCAAGTGCTTTTTGAACACTTCTTTTGTCACACAGAATATCAAAAAGATGTGTCCTCCAGATTCAAGACTTAACAAAATAAGCTTTTTTGTTTCATCAAAGACATTTTTAAGTCAAACTGGAATTGTTTACTGTAAATGGGGAGCTGTGGAGAAAACAGCGACTACTAGCACAGTTTGGTGCCACTCAGTGCCCTGCTTCATGCTAAGGCCGGGCAGCTTCACCCTCAATACAAATGTCAACACAGTGAAAAAGGCAAAGCAGTAACATTATTTTCTAAAAATAGCATTGACTTTCTGGACCCTCTGGAAGAATCTCTGGGAGAACCAAGGCCCATGGATTATACTTTGAGAATCACTGTACCACTAGTCTATCTACCCCACGGAACCATAACCTCCTGTTATATTTTCAGGGTACAGAACTAGCAAAAAATGGGTGTTCAATAAATACAAATATATTAATTACAGAGGATGGCATTCTTACCAGATTATGCTGTATCTCATTTACATAAGCAATTCTTTTTTTTTTAAAGATTTTATTTATTTGACAGAGAGAGACACAGCAAGAGAGGGAACACAAGCAGGGGGAGTGGGAGAGGGAGAAGCAGGCTTCCTGCCGAACAGGGAGCCCGAAGCAGGGCTTGATCCCAGGACCCCGGGATCATGACCAGAGCTGAAGGCAGACGCTTAATGACTGAGCCACCCAGGCGCCCCACATGAGCAATTCTTAATGGGGAGGAAAAAGATGCAGGAAGGTAAATTATTAGAGAGCACTGTAATGAAGGGCTATGGATGTTTTTTAAATAAAATTGAGTATTCAAAGAAGAAATGAGAATAATAAGAATGAACCCAGAATGAAGAGACTTGAGCAGGCAAACTTTCAGAAATGATAGGAATAAAAGAAAAAAGTAGGGCAGAGGGAACAGAATGCAGGATCCATGTGAAAGCCCAGAGACTCCCAATGCCCAGGACACAATGGCTAGATTCTGTAATATCAGGGTCAGGTGGATGCCCAGAAGCTCAGTTTTAAGTTGAAGTTAAGTATAAATGGACCTGAAATTCCAGCAGGCCCCTTCTCTATGGACCCCATGGGTGAAAAAGGAAAGGTCTACATGACAAAATAGGGATGGACCACAGAGAAATCTCATAAGGGGCTGGGGTAATAACATGCAGTAAACAGAGGAATGACATCTATAACTGCTTGAAAGTTATCTATTTAATACTTTAAATCCAGAGTTAATCATGTAATAAACGATTTCCTCTATGCCTCCATTGGACAGACAAAATTATTCCCTGAAATTCTCACCCACTGAATTGGATCTTATGTGTTCATCAAAACTGGTCAGAGTAGAGCAGACGTCACAATGAAAGAAAAAATGAGAAAAGGCAGTGAGCTGGAGAAGCAAGCCTTCAAAGGGAAATGTTGTTTCATCTGGATGTCCAAGTGATGAAACAAAGCCTCCTCAAGAAGGCGGCAGCACACAGCCACTGAAAGATAATCCCCGACTCTCAGAGGCCATCACACTGTGGTTACGCTCATTAAATGCTAGCCCTCTTAGCAACAACAATCCTGTCCCCCGCCACCCACACTTCACGCCAAAACGGCCTACCTTACTAACAGGAAGATGGCTACGTGACCCACGAACTGGAGGCAAATTATCTTCCTTTGCTGGAAGTGTTTCAGTTTCATGAAAGTGCATTTTATTTTCTTCTTTTTTAATTTCCGATATCCAACTCTGAGAAGCAGGAGAAAAAAGAAGATAAACGTACAGTTTGAAGTAATTAGTCAGGTGTTAGGATTACACATTATCATAGTTTCCTATGGGTTCATTTTTTGGGTGACAATTTGGTCAAGCATTCTATCTGTAATGCCCTTCTACTATTATTTTAAACTGTGGTAAAATACACAAAACAAAATTTATCATGTTAACCACTTTTGACTGTACAGTTCAGTATTATTATGCATATTTGTGTTACCCTTCCTACTTCTATTATTCTGCAAGCTTACTCTCATCCCTTCCAACAAGCTTTCCCTGAACTACCTGGTTGGGCTACAAATGCTCCTCCTCCATGTTTTAACACAGAGATTTTTTTTTTTATTGTATTTTTTTTAAGATTTTATTTATTTATTCATGAGAGACAGAGAAAGAGAGAGAGAGGCAGAGGGAGAAGCAGGCTCCCAAGAAGCAGGGAGCCCGATGCGGGACTCGATTCCAGGACTCTGGAATCATGACCTGAGCCGAAGGCAGACGCTTAACCACCTGAGCCACCCAGGCGCCCTAACACAGAGATTTAAAATAAGCCATTTATTGTTCATCTCTCTCACATTCTGTAAGTTCCCTGAGGGCAGACCTTATGTCATAGTCTCATTTTTGTAGTTCAGGAACCTAGCACAATGTTTGGCACATAATAGGTTCATAATCATGTTTATTAAACTGAATTGTCACAGGTTCTAGGAAGAAATTGAGTGAGAGATTTGTTATCTGAGAAATTCTATTATTATTATTCAGCAGCTATACAGTGAGGGTCTAATATCTGTCAGACACTATATTAAATTAGGCACCGTGATACAGCGATTAACTATATTATCTGTCCTAAACATGCAGGAGGCAGGGGAACAAAATGGGAGCAGAGAGGTGAAAAAGGGAGAAGAAACAGAAAAACAGTAAGGGGAGAAAGGTAAAACGGAAAAGGAAGCACTACAGAGGAGGACGAAGAATAAGAGAGCATGGGGGGGCGGGGGAAGAAGTGGCAGGGAAAAGCATGAAAGAAAGGGAGAGGAAGCAAAGTCGAGAGGTGACTGAGAAAGAACACGCAACTGGAAAAAAAAAGCAGGTTCTGCAACTAAAACTACGCTGTTATTCCCCGGACAATAAAGCCAAAGAACTCTGGACATAAACTGCTATTTTAACTTGTAGATTAATTATCAGATTTTCAATTTCAAGTCAATAAAATGGCAAAATGAGAAAGCTGAAAGTTTATTTTTTTAACGATTTTATTTATTTATATATTTGACAGAAAGAAATAGAGAGAGAGAGAGCACAAGCAAGGGAGCAGTAAAGGGAGAGGGAGGAGCACGCTGCCCGCTGAGCAGGGAGCCCGATGCAGGGGCTCAATCCCAGGACCTGGGGATCATGACCTGAGCCCAAGGCAGATGCTTAACTAACTGAGCCACCCAGGCACCCCGAGAAAACTGAAAGTTTAAAAAAACATAGCATTCTGAGTTAGAGAATACATATTCCTCAAAATTGTCTTCGAATGTATTATTCAATCCAGTAAAATACGCTGAATAAAATAAAGTAAAACAAAGAACTGTTTCTCCAGAATCTGTTTTAAGAAGTTATTTCTTAAGCAAAATGAAACCACAAAAGGACTCAGAAAATACAGGTAAATATGCATCTGGTGGAGAGGAAGCTTTCTCAAGTATAAAAGCAAGAAAACAGAAGGGATAAAACCAAGGGATAAAATTTTTTTAATGAATAAACATGAAAAACACTATACACAGATTTAAAAGACTAATGACAAATTGAAGGAAAATTTAGAATATATGCAACAGACCTATTACAAATAAATAAGGAACACATGAATAGAAACATCAATAAAGGGATATCTCCTCCTGGACCTGATGGAGTAACGGGACTGGATCTGCCCTCCTGCTTAAACTCTAGAAAACTGGATAAAATATATGAAACAGTGGTTTTCAGACATTGGACAATAGGTAGCACAGGGCAATGATTCTTGAAAGAAAGGAAACAAATGAGGGAAGCTTTGCATTGGCCCCAATTCACTGCCCGTAATTTCCAGGCTATAGCATAGGGAAAGGAAACCCAAACAGCCCTGTGGTCTCACTGAATTCAAAAAAACACAGTTCAGGCTTCAGGGAGGCAAAGATTACAAAGATCCAGGGTGCAGTATATCCAAGAAGGGGGAGCCAGACAGAGAGAGAACTCTAAGGATCACCTGAATAGCACTGTATCTGTTAAGGAAATGTAATTCATAGTCAAATCCTTTCTTATAATGAAAACTTGAGGCCCAGATGGCATCAGTGGTGAATTCTGGAAAATATTTAAGGAAGAAATAATACCAATTACACACAAACTTTCCTGGAAAATTCAAGAAGAGAGAGCACTTCCCAACTCATATTCTATGAGGCCAGCATTACCCTATTACCCAAACCAGACATTACAAGAAAACTACAGGCTAATATCTCTCATGATCGTAGACACAAAAATCCTTCATAAAATTCCAGCAATATATAAAAAAGACACAACATGACTAAATAGTGATTATCCTCGAATGCAAGACTGGTATAATGTTTGAAAACAGAGTACATAATTTACCTTATTAATAGACTATAAAGAAAATCTTACATTCCTCTCAATAAATGCAGGAAAAGCATTTCATAAAATTCTATATCCATTCATGATAAAAATTCTCATCAAGGGGCGCCTGGGTGGCTCAGTCGTTAAGCGTCTGCCTTTGGCTCAGGTTATGATCCCAGTGTCCTGGGATTGAGCCCGGCATCGGGCTCCCTCCCCAGCGGGAAGCCTGCTTCTCTCTCTCTCCCTCTCCTACCCCCCTGCTTGTGTTCCCTCTCTCACTGTGTCTCTGTCAAAAAAATAAAGTCTTAAAAAAAAAAATTCTCATCAAACAAGGAATAGAAGGGACCCTCCTCAGCCTTATAAAGGGTCACATCATAAAATCTAAAGCCAACATTATACTTAATGGTGAATGGTGAATGATGTCCCCCTAATATTATGAACAAGGCAAGAATATCTGTTCTTATACTTCTATTCAACATTGTACTAGAGGTCCAAGCCTGTGCAATAAGGCAAGTAAAAGAAATAAAAGGCAACCATCCTGGAAAAGAGGAAGTAAATCTTTCATTATTTGCGGATGACATGATCCTGCATGGAAGAAAATGAATCTACAAAAAAGCTACTAGAACTAATTTGTAAATTTAAGAAGATTGCAGGATACAAAGTCAATATAAAAAGATCAGTCAGGTAACTATAAACTTGCAATGTACAAATAAAAATCGAAATTAAAATTCCACTGATATGAGGTCTCTAGATTAGTCAAACTTACGAAACAGAAAGTGGAATGGTGGTTGCTAGGAGCTGAGGGGAGGGAGAGATGGAGAACTATTGTTTAATGGGTATAGAGTTTCAGTTCTGTACGATAAAAAAAGTTCTGAAGATTGGCTGCACAACAATATGAATATAACACTAATGAACTGCACACCTAAAAATCTCTGAATATAATAAAGTCAATATAACACTAATGAATTGTCCCCTTAAAAATGGTTAAGACGGTAAGTTTTATGTGATATGTATTTTACCACACCAAAAATACATACATACATACATACATACATACATATATAAAATTTCATAGCTAGGGTGACTTAGAATGAAGAAAAAGTTGAAATTAAAAAACATTAACTTTTAATATAGCATAAAATATATTAAATACTTAGGAATAAATTTAACAAAAAAATGCAAGAACTACACACTGAAAATTACAAGACACTGGCACAAAAAATTAAAGAAGACTTAAGTGAACAGAAAACATATGTTCATGGATCAGAAATTTCACTATTAAGATGTCAGTTATTTTGAAATTGATCCATAAGTTCAACACAATCCCAACCCAAAGACGAGCAAGTTATTTTGTAGTAACTGGCAAGCAAAGGACTTAGGAATAGCCAAAATAACTATGAAAAAGGAGAACAAAGTTGGAAGACTTGTACTATCTGATTTTAAGACTTAACCATAATCAAGAGAATGAGGTTTTAGAGTAAAGAGAGACATTTAGATTAATGAAAGAGAATAGAGAGAGTCCAGAAATAGACCCACACATACATGGTCAGTTGATTTATGATGATGATGTCAAGAAGTTCAATGGGGAAAGGATAATCTTTCATTAAGTGGTGCTTGAAAACTTGGATATCTATATTATATATATGTGTGTGTGTGTACCCCAAAATTAAAACAGTCCTAGACCTAAATTTAAGAGTTAAAACTAGAAACTTTCTAAAAGAATCATATGAAGAACCTTGGGGATCTGGGACTAGACAAAGATTTCCTAAATAGGACACAAAGCACAGACTGTAAAAGAAATATTGATTTCATCAAAATTAAACACCTTTGCTCTTCCAAAGTCACCATACAAAAAATGAAAAGGTAATCCGCAAAATATTTTTTTGCAAAACTATTTGCAAAAGATGTGTCTAATGAAAGACATGTATTTTACAACTCAATAAGAACACAAATAATCCAAATTTTTTTTTAATGGGCAAAGTATTTAAAGACTTTTCACAAAAGAAGATATATGGATGGGGGCAAATAAGCACATGAAAAGACACTCAACAAAGTCATTAGAGAAATGGAAATTAAAACCACAATGAGATACCACTGCATACCTAAAAGCTGAAATTAACAAAACTGGCAATACTAAGTGTGAACCAAGATGCAGAGCAACAGGAATTTTTATCCATTACTGGCAGGAATGCCACTTTGGAAAACATTTTGTTCATCAACTGATAAGTGGATAAACTGTGAGATATCCATACAATTCAGTACTACTCAGCAATTAAAAGAAACAAATTATGGACATGCAACAACATAGATGCATCTCAAAAGCATGATGCTAAGTGAAAGAAGACACAAAAGACCACATACTGTATGACTATCTTTATAGGAAAGTCTAAAAAAGACAAATCCATAATGATAGAAAACAGTTCAGGGGTTACGAGGGACCAGGATGTGGGGTCAGCACTGACTGCCACAGGGGCACAAGGAAACTTTTCGGGGTAATAGAAATGTTTTAGAGCATAGACAGGTGTCAAAACTCGGTGAAACGTAGACCATTAAATTTTTGTTTGACTGTAAATTATACCTCAATAAAGCTGATTAAAAGAAATCACTAAAGATACAGCCCATTAACAAAAGAAGAAATTCAACTGATGGACAAAAAAATTGAATGTTGCTAGTAATCAAACAAATACACGAATTTTTCAGTTATTTAGTTGATTAAAAAATGATTATAGGTTGGCTTAGTCAGTTAAGTGTCTGCCTGCAGCTCAGGTCATAATCCTGGAGTCCTGAGATTGAGTCCCGCGTTGGGCTCCCTGCTCAGCTGGGAGTCTGCTTCTCCCTCTCCCTCTGCCCCTCACCACACCCCCAACCCCTGCCCTACTCATGCTTGCTCACACTCTCTCTCAAATAAATAAATAAATAAATAAAATCTTAAAAAAAATTATTATAGTATCCAGTGAAGAATACCTTAAATGGGCATTCGTATATACTGCTGCTGAAAAGAGAACAAAGGCACAACTTCTCTGAGAACATGGAAATGTGTTTCAACAGCCTTCGAATTATTCACATCCTTTGATCAAGCAACTGGATTTCCAGTAATTTATGCCGAGGAAATAACCAGGATCGTAGAAAAGAAGTTACAAACCAGCATGTTTGTGTAGCACTATTTATAGAAGCTGAGTGAGTGAATTATGTTTCTTTGATAGGACAGTCACTTAAAATACACATGTGGGCGTATAGACACAAACATACACATTCACAATATTCTCCTGGGTTTGAGAAGCAACCAATACTACCTGAGTGAATACCACTAAAAGCCCTTCACTGACAAAAAAGAAAGAAGCCTAGGATTTTAGAAAAGGGAAGGAGACATATATGCAGTATGAGAATGTCACAAAAACCAGCGTCAACCTATACCTTTATGTCGCCGTCAATTTTTTCCCATTCTTCTGCTGTAAAACTGGATGCTGTTGCTGCAGGTTTATCTTTCCTCAAAGCTCTACTTTCAGGAGCCAAGCCTTTAAGGCGCTTTTCACAAAATTCCGTAAGTTCAGGATAATATCCTTCCTCACCAGACCTTCAAAAAAATTCAGAACTTTGGAGTCACCATTTTATTTAGAGATCAATGTAGATTTGCAGGCTGGGCTCCATGGAGCAGAGGGGTTCTGCAGAGCTCTCCAGGGCTGTCCCTGCACAGGGATGAAGGCTGGGCTGTGCGTGGGCTTCCCACTCGCCTTCTTCAACCGGCACAACCTTCATCTCTATGTTAATCTATGGAGTGATGCAATGAAGGAAAAAATGGAGCTCCAAAGATACCAGTTTCCATCACACACTTTGAAAGTTGAATAAACAACATTTTCTCCCCTCTTTAACATGTGTTCATTTTGTTACATAAGGTAATTTTAACTTATAAATGAAAATTCAATATGAGAGACAGGCGGAAACAGACTGGATTTCCTTCCCAAGGAGGAGTTTGTAGCTTTTTTTCCCACAAAGGTATAGGAAGAAAATGGCAGGGGAGTGGTTCAGAACAACACACCTCTAAATTCAACCACTCAAGGAACAGAATTCATTCCTAAAGAGTTGTATGGAGAACTCTGTTCTTTGTTTTTGAAGGAAAATCAACCTTTTCCCCTTATAAATCTGTTTACCTTTAAATTTTTAGAAAAATAGAAAAAAATTCCCATTTTCAAATAAAATTTTCTTAAAAATAAATTCTGGGGGTGCTTGGGTGGCTCAGTTGGTTAAACGTCTGCCTTCAACTCAGGTCATGGTCCCACAGTCCTGGGATGGAGCCCCGGGGTAGGCTCCCTGCTCAGCCGGGAGCCTGCTTCTCCCTCTCCCTCTGCCCTCCATTCATGATTTCTCTCTCACTCTCTATCTCAAATAAACAAATAAAATCTTTAAAAATGAATAAATAAATTCTGAATCAATGCAATATAATTGAATTAAGCTATTCATAGAATTTCTTAGAACCAACAGCGTGTGGCTTTCAAACTCTTCCATCACATAAATGTCACATTTTCTTTATCAGTCCTGACCACATGTAAATGAAAATGTTTTTCTACTGCTGAGAAAAAGGAAAAAATACATGTTTCACTTTCCATTTCAGAAATGGTGAGGTTGACATTGACTGTGTCCAGGCACAAGCAGGGATGCTTAGGGAGGACCGGAGGCTGAAGGTGATGAGACAGAAAAAGGAAAGGACACAGTGAGGGGGACGGGGGCCAGAAGACAGAAAACAGGACTACCACCTAACAAAAGGAACGCTACTGATGTCCAGGGAGGAGTAATTCACGCTCCACAAATACTTCCACAATATCAGGCTACTCTCCAAATGAAAACCCCTCAGTACATCCCAAATAGGTGGCACCCATTGGGATGCCCCAGAGCAGTGCTGCTTGAAGTGGGCTCCCTTGACCACCTGCATGTCAGTCAGCCAGGCACTCATTAAAAACACATGTTCCTGGGCCCCACCCCAGGGTTCCTGAAGCAGGGTCCCTGGGAATGGGACTCTCAAATCTGCATTTTTTTTAAAGATTTTATTTATTTATTTGTTAGAGAGAGAGAGAAGGTGGGGGAGAGTGAGCAAGAGAGAGTGAGCAAGGGTACAAGCAGGGGGAGCTGCAGGCAGAGGGAGAAGCAGGCTTCCCGCCGAGCAGGGAGCCTGATGCAGGACTGGATCCCAGGACCCTGGGATCATGACCTGAGCCGAAGGCAGACGCTTAACCGACTGAGCCACCCAGGAGTCCCTCAAATCTGCATTTTTAACAACCACATTTGACCTATATTAAAGTTTGACAGTCACCACTGTGGAGCCCTTACCCAGAGGTCTGGATTCCCTGCTTTCTGGTCCCACCTCATGACCTCCCCACTACCCTCTCCTTGTGACCAGCTCACAGTAAGTCACCACCCGTGTCGGCAGATGGTATGGAGCGCGGGGAGTACCAAAGAACTTTATCAACTGGTAGGCTGGTGAGCTAACCTTATTTTCTAATGGGTACTGTCATGGCTACCTTTTCCTAGAAAATGTGGAGGAAGCGAGAAAAATGTCCTCTTGAATACTGATGAGCCTTACGTTGCATGCTGGAAGTAGATCTAGCAGAACCCTCTAAACTAACCACAGGATCAAAACAACAATTTTGGAACCTTACATGGGAATAAACAAAACAACACAACAATCTCAATATGTGAAAATGTTCTGCAATATTTCTAAGAGTTTCAATTTTCAGAAGGCAACAATATAATTGGTATACTGAAACATAAAATGATTTTTGAATGCTTACCTGAGCACACAAAAAATTTTTTCCAAGTGTTTAACATCTGAACATTTTTCAATATACTTGAAATCCAAATGTTCCACAGGAATTTTAAACGTTTTTGTTGTTCCAAAGCCCCATAATGAGGGATAATCTTTGGCAGTCATGGCTGAAATGTAGTATAGGAAAATAGTTATGAAGCAAATATATATAGTAATACTGAATTTAGATAGTAGTACCCATCTAAGTATTTCTATAACATTGATTTTTCCTTTCTATGGAAAAAGGAGGTGTGTTTTCTCTAAGGAGGAAGGCTACTCATTTTAAACTCTCTCTCCTTGATAACAACAGTTAACAGTCATGGAACTAAATTACTAAGTACCATACATAGATTACCTCAATCTCCACTTAAGCAAAGTTGAACACAAAGCATGTTGTGGTGCTATAGAATAGGAAAAGAGTTTTCCTCTACTCATGTAGGTTCAGTGCCTGAGACTCCCATATTAAACTGATAAAATACACATTAACAGGAGAAAAGGTTTATTTTATACACTTAATGCATTGGGGGGCGGGGCTTCATAGAAAAGCGAAAACCCAAAGAAACTGTTAGGCCTGGGAGCCTATATACCATTTTAACAAAGGGTGATAAGTTGTGGATAAGTGATTAGACAAAGGAAAAGGGGGTTTGGCTTTTAGGAGAAGGTAAATATATGGGAGAATGAAATGAAAGATAATGGTTTCCTTATTAAGATCTGTTTATGCAGCTTTCTCCTGGTGCTATCTACTTGATGAGGATTGTTCTCCTCCTGGTGTGAGAGCGGGGAGGAGGGGACACCTTTACAAAGGGAAATTTATGCCCTGCTATTAGGCAGAAAGGGGGAGGGTGAGAATTCTTCCTGTTAATTGTTTTCAGTTTAAAATAATCCTTATGCTTAAATAGCTTATTTGGGGATGACATATTCTGGTCCCCTTAGGTGCTTAAATTTCCTTTTTTTTTTTTTTTAAGATTTTATTTATTCATGAGAGACAGAGAGAGAGAGGCAGAGGCAGAAGCAGGCTCCCCACTGAGCAGGGAGCCCGACAGGGGACTCGATCCCAGGACCCCGGGATCATGATCTGAGCCACCCAAGCGCCCTCAAACTGCTTTTTAAGATAGCTTTTAATGTTGATTTCAATGACTTCTACTTCAGCTGTTTGTTCACACCCCAACCATGCTTTGTGATTCAGCACAAACATAAATAACATCCTTTAACTGTTCTTTACATCACCCTCTCCACCATTCCCTGCTGCCCACTCCCGGCTGTGTTCTGATGACACTGGGCCCATACCTTTCTCATAGCACATATTCTAATTATGTATTTTTGTCTTCCCTTCTAGATTGTGAGATCTTACTTTATTCATCGTCATATATTCAGGACCAACATAAGTAGTGCCTTATACCCTTAAGAAACACTTGCTGAATTGGGAAAAAGGGGGCCTTGGACTGTTTCACTTTAATGATGCTGTTGCTAATGCTGATCATAATAACACCAACAAATACTACACAGCTCTTAATGTGTGCTGGGTACCATCCTAAGAATTTTACATATATTACCTCATTTACTCTTTCAACTACTGTATCAGGTAGGTCTTATTTTAAGTAGAGAGCAGTAATAACAGTTAACAGTTATGCAGCTAAATTACTGTGTGCCATGGATTATTATCTCACATAATCTTCAAAACCACTCTCATGAAGGGTATTAATAATTACTCCCATTTTACAGAAAAGGAAGTGTTTGTGTTTTAAGTAACCTGCTCAAGGTCATATAATTATTTAGTGACTGAGGATTTGAATCTCAGTAGGCAACTGCAGAGCCCACACACTTAGTCATCATACCCAGACTTTTCAAATTGTGGGTGGCAACCCCTGAAATCAATTTAGTGGGCTGCAATTAGCATTGTTTTATAATGAGACACACTAGAACAGCAACAACAAAAAAATCTGACTACTTCACATGCCATTACAGTGAATACTGCTTTGTAAAAACTTTTATTTCATGTCTATACAAACAAATGACAAGTGTGAACATAAATGCACATGTTACAAAATATATTTCTCATCGTGAGTCACTGTCAAAGTGTTTTAAAAACCACTACAGTAAAACACATTGGGTTATAAATTTTAAAACAAGAAGTAGCAATGGGTCTAACTGACCAAAAGTATCTCCTTCAGCATGCCTGCCCTCTGGGAGTCTGGTCATACATCAGACCTCTGCAAAAGAGAAGGCTCTGTCAACTTCTCCATATTCCTGCTAGCTTTGACTGGGGCATGGAACACAGAAGACAGGTCAGCGGCTTTCCGATGAGATCCAGCTGAAAAATGAGATGGTTTTCGCCCTATACTGGCAGGGCCCAGGATGATGATACATTCATCACAAGGATAGCCTTAAGAGTAGAAGTTACTGGAAAGCAACCTGAAGGACTTTTAAATTATTGACGCTGCCCAGAAGAGAATGGGTTGCATTAGGAGAATTTTTCTAAAGAGTTGGCAGATCTTTGATGGGAGAAACTTAAGCATCCAACAGGATTAAAATGGATGATCTCGGATTTGTCTTGCAACCCCTGAGATTTCACGATTTGAATAAAATACAGTGAAAAACATTTTAAATGACAGAGCCATCTCATCTAATCAAATGAATTTCATTCTGCACACTGGTTTAACATTTCTCTGAAAATCCTTTTTGAAAACTTTGTTTGGGTTTTTTTTTTCCCCCCAGTGGGAGGCACATTTCAAGACTCCTAAATGTTAACTCTCAAGTTCCAAAAAAATCATACAACAGTTTATTTGCTCTCATTAACCCTCCCACATCCGGTTGGAATTTCTTTGATTAGGAAAATCCTTGATTCTAGTTGGATTTAATCTCTTCGTCATCCTGATCCACATCCATTTCCCATATCCCTAATCAGCTGATAGGAATACCTCCAGCGGAAACTGAGATGGTTAAGTAACACGAAAACCTGTTTTCCTCCTCCAGGCACATTCTCTCCACAACCACAGGGTCGAGCGCCCCCTGCAGGCGGAGGTCGAAAGGAAATGGCTCCCTTAGCCGTAGCAACGGTTTCTGTGTACAGCGTCGCCGAAAGCGGCAGGGTACAGGGGCCGGCCGGGAACCCGGAGCTCTACAGTCAACCCAACGGTCAGGGGGCACTTTAGGACCCTCTGAAATTGCTCCCCACTCCCCGGCTTTGGTCTCCAGGACTAGTCGCCGCCGGCCGACCCCGGCAACCCCCGTGTGGGGACCCTGCCCCAACATCCGCCACCCTCCGCCACAGTAAACTAAAGCCCCCAGTTTCTTCATCCCATAACCGGCTCCCTCAGTCGAGTCCGACCGTGTATTTGCTTCTCGGGGCCCGCTTTTCACCCCAGCTCCCGAAGGGAACTGCGATGGGAGATGTAATTTACTCCTGGCCGGCAGGTACTCACCTGGTTCCCAGACGCCACTCCGCGCCGCGGACGTGACCAAGGCACAATTTACCACCGACGCCTCAGCCCCCACCGGTGAGAGGCTGACCGCCGGGGGCGGGACCACAGCTTCTGTGGATGATTGGAGGGCCCTCGACATGCTACCTCGCTGATAGGCCTCACAGCCCAGCCTCTCCCGCACAGAGGACCCGTTTTCCATCGAGTTAAAATGCCGTTACTGTTCTGGATTGTTATACTACCCGCAAGATAAATTGATAACTACTCCAACTTAATTATAGAAATATAATTAAACGTTCAGAATATCTACAATGCAACCCAGACTTAGCTCCTTCCCTTTACATAGAAAAGTAAATGAAAGACAAGATTCCCTCTTCCTTTGTATGCATTCAACATCTTCGGAGTGCTGGTTATGAGACACTGTACTGGGTACTGGGATACAAAGGCAAATAAGACGTAATACAGTTCAGATGAATAAAACAGTAGAGATTGCTGGGGGAAAGTATTTTACAATTTCAGATTAATGTCTGGTACATAATAGGAACTCAATAATGTATTTTCCTTCCCTTTGCACTTAAATTAGATCTAGTCCTTTAAGCAGTCACTGATAGTGGTAAAAACACTGATAGCGGTAAAACTTCTGAAAATTTGACTATATTTTTATTATTTCCATTGCCAATGCCAGAGAATGCTAAATGTGCACCTTTATAGGCACAGATTTGAATTTTAGAGTAATCCTTAGTTTGCTTTGTCAGCATCACATGCCCCAGTCCATGTAAAGTCACGTCACACCTCATTCCAGCCAGCAAACTTCACTCAAAACTATGTCCTAGGTTTAAAACACTGACTACTGTAACTTGACATCGTTTTACTTCCAGCACAGGAGGAAATCCTTTAAATATTTGGGGAAATTGTTGTAATTCCACATACTCTGTAATTTTTTCATTCATACTCAATATTTTGTTCTGGTTATAATTATGTATATATACATTTATGCTTAATTAAAAAGTAGGGTAAAAAGCAACTTGAAGGGGATGGACTATGCAGGCAAATGAAAATTATCACTATCATCTTCATAGAGGTAAGACACTGCATCCAAGAAACAAGGATAGGTATATGTTAGTTTTTCTTCGAATGTATACATTCCAATACACATTCAAATATACAAAGAAAAAATAAGCTTACAGAAATTAAAATTACACCAGAAATGAAAATCCCAATATATGGATTAGAAAGTAAAATTAAAGAAATCTTCCAAAGAGCAAAGGAAAAAAAAAAAGGAAAAGGAAAGATGAGAAAGGTCAATGAAGTCTAACATTTGTTTAAAAAAGATCTGGAGAAAAGAGAATATTGCAGGTAGGAAGTAATTAAACAATTCAAGAAGGGCCGCCTGGATGGTTCAATTGGTTGACATCCTACTCTTGGTTTCAGGGCAGTTGGTGATCTCATGGGCCCTGAGATCCTGCCCAGCATAGAGCTTTGTGCTCAGCCAGGAGTCAGTCTTAAGATTTTCTTTCTGCACACTCATGCACTCGCTCTTTTAAATAAAAAATAATTCAAGAAAATTTCCCAGAATTGAAGAGCTTGACTTTCCAGATTAAAAGGACCCACCAAGTGCCCAGAACAGTGGAAAACAGCCCCATGCTAAGGCACATACTGTAAAACTTCAGTACACTGGCAAAGAGAATCCTACATTTCCAGAGAAAAAATGAAAAAGAATTAGGAATAAGAATCTCAACAATAATACTGGGGAGATGGATGGGGGCACCTGGGTGGCTCAGTCAGTTAAGAATCTGCCTTTGGCTCAGGTCATGATCCCAGGGTTCTGGGATCAAGCCCCACATTGGCCTCCCTGCTCAGCGGGGAATCGGCTTCTCCCTCTCCCTCTGCCCCTCCCACTTCAGTGCACCCACACACACACACACCTCCCGTGCATTCGAGCATGCTCTTTCAAAGAAGTAAAATCTTTAAAAAAAAATACTGGAAGCCAGGAGACTATGAAACAATCCTTCAGAATTCTGATGCTGGTTAAGAACAACACAAAAGGTCATTTCAGGCAGAGAGAAAAGCATGAGAAAGGCACAGGTAAGAAAGAAAGGAGTTACCTGCTTAAAGAACTGCAAACATCTCCTTAGAACCAAAAGATTAAGTGAGAGGTGGGTTGAAGTGGTGACAGAGATAGAAAAGGAGTCAAATATACTCTTCCAATACTTTTGGCTTTATCAAAATGGAGAGCCACTGAAGATTTTCAGCAGGACAGTGCCATGAAATCTGTATTCCTGAAACAGCAATCTGAAAAGGATGGAGACAGCAAGGCTGGAAGCTGGGAGACTGATCTTGAAACAAATCATGTGTGGAAAATAATCCAGCAATGGTGATAATAATAAACACTGATTAGGCTAAGAGTTTTTATGGATTCATTTTATTTTGCAACTAACCTATGAGGTGGGTGCTATTATTTCATGCCTACCTTACAAATGAGGAAAGTGAACCCTGGTGAAGTCACACGGACTGTTAACAAAAGACACTGTGGCTATTTGAACCCCAAGCCTTTCACTTAAGTCCGTATTGTTTACTGAGCTCTTAAAATGATAGCCAATCCATCAATAAGTCCAGTTAGCTCAACTTCAAAATGTTATCTTACAACCAGCCACTTCTTAGTCCCTCCACTGCTACCACTCTGGCCTGCCATCATCATCGTTATCCTGAACTATTACAGGTGGTCCTTAACTGGGTTCCCCATCCATCACCCATCCCTACATTATCCATTCTCACAGAACAGCTCAAGTAATCTTTTTTTTTTTTTTTAAGATTTTATGTATTTGACAGAGAGAGACACAGCAAGAGAGGGAACACAAGCAGGGGGAGTGGGAGAAGGAAAAGCAGGCTTCCCGCGGAGCAGGGAGCCCGACGCAGGGCTTGATCCCGGGACCCTGGGATCATGACCTGAGCCGAAAGCAGACGCTTAACAATTGAGCCACCCAGGCGCCCACAGCTCAAGTAATCTAGTCTTAAATCATGTTACTGTCCTGTTTACTCCCATCACGAGACCATAAATAAGCAGGCCTCTGCCTACCTCAAAAGTTTGAGCCAAATGGGCTTCATTCTAAAGTGGGAACATCCACCCCTGAGACATTACAATGGCTATTTCCTCAATTTCAGGAATGCTCTTTCCCCTTGTCTTACTATCTCATCCTTCAGCCCTCTGTTCAAATAACCACTCCCTCTTGACTAATTTTCTACACAGAACTTATTCTAGGAAGGGTGGGAATATCAATGTATTTGTATATGTGAGGAGGCAACTTGTTTTTACATCTTCTCAACTTATATAATTTAGTCTTAAGACTGGCCTTTTTTTTTTTTTTTTTTTTTTTAATTTTTAAGTAATCTCTACACCCAACATGGGGCTCAAACTCACAACCCCGATCAGGAGTTGCTTGCTCTACTGACTAAGCCAGCCAGACACTCCTAAGACTGGCTTTTTTTTTTTGGCAGACACACACACACACACACACACAGAGACAAACACAGCGGAGGGTGAGGTGTGCAGAGGATCTGGAGCTCATGACCTGAGCCAAAGGCAGACACTAACCCTCTGAGCCACCCAGGCACTGAGGTGTGCAGAGGGAGAGAGAATCTTCATCTCACAACCCTGGGTTCATGACCTGAGCCAAAATCAAGAGTCCAACGCTTAACTGACTGAGCCACCAAGGAGGCCCAAGATTGGCCATTTCTGATTTCATCTACTATTTTTAAATTTTCACAACTTTAATCTCTGAAGATAACTTCAGAGCCTCAAAGCACCATACTGACCATCATAAATTCCTCCACTTTGACAATGAAGCTACAGTTAAAAGAAATGAACTGGCTAGTCACTGAGTAGCAGGGCTGGATTTGAATCAGTTTCCATGCTTTTCTCATGGACACGCATGTCCATAGTCATTGGTAAATAGTTTAAGTACAGGACAAGTTAGGTGGTAACTCTAAGTTCAGATTTACTGGTATTTATACTTACAGAACACTTCTTGAAAGTCTTTAAGATTTGTTTTTATTTATTATTGAGAGAGAGTGTGTGTGCAAAGGGAAGGGGTAGAGGGAGAGGGACAGAGTCTCTGCATTCAGTGCAAAGCCTGACACTGGGCTCGAGCCCACAACACTGAGATCATGACCTGAGCTGAAACTAAGACTCGAACACTTAACCGACTATGCCACCCAGGCACCCCCAAAACCATCTTTTAAAGCAATTTTATATCCATTTTACCTTTTTTTCTTAAAACTGTCCAGGGAGGCAAGAGGTAAAATGGCTTCCATTTTTATAGATGTAAGGGACACAAAGAGGTGACTGGTTGAAATGCTGGTCTTAAGTTCCAGTGGTATTGTTTTTTCCATTAAACCACTGTCTAGTTAACCAAATAATATTTCAATTAAATTAATGATACATAAAAGAACTATGATAAAATCAAAACAGCTAACAGCAACATTATCCGAAGTGTTAGGATTTTAGGGAACTGTCCTATCATATTTATTGGGACTCTTTGTCTGGAAAAGACAAGGTCAAGAAGGAACAGAGCAGAATTACAAAATTATGAAAGGTATGGCTAAAGGAAAACCTGGACCTAGGAAGCACTCTTTAAAAATTTGAGCATGGGGGGGTGCCTGGGTGGCTCAGTTGGTTAAGCGACTGCCTTCGGCTCAGGTCATGATCCTGGAGTCCTGGGATCGAGTCCCGCATCGGGCTCCCTGCTCAGCGGGGAGTCTGCTTCTACCTCTGACCCTTCCCCCTCTCATGCTCTCTATCTCATTCTCTCTCTCAAATGAATAAATAAAATATTTAAAATAAATAAATAAATAAAAATAAATAAATAAAAAAATAAAAATTTGAGCATGGGGGGCGCCTGGGTGGCTCAGTTGTTAAGCGTCTGCCTTCAGCTCAAGTCATGATCTCAGGGTGCTGGGATCGAGCCCTACATCGGGCTCCCTGCTCAACGGGAAGCCTGCTTCTCCCTCTCCCACTCCCCCTGCTTGTGTTCCCTCTCTCTGACCAATAAATAAAATCTTTAAAAAATAAATAAAAATTTGAGCATGGTAGTACTTTGTATAGCACTTAAAAAACTTATAGCACTAAGTATTCAAGGATGGTAATAGAAATATAGGTGCTTTGGGTGCCTGGGTGGTTCAGTTGGTTAAGCGACTGCCTTCGGCTCAGGTCATGATCCTGGAGTTCCAGGATCGAGTCCCGCATCGGGCTCCCTGCTCAGCAGGGAGTCTGCTTCTCCCTCTAACCCTCTCTCCTCTCATGTGCGCTCTCTCTCTCTCATTCTCTCTCTCAAATAAATAAATAAAAAAAAAAACTTAAAAAAAAAAAAGAAATATAGGTGCTTTTTTAAAATGGCACAGTTAATTTTTTGAATGTCAGAGACACACATAGCTATTAGTGAAGATGGAATATATCTACTCTTCAAAGTGAATGTCAGATGACATCCCATAATGATGGAATCCTGGAACAAATGGGAGTATCCGAGTATCCATATCCCTAAGATCAAGGCAAAAGTTTTAAACATTTATCCATAGGTCAGTGTGAACAAGACCCTATATACATATACATATATATATACACACATATATACACATATATATTTATATATCCTGAAACCAGAATTTTTTACCTTAATGATTATACCTCAGAAACTATACCTGCCTTAATAATCTGCTTCATCCACTTTACTTAGGGTTGATTTTGCCTTACAGATGCAACCATTAAAGTTTCTTTTTCTCACCCAAGATTTAAAATATAGTCAAGCCTTTGGGGCGCGTGGGTGGCTCAGTCATTAAGCATCTGCCTTCTGCTCAGTCATGATCCTAGGGTCCTGGGATCGAGCCCTGCATCGGGCTCTCTGCTCAGCGGGAAGCCTGTTTCTCCCTCTCCCACTCCCCTTGCTTGTGTTCCCTCTCTCGCTGTCTCTCTCTCTTTCTCTGTCAATTAAATAAATAAAATCTTTAAAAAATATATATATATAGTCAAGCCTTATATATATATACAAAAGGCCTACATCAAGTAAAAATAAAAAATTTAACTCAAAATAATGCATGCAAGCTAAGTACATTGGTATACTCAATACAAAATAATGCTGGAGAGTTTATAAAGTTGGTGATGTAAAACAGTAGTTTCCAAGGAACTTACTAAATCAGACCTTCACAGGGCCCTAGAAAACTTCATTTTTAACAAGAATCCCAAAAGATTCTAGGCCTTAATTAAAAGTGTGGTTTAGGGAAGCACTTTAAACTTTCACTCTGTGTCAGATTACATATACAATAAAAGTAAATTATAAATCATGTAATTGAACAAAAAATTTTTCTTTATAGGAACTATTAAATAGATATCTAAATACAAGATGGATTTTAAAATGAAATGTTATTTGTATTTGTAAAGATATGTACACTAATCAAAAGCTATACAACATTAACACCAAATCCAAATCCAAATGAAGATAATCCTCTGAATTCCATGTTTCATCGAGCATCAAAAACCACCACTGTATTAAAATGAGTTAAGGAGAAAAACATATTTAAAAATTACATGAAAGATTTAACACTTCCAAGTCACTTTCTCTTTGCAATAAGCTAGTTATTTAGCTACAATGCACAAAAGAATGGAACTCAGCATTTACTATGACAATTGGAAATAAAAAAGTTTCAGTTTTTATTAGTCCCCTTTCCATGACACAAAAGACCAATGCACCAAAAAACACTGAAACCATGTTAGCAAGGTAACTTACTGGTTTAAAAAATACTGTAATTGTATTATTAGTTACCATGTAACAATGTACTTTCAGTCTTTTGGCTAATTTGTAAGCCTCACTTTATCCAGTAAGTAGCATTCATACACAGTATTTGTATTTCTCCTTGTATAATTTAGTTTGTCCATAAACTCAAAACTCAAGGACTATAAGTAAAATAAGTTAAATACCAATCCTGAAAAACAGACTTATGAGAACTAAAATCAACTAGTAAATATTTAGTATATGCCTCTTCACTGGATTTTTATTATGAAAATAAAAATAAAATGATTATGAAAATCCTAATCATGCCTTTTTGGTAAGTAGTTATTACCTTTTTTTATCAGAAATTAGTCTTTGACTAATAACCCAAGCATTATTCTTCACTTCCACCTACTTCATATTTAGCAAGTTACAAGGATACATCTTTTAGTCCTTTTCTTGTACATTATTCTGTATCCACATTCTCTGCATCTGATTGGATCCCTGGATTTTATTTCATTTTCTGTGTGACATTCTAAAAAAGAAAGCATGGTCATTCAATGCCTAAAGGGCAAACAGGACAGACAAGCAAATTATCTTAACTGTATTTTTCACCCAAAGCATTAAAATGTACTCAATCTCAAGAGTATGGTGCTATAACCATGTTGAAAAGAAAACCACAGGCCCCAAATGGCCTCACTTAGGTTAAGATGCCAAGTCCGTAAACCTAGTAAACCAAGACTTAACACTTAACCTAACTGCAGTTTCAACCATGCAGAAATATAACCCCTGACCAGTCAATATGGGAATTTCCTTGTCAGCATTAGGAAATTTACTGTTTTTTGGTTCCTCTTAGAAAGGCGACCTTACCTATAACAATGGAGTCTTTGCTAATCATTTCCTTTTTTCCACTCCTCTCTACCTTTAAAAACCTTTCCTTTTCTGTAGCCTTTTGGAGCTCCCATCTACTTGCTAGACAGGATGCTGCCTGATTCATGAATCCATTAATAAAGCCTATTACACCTTTAAAATGTACTCAGTTGAACTTTTATTATTTAACGACAATATACTAAGGAGGAAAGAAAAAAGTTATGGGCAGTGTACTTTTTCTTGGAGAGAAAACGAATTCTTAATGAGTTGTTTTTTTTTTTTTTACAGTTGCTAGTATTCTGCTTTATAACTTTAAAAGATGACTCATTCAAGACAAAGTTAAATGTAATTATTTCAAAACTCTGAAGTAAAACACTCCTACTTTATGTAAGTTCTATCCTTACCTCCGCAGATATATATCATGGGCTGCTGCTTCGGGGGCTGAACGTCCTTTTGGGTGTCCATTGATAGTCCCTGCAATCACAGACTTAAATCTTGAATATCTCAAAAGGGCTCCTCACAAATCCAACCAGGCCTCATTTTTCTCAGGAAAACCTAAGAGTCCCAATTCCTAACGTGTACTTTTTCCAAACCCTATGGGTAGAGCTAAAGGACGGAACAAAAACACAACGTATTGCGCACTTACCCCCAAACTAGACACAGTAACATTTTACACATGTCATTTTAATCTTTACAACAATCGTAGGAGTTATTACCCTTACTTTACAGATGAAGAAACCCAGCCCTGTAGAAGTCAATTTGCGTAGGGTTATTCAACTACTAAGAGGTAGGGGCACTGGGATCTGACTGCAAAGCTCGCGTTCCCATTTAACAGAAGTCCTACTCTTCCAAAATTCAGCAGAAGGCAATAAATTATATCCCTCAACAAGCGAACATGCGAACCGAAAATAAGGGGAGAATAACTCCCCAAAGCCAAACAGCTAAACTGAACGAAACCGGGCAAAGGATTAACACCATCCACTCAATCCGCAGCTTCTCCCAATTCTAACCCCAGGGTTTTACCAGTTTGGGTCCAAACACCCACCTGTAAATACAGGCAGCCAATTCCCTACCCACGTAGCCCCCAGACACTCCGTACTCTGAAGTTCGCGGCGGATTATGGCTCCTCGTTGTGTCTCAACCAACTTCCGGCGCTGGCATATGACGCCTCTAGTCCCCGCCTCTTCCGCCCCCGGGCGTGGCCGAGGAACCCGGATTGTACACAAGCGGTAAAGCCGGGAATTTTGTTATGGTAGGCTCTGTGGAGAAGAATTCGTGTTTCGCCCCAGCTTATTTCATTTTTCAGGATAGCAAAGCATTTCAATAGTTCCTCAAATCGAAGAGAGTCTGCTTTTCTGACTAATGAAGTTAGTGGAAAGTACACTTTTCCAGGAGGGCTGAGGGTTAGGAGAGAGTGAAATGACAAGTGCCCCCGGAATCCTAGGCTAACCGTTACTCGGAGGAACACAGAAGCAGCGACTGCATCACTGATTTTCACTTTAAAAAGCACTTTTCAGATTATGTTTTTCCTATTGTTTGATACCTGTGCTGGGCCAGTGGAGCATCCGTCCCCTATCCTTCACATTATTTCATTTTTGCTTTTTGAAACTTTCGTAGGCTCCTGTTTTCCCTCTGACCCACTCCTTTTACTTGTTTTAAAGCAAAGGCTGGGGGCGCCAACTCTTGGTTTGGGGTTTGTTTGTTTTTTTAAGATTTTATTTATTCGAGAGAGAGAGGCGGAGGGAGAAGCAGGCTCCCCAAGGAGCAGGGAGCCCGATTCGGAACTAGATCCCAGAACCCTGGGATCATGACCCGAACCACCCAGGCGCCCCCAACTCTTGGTTTCTGCTCAGGTCGTGATCTCCGGGTCCTGGGATGGAGCCCCGCATCAGGCTCTGCACTCAAGCGTGGAGTCTGAGATTCTCTCTCTCCCTTTCCCTCTGTCCCTCTCACTCGTGCTGTCTCTCTCTCTCTAAAATACATTTTTTTACAAAAGCAAAGGCGGTATAAAGGCAGCTACATAAATTAATTCCACTTAAAACTAAAGGATATTGGTAGCAGTCACTACCCATTGATTGACCTTCCTTCCATCTCATGTATTCCTCCCTAGATGAAACAAAAGGATCTGCGCAGTGGAGGTGTGCTTTTTGAAAGATCAAAATCAGTGAGATTAATAGCAATTGGGTTCACAACATTGACATTCGTTTGCTTCTTTCACAGCAGGTTTTCACTTACATCAGAAGGAAGAAGAAAATGAATTAAAATTTAGAAAATAGTTGTTAATAATGATTATACTTAAGCAGAGAAACAGGTTTCTTTCACCCCAACATGTCTTTGATTTCTTATTAAGCAGAATATTCTGCTTTCCTGTCTTCCATCCAGCAGTTTGACAATGGAAGATTTTATTTATACACAGAACAGCCTATTTACACCCCCAGATCGGGTATGTACACAGCGATACAGGAGACATTTGCTTCCATGGCGGGCACTGTATAAATTAAGATCATAAATATGAGGGGTAAGCCCCACCCGAAGGCTAAAACCTTTTCCCCAAGACTCCCCAGGACCACCCCCCCCTCCACAGCCACAGCGGGGTCGGGTTGGGCCAGGCTTCACCTTTCACTTCCAGAAGTTCAAACTGATCGTACCTTTACAGACCAGGTTGGGAGTTTTAACTTGATCTTCCTGGTCTTCCTGGCTGCCAATTTTTTAATTTCCAGGGAAACATAATGGATTTTCTTGCTTCTTCTTTCACAGACAGGCCAACATACAGCATAAATATTTTGACCATTAGCTTACAAACTACCTCCCCTCTCAACCAAAGAGAAGAGAGTAATGCAACAGAATAGTCAAAATAAGCTTTCCTACAACAATTACTAGATAAAACTGTTGTTATAAGAGAAAGATGATGGAGGGGCACCTTGGTGGCTTAGTCGGTAAGCATCTTGACTTCGGCTCAGGTCATGATCCCAGGGTCCTGGGACTGAGCCCCGCATCGGGCTCCTTGCTCAGCAGGAAGCCTGCTTCTCCCTCTCCCACTCCCCCTGCTTGTGTTCCCTCTCTTGCGGTCTCTCTGTCAAATAAATAAATAAAATCTTTTTAAAAAAGAGAAAGATGATGGAGTGATATAAAGTATAACTTTAATCATTGCACACTTTACTGGATTCTGACTCTCCAGTTGATGTATCAAAAGGATTCTGGCACATAATAGTCTATGGAGATCAGAATGGATCGCAAAAGCAGGATAGAAATGAGTCCTAGGACCCTGTGGAAGGGTAGAGTAATTGCAAGTGATATCAAGGAGATCCAGAATTTCAGCAAAAGTCCATGTTGATGCTAGTTCTCAATCCAACACCCTCTTTCCTATCAGCAGGAACCAATAGTTTTAGAATCAGTATGGAGCATGGTCAATGTAAACTATTATCATTGGTAACAGCTAACTTTTCTTGAGCACTTACCATGTGCAGATATCACTCTATTGCCCTCTCCTAATGAGGGCAGATGTCTTGTTATCTTGGATGCTAGTGCTTTTAATTCCTTAAAATATGGTTATGGAGATGCAAGTTGCTTTTTTCCTCCCTGAATCTCTGTTTTTCATATTCCTTGATCTTATTCTTTTAAGTATATCTGCATAGCTTTAGTCATCGTGATTGGAAAAGTCTTTCATTATGTTTTGCTGGATGGTCCCCAAAAGAATTAGATCTTGTGGAAAACAGATGGGTTTTAGAATTCTGAGGTCAGTAATGGGATGACATCCAATCCAGAAAAGGAAGCAAAAAGGCCAAAGACCATGGTGGGTAAATAGAAAAAAAAAAGAATAGGAGAATATAGCTCAGTGGTTTGTATTTGGGGTATATGAGTAAAGCCAGGACAAGCTACATATGACTAGGTTTCTTTTTGCCTTTTCAGTGGGGGAGGGGAGTAAAAATTATTCTTATGATAGAAGGGAGTTATGTTATACTTTTGCGGTCTTCAGTCATAATAAAATAAAGAAAAATAAATTAACTAGATAAAGAGAAAAGAGCAATGTTTAAATTATGTTTGGGATTTTGTGGATTTTTTAAACCATAGGCAAAATCCCCTGCCCTGTTTATGTTATAGTGGGAGTGAGGATCAGACATTAAACTAGATAAGTAATATGACATTTTAATTTTTATTTACTTTTTCTAAGGATTTTATTTATTTGTCAGAGAGTGCACAAGCAGGGGGAGCGGCAGGCAGAGGGAGAAGAGGCTTCCCGCTGAGCAAGGAACCCGAGTACTCGATCCTAGGATCCTGGGATCATGACCTGAGCTGAAGACAGATGCTTAACCGACTGAGCCACCCAGGCATCCCAGTAATATGACATTTTTAGAAGGTGATAAACTACATGGAGAAAATTCAGCAAAGGAGGATTGCAAATGCTATGGTGGGGGGAAGGGCAAAATGGCTGTAACAGAGATTTCTTTGAAGAGCTAGAGAGGGCACTACTCACTCTATCTGGGTACGTGTGGGTGTCTTCAGAGAGGTGCTATGTGTAATTCACCAATTCCTTAAGTCCTACAGGTACCTGAAACTTAACAACCTCATACTAAATTCATCTTATTTTGTTCCAAACCTGTCCTCTGTGCTTCCTCAACCCCTGCCCCATGCACTTGATTCTTCTAACTGAACATGTTGAGTCCAGGTTCTTCTCCAGCCCCACTGGCTTCCAGAGTCATGCAGTAGCTTCCTAAGTGGTCTTGCAACCACCCTCACCTCTTTTCCTTCTGTTCTCCATTCTGCCACCAGAGTGATCTTTCTTTTTTTTTTTTTTTAAGATTTTATTTATTTATTAGAGAGAATGAGATAGAGAGAGAGCACGAGAGGGGAAAGGGTCAGAGGGAGAAGCAGACTTCCCGCTGAGCAGGGAGCCCGATGTGGGACTCGATCCCGGGACTCCAGGATCATGACCCGAGCCGAAGGCAGTCGCCTAACCAACAGAGCCACCCAGGCGCCCCCAGAGTGATCTTTCTAAAATTAAAACGCTCTGCAATGCCTAGAGGATCAACTTCAGACTCTTAAATGCATCCAAAATTCTCCATGACTTGGCTTCTTCCCCTTCTCAAGAATTTTCTTTGCCCTTTCCTCAAATAAACCTGAGTTTCTAAGTATAACAAACTATTTACAGTTTCCCCAACTGTCCCAACTTTCCTGCTTTTGCACATTTTGAGATTGAAATCACCTGTTGCCTGACTTTTAAGTTGCCATTTGTCCCTCAAAATCCACCTCGAGTCATGGTCTTTATTTTTTTTATTATGTTAATCACCATACATTACATCATTAGTTTCTGATGTAGGGTTCCATGATTTCTTGTTTGAGTATAACACCCAGTGCTCCATGCAGAATGTGCCCTCTTTAATACCCATCACCAGGCTAACCCATCCCCTCACCCCCTCCTCTCTAGAACCCTCAGTTTGTTTCTCAGAGTCCATAGTCTCTCATGGTTCATCTCCCTCTCCGATTCCCCCCTTCATTCTTCCCCTCCTGCTATCTTCTTCTTCTTTTTCTTTTTTTAACATATAATGTATTATTTGTTTCAGAGGTACAGGTCTGTGATTCATCATCAGTCTTACACAATTCACAACGCTCACCATAGCACATGCCCTCCCCAATGTCTATCACCCAGCCACCCCATCCCTCCCACCCCCCACCACTCCAGCAACCCTCAGTTTGTTTCCTGAGATTAAGAATTCCTCATATCAGTGAGGTCATATGATACATGTCTTTCTCTGATTAAGTCATGATCTTTATAAAGTTAATTCTACCCCTTCTTTGAATTCCTTAGGGTTAGTTGATCCTCTTTCCTTTGTACTACTACTGCCCCCCTATTAGAGTGCTTGTGAGCCCCTTAAGGCCATAACTGTGCTGTACTCATCTTTGTATTCCCAGTAACTAGCCTAGTGATTGGCAGAACTTAATTGTTAGTGAGTTTTATTTTGGATATATTTCATTTTGGATGACTAAAGGGCATCCAGACGGAGAAATAAATGTCCAGTTGGAGGAGAGTGGTAGTAGCTGCTATTATTGGCTTAAAAGTAATGGGTGAGGTTCTGCCCAAGAATTATGTAAGAACATAATGGCAAAGTTTAAAAAAAAAAAAGTGCTGAGGTAGGACGTCTCATTTAGGGAAAAGGCAGAGAAAAAGAAGCCAGAAAAAGGAGACTAGGAGGAAGCCGCCCAGAGCAGAAGGGTGGAGCCTGGCATAGAATAGGTGTCCGGTGTATAATATAAAACATCCTGTCTAGCAGAATCAAGCATAATCCCGTGTAGAGACACTGTAACCAAGTTAGTCATACCTTTCAGACCTCATCCTGTGTATAACTATACTACCAAAAGGCGTCATTCATTTTGTAACCCGCTTTTTATACCTATCTCAGGAAACATTCTCAAGTGACCACTCACCTGCATTATTTTTAATGGCATCCCACAGTAGGACCTAGTGGCCTTTCTACATAATGCTCCCCAAGGTGAGAATGGGGAGAGGCAGAGCCCATGAAGTTAGGAAGCCCGGCTGAGCTTTGGGTCGGGGTGGAAGAGTGGGAAAGGGAGGACGAGACCGCCTCCGGGGGAAGCCGGGACCCCGGCCTGCGGGTCGCGGGGCGGCCGGCGGGGGCGCCACGGAGGCGGAGGAAGGGGCGGCGCGGGGCGGCGCGGGGCGGGGCGAGCGCGTAGCGGTTACTCAAGGCGGGCAGTTCAAACCGAAGGAGGGAAACGCGGCGGTCCCACGCGAACCTGGCGTGGGTGTTGCCATAGCCCGGCATCCCTGGGGGCGAGGCGGTGGCTCCTGCCCGGCGCTCCCAGCGGCGGCTGCCTGACTCCCTTCCCGCCTGGCCCCGCGGCCCGGTCGGTGCGGGCGCGCCTCGCTCTCCAGGTGGGCGGGAGTGGGGGGCCCAAGTGTGTGCCGGCTAGCGGGCCTCCCGGCGTCCCCGGGCCCGGCGCCCACTTTGCTTTCCAGGTGCTGGGACTAGAGAGGCGCCCCGAAGCCGATCTCTTGCCCCCTCGCTCCGCTCCAGGTGACGCCCACCCACCCTCCGCCTTTCGGTGGCGTTCTGGGCCCTGGGCCCTGGCGGCGGAGCCGAGGCGACCCCCGTCCCCCCGCCAGCTTGGCCTTGGGAAGGTCCAGGAGGGACGAACAGGGCCAAAAGACGCCCTGGTGAGACCGTTAACCAGCCACCCGCTGACAGCACCTTGGGGGAGTAAATGACCGCGCTGTGGCTTGTTACACTGCATTTTCAGAAAAACCCGAATTTGGGAAGGTTCCTCAGTTCCCAGACTCGCTGGAGAGAACAAGGATATTGAAATTACCATTACCATTATCTGGAGAGCTGAAAGAAATTCAAAATGGTTTAGGCCTTTTCATATGTTAGGAATAATCCCTGAAGCGTGTACTTTATGTACCTTGCCAATCTTAGCAGTCATCATGCTGCTGCAGGTTTCAATTGTCCAAACTAGAGTTTTTAATCGGTAATACTTTGGCATGAGTTTTGAAGGCAAAGTGAAAGATTTTCTTGTTTGGAAGCTCACATAACTGACATCTAAGATCTCAAGATTGACTGATGGTAAGATTTTCCACTTTAACAAATGAAAGTTTGGTTTTAATATAGTTAAGTAGTATTTCATTCTCTAACTTAACAAGTGTTTTTAAACTGAATTATGGTTGACATACAATATTATATTAGTTTCAGGTGTACAACATTAGTGATTCTACATTTTTATACATTATGAAATGATCACATTGATAGGTCTAGTTATCTGTCACTATAAAAATTTACTACATTATTATTCATTGCATTCCCTATGGTATATATTACCTTCCCATGGCTTATTTATTTTATAACTGGAAGTTTGTACCTCTAATTCTTTTCATTTATTTTGACTACCCTTTACCCCCATCCCCTCTGGCAACTTCAGATTTGTTCTCTGTATCTGTGAGTCCGTTCCTGTTTTGTTTGTTCATTTGTTTTGTTTCTTAGATTCCACAATAAGTGAAATCATATGGTATTTGTTTTTGTCTGGCTTATTTCACTTAGCATAATACCCTATGAGTCCATCCATGTTGTCACAAATGACAAGATTTCATTCTTTTTTATGGCAGAGTAATATTTCATTGTGTATATGTACCTCATTTTATCAGTTCATCTATCAATGGACACTTAGGTTGCTTCCATATCTTGGCTATTGTAAATAATACTGCAATGAACACAGAGGTGTACGTGTATCTTTTCAAATTAGTGTTTTCAAATTTTCTTTGGGTAAATACCCAGAAGTGGAATTGCTGGATCATATGATGGTTCTATTTTTGATTTTTTAAGGAACCTCCATACCGTTTCCACAGCGGCTGCACCAATTTGCATTCCCATCAGCAGTGTGTGAAGGTTCCCTTTTCTCCACACCCTTGCCAATTTTTTCTTTTTTGAGAGCACATAGAGATGTGTTCTCAACACTCAGGAGCCTGGTTTTAAAAAATGAGTATCAAGGAGGCTCGTTTGATTAATTAGTGAACTGTTGAATCAGTAAAATTAAGTAAGTCAATGGACATTTCAAAATTTTGCATGAGTCTTTTTAAATGATTTAAAAATTAAGTTTTGAAGAACCAAATTTTGTTTGAGACCAACGCCTTGGGATAGTAGAAAGGTGGACATGATGACAGCAGAGAAAGCACAGTGGAGGCAACTTCAGATCGGTAGATGAACAGAAAAAAAATTAGTGTTTTGTTTATATGTTTATGTTTATATCAAGTGGCCTATGGGTGATAGGGGTAGAGGATATCTGCATCCTTGTTTGTTTCTAACAATTTGCCGGTTTCCCAAATTCTAGCATGGTGAGACACCTAGTGGTAAGGTAGAATAGTTACATTTGCTCTAAAATTTTAGAAGGATTTGTTGACCTAATTTTAACTTATATTTATAGAATGATTCTCAGAGAGAGGAAAATATTCATGGGTGCAGGTATAATTTGGAAGCTCATTATATGTCATTAACTTAATATGTTGGAAACAAAATTGTTTTAAAGTATAACACAAGTTATAGAAAGCAAAGTTTGATTATCTTGGCTGGTAAGCAGTACAGAAGATAGCAGTCATTCTTATGATCTGTGGGGATCTAGATCAGAAGAGAACATGTATGAGATTTACCAGAATTGAATATAGGTTTAAAAGGTTGAAAAACACTTAGATATTTTGCCCAGTGGTAATCTTCCCATGATCATTTTAGCATAAAGAAACTTTTGTTTTGTGGTTGGAGTAGCAATTTGTTGTTGTTGTTGTTTTTAAAAACTCATTCACTTAGGTACTTAACTAGTATAACCTAGGCATAAATATATTACTTTACCATTATAGTCAACTAAAATATATTTTCCCAGGATCTTTTAATAGAGAAAAATCATGTATTTGGTCTGGAGAAAACTTTGAAAAATGACAGTTTTCTTAGTGTTCTTTGAATATTCTGGAGAAATATCAGAAACTATGGTAGTTTTCTCCCCTTCACACTCTTTGAGTTAAGATTTGAGTTTCTAAAAAGAAGGAATGTGATAATACTGTTAAGAAAATGTTAAGGGGTAAAGTATTTCCTGGTGTTATTCCTTACAAATATAATTACTGAGTAACTCAATAAGTAATTACAAGTAATTTACTTGACTTCTGTTCTTGTAATTTCAAGAATATTATAAAGGGTGAGTTTCCCACAAATAGTTGTCTGTTATCTGTGAATTCAAGCCTGCAACTGGACCTGATATCTCAAAATATTTAGAAAATGAGACAAGAATGACATGCCAGGTTTGTAATGGGCCTCTATCTGTGGGGTGCTGGTTCACTTGGGTTAGCTCAAGAAGAATGTATTAGTAATTAACAATCAGCCAAGGAGTCTTTGCAAAGTCATGAGTCTGGGAACTCAGACCTCGAAAATGGTCATGGGGACTGGATTTCTGTGGCAGGCCTATGTCACAAAGATGAATAACATTATCCTGGCATTGCTTAGCCAAGTTGCTGTTAAATCTAGTGGTAGCACCCATGTGACACATTTCCAAAAACATGTTTAAAAATTGGCATATAGTTTTTTAAGCAGCTTTACTTATATACCAGAACTTTGAAGGGAAATATCCAACTGACTAGATATAGGCCAGTACGAATAAGCTAGAATATTAAAACTATAACTCTGTACTTCAGTGCTGTTAAAATTGTAAGGTAATAAAATCTAAAAATGATGCTGCCAGATTTTTTCCTCAAGTGTAGTTCAAGAAAATATTTATGCATGGTGCTTAGGACTATGCTTAACCAAGTAGTCTGTGAATATGTATTGGTTGTTTTGTTTTGTTTTTTATGATGTTAAAAGTTGGGTTAAGTAATGTACACATGAGTATATATTAGAGTAGATTTGTTTTTTTAAGGTAACTTTTCTTATTGCCATAACATTTTCTATTATCCCTATTCACATATTTTTGGATAAGCTGCTAGGCTACTCATTTCAAAGGAAGAATAAAATCTGTTTTCACTCTGTAGAAACATTGTGAAGATGTCAGAGAGACGTTCAAGCCAAGCTTGCAGTGGAGCAGAAAATGAGGTGGACTCTCCTACTGTCAACTTCAAATCCTCCAGATTCAGAGATTTCTGTTCCACATCTTCATTTCAAGATAGTGGCTACAATGAGTTGTTACAACCTTGCAACTTTGGTAGTGCAGATAAAGAATTTTTTGGAAAGAAAGAAAAAGGCCCAACATTAATCCATGAACATCCTGAAACTTCAAATATGGGCTTAACTCATCCTTTAGAATCTCCAACTCAAAAAAAGAGATTTGTCTTTTCTAGGAAGGAAAATGATAAAACTCCAGAACTTTGTGAAACCCCTAAAGTCAGTGGAAAAAAATTTTTACTGCGTAGAAGGTTGGACATATCTTTCTCTCTCCTAAAGGGGTACTGTGAATCACAAAACAGTTCTCTAGAAAGTAGTATAAACCAAGTCCTCAACTTAGAAAAAAATAATCCAAGCTGTGCTGCAAGTTTTCCAAGGCAAACCAATTTTAGTCCTTTAGTTACTAGTACTTTGAAAACAGAAGAAACAACTTCCAGCAGTCAAAAATTGAGACTTAATTTTTCTCAACAGAAGACTTCCACAGTTGATGATTCCAAAGATGACTGTAGCCTATTTGAAGTTGAATGTATATCTCCGATTCAGGGCGATAGTTTTAAAGACTCTATCACATATGACCTTAGTGATAGCAGTCTGTTTGTTAATGATGAGAATACATATCCCAAACTTCTGGGCTCTTCTGCTAGTCGAACATCTTGTGGAACAAATGAGAATTTATGTGTGACTCCAATAAGTAATCTTGTAGCAAACATTAAATATAATGCAAGTCAAAGGCTCTCTCCTTCAGCTGAAGTGAGGGGCAATATTTCAACACCTGAAGACAGTGGTTTTAACTCACTTTGTTTGGATAAATCAGAAGATTCCCTCTCTGACCAGGAGGGTTCTTTTCGAGAACTTTGGAAACATAAGGGAACTGTCAAAGTGGGGGACACCATTAAAAAGTCAGGGCATCTTCGGAGGCTGAGAAGATTGTCTACCCTTCAGGAACAAAGCTCACAGTCTGAGACAGAAAGGGACTCCGACTTGGAAGCAACACCAGCAACTGCTTCAGACACGTCGGAGAATCAGCCGAGCAGTGACAATGAGATTTTAAGCTTTAAGAATTTATCAAAGACCCCAGCCTTGCAGTTAGTGCACGAGCTCTTTATGAGAAACAAAAGAAAAAGATTCCAGCAAAATGGTGCACATGAATTCTTAGAAGAGAAGGATGGGGGGCAAATAGCTGTACTACAGTGTGTACTTGCAGGACTGATTGGCAAGAAAATGGGTATAGAAAAACTGGACATCTTAACGGAATTAAAATATAGAAATTTAAAACACATTCTTGCTATGGTTTTCGATTCCTTGACTGCAGAAAGCCTATGCAGGTAAGAATTTTTTTCTGAAGTAAAACTTCCTTCTTACCACTTTTTTTTTTTTAAGTTGGAAAGCTTTTCTGTGAGTTGAGTAGTTGTCCTGTTTTTTATTCATTTTGTTTTATTATCTCTATCTTTAGTTGTCTTACACTTTATCAAAGGTGGTTTAGTGAGCTTCCTAATAGAGTTCCTTCTGTTTAAAATCCTGTTTTAGGGGCGCCTGGGTGGCTCAGTCAGTTGGGGGTCCCACTCTTGGTTTTGGCTGGAGTCAGGTTGTGGGGTGGAGCCCTGCCTTGTGCTTGGCTCTCAGTGGGGCATCTGCTTGGGGGTTATCTGCCTCTGCCCCTCCCCGCAACCTCTCTCTCTCTCTCTCCCTCTCTTTAAAATAAACAAATAAATCTTAAAAAAAATAAAATCCTGTTTTGGAAGTATCAGTATAGTCTTCTGGATAAAGTTCATGTCACTGTCATTTGGGAAGAGAGTTTCTAAACGTTGAACTTTAAATTTTCAAGATGGCAAACTGTCTTCTGCAAAAGTTATTTACTGATTTAATAGTTCACATCCTATTGTCAGATTGCAAATTGTATTAAAGTTATGACACTTGGTCAGAAACAATGTAAAGTATTATGGTGACTAAGAAATGACAGCATACAAAGGATACCATTTAGTTATTTAATCTAAATTCTAGAATCCAAAATAATGGTTAGCTTCATTTTAGGGCTTAGTTTCTCTAGAGACCAAGGGAATAGGGATTAGTTCATTTTCATTGCTAACAGGGCAGTGGAAGGTAATTACTTTTGGGAATTTCAAGGAATTAGAAACTGAAGTATTTGTGTTAACAGAGATTTCAGTGTATTGGATGCTGCTACATAATTAAAGAGAAACAGACATTTAGGAGTACTGAAGGAAGGAATGAGGGTTATAAAGACTAACGTGAGACTGTGTTCATACTGGCAATTTTGGGGAGTTGCAGGACTATCAGAAGACAAGATCTTTGGGAATGCCATGACCAGGAAGGAGGGAAGCCTGTAGAACAAGACTTCTGCAAGGTGACGGTTGACGGAGGACATGCAGGAGAGTTTGTGAATTTGTTTTTTGATAGAGATATGTCAAGAGTTTGGTTCATAGAATCCTTGCTGTTTTTATGGCCACTGCTTCTATTAAAGCCCTTCTTCACCTTTCCTCCACAAATTAATTGTAGGCTACTGTAGAGAATTGTAGAATTTCATAGCTGGAAGTCTTCTGAGACATCTAGTTTAATCACATATTTTGCAGATGAGGAAACTGTGTTCCAAAGAAGTTAAGTACCTGCCAACAGTCATTCAAGGAGATAGGAATGTATCTGGGTCTTTAATTGAGCCCTCTGATTTTTTTTTCTTTTTTTTTTTTTTTAAGAAAGGGAGAGGTGGAGGCAGGGGCAGAAGCAGAGAGAGAATCTTCAGCTGACTCCACACTGGGCGTGGAGCCCAATGCCAGGCTTGATCCCATGACCCTGAGATCATGACCTGAGCTGAAATCAAGAGTCAGACGCTTAACTAACTGAGCCACCCAGGTGCCCTGAGCCCTCTGATTTCCAATCCAATACTGCCTCACAAACTCATATTAAGATTTAAGGCCTTTCTAAATAAACTTGACTGGGAATGTACGTGGTGTAACACAAGTAGGATAATAAACAGATCAGTGTACCTGTATGTATGTGCCTTTAAAAAAAGTTTGAATGAGATAAATTATTTGTTTAAAAAATCAAGGAGATGGCTGAAATATAGGAAGTTTATTTTTATATGCTGTAGTATTTGGATAGAGACCAATTAAAAACTTGGGTGATATTTTTGGTTGCTCACTTCTGGGAGCATTTGATATTCGGTCATATTTTTGTAGTTACCACTTTTCCACACCCCTCCAAATGTATAGTATTTGTACTGCAGAATGCATGTATAATGTTAGCAGTGTTTATTCTTGGTAATGTGAGAGATTACGGTCATTTGAAATAACTGTGGCAAATAACCAATTGCATAGTTCATTTCTTCCCCATTTAGAGGTGACTTTCTGCCTTTTCCTCTCCATCAATCTGATATAAGACACATTTATTGGCTTAGGGAGAGGCAAGACAATTGAAGTGGCCATGGTAACTGAAGGACAGTATTACCCCCAGAACTTTTTTGAATTGTCTGATCTTATTCCCTTTGAGTGATTTGAGTTAGAGTAATAAAAAAGACCAGAATAACAGCTGAGAGATTATCTTTTCTTTCATAATTAGTATAGCCAAGGTTATTGATAAATAGGCAGCCACTGGATATAAATTGAGGGTTTTTTTTTTTTTTTTTTGGTTACTTCATTCTCATCAACTTTGGTTTCTAAAATAGGAACTTTCTAGTGCTACCCATCATAACGATTGTTATTTGGCACTTAGTACATCCAATGAATTATTGATAGTTCTTCTGTTTGTGGGGGGATGGGTTAGCCTGGTGATGGGTATAAAAGAGGGCACATATTGGGGCGCCTGGGTGGCTCAGTTGGTTAAGCGGCTGCCTTCGGCTCAGGTCATGATCCTGGGGTCCTCGGATCGAGCCCTGCATTGGGCTCCCTGCTCGGCAGAGAGCCTGCTTCTCCCTCTCCCTCTGCCTGCCACTCTGCCTACTTGTGCTCTCTCTCTCTCTGTCAAATAAATAAATAAAATCTTAAGAAAAAAAAGAGGGCACATATTGAATGGAGCACTGGGTGTTATACGCAAACAATGAATCATGGAACACTACATCAAAAACTAATGATGTAATGTATGGTGGTTAACATAACATAATAAAAAATGTCTAATAAAAAATGATAGCTTTGTTAAGTACTTTCATAGGAGGAATAGATAAACACCTCTTGTGCTGTATGGATGATAATCATTTTCTACATGTTGTGTTCCAAATTTTTGTCTCACATTTGAAGTTAAATCCTCTTAATCAGTCTCCCAGTGGACTCATATTGGCTTTATATGAAACTATGCTTTTCCCTTAACTATTTGTAAGATAATAACCTGTCAGTATAATGCTGGCATATACTTAATATTTTAATGACAATTCTTTCATATGGTGAAACAGTATGGAACAACAATGTAGATCAAGTCATAATTTTAATGTAAATTTTTAGGTTTAAATTTACTGTCCAAATCTTTAAAACAAGTTTTTCTTATTAATTGTGGTATGCAAAAATGGAATAATTTTGTGGAACATATACAATATAAAGACCAATCATTTTGTTGCAGTGTTTGGAAAGTGAGCAGAAATTGGCGAGAAATTATTGTTCAAGATAAAAAAGCAAATCGGAGGAGGAAATGTTATATCTCACAACTGAAAGCAGATTCTGAGGTAATGTATATAATACTTTTCTCAAATGGATTTGTAAAATAATCTCATATTGCTGGACAACCTAATTTGGTTTTCCTGCTATCTTTTAACCCTTTTCATTTAGCAAACATTCACACATGAATGTTTTACTTCTCTCAAACTCCATTTCCTTCCAGTCCATAAGTGGAGTAGACTACCTAGCATCAGGAGCGTCTTGTAGGGTTTTGTTGTTCAGGTGTGTGTGCTGTTAGCAGGGTTTGAATACCAGTGCTATGCTGGATCCTATTCATAATTAGATATCCTTAAAGCATTTTCTATCTAGTCTTTTGAGTGGATATTATGTGCCAATTGCTCAGATTACAATGGTGAACCTTTCTGAAATGGTCCCTGCTCTCTTGGAACTCATGCCCCATGACTTGAGATATTAGTCAACAGGGGATTATAATACAGGTGTGTTAGAGGAAGCCCAGAGTTTGTTCTATTAGATCATTTAAAAGGAGTATTTGACACTGGAGAATCAAGAGAAGGCTTTTCAGAAACAGTGCAACTCCGCTGAGACCCGATGGATGAGGAATGAGTGGCTAGCCAGGTGAAGACAGGGAGGAGTGTTTCAGCAGAGAGAATAGCATAGAGGGAGGCCTGCAAATGAGTGAGTGTGGCAGAGTAGTACTGGGGAAGCATCATAAGCTTGTATTTTCTTGAAGATTTGGGAACCAGCTTTGAATTGACAGGAAAAGTCCTGCAGAAGCTGATTTATTCTTCCTAGTGACACTACTTTGTGTACTAGGCATCTGATGACTCTGGCCCTGTACGTATTGTATATGCAGCTTTTAGACCTTTCTTAGCCATTAAATACCAAAAGAAACCACGAGAGTTCACTCTCTTATCCTTGTTCTAGTAAAAAGTCTTTAATAACATAAGTAAATTTCTAATTTGACAAAATATAATAATTGAGGTGATACATGGTGTAAACAAATATAAATACCTAGATACAGATTGGTGGGTTTCTCATTACAATGAAATATTAGGGACTGCACTTAACTAAAATGTTGACTTTCTATTTTACTTTGAAGAACAGTGTTACCTTCTCGCCTACGATATTGCCTTACAACTTGCTCACAGCTCCTGGCTACTTACTGCTGCAGCTTCTGGGCCTGGGAGCTTATACTAGAGAAAATATTTGCCTTCTTAACTTCGTATTTTTTAGAGTGCTGCTCTATGTGCTAAGGACTAAATTTTTTTAGGGCGCCTGGGTGGCTCAGTTGGTTAAGTGTCTGCCTTCGGCTCAGGTCATGGTCCCAGGGTCCTGGAATTGAGTCCTGCATGGGGCTCCCTGCTCGTTGGGGAGCCTGCTTCCCCCTTTCCCTCTGCCTGCCGCTCCCCCTGCCTGTGCTCTCTCTCTCTCTCTGACAAACAAATAAAACAGCAGAGAGGGAGGCTGAAGCAGACTCCCCACTGAGCAGGGAGCCAGACTCAGGATTGGATCCCAGGACCCTGAGATCGTGACCCGAGCGGAAGGCAGATGCTTAACTGACTGAGCCGCCCAGGTGCCCCCCAAAAAACAATTTTTAAGCAAGCATCTATTAATATTAAACTATCACCTCCAGGTACATGTACAAAGAAAGAAACATGGTTGTGTTTGGCAACACTTCAGGTAATTCCAGATAAAATATTCATATCCGGGCCACCACTTTTTTTTTTCCAACTTTATTTCTTAAAGGACTATACGTTTTTCCTTACTTTAACTTTTTTCTTATTTTGGTTTGCTTTTTAAATTTTTTTTTCATAGTAAAACAAGTACATGGTTTAAAAAGTCAAACTGGACTATGAGGCTTATAACAAAACACATTCTCTTACCTGTCTCTTCCTACTCTTGATTCTTGTCCCAAGTTAATCACTTTCAACTCTTCAGTTGTTCCTTTTGAGATTTACCTCCACGTTTCTAAATAGCATGGCTTTCCTCCTATTTCTTGGCTTTTATCTTTGAAGAGTTTTTCTCTAACTTCTCACCATTCCTACCACTACCTGCCCGCCCGCCCCTCTCTCTGAACTACCACTACCTCCCCGCCCGCCCGTCTCTGAACTCCTTTCTCCTTTTCTCCTCACTAATGTAACCACACCACCATTTGGGAGTGAATCAGAAACAAGTGCTGACATTATTAAGACTGTATTGAGATTATGAGTTTGTTGACTGCTGAAACATGCAGTACACTACGATTACACCTTTTTTCCTATATAACTTTTTTTTCCAGAGTTAATAATTGCCCAGTTTCTTTCTTTTGTTTTGCTTAGTGTTTCTCTGTACAGATCCCCGATTCATCTCCTATTATCCACCAGAACTGGAAATCTCCTCTGTGTAAGTCCAGACAAATCAGGTATTCTTCCTGTTCCTTCTTTTCCCTAGAGACATCCTTCCTGGTGCACTTTGCCCTCCTATTCTGATATGGACTGGTTACTTTCCACATGAACTCTCCTAATGTATATCATTAACCCAAACAGAAACATTGTAAGACAGAGTTGTTTGATAGTTTTCCTCATACTTGTGTAATGTCTCTGAAAGCTCCTTATGTATAGAAGTTAGAAGGCAAACAGCAGCTACGTGTAATAGGATCTCAATTTCATCTATTTGCTTTGCAACCATGAGAATGAATGTTAGAATTGGGATATGGCTTTTCCATTGAATTTCTTAATTTACTGTATTCCTCACTGTTTTTTATAATTATGGAAATGAACAACCACATGGTGACTCCACTCTCACATTTAAGTATTTTCTGGTAACATGATGTGACTGTGTTTGAAAAATTTTGGCCTTCGTGAACATGTGCCTTGGTTGACTTCTTTGCCTCCTATTGCTCAGAGATGGAAGCACATTTTAAACTCTACAAGGCCTGGGATTAGACTGTTTTATTCACTTGACACCTTTAGGAGTTCTATAAATATTTGTTAAATAAATGAAGGTTTATTCTGTGGCTGAAATGTGTTTCAACAGTGTATCTCTATTCATTTTGTTGGTTCATACACAATCACCGTGTTTACCAATTGCATCGAATCCATCAAAATTTTGGTGTGCTCTTTTATCGTGTGTGTGTGTCCTAGGCTGCAAATTATTTATACAAATGTACTATAAAGAAATGTACTGAGTCCTTGAAAAAGTTCAGTTGTATTCATTCTAATTTTGGCAAACCAATGTTCATCCATTACACTTATGCATATGTTGTTAAACTGTTAATCATGGAATTTTCCATGACCAGCTAATCTTATTTCCTATACTTATCCTACTATAATTTCTCTTATTTTCTCTCTCCTCACTTTTAGGAGCCAATTGTGGCAAAGGGAAACTCTCAAGGGAGAGGAAGCACAGTTTTAGTTAGACACATGAGGAAATTCACTCTCAGTACATTTTATTTTGATAATTGGTTAAGAAGGCCAATTTGTTAAAAAACAAAAACAAAAACCCAATTTTTTCCCGTTATCAACCTCAGCAAAATAGAGGGCTTACTGAAAATATTTCTTGGCTGAATATTTAAGTAATGTGGAAATCCAGTTCAGAGAAGAGATACCTTTTTTTCTCCTTTTAAAATACCTAAGCATGTTTATTACAATGTAAGTATAAAAATGACTCCAGTATTTACATGTATTGTAAAAACTAGCCAAACCAATTGGATTTCATGGTCTAACCAGTACCATTATTCTTCTGACATGTGGCTAAGGTAAGAAACCTTCAAAGAATTCCATGATATCCCATAGTAAACTTTACAAAGATTCACCTCTTCTTAAACCTTGACTTAAAAGAGGGGTTGGCAAACTCCAGTCTGTGGGCCAAATCCTGTCCATCACTTCTGTTTTTAAAGTAAGTTGCATTGGAACACAGCCTTGCTCTTTCATTTACGTATCTCTACAGCTGCTTTTGGTAAAATGGCAGTTGAGTAGCTGTGACTATCTGGCCTGCAAAACGTTAAATATATACCGTCTGGCCCTTTTCAGGAAAAGTTTTCCAACCCATACCTTAAGCAGAAAAAGAACCCATCGTGTAAGCTTAAAGCTAACACTTCTTGTTTTAATTTCGTTCATTTATATTTCTTTGACATTTAAGTGTTAGCTGAGAGAAAATTTTTTGTCTAGAAGGGAAAGTTTAGGGGGAAAATTCTAATGGAATTTAGTGTGAAATCACTTTCAATATTTAAATACATGTGCATCAGAGAACTGTTCCGGAACTTTTGACATTACAGTACTGACCCCTCTTATCTTTTACGGCAGGGGGCTATATTAAATGTTGAGGATGCTGCCACTCGGCTCCATCTTTTAAATCGATCAGCTTTAAGATCTGTACAAGCTCAGGCTAGGATACCAGGTTTTCAGAAAGGAGAAGTTTCAACATTTTCTCCTTGGGGAGAAGTTTTGACACCTACAGCAAGCTCTTCTGTTACTCCCTTAAGTAGTAAACAAGATGAATATGTTAAGGTGAGTATTTCTCATAAGTTATTAGAAATACATATTGAGAGTTTGAAATAAAGTGATTCTCTGTGTGAAACTGGAAGATTCAGTGTGTATGCTTTCACTGCAGGTTGCCAAAACACTATTTATTGATGAAGCATTAAAACCTTGCCCCAGGTGCCAATCCCCTGCTAAGTACCAGCCGTATAAGAAAAGGGGACTGTGCAGCAGTACAGCCTGTGGTTTTGACTTTTGTGTGTTATGTTTGTGTGCTTATCATGGGTCTGAAGAATGTAGTAGAGGAGCAGCGAAGCCGAGAAATAGGAAAGATGCTCTTCCAGGAAGTGCCCAGAGTAAGCGGAATTTAAAACGCCTTTGAGGAGACTCTCAAATAAAAGAAGCATTCCCCCTAAACAGCGTTTTGTCTGACTTAAAATTATGAATATTTTGAAAGCATGCAACATTTCCCATTAATGACAGATGGTGATTTATTTCCTATTTTGTATATATCATAATCTATGTCTGTATTCTTTAAAGTGATGAGTTTGAAAAAATTTTATTTTACTGTGTCACATTTTCCCATTTTAATAAGTGTTTTTAAATAAAGAGTTTTTAATGTTGTCATATATATGTATTTAACTGTTTCATGTAACCTTTGAAAATTGTGCATTTCATCACTTTGTGTTGAAATGTTCTTCGATCACTTTTTAAAAATAGTTTTCCAAGTAATATTACAAATTTTGAACTTGAGACAGATGGCGTTATAGATTTGGAAAATGAGTATTTGACTGAAATGAAATATAAATAAAATGTTTTCAGAAGTTCTATTGAATTTACTCTATAATTTCTATCTTGTAATTTAGCGAGTGTCATATGTGAGCACACTTCTGGTTAAATAAAATTTACTTAATATTGATTACTAAGAAGACATAAAAACTAAGTTGTTAGACATATGTTGTTAATTCACAATGAGAGTCTCAGTCAGTTAATAAACCCTTGTAAGTCCTGCATTTCATTTAAGCGTTTTTTAAAATTCCAGAACTATAATCGCAGATTCCATTTGTTTAATCTAGCTTGGGTATCACTATTGTGATAAATTTGCGCGAGTTAGAAAAGATTGTTGTTGGTTTTTCTTTTCTCAACAGTTAGTTTTACATTGGGTTTCTTAAATAAGAAAATTTACTGAATTGTTTATAATGTACCTCTTTCCAAAAATGGTTGGAGGTAGCATGTTTCATTTATAGAATAGCAGCAAGAAAGAGGTAAGTTCTATTGTTGAACATATTACTAAGACCAGGGGAAAATTTGAAGATGGTTTCATATTTTATTTGTTTGTCTTTAGGTAACTGTTGTGGGTATATGTCTGTGTACACACTATACACACAGATTTTTAAAATGTAGCTCTTACACAGTATTTTAATAAGACAGTCTTAAAGTGTGAATTACGTATAGATATATCTGGTTTTTTTAATTATTAAAAAGATTTTATTGGGGTGCCTGGGTGGCTCAGTCGTTAAGTGTCTGCCTTCATCTCAGGTCATAGTCCCAGGGTCCTGGGATTAAGTCCCACATCGGGCTCCCTGCTCTGCGGGAAGCCTGCTTCTCCCTCTCCCACTCCCCCTGCTTGTGTTCCTGCTCTTGCTATCTCTCTCTCTGTCAAGTAAATAAAATCTTTTTTTTTTTTAAAGATTATTTATTTTAGAGAGTCAGGGACAGGTGAGTGGGGCTAGGCGCAGAGGGAGAGGGATAAGCAGACTCTGTGTGGAGCTCGATATGGGGCTCCATCCTACCACCCTGAGATCATGACCTGAACTGAAATCAAGGGTCGGACACTCAACCAACTGAGCCAGCCAGGCGCCCCTAGATATAAATATATTTGGAAAAATCTGCCCTAAATTTTAATTTGTTGTTTAACTCACTAAAAATTTTAGCTGCTAAATATTACATTTTATCTATATCTTTTCTAATTCCACAAAGAATTTTTGGAGGCTAAATATAAATATAAGTAAATTGTTGGTTGTCTTTAATAATTTACCCAGTCTATACATTTTATATCAAATTTTCTGATTCAGTTGATTCTAATCAAGTTTAATTCTCAGTGTCTACTTAATTTCCTGAGGTATCTTCCACATCAGGGTCAATATACTTATTAATATTTTTAATAAACATTGTTAATTGAAGTTTCTTTGCATTTAGAAAACTTATTCCCAGTCTTGATTCTTTTAATTTATGAAGACAACTCTTTGATATAGTTTGACTACCTGTCTTGACCTCTCTTTCTGGGGCTTAGATCAAATCATATCCTCTTCTGTCATATGAACATTTTTGCTATTTTATGCTCTTGACTTCTGCCTGGCCTAAATGCCGTTCTAGAAGTGACTTCTTAAGTTGTAAAAATCACAGATCCAGTTTCATGGTATGTTTTTTAAAAATGAAATGCAAGATTTTTTATTTTATATAATTTAAAATGTTTATTTCCCAATATCCTATGGATTTTTATTATTCTATTACAGAAAATGAAAAAGGAAGGATAAGCATTTCTTTTGCCTCCTTATACTTGAAATTGTCAGTATTACAATGTGAGAATCTGGAATCCTATCTCCTGTCCATTAGGAAGCACTTTGCATCTGTCTTATGTGGTACAGTCACACTGCCTTCTCTGTGTGATCACCTTTGTGGTCTTGTAGCAACTCAGTCCATTCGAATGTAATATTTTATCTTACTCTACTGTTGAAAATGTAGATTTTACCACGTTTTGTTTTAGAAATCAATAATCTCCATGTATTCTTGTCTACCGCAGGTACTGTTAACAATGGAGTTTCAAATTTTTTATATTTCTGGTTTTGATTGGGATTTGAGTACCATGATCAAGTAGTTATGAGTAAAACAGTATAAGGACTCAGTACCACATATTTTAATGATTTCATAATAAAAATTCTGAAGAAAGATCAGAGTAGGAATTTGAAAGATAAGCTTTTTACTGGTAAGCTTTATATTTGTGATGGGGTTAAGAGGTAGGTTAACTAGAAGAAAATCATACAGTTTCCAGAATAACTTTATTAAACAAAGGCTTTAGCTATCCAGAAAATAATCAGCATTCTCCAAATTATTGTAAATGACTACGTATTGTAGTAGCAGCTGTATGCTCCGGTAGCGTCTTGTGCTTCCCCTGTCACAGCACTTAGTTTACTTTATTCAAATTGTTTGTTAATTTTCTTTCCCCATGAGCCTATCAGCTCTGTGAAGACCTGGACCATATCATGTTTGATTTAAATGCTGTTGCATCCCTAGCACCTTGCCCAGTGCCAGGCAACTAGAAGGTGCTCAATAAGTATTTATTGAATGAGTCGATTTTTAAGTACTACTAGTATTTTTATCGAGTAAACGCTTTCAACTCTTTGCTATGATGTTAATTTCATAATATTTGATCTTAGTGATTAATGCTTCATGACACAAAAAAGTGAGATCTAAATGATTTCTTAAATTGCTTCACACATGTAATCAGTGGATTTGTTTGGCTTACTCCTTCTTTTAGCTACTGTTCTTACAGTTTGTGAAAGTGTAATGGAAAGAGCTCTAGACTAGGAGTCAAAAACCCGGAGTGGGTATTCTAAACTACTTGCCAGCTATGCCCTTATGCAGGTAGCTTATTGATTCTGAGCCTATTTCTTCTGTCTATAAATGAGAGAAATTAAGAGAGTTGATCACTGTTGAAACTCTAAGTGTTACACTAATCTGTATGGCTATGTGTTTGGCTAAAATATGAATAGAATAAAACAAAATACCATTTGTGGGGAGAGAATATATGATCTTGATATCATTAGCATTATGCTCAATGAAACTATAAAACCAGCCTCTAACTTGCTTGTAAAAAATGTCTGCTTGAAAAAAAATTCATCTAATCATAAATTGAGTGTTTACTATGGATAGACAGTGTCCTAAGTCCCTTACGTGTGTTAAACTCATTTATTCCTCACATTGACTCTATAAGGCAATTGTTATCTTATTCCTTTTACATATCAGGAAGCCAAGAATTGGGTTAAAACATCTAAGATCACTTAGGCAACAAGTGCGGGAGCCAAGATTCTACCAGAGGTAGCCTGCCACTTGTACATGACAAAACTCTGCAGAATCCCTGTTGATAAATTCAATATGCATATAATTACCATGTCTTAAATAGAAGATTGTTTTGCCATTAAAGGAAAATCTATTGGTATGTCAGGAAAAAAAATTCTAACTTAAAACAGTTCTGCCATAAAGTAGTTCCTTAGCTCCGTAGTTCCTCACAACTTTATAATTTGAAAAACTAAATGAATTGCATGAATATACTATTATCTGAGAGCTCAGTTCCAGAAAAAGACTTAGCTCCAGTCCCAAGGTCTTTGTAATCTAAAGACACAAGTCATGAAAATAAGTATTAACACATTCCAGTCATTACTGCCTTCTTACAGATTTTGATTATTGAGTGAAAGTAATTAGAACAAATTTAGCAGTTATTGATAGGTCTACTCTGCATTTCCAAGAAGATTCCAATGCAAGAGGGATGATTAAATTTGGCACTTTCTTTTTGTATTTTTTCCCACTTCTTAATAAGGACATAAGGGAAAGAAGGAGTGTTAAATCTGGGGAAAATCAACACTTTACCTTCTACTGATTTAGGATAAGAATCTACCTTTCCCCACTGTGGTCTGCCCCCTTGACAGCCTTGTTAGCTAATGGGCAGGAATATTTTTTTCTTTTTGACTTCCACTTGTCTCCAGGAAAGACAGGAATTTCCTATTTTTCATTCCCTAGTTTGAAAAATAAATGGTCAGAAACTTGTGATAAGTGATATAAAGAGAAACAACACTTTAAAAGTTACCTGATTATTTTATACTAGCATTTCTATGGGCACAAATATGGATGTTTACAATTATTCCAGTTATTTAAATACTTAATAATGTCTTAAGGATTTGTTAGCAATAATTTAAGGGTAGAAGTGCTATTGAGAAAACAGTTTTGATACTTACCTAGCACAGTGTAAAGCTAAGTTTTTCCATTACCTTTGCTTAATTTATGATTCACAGAGCAAAATTGTCATAAATTTATGACAAAAATTTACTGAACATTTTCAACATTTGGTCTCTTATGTTTCTAGTTTGAATTAAATTATTCATGTGGCCTTATTTTAAGTTATGTGCCTTAGGAATAATGTAACATGTACAGAAAGTACTTAAAATGTCTTAAAGGATGGCAGTAACCCATTACTGTTTCTGTGCAAAAGGTAAATATTTCAAAGCTCACACTAAATATTCCACAAGGGGGCACCAAAGACTCATTTATGGGGATTTTGGCCCTCCTTCAAAAAAGTTAATTTAACTTTTATATATTTGACGCTGATGTACTGTGACATTGCCAAGTAGGGGAAATGTTCCTTGGCTTAATTTTAAAAATGCATACAGAATAAATTTAGGTAATAGTTATTGCTCAGAGTTGCTAATTAAATATTTTAGCTGGCTTTCAAGATTGCTCCGTTTCTGGGATGACTTTTAACAGAACACCTTGTTGGCGGCTGGGTCTGTGCCTTGGCCATCTGTATTTACTTGCCCAGCAGCTCTGCCCTCCTGGCTCCCTCATCATGGACAGTGGAGCCAGAGGAGTGGGAGGAGCATAGAATCATGGAGGTGAGTTCTGGTTTTGAACGGGGTAGCGTGCTACCAATCATTTCCTTCTGGCATTCTCATTTCTGCAGAAGGGTGGTGCTTGCTTGGTTCAGATCCTAATCACAGCCTGCCTAGGTTCTGTAAATGCTTCGTAACAGGTCTCTTTCCTTTTACTTTCTCCCCATCTAAATCTGTCCTAAATAGCCATTGCCAGGTTATTTGTACTAAAATGTGGCTCCAATTATATTGCTTCCTATTAAAAATGTAGCTGAATTTAGTATCTCCTAATGGTCCTAACTTTCTAGCAATCTCTCTCAGCATTCCACTCTGTACACTTGTTTCAGCCAAACTAGACTCCTTACTACTCCCTAAATTTCCCCTCTGCTTTTTCCCTCTTCCCCTCTCTCTTGCCATACTAAATCCCATCAAACCCAGCTAATCCTTAGTTTCTTTCCATGAATCATCTTTGACGATCTCTCCAACAAGATGAAATTTTTACCTTCTTTGAATCTAGTGTTTATTTATACCTTTCTTGTGCTGTCTCTGGCCTGTCTTATTTGTATTAAATTCTTGTAATCTTAAAAAAAATACAAATAAAAATAAATTTTTGTAGTCTTCCACCATTAGCAAGTTCCTTAAGAGCAGAACTGTTTTATTCACCTCTCTACCTCCTTTAGCAGAATGTCTTATACATGATAGATGATAGAGCAAATATTAACTGAATTGTTGAATTAATGATTGTCACATGATATGATAATGAACCATGTGATAATGATATGCTGAATGAGAATTAAAATTATGTATGTATAAGTGTATATACACGTTAGTTGTTTAGGGGCAGACGATATTGCCTTTAGAGGTGAAATATGCATCACTTTAGAATTAAGTGGTAAAAAAATACACATGCAGAAAGTTAACAACATAACATTAAAAAAATTTTTTTTAAAGATTTTATTTATTTATTTGAGAGGGAGGGAAAGAGAGCACAAGCAGAGGGAGAGGGAGAAGCAGGCTTCCTGAAGAGCAGGGAGCCTGATGTGGGGCTTGATCCCAGGACCCTGGGATCATGACCTGAGCCGAAGGCAGACACTTAACAACTGCCCCAACATTTAAATTTTTATGTGCTAGGGCAGCAAAGATATTTTTGGGTTGGTATTCAAAAGAAGGAAATATATATTCAAGACATTGCCCTTATATTAAATAAAGGAAGAAAAATAATTTTCCTTTTTTTTCCAGCTTGAGATATAATTGACAATAGAGCATTGTGGATGTTTAAGGTGTACAACGTTATTTTGATACACTTCCTTTATTGCACAGTGATCACCACCATAGTATTATCTAACACCTCCATCCCATCACATAATTACCATTTTTTCCTGTGATGAGAACATTTAAGATCCACTCTCTTAGCAACGTTCGAGTACAGTTGACCCTTTAACAATATGGGCTTAAACTGGGTGGGTCCACTTATACGTAGATTTTTTTTTTTGATACAGTAGACTATTGTCAGTATATTTCTTTCTTATGATTTTCTTAATATTTTCTTTTCCCTAGCTTGCTTTATTGTAAGAATGCAGTATGTAATACATATAACATCCAAAATATGTGTCATTTGACTATTGATATTATCGGTAGGGCTTCTGGTCAACAGTAGGCTATTAGTAGTTCCGTTTTGGGGAAATCAAAAGATATGCCTGGATTTCCAACTGTGCAGAGGGCGTTGGTGCCCCGAACCCCCACATTAAGGTTCAACTATATTCTCTATTTGTAAAAACTACAACATCCTAGAGCAATATTAGAGTTTTAAAACTTTAACTAGGGAAGGGTTAAAAATGGAATTATCTCATCAGTTTGTGCAAGAAGCAAAGTAATGTAATGGAATATATTGACAATTATAATAAATCTAAACCAGCAGGTCCAGATGGTAGTTATCTTGGATAAGTTAAGAAATTGCCTAATGAATGTATTAAACTAATTATATTCCTTCTTCAAAAAATCATGAACTGTTAAGAAACAGAAAAAAATGCTGTTTTCTAGTTAAATGTGATAGGAATGTGTGTAGTTATCTAATATAGACATGTAATTTCATAAAAAGGAAAGATAATGATTATCAAAAAGAGAATGGAAATAAACAACATAAATTTTGTGATTTGTGTTTCTGATCTTGCCACAACGGCAGTTACTTTCGGGACTGCAGTGGGGGTTGGTATAATACGTTATTAGATGTTGAGTTGCCATCCAGCTCCTAGGAAAAACATTATACCGCACTCTTCTGTCAGTCTGGTTCATTTGTGTGTAAAAATTTAAAAAAAATGGTTTAATTATATGGAAATAAATGAAAACAACCCAGAGAAGAATAAGCAAAGGGTATTTATTCAGAGCTTGCAATAGCAAGGGAGTCAGACACCATCATATGCATTTGGTAGAGACTCAGGGCAGGCAAGAGAGGGGGAAAGCTGTATAGTGCAAAAAGGGGAAGACTTCAGGTGTGCTCTGATTGGATGTTGTTGGCATGGGGGAGCAGGAAGCGGGCTAACTATAATCTACAGGGCATCCTATGTGATTGGTTTGGGAAGCTTATTTGGCTTTCTCTGGTTGGTCCTTAATTGGAAATAGGGACAAAAATTAGGGAAACTGGCAGTTACTGACCTGAGCTGAAGGCAGACACTTAACGACTGCCCCAACATTTAAATTTGACTATTCTGGGTCTATTGCCATAGAGGTTTTGGTTTGGTTTCCAAGACTGGTTGCTGCAGAGATTTGAGTCAGAGTTCTATTGGCATATAGGGTCTGGCCATTGTCCATTTGTATATTCAGACTCTCAGCCATATAAAAAATCTCATTACCATTAAAAATTAAAATCACAATGATATAAATTTCAGCCTTTGGTGCTATTCCTGTTCACATTCAGAAAAGTTTAGAACTAGGCTTAAGTGGGACCCTACCACATTAAACTCAAGAAAGGACTAGTACTTCTAAATCATTAAACACATAGGATGCCTGAAATTTTGCTTGTGATTGTCGAGATACACACACACACACACACACACGCACTAGCACATCTCTCCAGCAGTACTTGGGAGAATCATTGAATAAATCCTTGCAGCTTTGCCTCCTGAGCAGGCTATCGAGTAGCCCTAGTGCAAATAAATCTTTGCAATTTAGGTCAGCCCTCAAAACATTTGGTTTAGGGCTCATATCTGAAACCTAATCAATTTTTTTTTTTTGTCCACAGCAGCTTAACATGATATCACTTCTGTCCCATGGTTATGTTGGCTTCTTGTCAACAGTTTTAGATATTTTGCAGGGAGATTGAGATGCTCTCCAGAGTTCCCCAAATTGAACTACAGGTGTACTACAAAGTCTGTTTCTAAGTAAGGCCATCTCAAGCACATCCTTCAAATTTGCTACCAATATGTCCAGAATCAGAGTAAACAGAAACTTAATTCCACTTATGTAGATATAATTCCCATTATAAACTTTTGGTTTTAGACAGCATCAGTTTTCAACAATGATACAGACCAAAGGTAGAAAAAGGCATTTCTGGAAAAACTAGCTAGTTGGGGGGCAGAGACAGAATAAAATATTTTAAAAGTAAATTAAATCTAGTCTTCAGGGAAATGTGAATCAATTGCACCAAGAGATAACCACTTCACACCCAGTGGGATGGCTATAATAAAAAAGTTAGATGATAACAAATGTTAGTGAGGATGTGGTGAAACCAGAATCCTTAACCCACTGGTGGTGATAATATAAAATGGCTCAGCCAATATGGAACAGCAGTGTAGCAGTTCCTCAAAAGGCTACAAAGAGTTGTCAAACAAACACAGGATTACCCTCTGACCCAGCAATTCCACTCCTAGGTATATATTCAAGAGAAATGAAAACATATGTCCACACAAAAACTTGTACGTGGATGTTCATAGAAGCATTATTCATAACAGCCAAAAAGTAGAAACAACCCAATGTCTACCAACTGATGAATGGACAAACTATGATATATCCACACAATGAAATATTATTCAGCAATAAGGAATGAAGTACTGATTCATGCCACAATGTGGATGAAAATTAGAAACACGCTAAGTGAAAGGAACCAGGCATGAAAGCCCAACATATGGTATGATTCCATTTATATGAAATGTCCAGAATAGGAAAATACACAGAGACAGAGGGTAGGTTAGTGATTGCTTTTTTGAGGTAATAATGTTCTAAAATTGATTTTGGTGATAGTTGCACAACTTTGAATATATTAAAAATCACTGAAGTATATACTTCAGATAGATGAATTGTATGATATATGAATTATATTTTAATGAAGCTATTACAAAAAAATAAAATCACCAAAACATTAGAATAATTTAAAACCTACACATTTGGGTTCAAGTTACGGTCTTTGTGATTCTTAGGTTGTTTTTTTAAACCTCATGAGATTATTTTTAGAGGGAAAGGCTGCATAGCATTGTTGTTAAAGAGCAAAGGCTTTGGAATCAGACCTGGATCAACTTGTGGCTTCAACACTTTAAAGCTGTTTGTCTTTGAACAAATTATCTCACCTCTGGAAGTCTCAGTTTCCTAGACTGTTGGAAATAATACCAATCTCTTAGGGGTATTGTTAGAGGCCCATAGTTAAGTGTGCAATAAGTGTTAGCCACACTTGATGAAAAAACAATTGACTTATTATTGGTGTGGTTATCTGAAACAGGGATAAACAAGTCTTCTGTGAACAGGGCACAGTGCGGAATGATTGCATGCAGAGAAGATATTTCAACAAATATGTACTGAGTGGCAGGCACTCAGTAGAGGGGTGTGGGGGTTGGGGGCAAAATGAGATGGATCTCTTTTTTTTTTTTTTAAAGATTTTATTAATTTGACAAAGAGAGCACAAGCAGAGAGGGAGAGAGGGAGAAGCAGGCTCCCTGCTGAGCAAGGAGCCCGATGTGGGACTCGATCCCAGGACTCTGGGATCGACCCGTGCGGAAGGCAGCCACTTAATTGACTGAGCCACCCAGGCACCCCAAGATGGATCTCTTTCAATCCCCAGGAATTTACTGTCTGCTAGGTGTCACTGAAGGTAGTGGGCACACCTCTCTGTACCGATTATTTTATTTTATTTTATTTTTAAATATTTTATTTATTTGACACAGAGAGACAGCCAGAGAGGGAACACAAGCAGGGGGAGCAGGAGAGGGAGAAGCAGGCTCCCGGCCGAGCAAGGAGCCCGATGCGGGGCTCGACCCCAGGACCCCAGGACCATGAGCTAAGCTGAAGGCAGACGCCTAACGACGGAGCCACCCAGGTGCCCCTGTACCAATTATTTTAATATTATTATGGTTTTAAGATAGCAATTTTTACCCAATATACAGGAAAAATAGGAGAGGCCAATGAAAGGAATTCATAGGAAGGTACACTAGAGAAGATGACACTCGAGCTGAGTATTGAAGAATGAGGAAATTTTGCTTGAAAAAGGCCAGAAGGGCTTCCCTGGCAGCAGAAACAGTGCAAGCAAATAAAAAAGCCCATTTATAGGTCAGCTGTCAAATTTACATCTCCTAACTTCCAGGCTTCTATATCAACTGCAAATTCAGAACCTTCACTTGTAAGGCTCATACACTTCTTAAACTCTCCCCCACAACATGGCCCACTCACAACTTTTCCCATCTCGGATGATGGCAACCCCATTCTTCTGGTTGCTCATGCCAGAATCCTTGGAGTTATTCTCAGCTACTTTTTGTTTCATGCCCACAACCAACTTGTCAGGAATCCCCTTGGCTCTGCTGTTAAAATGTATGCAGGATCTGAGTTTTCTCAAACCTGTTACTGCTACCACCCTGGTCTGAGCCACTGTCAATTCCTGTCTACTTCTGCTCGTGCCCATCTACATTCTCTAGATAGCACCCGGAGTGAGCCTTTTCAAATAAAAGTACGATCATAGTACTTCTCTGCTCAAAACTTCTATGGTTTGTATTTCACTCAGGATGAAAGTTGGGATCCTTGCAAGGGCCGACAAAACCCTTCCATGGTTTTTGGCCTCACACCTTCCCTTGCCTTTCTAATTGCTTCCACTACTCCCCCTTGATTTCATTTGGCCCTGTGATTTTGTTTGGTCCGAGTAGTGGTTTATAGTTTTATTTTTCTCTTTGACTATGTACTATTGACAAGGCAGGGACTATAACTAGGCAGATGTACCGGTTCCTTGCTCTATAAGCACCCATTGTCTGACTCCTTGCTTGCTCAAGCATTCACACATACCTGCAGTACCCTGCCAGGCCTTGGATGTCCCCCACTGTGTAGGAGGCAAATGTGGAGCCACTGAAGGTTTTAAGTAGGCCATCTTCGTATTTAGAGAGATTGTTTCACTTTCAGCACAGGAAATGGATTTAAGGGGAACCCCACTGGAAGCAAGCAGGGGAAGAGGGACAAGTTAAGGAACTTTTTATGACACTCCACATGGGAGCCTGTGCTTAGGGTATGGTTGTTCATGGGAGTGGAGAGGAGATTCCAGACTCCAGAAATACTTTACCGTAGAATTGGCAGGACCTAAAACTGGCAGGACCTTACTAAATATGGTTTTCTGGCTTGAGTCACCCAGTAGATGAAGGTACCACTTACTGAACATGGGATATATGCAGAAAGATGACATTTGAAGATAAGGAATGGGGGGAAAATGTAGATTTCCTTTTGGATATTTTGATTTGGAAGCATCCAAGGAGGAGCCACCGCTGTGTAGGTGCAGCAAGCAATTGGATTTAGGGTTCCCAGGAGCAGGGAGAGCCTGAGGTGGAAATCTGGACTAGAAATTTGACTATGACTTTTCTAAAAATCTTCTTTTTCTCCTTCCTCCTTTCCCTCCCCTTCCTCTTGATTAGAATTTTTGAATTTCCCCCTCCTCTTGATTTTCATTTTTCGAATTTCACTTTTTACTTCTATCATAACTTTTCCTGGAACACACACTACGGACATCGTCGATTTATTGTTCTTGTCAACGACCTCCTCGGGTAATTTTTAAAGCTTAGCTATCTTGAAAAGGCAGGAGCCCTAACAGATTGAAACAAAAACGTGGGGGCAGATCTCGTTCCTAAAGCACACGAATATTTGACTTCTGATGTAGGCATTTCCTACAGCTGGGGATGAGCTCAGGCGCTGTGTGTGACTATGTCTTCCTTCCTTCCTTTTCAAGGAAACTCCTGAGGCCCGACTCCCCTTTCTTCCTCCTCTTCTCAGGACCAGCCCTTCGAGCCCTGTCTCCCGCACGCGCTCGCCGGCGGGTCATTTCTAGCTAGTATTCACCGAGTTTCCTGGACGGTGCAGCCACGGTCTTGATGCGCGGGAACAGGCCGGAGCCGCGGGCACCACAGGCACGAGGCCCGGGCGAGTCGGGTCTCTCTCCCGGGGAGGCCGTGCGGGTGCCCCGGCTCCTGGCGGCGGCGTCCGCCCCTGCCCCGGAGGAGGAGGAGGAGGACTGGCTGCGGCGGCCCGGGGCCCCCGGGAAGGCGCGCGCCGCCGCCCGCCTGGCCCGCATTGTCTCAGCTCCATAGCAACTCGGCGGCGTCGGCGTGCGCTCCGGCTCTCGCTCCCGGGGAGAGACGGGCGCTGCCGGGCGATGGCGCCCTGACGGCCCAGCGCGGGGGACGGGCGCGGGCAACGGCGGCGGCATGCCCCAGAAGCGGCTCACCGCAGGTCGGTACGGCGGCGGGGACCACACACCCGCCTCTGGACTTGACTTCTTGCCCGGGCACCCCGCTTCCACACTTTCCAAACTCTGGCTCCCCTGCGCTTTCTTAGCATTTTATTGCGAATTTCACCAGCTCCCTCTACCCCCCCTCCGCCCCCGGCGACCCCCGTTTGCATTGCCTCATTGGCACCGTCTTATTTTGTCTTGCTTAATTCTCCGTTTTGCAGCCGGAATAATGGAAGCCTACAAGGTTAACTTCAGGGTCACAGTGAATTAGTGACCAAGCTGGATTCCAGAGGCCTTTCCTCCCCACTTCCACCTTGAATTCCAACTTAAAATTCAATCCATGTGCAGAGAATGAACGGAGGGCCAAAATTTTACTGAGCCTGCCCATGTATAAAGCAGGGCTAGGTGCTGTCTCAAATTATTTCATTTACTTTAAAAGGAAATCAGATTTGAGTGAGATAATGTCATATTTTATCTTGTTTCAGAGCCACCAGATATTACAGAAGAAGGATTTGTAAGTACAATTTTAGAGGGCTAATTTTCCCTCTTGGCTTTTTAAAATCATAGATTGTAGAAAAAAGCTGTATATTTTCTTTTCTCCTTTTGCCAAATGAATATAATAGAAGCTTCGGCTCGGTAACAGTGGTGCTGAGTACAAGCATTTTTACATTCTTTAACAGGTACATTTTTAAGAAGAGGCCAGTTGATTTATATGGTGGATGTTTTTACATAAATGACCTCATTTAATTTCTCTAAACTCTTTCATGACTCTGTGAGAGGTAGGTTTTATCTCCATGGTTTCATTGTGATGTGGCGCTGCAGTTCCTGGTTGTGTAAACATTAGTAGATGGCGCTGATTGATAACAAGTGGTCAATTTATAGTTATAATTACTTTAAAAATGTACTGAATGTTTCAGGTCAGACTTCTGCTGAGTTGAGTAGTAATAAGTCCTTTGCCAAATAGGTTATACCCTTGATCATTTAAGTGAGTGCTTTATTTAGGATGGGTTCTATTGTAACTTGTTGGATATTTAAGGAACTTGCTCAAAGTTAAACAACCAGATAGGAGATAGTAGAAACTATTTCCTACTAAGGTTGGAATTTGATTCTAAGAGCCCTAACCACTGTAGGGGCCAAGGGCAGGCTGCCCTATGATGGGCCACTTTGGCATGAGGATTATTTTGAGTTAAAAACAGTTAAAACCCAGCAGATTGAGGAACAGCTCTTTATCTCTCCTGCAACCGCCTAAAAAGAATTTAGGTAGAGGATCCAGGAAGAGAACTGTCACCACAGAGAACGGCATTATGGTATGAACAAGGTACGGCAGACGGGGAAGAACCTGGCAAGGCCTGTTTTTTTTTTTTTAAATAAAGATTTTATTGATTTATTTGACAGAGAAAAAGAGAGAGAGAGAGAGAGAGCGCCGAAGCGGGGGGGGGGGGGGCGGCAGGCAAAGAGAGAAGCAGACTCCTCACTGAGTGGGGAGCCGGATGCGGGGCTCAATCCCAGGACCCTGGGAGCAGGACCTGAGCTGAAGGCAGACGCTTAACCACTGAGCCACCCAGGCGCCCCTGGCAAGGCCTGTTTGATCCAAGTCCCCCATGTCCCATGGGTTCCCAGTGGCCCAGCCCACATTGGCTTACCAAACACTTCCTCTTTTTCATCCTCCTGTGAATTGCACTGTTTCCCTTGGAACTCCCAGACCCCTACCCCTTCTCCTTGAGTCAGAAGGACACAAAGTCCTCATTTTGCCTATCTTTGGAATTTCCATGCCTTTGTGGATTCCCCATATGCACACTATTAAATCTGATCTTCTCCTGTTAATCTGTCTCATGTAAATGCAATTCTTAGTCTAGCTGGAAGGCCTTGAGGGCAGAGAAGAATTTTTCCTCCCCTTCACCACTTCTCTGTGCTATTTGGCTTATGTCTTCCAGCACTTATTTCTCTTGTTGGCCAATTACCTTATTTGCTTTTGGCTTTTTATTCAACAAACATGAGTGCCTCTATATTCACAGTGCACTACTAGATGCTGAAGATAAGTCTCGAAAAGTTTACAGTCTAGCAGGGAGGGGCTGTGAAAGGAGAGGGTGAGGGGCTGCATCTGCTAGCACCTTCATTTTCACCCTTCTGGACCTTTGGTCCACTACTGAGAGAGAGAGAGAGAGAGAGAGAGAGAGCGTGACAGACAGACAGACATCAAGATGGAGACACAAACAGCATGCCAGAAACCCCACCCGTCTTCTTGTTGCCTTGGTGTAACCCTGGATAGTGGCAGATTTCTTTAAACTGCTTTCAGAACTGTTCTTCATTCCTGCAGGAGGTCAGCATTTCTGGAGCCAATCTTTCCCATACAATTCCACCATAAATTCTCTGAGGGGTACTCAGCAGCCTTGCATTTAACCATTTGAGTAGCCTGCTGACCCCTCAGGTCTTTGTAACTGTTGGTGAACTCATAACAGCTCCAAGACTCTATTAGCCACCCCTCTTTCTCTTGGTGTCTCTGATACCACCATCTCCTGGTTTCCCATCTCTCTTGTTCATGTCCCCATTTCCGGCTTCTCTTTTCTTTTGCCCGTGAAAGTGTTGACCCTCTTCAGGACTCTGTTCCACAGACTACTTCTGGGGGAGCTCTTCTTCTCCTGTAGTTTTAGCTGCTCTTGTTTCCCAGAGCTTCCAGATCTATACGTCTCCAACCCAGACACCTTTTCTGACGCCAGCACCCTATATCCGTTGGGTTATGGGGCACCTTCCTCAGCTGGATGTCCCTGCATCACCACCACAGTCCCATTCCTATTCCACACTCTCTTTCTCAGGAATGTGATAAAGTGAGCTTCTCTCTCTGCTCCCCGCAGCCCCCTGCTGTTTTTCTTCCTCTTTTTCTTGTTTTGGTTCATGGTGCCACTGGCCATTCAGTCGTCCAAGAGGCCAGAACTTTCTTCCCTTTTCTTCACCTCCCACCTGCAATCATTTACCAAGTTCCTTTCCTATCCGGGTCTTTTTCTCCAGCCTCACAGCTACTGTCTTATTTCAGGCCCTCATCCGGGCCTGGACCCTGGCAGTAGTCCTAACTGATATCACTACCTCCAATATTCCCTCTGTCAACTCCAATTTTTCTTGGCCTAAAGCTTAAAGTGCAAACTCATGTGCATTGCCTGCGCTGGCTGATTATTGCTTTGCTCTGTCTGCCTTCAGACTCTCCCCCTCCCATCACTCCTGCCCTGGCTCCCTGGCTGTCAGATTGCTATTCACAATTTTAAAGAATTACCACGTTCCTTGATTGCTCCACTCTTTTATTAATCCTCCTATTTATTGAATGCTGACTACAGGCTAGTATTTAACCTCATTACAACTCCATCAGGTTGTTATTAATCACCCACGTTTCACAGATGAGGAAGTTGAAATCCACAACTGTTAACCAACTTGGCCGGAGGCCACACCTCTAGTAACTGGCAGAGCCGGAAAGTCAAACACCTCCCTCCAGCAATTCAGAATCTTTTCTATGGCTTTTTAGCCTTTTTTAACCTTGCGTCCCAGTACTTCCCGTGTGATAGACCATGTTCGTACTGTTTTGGGGATTATTAAGTACTTCCACATTTCTTCTGCTCCAGCCTTCTCGCCTTTGCCATGCGGTTCTGCCTCCGTTACCCTCCCCGTCTCTTTCCCAGTCTTGCACCCCCTTCAAGGCCCAGCTCACCTCAATGACAGCATGACCAACCTCACGCCGTCCGCACCGCCTTTGAACTCTGCAGCTTGCCCCAGAGACCAGTTGGTGACCAGCTCCTGCAATGCATGTGCTCACCCAGGATTATTGGTGGATTAAATAATTCATGCCTTGCACACATATTTACCTCAGTTTTTCAAAAATGTCAAAATAATTTTTTTCTCATTGATATTCTTAGAGAAATAATGTGGCAGAGCTCTCTGGCTCACCCAGATCGATTCTACCCTTTCCCACAATATATGCTAGACACGTTGCTTTCTAGATTAGACTACATTTTCCCAAGCAGGCTGCATGCCCCGCACGGAGCCCGATGCAGGGCTCAATCTCACGACCCTGAGATCATGACCTGAGCCAAAATCAAGAGTCGGATGCTCAAATGACTGAGCCCCCGGGTGGCTCTGTATTCATTAGACAGTAACTTGCCTCTGGTTACCATTATTCTACTTTCTGTCTTTAAAGATTCAACTATTCTAGGTACCTCATATAAGTGGAATCATACAATATTTGTCCTTTTGTGTCTGGCTTATTTTATTTAGCATTACATTTTCAAGGATCATCCATGTTGTTGCATGAATCAGAATTTCATTCCTTTTTAAGGCTGAATACCATTCCATGTATGTATATACCATATCTCGTTTATCCTTTGGTATGTCAATGGACATTTGAATTGCTTCACTTTTTGGCTATTATGAATAATGCCACTATGAACATGGGTGTACAAAATTCTATTTGTGTCCCTGCTTTCAGTTCTTTTGGGCATATACCCAGAACCGGAATTGCTGGGTCATATGGTAATTATATATCTAATTTTTTGAGGAACTGCCACACTATGCTCCACAGTAGCTACACTATCTCACATTCCCACCAGCAGCATACAAAGGTCCCAATTTCTCCACATCCCCCCCAATACTTGTTATTTTACTTTTTTTTTTTTTAAATTGCAGCCCACCTAGTAGATGTGAAGTGATATCTCATTGTGGTTTTGATTTTAATTTCTCTTATTGCTAGTGATGTTGAGCATCTTTTCACATGCTTATTGACTACTTGAATATCTTCTTTGGAGAAATGTCTATTCAGGACCTTTGCCCATTTAAAAAATGTGGATTGTTTATCTTTTTCTTGCTTATCAGATATATGATTTGCAAATATTTTCTCACATTCTGTAGGTGGCCTTTTCACTTTCTTTTTTTTTTTTTTAAGATTTTTAAAATTTATTTATTTGACAGAGAGATAGCGGGAGCAGGAACACAAGCAGGGGGAGTGGGAGAGGGGGAAGCAGGCTTCCCGCTGAGCAGGGAGCCTGACGCGGGGCTCAATCCCAGGACCCTGGGATCATGACCTAAGCTGAAGGTAGATGCTTAACGACTGAGCCACCCAGGCGCCCCGCCTTTTCACTTTCTTAATAGATGCCTTTGATGCACAAAATTTTAAAATTTTCATAAAGTCCTATTTTTCTTTTATTGCTCATGCTTTTGGTGTAATGTCTAAGAATCCATGGGCAAATACAAGGTCATAAAGAATTATCTTTATGTTTTTTGGGAAGTATTTTATAGTTTTAGTTCTTATGTTTAGGTCTTTCATCCATTTTGAGTTAATTTTTGTGTATGGTATAAGGTAAGGGTCCAACTTCATTCTTTTGCATGTGGATATTCAGTTTTCTAGCACCATTTGTTGATAAATAGTGTCCTTTCCTCACTGAATGATCTTAGCACCCTTGTTGAAAACCATTTGACCATGTATGAGAGGGTTTATTTATGGACTCTATTCCAGTGGTCTCTATCTCTGTTTTTTATGCCACACTGTTTTGATTACTGTAGTTTTGTAGTAAGTATTGAAATCAGGATATGTGAGTTCTTCAGATTTGTTCTTTTTCAAGATGGTTTTGGCTATTTGAGGTCCCTTGAAATTCCATATGAGTTTTAGGATGAGTTTTTCTATTTCTGCAAAAAATAACGTTATTGGGATTTTCGTGGAGATCTGTTATAATTAATGTTATGGGGATTTTGGTACTAAATCTGTAGATTGCTTTGGATGGTATTGTCATCTTAACAATATTGTCTTCCAATTCATAAACATGGTATGTTTTCCATGTATTTATGTCTTCTCTTACTACTTTGCAGCAAATTTCTTTGTAAATCGAATTCTTAATTTCCTTTTTTGGATGTAGGTAACGTTTTAATATGAAGTTTTATGGTTGAAATGTCTGTATGCAATTACTAATCTAGATTTTTTTAATGGTGATCTCTTAAAATTCTTGAATAGTCTCTATTGGTAAGAAACTGTTCGCCCAATAAGAGTTAAAAATTTTTAGACTGTTTTTTGTAACCATTCCAAATTGCAAGAATTGAAATTAAAATGTAATAGTTCTTCTCATGACAAATATAATGTCAAAATTTCTTAGGGTAAACAAATTGATTTAGAAATCAATAAAATGTTTCATATCAAATATTTCTAAATAATGATGAAACTATGTTGCAGTATATGCATACAGTTTTTGAGTGATCACCTTGTATCTAGCTTGGATACTACTACAGGCATACATCAGTTATCAATAGACAGAAATATCTGATATATGTGAAGGCAGAGATTTGAGGCCATCCTCTGCAGACTTCCAGGATCTCCCTTCCCCCCTTCCTCCAAGCTGTCAGCACCTTTGGCTGTGCATGGTTTTCTTGGACATCTCGAACAATCTCTTCTGGCAGCTTCATGGGACAGTGATATGCTCTACAGATAGCTAATAAATCTGTGTCCAGAGGCTTGAGCAACTCCTTGGCTATGCTCAGTGTCTTACAGAGGAGCGGTGGGTGTGGGATGTAACTCATCAATTGCCTTCTCCAGGGGAGGGAGATGGACACAAGGAGTCCCAAACCAGGTTGCTCACAACCAGACATCACGATCCTGGAAACTCCAGCCATCCCTGGCTGTGCCTGGTTGCCTTGAAGGCTGAAGAGGTCCACTTTGACTTGACCCATTAAATTCAATTGTCTATACACCACTGTTTTATTGCATTCTGGTGGAAAGCTCTGGTCTAGTGATTGGCTTGTTTAGAAAGGAGAAAAGAAAGACCATGTGTACTTAAGGAAAAAGCAGCAAAAATAGGTGCATCCTGGTAGGTGTAATTTTGGAAATATGGTCTGTCCTATTCACTGATTAATGAAAGCATTCTTTTTTTTTTTTTTTTAAAGATTTTATTTATTTATTTGTCAAGGAGACAGAGAGAGAACAAGCAGGGGGAGTGGCAGGCAGAGCAGGCAGAGGGAGAAGCAGGCTCCCCACTGAGCAAGGAACCTGATGTGAGACTCGATCCCAGGACCCTGGGATGATGACCTGAGCTGAAGGCAGACGCTTCACCGACTGAGCCACCCAGGCATCCCTGATGAGAGCATTCTTTTTTTAAAATTTTATTTATTTATTTATTTTTTATTTGACAGAGAGAGAGAGAGAGCACAAGCAGGGAAAGCAGCAGGCAGAGGCAGAGGGAGAAGGAGAAGCAGGCTTCCCGCTGAGCAGGGAGCCCATGAGGGGCACCATCCCAGGACCCCGGGATCATGACCTGAGCCGAAGGCAGACGCTTAAATGTCTGAGCCACCCAGGCGCCCCCCTGATGAGAGCATTCTTAATCTAAAGTGTATCAGTACAGGATTCTGCATCGGAAATTAGATGAATGGCTTTGTGTGTGAATGGCTTGAAAGGAAGTTGGAAACTTGGATTATTTTTCTACTTCTGCCATTAGCTAACTGTGATCCCCTTTACTATGTTTTACTTTCCACCTCTCTTTGCTCATGCATTTCTCTCTGCATTCTGCATTATTGCCTCTCATATAGGTATTTCTAATTAGAGAATTTGAAGTTATTTCAAATGCCATTTTTCTACTTGAGTCTCTTCTGATTCCTCCTACCAGATAGTATGTTTCCTTCCTTTGAGAGGAAACATTTAATATTGTAATTTTCTTTTGGTATGTATCATATTCTTTCTTGGACTATGGTTTATGTCTGTCTTTATCTTCTTTCTTTTTTTTTTTAAAGATTTTATTTATTTATTTGACAGAGAGACAGCAAGAGCAGGAACACAAGCAGGGGAAGTGGCAGGCAGAGGGAGAAGCAGGCTTCCCGCTGAGCAGGGAGCCCAATGCGGGGCTCGATCCCAGGACATTGGGACCATGACCTGAGCCAAAGGCAGACGCTTAACCGACTGAGCCACCCAGGCGCCCCTGTTTTTATCTTATTTCATCCTTCTTGTTTACAAGGTCTTCTCTGTGTATCTTGCATCTTTTAGAGTGGTGAACTAATTGTAGTTTATCTGATTTGAGGGTGCAGCAAAATAAATTTTTAAGCAAAAAAATTTTTGTCCACCATAATTAGCCAGCACATAGAAACTATTTTGCTTAACCTTCTTTCAGGAAGAAACTTGAGAAGTTTGGACTAAAAACGGAAAAGCTGACTTCACTTTCACAGATGGCACACCTGTAGCACATGAAAAAACAGGTTTCAAGTGTGTATTCAATTCTGAAAAAAACGTTCCTGCCTTCTCTTGCATCATTCAGCAGAGAATCTGTGTTGCAAATTTTGCAGTCAGGTCCATGAAATGATGTAATGGAGGAATTGATTGTAACTCAGTGTTCTTCTTGATTGTACCAGTAGTACAAACATCACCAGTTTATTGGTTATTTGGAATATATTAATACCAAATATGGCGACTTAGTTCATTTTAATATGGCCATGTGACTAGATTGTGGAGACTTACTAGAGGAACTGAGCTGCTTCTTCAGATCAAGGCCTTAAAAATTTATTTTTATTTATTTTTATTTTTTATTTATTTTTTTATAAATATTCTTTTGTGTTTTTTTTAAAAGATTTTGTTTATTTGAGAGAGAGAGAATGAGAGATAGAGAGCACGAGAGGAAAGAGGGTCAGAGGGAGAAGCAGGCTCCCTGCTGAGCAGGGAGCCCGATGCGGGACTCGATCCCCCGCGGGACTCCAGGATCATTACCTGAGCCGAAGGCAGTCGCTTAACCAACTGAGCCACCCAGGCGCCCTAAAATTTTTTTTTTTTAAATAAAGAGTTTTGAGAATAAAGGTTTTATTAAGATCCTTAACAAATAAAGATAAATAAATAACAAGTCAAGGGTTGAATAAGATTCTCATTATGACAAGATTCTGAATACATTGGACCAGAAACTTCAGTGGGAAGGTAATTAATGCTCATTTGTTTAGAGAAGTGCAAGCCTTCCCGTTAAAGTGCAACAGGAGGACAGAGCAAATGGCACTTGGAGACCATGCTTTCTTCTTTAAAGATTTTATTTATTTGAGAGAAAGAGAGAACAAGAACAAGAGGGGGTGGGGGGCAGAGGGAGAAACAGACTTCCCGCTGAGCAGGGAGCCCAACATGGGTCTCGATACCAGGACCCTGAGATCATGAGCTGAACTGAAGGCAGATGCTCAACCAACTGAGCCACCCAGGTGCCCCTCATGTTTATTTCTATTGTAGAACTCCCCTAATAGCAGAAGTGCTGATATTTCAGATGGGGAGAAGGTAAGATACAACTTCAGAAGAGAAATCCAGATTTTGATGTTTTTGAATACTTTGAGTTTCTGTAGTTGTTAATGCAAACCTGAGGGTGTGACTGAATGCCAAGGAAATGCCCTACAGGGTGGCTTGGTTTCAGGGGGACCCGAGGTTACTGAAAGCAAACTGCTCACCAGGGTGTCGGGGCGCTGCTGCTTGATGAAGGTTTGTGGATCAGAGGTGCCTGAGACTCTTAGTCCTTGCTGAGATGAGTTCAGAAATCGAGAGAAAACGCTTAGAAACTTTATGGTGGTTTGACAGTATGCCTGTATTTATTGAATTTAGTAACCAACAATTGGCCTTTTGTATTACATATATCTTTTATTTCATTTTCTAGTTAATTCATTCTTACTGTATTTTACAAGTTATTTGTCTGAAACTTAGGGATTAGGGAAAAAAACACAACAAAACATTACTTCATCACAGAGAGTTTAGAAATCACTGAGTTATAGTCTCTGAGAAGGGTGAGGCATCAGGAAATGAATATATGAATTTGAGGATTATCTAGAAATTTCTGGCTATGTGGCTGGCCAAATTCTAGGCAATATGTAGGTCCATCTGACTCTGTGAAATATATATTCTGTTTTAGAGGTGAAATTTAAAAATACAGTGCTATTTTAGAAAAATTAACAAGGGACTGTACTCCACCATCGTTATTAATTAAAAATACTCACGCTCCCCATCTGAGGATTTTTGATCATGAGCCCAGTAGTGCAAAGTCTGGCCACCCTTATTGTAGCACAGTGCCTTCTTCCATCTGGGAGCTCCTAAAAATATTTATTAAATTCAATTGATTTCTCCTAAGAGTTAGCAGAAAGTAGGTAGTTCACTAAATAAAGTCCAGAAAATTAAAGTCATTTTGAAAGGTAAAATTTGAGAGCTTATTAGCTGTAGAGAGCCTTCACCAAGTGTTATCTGCTTTGTTCTGCTTTATTAGATCTTTGTGAGTCAGAATATATTCTTTGAGAATGTATTACTGAGGCAGTACTATGAATGCGGAAGATTTATGAGATCCTAAGTTGTTTGTTGTTCTAATCAATTGAGATTTTTAGTAAACTAAATTCTTAGTTTGTTGTTGTTTTAAAAGTTCATAGATTTTCAGTAAGTTCCTTGATAGACATCCTGTGTGGTTGTTTATCACTCTATTCCAATTGCACTACAGATACTTAAAGAAAGTACCCTGAAAAATGTATTTTCCAAGTTAATATGCTGCAGTATCTTCCTTTTACTGCAACACTATACTCAACAAATTTTTTAAATTGACCAATATAAGAAGAAAATAATCAGCCATATGGAAATAATAGCATCGTGACATATTGTCAACTTTCATGTTAGATTTGCAAAGTGGAAATATAATTATGAATAACAAAATAAACACATGTTATATATAACAGAGTATACCATGATGTGCTTTTGACACAATGGAAACAATTGCTAATAAAATAAGGTGTTTTATTTGGAAGAAAGAATTTGTTCTTGGCAATGGTTTTCCAATTTTGCCAATTTTAAAAGCGACTATGTTGGTGGGTGAGATAGTTATGGAAAAAATATATACAATCTTTATGCTTAGAACATATGCATTGTCAAAGTTTCTTCATGCAAAAGTTAAGCAGGACTCAAATTATTAAAGCTATCTCATTCTGAGGAGGAAGCAGTAGAATATTTTCTTTCCTTAGTTTATCACTTCCATGGGGCAATTTAAAAAATATGCATTCTGAATTTCATTTTAACTCCAAACACTGGTTCTATCTTTATTGATTCTGCCATTATTTTTATGAAATATGTATAATGTGAATATAAATAATATATACATAAATGTATGAAAATAAGTCTGTGGGAAATTTACCATGTGTGCTGGTTTGTGCTACATTTCGTTTAAGTACTGTGCTGTATTTTTCATGTGTTCTGTTTTTCAGTTAGGCATACTAGCAAAATCTTCTAAGAGTATGCTCCGTTCTATTTTGTTATTTTTTCCTTCCAGAGATTGTAGCACTGTGTTCTGTTTATAGCAAGGATTCGATGTTGACAGACTGAAAAAGATCTGAAGATCTACCTTATAATGTATTGATAAGCAAAATTAGAGAATAATATTGGCATGTTTTAAAACATTTTAGTATAAACATAATATTGTGTTTTATGTTTTTGCAGGAAGATTCTTTGGCAACAGATGATTTCCTTGTGGACTACTTTAATGAATTCCTAAGCCTTCCAGTGAGTGTATTATTATGTTCTATGGAATTTATTATCAAAGCGAAATATTGTAATCACTGCATTATCTTGTAAGACAAATTTACCAGGGATAATATTTTTTAAAACTATTAAAGCATTTAGGTAAAGTTTATATCTTTTTATGGACTAAACCATTTGGGTTTGAATCATATTTAGGAATTATTGAAGATAGCTGAGTCCGTTGTACCACAATAAAAATGAATGAATGAATGGATGGATAAGAAAGGTGGAATATTTCTAATCATTAAAAGTATTCTGTACAAAAATTAAATAAATAATAATAAAAATAAATGTGGATAAACTAGAAAAAAAAGTGTTCTGTATAAAATCTGATGTTGTTGTATTTGGCACCATTTCAGGCTTTGAACAGAGGTGATAAGGACGAAATATCAAAAAAATTAGGAAACTGTATTTCTTGCCTCTAGGCAATTATTGGCATCGCCTTAGGCAGATACTAAAGTGGAACTTGTGTTTAAGTCAACTAGAATTTTATATCAAGAGTAAATAAGACATAGGTGGTTGCCAAATAATAGATTTTTAGTATTAGGGAGCAGTGACTGATAGACTAGTTATCAAGGGGGTTGGGAAAAGTGAAATGGAAGTGCATAAAAAACATTGCTTAGTAAATAAAGTTAATTAGGAATGTCAGATAAAAGAAAGATAAGAAAAGGTTTTCATTATTTGTTATGAAAATGCAGAAAACTTTTTTCATTAACATATTTACTAGGGAAATTTTGGGATATAAAAAATTCACAAGTTATGTTATTTTGTTTTATTTATTTTTAAAGATTCATTTATTTAAGAGAGAAAAGCATGAGATCGGGGGTGGGGGTAGGGGCAGAGGGAGGAGAGGGAGAGAGAGAATCCTGAAGCAGACTCCCTGCTGAGCATGGAGCCAGACGCTGGGCTGGACTCCAGGACCCCGAGATCACAACCTGAGCTGAAATCAAGAGTCGGACGTTCAACTGACTAAGCCACTCAGGCACCCCACGAGTAATTTTAAAGGGAGTGGGCCATAATATGTTAAGCCTCTTAAAGCCTAGCCACTGAAAATGTCTTTTGAAGGGAAAGTACTAGGTGCACTTTGTTGCCTAGATTAGTTTTTGTATGCATGTATGTATCTATGTATGCATGTTTGTTGTTTTATCTTATTTTCCTTTTTCCAAAAGAATTTGTGTTCTCTCTTCCTTTTGGCCTAGCAAGGCCTCGGGAACCATTATGGGGGTTAGGTTGAGACACCAAACACCTCTCCCTTTCCAGCAACAGGACTGAGTGATATTATAGGATACCTGATGGGTTCTTATTTGGTCTGATTTTTCAACTTTCATTATCCAGTTATATAATATAAAAACCTCAGTAGTATCACAAAACTGTCAGAATTTTGCTCTTCCAGATTATGTAGTCTTTCCTCTAGGCTCTGCATTCTCCATTCTTCCTCCCATTTTTGTGACATTTTAAAGAGAAAAATCTCTATATTGGGTCTGATTTCAGCTTCTCAAGATTTATATTTCATCGTCTCAAGATTTGCGATTATCTTGACTTTTACTTGCTCCAGAACATAAATTCCCCTACTTACTTTTTTTTAAAATCTATTTTAAATTACAGAACTGATATAAAAATACTAGAGAAGATTTACCTTAAATGTAAGAAAAATTCAGCCACAGTCCTGCCATCCAGTCAGGAACAGTGTTACCATTGTTGTGTGATTCCTTTCAGGGTTTAGATGAGATGACAGACTGTCACTTCAATCATGGGTTCATCCCACCCCAGCAGACCCCACCCCTGCAGTTTCAGCCTTTCATCTGTGCCATGCAGCCCACCGGGACCACTTTTCCCCTATTTTCTGTCTGTCCAAATCCTTCTGCTTTTCATTCTCCACCGCCGCCCACCACCCCCCCACCCCGCCCCGCCCCGCCACCATCTCTCATTCCTTTGCATCTGCATATGGTACCGTGCAATCTACCTATTAACTACCCATGCTTCACGCCATAAGATGGAAGAAAGGGAAATATGGTCACAGGTTTCCAAAAAAGAATTTGGGGCTGGGGCAGGGGGGTGGAAAGAATGATGGATTCTCCAACCAAGTTCTGGGCAAGATTCTAGAACAATTAGTAATGTTTGGTTTATAAGCACTTGACTAAGAATTAGAAGCCAGTATGGGTTTGCTGAGAATAAGTGTGCCAAACTGACCTCTCTTTTTTGGAGTGTTGTGGACTGGCATTTTAGGGAACCATAAATTTAATGTATTATGGTTTCAGTAAAGCATACTAATAACAATAACAGCCACAATAATAATACCGATAAATGGAACCATGTTACTTCCTGCTCAAAGCCCTCAAAAGTGGTTTCTCCTTACATTAAGAATAAAATCCAGATTCCTGTATGATCTGGCTTTTGTCACCTCATCCCCTGATCTTTATTTCCTACGCGTCTTCCCCTTGTTAATTCTTTCCCAGCCTAACGGGCCCTCTTCATGTTTCTCAACCATGAATATGCCAAGCATACTCAGGGCCCTCCAGGCTGGGGTGCTCGTCCCTGAGATACTTGTATCACCTTCTCTCTGATTTAAGTCACTTCCATTCAGGAAATCTTCCCTCCCAACCCTGGCTAAAATTATACATGCTCCACTTATGCCACTTTATTTGTCTCCAAACCCCTTATCATTATCTGTGAAATTAGTTTTCAAATATTTGAATGGGTTCTCTAACTATAGCCAGTAGGGGTTGACTCTTAATAGCCTACAGATTTAAGTCCACATTCCTTAGTATGGAGTTCAAGATCTTTTACAATCTGGTCTTTATCTCACCTTCCTAGTTTCACCTCTAGCTCCATACTGCTTGTGTCACCTGCACCATCTTTCCTGCCTCACCCAAGCCCCCTCCTTCTTCCCCCACGACCTGACCACACCTGTTCTTCCTGCACTCATTCCCCAGTGTAATGGTTAGAACAGGAACGAGGCAGAACTGTGCTTGAGCCTGGCTTCTCTGCTTACTGCCCATGTGATCTTAGACACATTCTTTAATTACTGAGTTCCTTGGTTTCTTTCTCTGTGAAAACAGTGTAACTATCTTATAAAGTTGTAATGAAAGGAGGTAATGCTTAAATGCCTGGCACAGAATTAGCGTTTCTCTTTATCCTTCACCAACTAGACCATCTCATCTTCCATTCCTGAAACATGAGGGGCAGTCACTCCTTAATTAGACTGGTGGATCATCGTCAATCTAGAGAATACTCTTCTGTGCCACACAAATCTGTCATTCGCTTTGACTTTTCACGTTATTTTTATTAGGTTCTTGGATAAAACATTGCAAGTGAACTAGTGTTTTTCCACCTTAAGCTCACTCAGCTACTGGCTACCCCTACTGGCTAGTAAGTGACAGGGTCCACCCAGGTCCACAAGACTCAATAACTCCTACTACGCTGTAATGATGATAGAACTGACAGCAACGGAATAAACTGATAGTTTGAATAACAGAATCTGGTCTCGTTTTTATTGTGGTAATCTGAAATGGTCTAAAACAAACCTAATGTGTTTTTAGGGTGCATTAACAGAAGTATAGTTAAAATCAAGAAAAATATTAATCTGGAGCATAGAAGGTACTCAATCAATATTTTTTTTGAATCGTATTGAGTTGTCAGACCACAGTTGGAATATTGTGTTCCATTCTTGGTGCCCCAGGTTGAGAGTTGCTCTGCCAAACCAGACTTGGGGAGACTTAGCCAATGAACACTCTTGAGACCACATCAGATGAGGAAGGGTTGAAAGAAGTGTGGGTGTTGAATCTGGTTGGGGAATGGGTAAAAGGGTTGGAATGGACCAGCTTTTTCCAAATATTTCAAAACTGATTGAGGAAGAGGGATTAACATGTTCTGTGAAGCTAGAAGGCAGAACCAGGGCCAGCATCTATGAGGAAATTGATTTTTTCCTAGAAGGAAGATGTTTGAAGTGTACTTTCTAACAGTAGAACAGAACAGTGGGGCTAGCATGGTTCACAGGACTAAACTTCCTGTGATTGGAGATGTTCAGATAGAATGTTTTATGGGGATATATGTATCAGGTGGGAGATTAGACTTTTCTAGCTCAAAAAAATTTGATTAATCTCTGTTTATTTTTATCTCAGGAGCTACATTGTAAATTTCCTGGGGTCAAGGATAGGTCCCTTTCTTCTGTATCTCCCAAAGCTTCTTGAGGATGATTCTATTTTTTATTTCTATATCTTCCATGTAAGACTTTTTTTTTTTAAATAAACAAACCTAATCTTCTGCCTCCCCTCCTCTACCATCTCCACCCCAAAACCCCAACAATCTAAGCCTGAGATAGATAGAAAGTATAGATATCAATTCTAATATTCTCAATCTGAAAGTCCCTTCAGTCATCTAGATTTCTGAGACTTCTGAGTCTTCTTCCACATCTGTAGTGACATGCCAAAGTTCGCAGAACTGGATTGTGGCAGAAAAGGGCCTAGGAATCAGGCTTTCTGGCTCCCACCCTCCTTCTTTCCATTACCCCGTTACACCCATGGGACACATTGTAAGATCCAGAAATTGATGGCTGGTAGCCTGCCTCCATGTTATTTTGATGAGGGGAATCCAGGACAGTTGCTGCTATTATAAATGATTATGGCACTTTCCAAATCCTAGCTTTCATAACTTCATTCTGTTTGTTCTTGTGCCAGGTTTATATTCAGATATTGTTTTCATTTGGTGTCTGGGAGGTTTTTTTTTTTTTTCTGTCAACTGTTTATGGATAAGTGTTTGCTTATTAAGTTTTCTTCTGTGCTATAGTGTGAAAATATGTTTTTTTTCCTTTTGGTTTTGTTTTGTGTGTTTTATGCTCAGTGACTGTTGTGGGATTGGGTAGATGAGCCCACATACAGATTTAGGTTGGTCCTCTGTGGGTGGTTTAGAATGTTTGTGACATTTATGGTTTGCAGAAGCTGAAGGGGTGGCCTGTTCAATACCCTCCTTGCAAGGATAGGTATGTCATGTGTTTGCCAGACCATGCTTAGCTATGTGCCTTTGGAATTTTACCATAACTTCTTTTTTTGGGACTGATTCTCCACACTTTTTTTCTTTAATCTGTAAACTATTATAATTTCTTGCAGCTTTATGAAGGATTTATATGTTGGATGGATTGTTGGGTAAGCAGAAGGAGAGAGAAAAAAGAGAGGAGAGATTTGGGGAATCTGTGGCATGAAGGGGGATGCAGGGCTCAGGTCTTCCGCTGCCAAAATTTAAATACTCAGAGTTTGATTTTTAAAGGTGTTGATGGAGCCTAGGTGGTACTGCTTAGTTCAGAGTTTATACCTCTGGGTGTTTTGATAAGCCTTGTAGCTCAAACATAAAGCACTCAAATTACCTAACGTAACTCCTTTTATTACCTAAGGATATTTTCTATGCATTTTATGGAGCACACTATTCCTTCCATCCTGTTGGTGAATGTGTCCAGTAAATAGCTTATGGTTAAACATCTAAAATGACAATAAAAACTTAGATTGAAAGAAGTCATTGGTAACTGACTTCTTATATTCAAGTAGTCACATGTTTTTCATTCGCTGACTAGGATGGATGCATGTTTAAAATACAGCTTCAGAGCTCAATTAGTAGAGATGGAGTTGGAGCAGAGATGAACATGTATTAAATTAACCTAGTCATTAGTTTTTAATTTAAATACTGTTCAGCTAAATAATTTGGCACCCGGTAAGTTTCAGTGGTGCTCTGCTGGCAGTTTAAGCAACATCACTAATTATTCACAGGTTTGTTGTTTTGTTTTTTTTTTTTTTCTCTCCTCAAAGAAATGTGGAACCAGCAATTTATTGTGGTAAAAATATTTTCATGCACTTGCTTTTTCTGTGAAAATATTTTTCGCACATGGATGACTGGTACTACAAAGTTAGCTTTCACCACCTTCAGGTCAATTCGTTTTAGAACATTTGGAAAATGATACCCTTGAAATAAGAAAATTAAGCAAGGGAAAGAGCAGTCTGCAACAACTTGCAGAGGATTGGGTTTGAGGCTCAAACTGAAGATTTTTCCTGTCATATGATTAAAAGCTGAGTGTTCTCTAAATCAGCCTATTCAGCTTTTTCAGGAGAAGGACTGACTTCCCACATCGTTCATTTCTCTCTCCCCCACCTTACATGTGTTTTATTGTCACATGCTAAACCAACTGTAGGAGTTTTGTGGATAGTCTGAGAAACGGTGAAAACAAAGGATTTGATGTGTGAGAGAGATTTTTTTTTTTAAAGTAGGACCTTGCATAATAAAGACCAGGGTTCGTTCTTCTTCTTCTTTTTATTTTTTTATTATTATTTTTTTAAAGATTTTATTTATTTATTTGACAGAGAGAGAGAGACAGCGAGAGAGGGAACACAAGCAGGGGGAGTGGGAGAGGGAGAAGCAGGCTTCCCGCCGAGTCGGGAGCCTGATGCGGGGCTCGATCCCCGGACCCTGAGATCAGGACCTGAGCCGAAGGCAGTCACTTCACCGACTGAGCCACCCAGGCGCCCCTGGGGTTCTTTCTTCTGTGTACAGAACATAGATGGCCAGTCCCTCCACTTACATGAATACACAGCAAAGTCTACATGAAGTAGGGGACAGAGGTAGGCGTTGAAGTTTGTCTTGACCGGGATTCTGTTTCTCCCCAGCTGCAAACTTCACTGGCTCCCCGTCATCCTAAAGCAGTGATTCTCAAACTTGAACAATGCATCCGAGTCACCTGAGGACTTGTTAACACAGAAAGCAGGCCCCACTATCAGAGTTTCGGATTATGGGGAGGGGCCTGAGAATTCCATTTCTAGCAGGGTCCACGGTGATGCCGATGTTGCTGGTCCAGGCACCACGCTCTGAGAACTGGGGATTAGAGAGAATTAAGTTGAGAGTTATGCATAAAATAGAAAGTCCTTGGGGCGCCTGGGTGGCTCAGTCATTGGGCATCTGCCTTTGGCTCGGGTTGTGGTCCCGGGGTCCTGGGATCGAGCCCCACATGGGACTCCCTGCTCGGCGGGAAGCCTGCTTCTCCCTCTCCCACTCCCCTGCTTGTGCTCTCTCTCTCACTGTGTCTCTCTGTCAAATAAATAAATAAAAATCTTTAAAAAAAAAATAGAAAGTCCTCGATGAACTCATCCTCTGCCTTTCTCGCTAGGATTATCTCCTGTTATTCCCCACTTGAATAGTAAGCTTCAGCAATGTCAAACTGCTTGCAGTTCATCAATATACATGTGTTATTACTCAAAATGAATTACTTGTGCTCTGCAGAGAGAGTGAGGGTGATTTAAAGAGTGAGGATGATTTCGTCTGTTGTACTAATTCATAAACACACATATAGCAGTCCATGAGCATCCTGATGAGGGTGTGAGATGGAAGATGAGAACCTGCTGTTCCCTCAGGGGTCTCTTCCTGCTTGCCTCTCCTAGTGTAGTCAACTGATTGTGCTGAGGGGGATTCTAGTGTGAAACATGCATCTCTCTACATAACATGAGCTTTAAACACAAGCCCACCATTTCATCTGGTTCCTAACTGAAAAACCCATGACCCATTTCAATACCAGAGGAAAAACTGTGAGCAGCTTCTTGAGAGGTAGGACAACATTGTACTTTATGGGTCTTCTCAAGGATTTCAAAGGATAATTTTGACTAAATATGATTTCACCTTATGTGCCCACCGTAGGGCTCATTGCCTTGTGGGATGAGTCTTTGCTGTCTCTGTGTACTTATATATCTTCCTTCTGTTGTTGGATCAGCATAACCTGAGGCCAGATCTGTCTCATTCATTTCATTTGGGGCTTTGTGGAGAATGCTCTGGATTGGCTCACTCAGTGTAGCAGTGTATCATCTATCATGATATCTCATTTAATAAGGATTCAATAAATACTTATTGAATGAATGAATAAAATAACAAAGGAGCAGTGGAATTGGTTGATCTTATTAGAAAGCAGAAGATATAGACTCGGGGCACCTGGGTGGCTCAGCCAATTAAGTGTCTGTCTTCGGCTCAGGTCATGGTCCCGGGGTCCTGAGACCTAGCCCGGCATCGGGTTCCCTGCTCAGCAGGGAACCAGCTTCTCCCTCTCCCTGTGTCTGCCACTCCTCCTGCTTGTGCTCTCTCTCACTATCTCTCTCTCTCTCAAATAAATAAAATAAAATCTTTAAGAAAAAAGAAGATATAGGCTCTTTTTTTCCTGAGAGACAATCATGGACCAATGGAGTATCAAACATGGAAGGCACCTTGGGATTGTTTAATTAAAACCCCTTTTATGATAAAAAAAAAAAAATCCCAGAAAAGCAAAGTAATTTTACTCAACATTGCTTCCATTTAATAATTCTGTTTGTCCTTTTCTGGATAGATTCTAGTTTAGACAAATCCCTTTTAAAGTACAATAACTAATCTAGATAAAATAGTATTACTACCATGGTCTCTGTGGATAGATTTCCCCTTTAGCACTTGCATGTTACACTAATTCAAATTATTTCAGGATTTTGTTGACTCTCTTCATCATAGAGAAAAATGAATGACCATGTATTGTTCCTGCGAGGGCAGAAACAATGTTTTGTTCAGCTTGTATCCTCTTTGCTTGGGACATTAATTGACACTTGGGCCTTCAAAAGTTTTGTTTTTGCTGAAATAAGTGAACGGGGCAAAGCTTTGAATCCGTTATTTGCCCCTTTTATAAATTTAGAATCACAGCGTTGTTAAGGACCTGCAGAGATCCATTGGAAATCATGGCTTTTAAAGCAGGAAAACACTTATTTCCCTGTGGCAAAGACCCTATCAGATTTCAATTCCACTGAGTTAAATTCTTAAGTTTAAAAATTGTAAATATTTTACATATAGCTACATTTCTTTTTAAAAAAAATACTTGGGGTCATTTCATGTCATTTAATCATGAACACAATTAATTGTGGCTTTCCTTCCGTTGTCTTTTTTATTTTCCATAAAGTACTTCTTTTTGTCCAGTTTCTCTCCTCACTTTCACTTGTTTATGTCCTTGAGCTTTCCTTCCTCAGGATGGACAGACCTTGCCTCTTTCCCCACTTGACTTGCTTCAGAATTTCAGTATTTTGTGCACATGACTAGGAGAACCTAAATCACACGTGAAACTGGACTTGCAAGGGACCTGGCTGATATAGTTTTTAGTTGTCCAGATTCTGCATTTCAGGAGGTTGGAACAGATCCTGAGTGAGCTAATCCACAGCATCTACCGATGCCTACTGAAATTATGTGTCAGCCCTGGGTTTAAAGCGGGTGGTCGTCATGAGCCCAGAGTTCTATAGTGAGCTAACTAGGGGACTGGCTGTAAATCCACGAAGAGATCGTTTAACCTTTTTCTGCTGCAATTTGGTTTGTGAGTTGAAAATGAGAGCAATTTGCTAACCACCTGCCTTAAAGCCTGCCCTAGCCTCTGTGTGTGCTGGGGACAGTAAACCATCCGGGAGAGTGAATAATTACCACACCGAACCTGGCTCCGATGGCAACAGCTGTGAGGTCACAACCAGCCTCCCCAGAGCGTGGCGATGGCTCTGCTTGTGGGATGGGAGCTCAGTACCTCACCAGCTCCAGAGCCCGCAAACAACACTCCAGACTGCTACCTGGAGAGTCTTCCTAAAACCCAAATCAGATTGTGTTACTTACTCTCCAATTTGGAATATTCCTATCCCACACTGTTTCCCACAGGATCAAGATAAGCCTATGCTTCTTAAAATGGCATGCACAGCCTTCCATGATCTTGTCCTATCTACCTCAGCTACCTCAAGTCTTTCCTCTGTTCCTTAAACTGTTTCAACTGTGGACTCGTCTAGTGAGATTCTAACTGCATGCAACTGCTTAAAATGACCCACATACACCATGCTGCTTCAAGCCTCTGTGTCTTTACTCATAAAACACCTTGATTTGAACCCCAGTTCCACTAACTGTGTAGGGTTATTGCATAGCACCGTGCCTGGCCTAGAGAAGGTGGTGAGTGCATGCTAGTTTTATCAGATGTAAGACAATATGATGGTAAAGAAGGGGAAATGCACTCTTTGGGACCAGATAGACCTATTTCAATAGCCCTGATCTGGCACTTTATAGCTCTGAATCCATGGCCCATCATGTAACCATCCTGGCTGTCCACTTTCTATAAAGACTGATCTCAGGAATGTGGAAGGATTCAAGATAGAGCATTTGAAGTATATGTCACATGCCTGGCACATTACGTAGTTGTTCTAGGAAACAGTAGTTCTTGTCACTTCTATTATTTCTACCAACTGTATGGTAACTATTTACTAGTCAGTAACATTGGCTGCTGAGGGGCTTAGAGTGTCACGGTCCCTCTATTTTTTTTTTTTTTTACTGGAGCATTATTTTTTTTTTAAACTTGAGTAGCAGGAAATATTTTATTTGTTCGTGGAACTAATTGGCATTCTTTGCTTTGGATTATCACAGCTTTGTGTTCCCGTGTCTACCAGGTGTGAGGGTAGGAGGCAGAAAAAAGAAAGGAAAACAAATAAAGACCAAACCTGCCCTCTTGTTCCATGGATACTCAGAACTAGAAGAAATCTTTTCCAGATGGTCTTTTGCCATTGACTGTACCATTTCCCTCTCCCCAGTTAATATTTTATGTCTATTATTTACCACGTTTAATTCAGTTCCTTTCTCCTACCAGTTGAATTTTGTCTCTGATATCAGCAGACTCATTTATCTGTTTAGTCTAGTGATAGTATAATTCAGAGATAATATTTGACATTCAGGTAAGCAATGCCTGTGTGAATCTCATGTTTGAAAGACAGATGCAATTAAATATGTTTATTGAAGAAACCTTGTACATAATTTACTGGTAATCGTTGATACTTGTCCATTGAGCTATACTTATTTTTGAGGGGGAAATCTTAGCCCTGAGGCCTTTGGGCCTGTAGGCTACTGTTCATATTGAACCCTATTGTCCATGCACTTTAAACTCCTTAGAAGGGGAGACACTCAGACTTTAGAGATGTGACGTTATCTGACATTAGAAGAATATGTATGTATATATACACACATATATGGGTATTTATACATATGCATGTATTTCTAACTCCAATTTTATGACATCCTGCCATTTATTAAACTTTAACTATAGTTTATCTACCAATCTCTTAGTAAAATTTGAAAGAATGGGTGCTCTCCCTAGGACAGTTATTGATCCAAGGGGAAGGGCTAGATGTCTTCTACCACCTGGCTAAAAATACATAAATTAATCTACACGAGTACATAGTTCATGAAAGGTATTCTAAAATAAGTTCATACTCTGAAAAAGGAACCTGATTCTAGATTTGGAGGGCAAAATGGGAAAAGACAGAGACAGCCAATCCAATATTTATTTGTTAAGGAGATGGAGGCCCCACACATGTTTAACGATTTACTCAAAGTCACAGAGCTACTTATTGGCAAGCTGGCATTCAAACTCAAGACTCCTGACTGTTGTATATTAACTGACTGACTTTAAATAAAAGTTGGCAGCATTTAGTAATTACTGAGAAAAGCTCAGAAATGTTATTGTCTTTCACTCTCTCTCTCTCTTTTTTTTTCACAGTGAGAGGAATGGTGTTGAAATAGTCTTAAATGAAGAACACATTGTACTTAATTTTATCCTTTTGGGCAAGGGGGACTTTAGCTCTCATGGCTCCTGGGGATGAAAGAGATAACGGGAGTGTTATTTCTTCTTCCTTTACTCATTCTTCCCTAGTAATCCACCCCCTCCTTAGAGAATAACATTGCTTCATAGAGACCAGGTGTGTATTTCTTTCCAGTTCCAAAGAAGCACAGGGATAAGATGTTTATGGAAAGGGAATTTCTGCTGTAATACATCCTTATTTCTTGGCCTAAGTACATTGGAAAGGAAGGATTCAATGGGTTCCCTTATCTGTAGTCAAGAGAGTTCCAAGCTCCTAAAGAGAGGAGCTAATGGTTAAATACACAAAACTCTGTGTGTGTGTGTGTGTGTTTGTATGTGTGTGTGTGTGTGTGTGTGTATGCTTATTAAGTGTCAAGTGTTCTTGGAGACAGTGAGTTTCTGGTTTATAAAACTTAAGATATATTTCTACAAATTTATTTTGCAGACCTTTTCAGAGGCAATTAGATTTAACGTGGATTTTGGAGTTTTTGAAATAGTTAACAATGCTCCACAACTTCTGGAAAAGCAACTGAAAAAAATTCTACAAAGCCAGCAACCTCGAAATCCCATCTATGATGTTGTAAGAAAAGGAAAGAATGATGTTAAACCTGTTCAGATGAATGCCCCCTATGAAGATGAAACCATTAATATAAACTACAATATCATGGTAAGAAGGTATATTTGAGTTTATATCTTGCTAGGTAGATAAAGCATTAGGTAAGACTAACATGAGGTTCCTTGGGCTTAACTTTCTGAAATGTAACTATATTTATTAAGTTTTATTGTACTTAAATGTAGTATTTGTTACTCTATCATCTTATTCATGTCAAATGGCCAATTTAATCTAGCAATATTGTTGATGTTAGATTTACAATATGAGAAGATTCATATAATTTCCTTTGAACATTTAGGATATCAGGTTTAATTTGGGGCAGCAGAAATATGTGCATCCTTTATAGTTTAGATGTATTCTAGAAAATGTGGGTATACAGTGAATTTATCTAATTTGGGTTCTATCCTAACAAGCAGTTGGGAATTATGCATTCTGACCCTCCAGTTACACTATGTGACTCTGACCTCCCTAGCCTTAAATTCCACTCTCAGCGTCTGGATTTTGTCTACTTAGCATGAGGTTAAAACAAAACAAAACAAAAACAAACAAACAAACAAACAAACAAAAAACACAAACGACCCTGGGTTCTAACCTTGACTCTTTAACTTACCAGCTCTGTGTTCTTGAACAAGTCATTTTGATGAACCTTATTTTCATCACCTGTCAAATGATTCCTTTGCTACCTACTACTTAGGTTTGTTGTGTGGCTCAGCTGAAAATAAAATGAATGTTTAACATTTTCCATGATTTGAAGTGTCTGATGGAACTAGGCTGAAATATGTTCAACACTTATGATATAGCTCTTTTCTAGCCTGAAAGTTCTTTAGTGTTTCTTTTACTGAATTCCAATATATTTCTGTCTTTCTTGTTTACTTTCATCAAATTAAATATATTAATAATAATAATAGTCTTTAAAATACTTTTATAAATACTAAAACAAAAAACTATGTTATAGCAATGTTTTGAAGTTTAGACAAGGAAATATATTCTGAACTATAAAGCACCATATAAATTGTTACAATATTCATTCATGATAGGAACTCTCAGCAAAGTAGGTTTAGAGGGGACATACCTCAACGTAAAAGCCATATGTGAAAAACCTACAGCTAACATTATGCTCAATGGGGAAAAATTGAGAGCTTTTCCTCTAAGATCAGGAATAAGACAAGGGTGTCCACTCTCACCACTTCTATTCAACATAGCACTGGAAGTCCTAACCACAGCAATCAGACAAGGAAAAGAAAGAAAAGGCATCCAGATTAGTAAGAAAGAAGTGAAACTTTCACTGCCGATGACATGACACTATATGTAGAAAACCTTACAGACTCCACCAAAAAACTACTAGAACTGATAAATAAATTCAGTAAAGTTGTAGGATACAAAATTAGTATACATAAATCTATTGCGTTTCATGCAAACTCATGTCTAATAAAAACTCATTAAAAAATAAATTGCTTAAACATGTTAAAGGCTACCCGAAATTGATCGTACACACTGTATATGGTGAAATACTGTAACCATTTCCAGTAGATCACAAGAAAAGAAAAAGTATATCTTTATTGCTAATTCAAAATTATTTTAGACTTCCTAGACAAAGCTTAAACACAATAAATATAAATAATTACTATCAATTTGTAAGAGTAAGCTGAACTGTCTTTATTTGTATATTAATAAATAAATGGTTTTTTAAACTGAAATATTACAATAAAATCCAGGAAAATTTGTATGTAAACTTAGCATGTGACCCATCCTCTCATGAAGTCAAGAACTCCAGAATCCTCAAAATAATAATAATTAAAAAAAACATAGACACCAAAATTAAAGTATTTCACATGTTAGAAAATGACATAAAGTTCAGAAACAATGATTTAGAAAAAAAATTTTGCAAGTGTGAGGAAATGCATTTTACTTAATTTCTTACCAATCTTATTCAAGAAAAAGACAAGTAGTCCAGTAAAATAATTGAAGTAATTCAACAAACTATTTACAAGAGAAGAATTAAAATGGAAAATGAGCAAATAAAAAGATGTTTAATCACAAAAATGATCAGGAATATGCAAATTATAAGTACAGCCAGATACCATTTTTTAAGACATTAAATGGGCCTACAATTTTTTTTATTTAAATTCAGTTAGCCAACAAATGGTGCATTAGTTTCAGAAGTAGAATTTGATAATTCATCGGTTGCGTATAACACCCAGTCCTCATCACATCACATGAAATGGGCCTACAATTAAAAAAATAATAACATCTAGTGTTGGTAGAATATTAATTGCTACAATCTTTGGGAATTATTCTGGCAAAATTGATTAAAATTAAAAGTACTATGACTTATGCCTGGAAAGCCACTTTGGGATTTTTATCCCATACAAATAAATGTGTATGTATAGGAGCTGATTGCAGCATTGATTTCAGTAGTATAAACATATTATATGTTTATCAACTGAAGAACTGTGGAATGTTATATTTCTAAATATGACTATTTAGAAAGAATGTGTTTGAGCTATGTCTGTTGTCCTGATGAGATAGATGCACATTTATTGTTCAATGGAAAAATCAAGTTGTAAATTAAAGCATATAATATGAATCAGTTTTTATATAAAATAAATCCTACAAAGGAGTTCCAAAAAATCTGTTGCATTTCTATACACTAAAAATGAAGTAGCAGAAAGAGAAATTAAGAAAACAATCCCATTTACAATTGCAACAAAATAATAAAATACCTAGGAATAAACCTAAGCAAGGAGGTGAAAGATCTGTACTCTGAAAGGTATAAAACATTGATGGAAGAAATTGAAGAAGATACAAATGGGAAGCTATTTCATGCTCATAAATTGGAAGAACCAATTTTGTTAAAATGTCTGTTATGCAAAGCAGTCTACAGATTTAATGCCATCCCTCTCAGAATACCAGCTACATTCTTCATAGAACTAGAACAAATAACACGAAAATTTGTGTGGCGCCACCAAAGACCCTGAAAAGGCAAAGCAATCTCAAGAGAAAACAAAGCTGGAGGGATCACAACCCCAGATTTCAAGATATACTACAAAGCTATAGTGATCAAAACACTGTGGTAGTGGCACAAAAATAGACAAATAGATCAATGGACTAGAAGAGTATGGTCAGTTAATCTATGACAAAGGAGGCGAGAATATACAATGGAGAAATGACAGTCTCTTTGACAAATGATGCTGGGAAAGCTGGACGACATCATGCAAAACAATGAAGTTGGACCACTTTCTTACACCAAACAGAAAGATAAACTCAAAATGGATTAAAGACCTGTGAAACCTAAAACCAAAAAACTCCTAGAAGAAACCATAGGTAGTAATTTCTTTGACATTAGCCATGGAAACATTTTTTTAGGGTTGTCTCCTCAGGCAAGGGAAACAAAAGCAAAATTAAAATACTGGGATTACACCAAAATAAAAAGCTTTTGCACAACAAGGGAAACCATCATTAAAACAAAAAGACACCTACTGAATGGGAGAAGATACTTGCAAATGGTATAGCCAGTAAGGGATTAATATGCAGGATATATATATAAAGAACTTACACAAGTCAACACCAGATAAACAATCCGATTAAAAAATGGGCAGAGGACTGTAGAAAACAGTATGGAGTTTCCTCATATAGTTGAAAACAGAACTACCCTATGATCCAGCAATTGCACTATTAAGTATTTACCCAAAGGATACAAAAATAATAATTTGAAGGGATACATGCACCCCAATGTTGCAGTTGCATTATCATTATAATTGTTGCATTATCAACAATAGCCAAATTATGGAAAGAGCCCAAATGTCCATCGACTGATGAATGGATAAAGACGTGGTGTGTGTGTGTGTGTGTGTGTGTGTGTGTATCATATATATATTAGAATATTATTTAACCATCAAAAGCAATGAAATCTTGCCATTTGCAACAATGTGGATGGAACTAGAGAGTATTATGCTAAGCAAAATAAGTCAGAGAAAGACATACCATATGATTTCACTCACATGTGGGGTTTAAGAAACAAAACAAATGAACATAAGGGGGTAAAGAGAGGCAAACCAAGAAACAGACCCTTAACTATAGAGAACAAACTGATGGTTACCAGAGGGGAGAGGGTGGGAGGATGGGTGACATAGGTGATGGGGATTAAGGAGGGCACTTGTGATGAACACCGGGTGTTGTCTGGAAGTGTTGAATCACTAAATTCTACACCTGAAACTAATATTACACTGTATGTTAACTAACTGGAATTTAAATAAAAACTTGAAAAAAATAAAAAAATGGGCAGAGGACTTGAACATACATTTTTCCAAAGAAGACAGACAGCTGGCCAACAGACACGTGAAAATATGCTCAACATCACTAATCATCAGCAAAATTCAAATCAAAACTACAGTGAGATATCACCTCACACCTGTCAGAATGGCTAGAATCAAAAAGACAAGAAATAATAAGTGTTGGCGAGGATGTGCAGAAAATGGAACCCTCCTGCACTGTTGGTGGGAATGCAAATTGGTGCAGCCACTGTGGAAAACGTTATGGAGTATCCTCAAAAAATTAAAAATAGAATTACCATATGATCCAGTAATGCCATACTGGGTATTTACCCAAAGAAAATGAAAACACTAATTCAAAAAGATATATGAGCCCTTATGTTTATTGCAATAGCATCATTTACAATAGCCAAGATATGGAAGCAACCCAACTGTCCATCGATAGATGAAGGGATAAAGAAGATGTAATATATGTGGCTGAATTATTCTTATAAAAAAGAATGAGATCTTTGAGATCTTGCCGTTTGCAACATGAATGGACCTAGAGGGTATCATGCTGAGTGAAATAAGTCAGTCGGAGAAAGACAACTATCCTATGGCCTCACTCATATGTGGAATTTAAGAAATAAAGCAGACAACTAAAAGAGACAAAAACCCAGACTCAACTCTAGAGAACAAACTGGGGGTTGCCAGGGGGGGGGGGGGGGGGGGGAGGGGTGAAATAAAGAGGATTAAGAGTACGCTAACTTTGATGAGCACTGAATAATGTATAGAATTGTTGAATCAGTGTATTGTGCACCTGAAATTAATATAACACTGCAGGTTCATTATACTTCAGTTTTAAAAAATGGACATAGGATCTGAATAAATAAAGATGTACAGATGACAAAAATGCATATGAGAAGATGCTCAACATTTATCATAAAAGAAATGTCATCAACATTGGGAGATAGGGGTGGGCGAGTTGATGTGGAAGGGAGAGTGACTGCTAGTGGATATGAGGTTTTCTGGAAGGTGATGAAATTTTATCATGGTGATGGTTTGGGAATGTACTAAAAACCATTGGATTATATATTATAAATGGGTGAATTATATGGAATGTGAATTATATCTTGAAGTTGTTATAAAAAAAAAGCAGCGTGTATGTATACACACATACACAAATCTCAATGAACTGTTTCTATCACCTTTTAGAATGAGTTAACTATGCAACACACATTGACAATACCAAGTGCCAGTCAAGGTGCAGAGCAATTGGAACTCTTACATCGCTGATGCAAATTCCATTTTGGAAAGCAGTTTGGCAGTTAGCTTTCTAAGTTAAGCATACACCACGCTACCCATCTATCCTACTGCATATTACCAAAGAGAAATGAACAGTTCTGTTCACACAAAAACCTGTATGTGAGAGTCTGTAGTTCCTTTATTTATAATCACCAAAAGCTATAATAAGCCCAGATTTCCTTGAATGGGGAGTGAATAAACAAACTGTGGTTCATCTATACAGTGGAGTACTAAGCTGAAGAGGAGTGGAGAGGAATGAACTAGTGATCCGTCTAAGAACATAGGTCAATCTCCAGATGCATCATGCTAAATGAAGGAAGCTACGTACTGTATTGATTCCAATTATATGACACTTTGGAAAAGGCAAACCTGTGGAGAACTAATTGGTGGTTGCCAGGGCCTGGGGTTAGAGGGAGTCATTGAATGCAAAGTGGTATGAGGAAGTTTGGAGGATGTAGGAACTATTCTCTATCTTGATTGTAGTCATGGTTATACAACTCTAAGTATTTGTTAAAACTTACAGAACCGGTTACTAAAAAGGATGGCTTTTTACTGTATGTATTTTTTGTTTCTTAGTTTTAAGGATTAAATAATTTTACCTTAGGTAAATTATTTCTGTGTTTTTCATAGGTATTTATTAAGTTGTCATTTTATGTCTGACAAGATTGTTCTGTGTTTTTTTGGTCTTTATATTTTAGTTATTTGTAAACACCTTGAAGGGACATTTTGGCAGTCTGACTAAAGACTTTTCTTCAGTTTTGATTTTATTCCTTTTAAACTTTTCGTTCCATTTCATTTTTGGGTTAGATAGATGCAAAGACATTCAAAAGGGGATGAGTTATTGGTGAACTGTTCATTAAATATTAGGCAAATTGATTTTGTATGACTGACTACTCTTGACAACCTTGTAGTATTCCTCAAGGGGGTGTACCGATCTTAATATGTGGTCTCGTGTCTTTCCGGGACACATTGAATGCATTGCTAATGAGCCAAGAGTTGCGTATAGTTGTCGGTGTGTAGCATATGTGGAGGCCTATTTGGAGTTTTTCTGACTACAAGATCCACATGTCCTTCATATCTCACTCATAGGCAATAAGACCATCAACAAGATGCTCCTGTTCAGGTGCTGGCTGCTTCCAAACTTTCTTCTGTTTTTTTTCATTACCCGGAAGATAAGTCTTTGGTCAGAGCCAAATGGATGTTTTGGGCTGAACAGAAGGAAACCATTGTTCTCTCAGTTTTCCAGCCTTGGGGAGCCTAATGACTTCATGCCACACATGCAAGCAGTGTTGAGCACGGGTGCATGCTCAAGAACATCAGCCCATCAGATGTTGTCAGTACTACTCTGTGAGCCGTTTAATTTCCTCCCTGGAGTTAGCAGGGGTCTGTGTTGACTGATGTTACTACCACAGCACAACTGTTTCTTTAGCAGATAATCAATGAAGTCACATAAATGCAGATACCCTTGCCTCACTGACATGTGTACTTTACTGGTTGTTTTACTTATCCAGGAGCATTCGTTTAGTGTTCAAAGTACTGACATTCTTTAGAATTCTGGAAAAAAAGTGCACATAAGACAAAAAGAGGATCGATAGTGAGTAAATGTTTGAGAATGAACAGCAACTCAGTAACTCTTCCATGATTTTGTGTGGCCCTCACAACCTCAAAATAAAATCTAAACTCCTTACTGTCATTTAAAAGATAATTCATAATTAGGCCTGCCTGCTTCTCCAGCTTGCTTCCCTCCTTTCCTCAAACCTCACCCTGCGATCTGGTCATCCTAGACTTACCTTCGTTTCCTCTCCTGCTCTCCTCTTCACCAAGCTAATCATGCGTCAGGTCAAAGAGTGAGTGGCATGCTCTCTGGGAAACCTTTGCTGGTTTTAGTGCCCAGGTGTCCTCCCACAGAAGCCTGAACTTGTGGCATTTACTGCACTCTACTACTGTTGCTTATTGAATTACCTGTAAGCTCCTTAAGAGCACGGCCTTATCGGGGCGCCTGGGTGGCTCAGTTGGTTAAGCGACTGCCTTCGGCTCAGGTCATGATCCTGGAGTCCCGGGATCGAGTCCCACATCGGGCTCCCTGCTCAGCGGGGAGCCTGCTTCTCCCTCTGACCCTCTTCCCTCTTGTGCTCTCTATCTCTCATTCTCTCTCTCTCAAATAAATAAATAAATTCTTTAAAAAAAAGTTTAAAAAAAAAAAAAAGCACGGCCTTATCTATCTTCCTTCCTTCCTTCCTTCATTTTTTCCTTCCTTCCTTCCTCCCTTCCTAAGATTTTATTTATTCACTTGACAGAGCGAGAGAGCACAAGAAGAGGGAGGAGCAGACTCCCCACTGAGCAGGGAGCCCGATGCGGGGCTCAGTCCCAGGACCCCGGGATCATGACCTGAGCCGAAGGCCGATGCTTAACCTACTGAGCCACCCAAGTGCCTCAGGGCCTTATCTTTCTTGCTAACCTTGGTATTCCCAGGATAGCGCCTGGGATGTTACATACTTAACCAAATTTTCTAAAATTGAAAGGACAAAGGGGCCTGTCGTGACCGTAGTGACCTTATCAAGTGTTCTGGTTAGCTCTTTTTCTGTTTGTGATTATTTTTAACCCATTTTGCGACTGTGAAAATACCGAGAGTGACTTTTTTTCTCATACCTCCTCCTTCAATAAGTTACTTAACTTCTCTGGATTCAGTTTGTTAATCTGTAAAATGGGCCTCATAGTTGATGCAGGGTTGTTGAGAGAATTAAAGAAGTACCTGAAGGCAAGCAATGGCTTCAAATATGTGACTCCGAGGTTCTTGCTCTCTCTTGTGCAAACAGAAGGTAGAGGCAGGGCTCCTGGTAATATTGCTCTAGTGACTAGGCCTTAATTGTCCTGAAAGGTGATTCTCTTTGACTCTTTTTCTTTTTCACTTGTCCTCTAATAGTGTCTCAGTCGTGAAGAAGGTATTGAGTGGATCAAAAAAGAAAGACTTCCAGCATTTCTGGAAAGCGATTGTTACTTTGAATACAGGTATTATAGTCCCATCAACAAGCCTATTTTTTAATTGCCTGGGTTTTTTTTTCATCTAAAATCATTTTTCCATACTTTCTTGATAAAATCACATACTTTTAAACCCACTGGAGTTTGTATCCCACCTGCTATAGTATGTGAGTGATAGAGCATTTGTAAAAATCACTTAACTTTTCCAAAGAGGTCTCAAAGAAATAGTACCTAATAAATGTATTTCAGTTGTGCTTCTTAGATCATTTTGTTTTAAAAATTATCTACTTGTGATAATGGTATTTATGTGCAGGCTGTTAAAAAACAAATATAAGTATGTCATGAAAAAGAATGTCATAGTGGACCAAATTTTTCTTGTATGTTTCCTGACTTTTAATGTGTAAGTACCTAAACATTCTGAAATTTTACTAAAATTTGACCTATATTTAGAACCACCATATTAAAAATCAAAGTAAAATAAATTAAAACAGAGTAATTTTTAATTAGTATTTCTGTGAATAAGCCATTAATTTTAGCAGATCCTAAGAGAATCATTGTGCAGAGTGAGGAGATGGACTTGAAAATAAAATAAAATTTTAGCGTTTTTTTTCCCCCTGAATTCTACCATATTTGAAACTTATTTCAAGTTTGTATGTTTTCTGAACTGCAGATTAGCCAAATTGGTCTCACAAGTAAGATGGAGTGTATCAGGCATGAACATCACAGTCAATGCAGATTTTTCCCCCTGGGTCCTGAAAAAACCAGCCAGTCCACCACCACCTGTTGTTGATGAAGAGAATGTTATCATCATGAAAAAGTTCTACATTTCTCTTGGCGAGGTAAAAGTATGAGTGTTACCTCATGACTTGGCATTTCAAGGAGACTTCCATTTTAGGGATAGGAATTTCATTTGTACCACTTGAACAGGGGAAATGACTTCAAGTACTTCTAAGGCAGATTTAGCAAAACATTTTGTGGATTTATGCTGACTCCTTTGCTCTGCACTCTTTCACCTGAAATGTAATTGGTATTATTATCCTCATGTGTACAGAGAACCAAATGCAAGATTGAAGAACATGCTCAGTGTCACCCGGGAATTCAAGGGTACCTTGAATTATATCCATGGTTTCATTGTTCATTCCAAAATTTTCATTGTTTGGAATCTATAATTTTTGTACAAAATGATGATAAATTGGGTCTTCTCCTCCCTGTTGTTAAGATTATTCCTCAGTAGTAAAATGCATGACCCTTTAACTGTTATCAGATGAATTTGTCCTCCATGAAGAAATGCTGGGTTGTATGAGTGCATTTAAAGAGATCTAACCTAAAATCAAATGTCCTTTTGGAGAGTCATGGTGTAGTAAAAACCATTGTTTGATCTCTGGCCTCTAATTATCAGGTCTTCTTTCTGGGAACACATTTCCTATACACAACTCTGTACAAAACCAGGAATTGCAAATAAGTGGCCCAAGTGTTGCTGCTCTCCTAGTTTCCATTCATGACAGACATTGCTAATCAATCATGGCAGTTTTCCTGCTGAGCTAGGACTTGGCTCCAAATTCTTTTCAACACAGCCCTCTAGGCAAGCACTTCCAATTGATCAAAGATGTCATACAAAAGGAAAACTATTGCCATCTCTGTTGGAATAGATAGACTTAACCTGTCTTACCTGACCTTTTATTTTCCTGTGTAGTTCCTATTTAGTTTTGTAGTTTGGTATTTCTATCAGTAATATTTGGCAAAAATGTTTGAAACTTTGCCAGTTGCATTATTTCCACTGAGCTAATGCTAGGGATGTACAAAAAGCATATTCTACTTCTCTCTTATGCTTAAAGTATTTATTTTTTCTCTTATGTATTATAGGAATGTCAGGAATGTCATAAAAAATGTACTGATAGCACAGGTCAGTAAACATACAACAGGAAGAATCAATCTAGGGAAATAAATCTGATTCCTTACATGTAAATTAAATTGAATGTAAGAGAGTAAAATTTATGCTAGTTTACTTTTGCTGTTTTCTGTGATGAAAAAACTCAATTCTGTCCACTTGATTAATACTTTAACTATCTAATATCTTTTTTTTCAGATTTTATTTTTATTTATTTATTTTAGAAAGAGAGACAGAGAGAGTGAGGGGTAGGGGCAGATGAGGAGGGAGAGGGACAAGCAGACTCCATGCTGAGCTTAGAGCCTGACACAGGGCTTGATCTCACGACACTGAGATCATGACCTGAGCCAATATCAAGAGTTGGATGCTCAACCAACTGCGCCACCCAATCACCCCACTAATATCTTCTTAATAGCTTTTGAACTTTGAGGATTCAAAATTCTTTGAGCCCTTAACTCATTTAAATCATGACTGTAGATAAAGACTAATCTTTATGATGATAGCTGGTAATATTTCTTTGAGTCTTCATTAAACATCTAAACACAAACAATTGACTCATCTTTTAAGCATATTAAGTGGACTAGTTACCTACTTTTTTGTCTGACTGACTACTTACTACTTCTCTAATTTTTGCTTTGCAATCCTTTTTGCACAGTTGAAATAACAAGGGCTTTTGTATATTGGCCTCTCTCAATTCCCTAACAGTTCTTCATTATTTTGTCCTTCTCTCAGCGCTTAGGATACTGCTTGGAATAGAGTAGTCACTCAATAAATACATGTTGAATGAACATATAATAATAAATGACTTGGTTTTATTTTTTTTTAAGATTTTATTTGTTTGAGAGAGAGAGAGCATGAGAGTCGGGAGGGTCAGAGGGAGAAGCAGACTCCTTGCTGAGCAGGGAGCTCTATGCGGGACTCTATCCCGGGACTCCAGGATCATGACCTGAGCCGAAGGCAGTCTCTTAATCAACTGAGCCACCCAGGTGCCCAAATGACTCGGTTTTAAAGGAAGTAAAAGAGGGAACAAAAGGAAATTAGAATCTTTTAAAGCTTGTGTCCACCCAGGAAACCTAACTTCTAAGTGGGATAGTGACTATATAGGTGGCACTTTTCATTTCTCTCTCTTGCTTTTTGGTTTCATTGTGTGGCCCGACTTGCCCTGCTAATTCTGTATCATAGAGAACAATACCTATTCCATTTGAGCCCTGCCTCTTTTGTGAGTATTCCTGAGGCTAAGGGCCAACCTGCTGACTCAGCAGGAGAAAGGAGAAAGGAGAGTAATGCTGGACACTCCCCTCTCTGCTTCTGTTGAACAATCTGGATTATTTTAGAAAGATTGTGAGGATATTACTGAGAGAGACAGGCAGAGGAATTTTCCCAGGAAAGTTGAGAAAAGGGCTTCTCAGGACTGGGGTTCTGGAAGCTGAGGGTCAGCTTGGGAATTGGGTCAGCTGGCTTGAGGGTGCACAAAGCAAAGGAAAAATTGAAGGCTCCATCCAGGGGCAGATGGAGTCAGGAATAAATTTTCAGGGAGCGTACAATCCAAGAAAAACTGTGAAAACTGAATCTATGGCAAAGGGGCAGTTGAGCTTGGGGAGGTTTTCAGTGCTCCTGAGAATAAGTCTGTCATATTAGGGAGGCGTCGTAAAAAACGCAGAGCCAGATCAGACAGAATTAGGGGCAGGGAATAATTGGGAAGTTGTAAATGTGGGAGTAGCTGGCAAAGGATGCAGCCAAGAACTGATGAGCCATGTGACTGCCAAGATATGGTGAGGTGGCCTGAATCTATAATGAAGCCGGGAAGTAGGGTTGCATGCCTCCGGTGGAAGAGTGGGGAAGGATTTGATGGATTTGGGGCTCATTTTTACCTTTGGTCATCTAATATCCAGATAATCTGAGTTGAAATTTCCTTCCCATTATTCTCAAATAATGAATTTTTCGTTTCTTTCATGGCATAGTTTTCCCTTTCATATTGCACTATGCGAATTTAATGTTCTAATGACGTGTCGAGGTCTGCGATTGGGAGAACACTGCTGATCTTAATGTTAAACAAAGGTGCACCTTTCTTCCTAGGCCTCCTATACTCAAACAAAAGATTGGTTTGCATTAGCCAAACAGAGTCTGCAAACAGCATCAACGTTTTCATTGCCATCTTGTGTAGTCCACAGCAAACGTGAAACACCAGTTGTTTCATCTGTTTCTGGTAAGCAGAAAGGACAAGAATGATTTCAAAACTCCTCTTTAAATCCTTCGTTATTGGTGTTCTAATCTTCCAGTACAACACATAGTGGTAGGGGAGAAAAATAATCTCCATCCCTACCCGCCCTCCCACTTCACTTTCCACTGTTTTTATTTTTAAAGATTTATTTATTTATTTTAGAGAGAGAGAAATAGAGCCGGGGGAGGGGCAGAGGGAGAGAGAATCTCAAGCAGACTCCCCGTCGAGCGTAGAGCCCACTGTGGAGTTCCATCTCACAACCCTGAGATCATGACCTGAGCCGAAATCAAGAGTCAGATGCTTAACTGACTGAGCCATCTAGGCGCCCCTCTACTGTTTTTTGAGAAGCAACATGGCATAGGAAAAAGAGAATGGGTTTAGATGGGTTAATGCTTATTAGCTGTGTGACTTTTTAAAGTTATTCCACTTCTTGAGAGCCTTGCTTTTCTTATCTGTAAGATGAGAATAATGATACTAAATGTCTAGAAAAGGCCGGGCCTAGTGCCGGGTCCCTCATAGGCAGTCAGTAAATGTTTGTCTTGTCTTTACTTCCTGTGACAGTTTACAGATTCTTATTATTAAATATTTGAAATTAGGTGGGTGGAACCTTTCTCGCCTCTTGAAAGTGTAGAGTCGTTCATGCAAATTGAGTTTTCCTTCTAAGTTCAGACTTGTTTTTCTCCTTGAAAAACAGATACATTTCTACCGTGGGGAACTTTTGTGGACGATACCAACTTTTCATAGCTATAGGAGGAAACTTCCAGAAATGGGTGTCATTAACATGATATTGCTAGAGGAAAAAAATCTAGCAATGTGATTCAGGAGAGGAACTTAGCAATTCACAAAGTTCCTAATTCTTTTGAAAAGTGTAAGCAACCTCTGAAGACATTAAATCTGGGTTCTCTAGAATTGAACCTAAATCTAGGTAAAGAAGGAAAATAATCTCCTTAATTGCAAATAGCTGAATTTATAGGTTTCTTGCTGTTTCCCCCAAGTAGTAAAGTAGAAAATTGGAGAGCAAAGATAGTGAAAGGGTAGAGACAGGGTAGCAGGAGGGTGGTGAACAGAAATGCAGGCCTTGCTCTCTCCCTCCACTTCTGTGGGATTGAGTGTATACCCAGCATCTTTTCATAGGTTTACAGAAGTCTAGCCTCTTAATTTATTAAAATTAAAATTAAGTCTCTTAATAACTTAGTATCTTCATTTTCAATAAAACTTGTAATAAAACACTTCCAGTTCATTGGGATTTGAAACCTATTACTTAGAAAATGGCCATTGAAGTGGGACACAGATGACAACAGTTTTCCTGCTCTATGGCATTTCAAGCGGTAGATTTGCCATGTGAAATAAAGCACTGACATCAGATATTTCACTGATTTCTAAATAAGGAGAAAATAAGAGCTAAAGACTATATGTCTTTAGAAAAAGTATGAAACAATCCATTTGTATTTGTAAGCCTTCATAAGTACTGTATGCCATTTTGTAATTTTGATGGTAGGTTGTTAAGTATGATGGTAATTGAATCCTTTGGATAAAATAGTGAATTTTTAAAAATTACTGATATGACTCCAGTTCTGATCTGTTCATTGACTGTCTAATTTTATTTTATCTTATAGCATGACATATTAGAATACGTACAATTGTTTAATGTACATATTCTAATTGTTTAATAGATTTGGCCTTTACATATTGACATTCTATATCAGCCTCAAATATGACATTTTAAAAGTGCATAGTATCTTTTTGAAGATCCTCTGTAATAGGGATGTCAGATATTTCGTTCATCTGCCACTGTTATCCACTTTCATGTCCAAGGAAGACATGGCCAATCCTGTTAGTTTTTTCTCTAGTGGTATCAAATGTGGCTTTAGAACTCCCCCTTATGTACACGAAGTCCCTACCTGTGCCAAACCCACTTACCATGCTGGCTCTGCAACATCTAGTTAATAATAAAAACAACTTTGTATTCATATCTGATCTAATAGCCCTTTATGATTTAATGCAGACAGCTTTATCTTTGATGATGGAATTCACCGGAGGATAAAAAGGGACTCATCTGAAACCATTAGATTAACTTCTCATTTTGAAGAAGAAGACGAAAACATTGGGTCCATCTCTCTACAAGACACTCCTTCTCAAGCCCTTCTGAGAATATACCTTGAGAGGCAACGGGATACTGATGAAAGCCTTATATTGCATTTCTCAACATGGGAAGAGTTTTTAAGATCTTATGTAACCTTTATATTGAGAGTAGCAATTCATCAAATTTTTGATGAGCCACTGATGGAAAGCCCAGATTATATAAATTTCAACAAGGTAACAGAAGTGGTGCTTGAGGAGGGTTTTGAGCCTATCCCTGGCAGGAATGTTTTGTTAAGTGAAACATTTCAAATCACAAATGAAAAGTCAGAAGAGATGTTAGAACAAGCAAGTTCAAAGAGTGAGAGCATTAGACCAGAAACCAGGGCTGATTGGTGTATGTCTCATGAAGCTTATGATATTGGCAATAGAAAGGAGTTTGAAAGATTTAAGAAATTTATAAAAGATACATTAGGAGAGAGATATTGGTCATTATGGATGGATATCGAGAGGTTGAAAGTCCTTAAGGACCCCGGAAGACATCAAAGGTATGTCTAGTTTTTACTTTCAATAGTTTTTTTTTTTAATTATGGAATATTAGTTTGGGTACCTTAAGCGCAGGCAGAAAGCCTGAAATAAAGATAAAAATGTAATTTATACTTTTAGAAATGAATAATAACATTTATTTTATTGTAATAATAGTGATTTTACTAGTTCTGTGATTTCATAATTTTCAGATACAAATAGTGGCAATTGTTTGGGTTCACATAATGTTTCTTCCCATGGATTCTAAACCTGCTTTCAAATCAATCATTGTCTTATTTTTATAACATTGTAGTGATATATTTTTGTAGAGAAAATAATTTTTCCATTATATAACCACACTGACTTCAGATACCTTATATAAAATGTACCTTATGCCATGGTAAGAGACTGCTGTTCCTAGCAGCCTGCTCAGTTAACAAATCCCATGATCTTTGGTTGGATGCCACTTGGACATTCATATCTGAATAAGATATCTCCTAGATATGCCAGATATCCTCTGGAGAGCCTCCTGGTTGTCTGATGGGTCCAGGTCCTTATTTGCCTATCCCATGTGTTTTAGATTACGGTAAGTCTTAACAACCTTAAGAGGACCCTGCTTTAGGAAGGTTTTTATCCTATCTGTGTTCTCCTTTCTGCTCTGAAGCAGATCAATACAGTAGATTGCGATTCCCAGGAAGGGTTTGACTGAGTGTATACCAGTAACTGGGTTATTCCACTTATTTCAATGGCGTTCAGATCATAGAGCTCATTTTTGCGCATACTTATAGGATCAGGGGTATTCAAATGGTTGATTATGCAGCCATGACTTGGTGGATCATGGAGTAGAAAGCCACTACCACTTTTCAAGATATATTAAGGAAGTTACATGCAAGCAACCTATATAAATTCTTCAGGATCAATCCTGTATTAGTTCCTATTGTTGCTGTAGCAGATTGCCACAAATTTAATGGCTTTTATTTTTATTTATTTTTTATATTTCTAGGATTTTATTGACTTTTTTTAAAAGATTTTATTTATTTATTTGACAGAGAGAGAGACAGCGAGAGCAGGAACACAAGCAAGGGGAGTGGGAGAGGGAGAAGCAGGCTTCCCACCGAGCAGGGAGCCCAATGTGGGGCTCGATCCCAGGACCCTGGGATCATGACCTGAGCCAAAGGCAGACGCTTAAGGACTGAGCCACCCAGGCTCCCCACTTTACTGACTTTTAAATAAAGCTCACATAGTATCTTCTTAAAGCCTTTGTATAAATATTAGTGATTTTATTGTAACTGATTACATGGAAGATGTATATTAGTATCTTAGTCTTTTAAAGCAACATAAATTTATTCTGTCACCATTTGGAATTAGGAAGTCTAACATGGGTGGGTAGGGCTACAGTCTTTCTGGAGGCTCTAGGGGTGAATTTGTTTCCTTGCTTTTTCCAACCTCCAGAGGTCACCTACTTTCCTTTGTTCGTGGCCTTTCTTCCATCTTCAAGCCAGCAATGTAGCATCTTCTCTCTGACCTCTGCTTCTATCCTCACATCTTTTCTCAATGACTCACCCTCCTGCCTCCTTCTTAGAAGGACCCTTGTGATTACATTAGGCCCATCTAAATAATCTAGGATAATCTTCTCAAAATCCTAATCACACTGGGGTGCCTGGGTGGCTCAGATGCTTGAGTGCCTGCCTTTGGCTTAGGTCATGATCTCCAGGTCCTGGGATCAAGCTCCATGTCGAGCCCCATGTTGGGCTCCCGGCTCAGCAGGGAGTCTGCTTCTCCCTGGGTGCCTCTCCCCCCTGCTCGTGCTCGCTCTGTCCCTCTCTCTTTCTCTCAAATGGATAAATAGAATCCTTAAAAAAAATTCTAATCACATCTGCAGAATGCCTTCGACCATGTAAGATAACGTTCAGAGATTCTGGGAATTAGGACATGGACATCATTGGAAGACCATTGTTCAAACTACCAAAAATACCCTTCTTATTCCCATAATTGTAAGAAATATTTTTATCTCCACATTGGTACTCCTGCAACTCAGTGTTGGTTTTGAAATAGTTCATTACTTGTCTGAAACATTTTAGAAGTGAAAACATTTGGTTTGTTGAATGTCATAGCAATGTGTGTGGATTTGTTTTGTTTTAGACATCTTGAGAAGATGAAAAAATGCTATCTAGTAAGCAATGGAGATTGCTACCTTTCTGCAGAAATATTATCAAAACTTAAACTGCTAGACGCATCTCAGTGGAATGAAGGACACTTAAGAAATATTCAGGCTGAGGTTGTAAAACCCTTACTTCTATATTGGTGAGAAAAATAATGTGAATCAAACTTACTTGCTTTTACTTTTCCTAGGCAAGTTACAAGTTATACTTTTTTGTCTTACCGATTTATAATTTACGGAGATTTAAAATGACAAGATTATTAAATCTTTTGCCTTCCTTAAAGTCAGTCAGAGAAAGACAAATACCATATATTTCATTCATATGTGGAATTTAAGAAACAAAACAAACAACGATTTAATGAATATCATGAAGCAAATACTTATGTAACCACTACATGGGCTGGGAAATAAAACATTGCCAAGACCCCTGAAGTTCCCTTATCGATCACAACATCCTCACACCCCTTGGAGGTAACCACTATCCTGACTTTTGTGATTATCATCCTCTTACTTTTCTTTATAGTTTTACCAACCGTGTATGCAAATAAATCCTTAAGCATATACTTTTCTCTGTTCTACAACTGTATATAAATGGAATCATGTTGTATGCGTTCTTTTGTGTCTTCTATCAGCATTACATGAGAGAATTGTCTGTAATTGTGTTTAGGAGTTTTATTGATTTTCATTGATGTATATTGGTATTCTGCATGAATATACCATAACTGCTATTTTTTTAAAACATTTGGGTTGTTTCCTACTTTTCACAATTAAAAGCAGTGCTGTAATGTATATTCTTGTACACATACCCATTTTTCTACAGCAGTTGTATCCATTTATGCTCTCATCAACAGAATAAGAGAGTGCCCATTGTTGTAAATCCATGGTAGCATTTAATATTGTCAAACTTTTAAAATTTTGCGTATGTGTTTAGTGTGTCATTGGTGTCCTGTGGTTGTAACTGGCATTTCCCTGAGTACTAGTGAGGCTGATAATCTTCTCCATGATCGGTCATTTGGTCATTTGGATTTCAATTTTCATGAATTGCTTGTTTATCTCATTTGCCCATTTTTCTATTGGGATATATATGCACACACATATGTATATACTCACACACACACACACACACATCATATTGAATACAGTTTCTTTGATCGTATTATGTGACAGATACCTTCTCCCACCCTCTAGAGCTTGAGAATTAAGTTGTGTGCAGTGTACACGAGAACTCATGATGGAAGCATGAAAAATAGTACACCAGTTTATGATTGACTGTGAAACTTATTCCACAATATTTGATGAAGTTACATAGTGGCTAATAAAAATTTAATGCTATGAATGAAATAATAATGCAAGATTAAATTGATAGGGGCATTTTAGATAAGCAGAGACTTATGGGGGTCCATATGAGTATAGTATAATGATGGAAAGCAGAAAATTGAGACACTTAGATTTTCTGGCCAGCACAGGTATGCTTTATTGTATAAGGATCTTGTAGATATTCCCCTTATTGGTTGACATGAGAATAAGAGGTCATTTTGGATATTTCCAAGTATGCAAGTAAAGGTTCTGAAATATAGTTAGGATGACCACCTAGATCTATGCAGTGTTCTCTCTGAATCTAAACTAATTATAAACTTTGGATTTTCTTCCACTCCCAACCTGTGTTCACATCAGGGGAATATCTGCTTTCTTCCTGTTTTAAAGGGAGGCAGTTTTATTGTTGTTGTTGTTGTTGTTTTTACCAGAACCTGAAATAATAGAGTGAGAATTTGTGTTTGGGCTGTGGCATCAGGGAGAAAACCCGGTCCAAGCTGCAAATAGCACCAGGCCTGACAGCTGGCGTTAGCCCTGTAGCCAATAAAGAGTTAGCCCACCCGCGGCGGGGGCAGCGCTGGGGCTGAGGGGGCGGAGAGGCCGGTTGCGGGCCCGGGCTTGCGGGCTGGGGAGCGCGCGGCGGACAGGGGGCGGAGCCCGAGCCGGAGCCCCGAGCCGGAGCCGACGTGCGGCGGCCGCCCTCGGACCTGGGAGCGCCTGTGCGCGGCCAGCGATTCGCCCCCTGAGGAACCAAGAAAGAGTGTGCAATGAATGGTGACACTCGGGCCGCCGTGGTGACCTCACCACCCCCGACCACAGCCCCTCACAAGGAGTGGTACTTCGACAGGGTGGATGAGAACAATCCGGAGTATTTGCGAGAGAGGAACATGGCACCGGACCTTCGCCAGGACTTCGAATATGATGGAGCAGAAGAAGAGGGTGTCCATGATCCTGCAGAGTCCTGCTTTCTGTGAAGAGTTGGAATCGATGATACAGGAACAATTTAAGAAGGGGAAGAACCCCACAGGCGTGTTGGCGCGACAGCAAATTGCAGATTTCATGACTACGAACGTACTGAACGTCTATCCCGCAGCTCCACAAGGGGGGATGGCGGCCTTGAACATGAGTCTTGGTATGGTGACCCCTGTGAATGACCTGAGAGGATCCGATTCGATCGCCTATGACAAAGGGGAGAAATTATTGCGGTGTAAGTTGGCAGCATTTTACCGGCTGGCAGATCTCTTTGGATGGTCTCAGCTTATCTACAATCATGTCACAACCAGAGTGAGCTCCGAGCAGGAACATTTCCTCATTGTTCCCTTTGGACTTCTCTATAGTGAAGTGACTGCATCCAGTTTGGTTAAAATCAATATACAATGAGATGCAGTAGATCGTGCAAGTACTAATCTGGGCGTAAGTCAGGCTGGCTTTGTGTTACATTCTGCCATTTATGCTGCGCGACCGGATGTGAAGTGTGTGGTGCACATCCACACACCAGCAGGGGCCGTGGTCTCTGCGATGAAATGTGGCCTCTTGCCAATCTCCCCGGAGGCACTTTTCCTTGGAGAAGTGGCTTACCATGATTATCATGGGATTCTGGTTGAGGAGGAGGAAAAAGTATTAATTCAGAAAAACTTGGGGCCTAAAAGCAAGGTTCTTATTCTCTGGAATCACGGGCTCGTGTCGGTCGGAGGGAGTGTTGAGGAGGCCTTCTACTATATCCATAACCTGGTGGTTGCGTGTGAGATCCAGGTTCGAACTCTGGCCAGTGCAGGAGGGCCGGACAACTTGGTCCTCCTGGATCCTGACAAGTACAAAGCCAAATCCCGTTCCCCGGGGTCCGCGGCTGGGGAGGGCACAAGCTCACCTCCCAAGTGGCAGATTGGCGAGCAGGAGTTTGAAGCCCTCATGCCGATGCTCGATAATCTGGGTTACAGAACGGCTACCCTTACCGATACCCTGCTCTGAGAGAGAAATCTAAAAAACACAGCGACGTGGAGGCTCCTGCGAATGTCACAGGTTACTCCCTCACTGGTGACGGGGACCCGGGCACTTGCCCCCCTCTCAGACACAGTGTTCAGAAGCAGCAGCGGGAGAAGACAAGATGGCTGAGCTCTGGCCGGGGCGACGATGCTTCTGAGGAGGGTTAGAATGGAAGCAGCCCCAAGTCGAAGACTAAGGTGTGGACGAACGTTACACACGATCGCGTGAAACCCTTGCTGCAGTCTCTCTCGTCCGGTGTCTGCGTGCCAAGCTGTATTATCAACTGCTTGGTCTGTGCCTACCTTACTGTTCATAGTTAGATGACGTAGAGCAAGTTGGGTAGCTGGGGCTTCAGAGGCTTTGGGAATCCAGCCCCTCTGACCCGGATTGAAAGCAAACCTTCCTCATTAACCTTCTTTAGCCTGAACCTGAATCTGCTTTATGCATCAGCTGTAATTCAAGTAAATCTGTCTGCTTGAAACTGCTTAAAAAAAAAAAAAAGAGCCCACAGACTAAATACCAGGAGAGCCATCCAGTTAAGTGTGGCCTTGACATTGTGCCAAACATTCTTTTTCCTGGGTTTCTGGAAGTAGTGTTGGTCTGTCATTTATATAAATTGTTGTAAAACTAATTCTTATCTTTAAATTTAAGGCTTGAAAATAGAGCATATGAATCAAAATCCACTTTAGTAGTATAGTTAAACATTATAAAAATGTTTTTATATTTTAAAATGTGAATTTCATCTACCAGTTTTTTTATTATGTTCAGTTAGCCAGCATATAGTACATTGTAAGTTTTTGTTGTAGTGTTCAGTGATTCATTAGTTGCATATAACACCCAGTGCTCATCCCAACACATGCCCTCCTTAATGCCCATCACGCACTTACCCCATCCCCCACCCCCCTCCCTTCTGTAACCCTCAGTTTGTTTCCCGGAGTCCAGAGTCTCTCATGGTTTGTCTCCCTCTCTGGTTTCTTCCCACTCAGTTTTCCCTCTCTTCTCCTGTGGTCCTCCACTCTATTCCTTACGTTCCACATATGAGTGAAACCATATGATAATTGTCTTTCTCTGCTTGACTTATTTCACTTAGCATAATCCCCTCCAGTTCCATCCATGTCATTGCAAATGATGGGTATTTATCCTTGATGGCTGAATAATATTCCATTGTGTATATTATATATATATATATATATATATATATACCACATCTTCTTTATCCATTCATCTGTTGAAGGGCATCTTGGTTCCTTCCACTGTTTGGCTATTGTGGACATTGCTGCTATGAACATTGGGGTGCATATGCCCCTTCTTTTTACTGCTTTAAAATGACCACATATGCATTTTATGTTTATTTTACTAGAAACTGTAAGTTATTTTTAAAAATTCCTTCATCAATACAATAGATATATAGATTTCTTTTTCTTATCAAACAGATAGTAATTTGAATGTAATTTTATTATTTTTTTCCTAATGTATATTGCCTCTTTATATGAGTGAGTGTGATTTCAGGCAGTCGATATATTGTAGAAAAGCATTTTTTTTTAAGGCAAGGCAGCAGGAAAAAAGTGGGAATTTTTAGAAAAAGGATTTGGTAAGACTGATAATTGTGAGCATTGGCATTCTAGATTTTGTAGGCTTTCGATTTTTGAGGCTTCTTGTCTAGCTTAATCTTAAATTTGTTTTTCCTTTGATTAGGGCACCAAGATTCTGTGTTACTCATTCATCCTCAGCAAAACATGCTAGTGCTGAACTAAAATTCTGGCACCTACGTCAAGAGAAACCAAGGAAGGATGTTGACCCATTTCCACAAATGGCAACCCTCTTGCCATTAAGACCTAAATCTTGCATTCCACAGATACCTGTTATGCAGGTTGGGTAGACATTGATACTTTGATTTCTTTATTAAGTTTATGATAAAATATCTATGCTTAGGTTTTGTGCACTAATACTTAAGTTTTATAATAAGCTTTTTTGAGGGGGTTGTTGTTAATGTGCATCCTGCAACAGTTATGAGTTAAGAAAACCCATGGTCTGTTCTCCTCCAAGCAACCAGAATGAGCCTTTAAAAATACATGATCAGGTCACTCATCTGCTCAGAATTCCCTAGGGACCTCCTCTCTCACTCAGAATAAAATCCCAGGTCTTTACACAGCTATACACACCCCTGCTGACCTCCTGACTTCGTTTCCTACCGTTCTTCTCGAACCTGGTCTACTCCAACCACACTGGCCTCTCTGCTGTTCTTGGAACACACCACGCAAAAATCGGGAAATGGTGCATTTGTTGTCCCCTTCACGTGGAGCACTGTTCTTCCAGATATCCTATGTGGCTTGTTCCCTCACTCACTTTAGGTGTGTGTTCCAGCGTCACGTATTGAGAGGCTGTCCTTGACATTTCCATATGAGCACACTCGCATAGGATGGCACAGATGCCCTCCATCATTGCGCAAGCCCTCTGCTGTGCTTGATTTTGCTTGATAGTACTCATGACCACATGATTAATGTTTATTTTCTTATAGTCTCCTACTGGAATATCAGCGCTTATCCAAAGTGCCCGGCACATGATAGTTGCTTAATAAATATAAATGAATGAATGAATGAGAAGTAGCAACAGCAGAATTAGAAGTAGTGAGTAGTTTTTGTAATGGGGGAGAATAAAATAGTACAAAAAGATAAGGAAAAAGCCAAAAAAGAAAAGAGAAGTTCAACTTTATACAGAAGAAGTAAATAACCCTACATACTTTGTAGCCAGAACGTGCATTTCAGGAGTAAAGAGTCTTTAATCCTAATAGCCCTTATTTATTTATTTTTTAAAAAGATTTTTATTTATTTATTTGACAGAGAGAGAGAGAGAGAGAGCACAAGCAGGGGGAACAGCTGGCAGAGGGAGAGGGAGAAACAGGCTCTCTGCCGAGCAGGAAGCCTGACACGGGGCTGGATCCCAGGACCCCGGGATCATGATCCAAGCCGAAGGCAGACGATTAACCGACTGAGCCACCCAGGCGCCCCTCTTAATAGCCTTTAAATGTGTCACAGAATGTTAAGTGTTACCAGCCATAGTCACACACAACCCCTTCCAAAGAGGTTATTTTATGTTCAGGGTATCTTATTTTAAAAGGTAGAGAGAGTTCTTAAAGTTTGACTTCAACAAGTAGTGTTTGAGAGCTGAAGAGACTTTTCATGTTTTCTCGGTCAGTGGTTTCTTAGCCCTAGGTGCTCATTAGAATCACATAGAGAGCTTTTCATTAAGACCTACTGATGGCTGGGTCCCACCTTCAGAGATTCTGATTTAATTGCTCTGGAATGGGTCAGAATCATTCTGTAAAATCAGGAGGTTGGCTTAGAACTGAGGCTTTCAACCTGCCTGAACATAATTGTCACATTTTGGAACCCACATTTTAATAGGATTGCTAGGGGATCCGTATTCGAAGCACTGCGGTAACCTGGTGGTTCTGAAGCTTCAGCGTATATGCATGAGTCATCCAAAGAGCTTGTTAAAATAGATCCCTGGGCAGGCACCTGGGTGGCTCAGTCGGTTAAGCATCTGCCTTCAGCTCAGGTCATGATTCCAGGGTCCTGGGATGGAGTCCCACATCAGGCTCCCTGCTCAGCAGGGAGTCTTCTTCTCCCTCTCCCTCTGCTTCTGCTCTCTCTGTCAAATAAATAAATAATATCTTAAAAAAAAATAGATTCCTGGGCTTCACCTGAATATCTAAAGTCAGGAGATCTGGTGTGGGGCCCACGGATTTGCCATTTTCAACAAGCTTCCTCCCAGGTGATGCTCTTACTGTGGGTTTGAGGACCACACTCTCAATTAGTGTCACTTTAGCACATTAATGATTTCCTATTCATTTTGATATTTTCCTGACCTCCTTTGCACCGTGTGGCTTTTTTCTCTGCCACTTCACTGATAAATCTAATCTTCCCCCATTTGCCCATGTGACCAGTTAATATACGTCTTAGGGGTGTCGTGTTGGGAGCACGTATTCTGATAACATGGAAATGTTTGTACAAATAACATTTGTATGGTATTTGGGAGGTAAGTGGCAAGATAGAGTAAGTGGTGTGGTTAGGGAAAGGAACTTGAAGGAGAGCAATGCCAGAGGAGTGGGGAGAGATTGATCTCAGCCCAGGTCTTGATCTCAGGGTCCTGAGTCCAAGCCCCACGTAGGGCTCCACAACCAGTGTTAAGGTGTAATTTATAGACAGTAAAGTTTACTCTTCTTAGTGTACAGTTTTGTGAATTTTGACAGACATATTCATCATGTAACTGCCATCACAATCACGATATAGAACAGTGCCTTTACCTACCCCCTCCCCCCCAATTCACAGGGTCCTTTTAGTTTCTTCTCCATCAGGGATTTTCTGGATACTCTTCTAGTTTTCACTCAAGCCAGAAAGGCCTAAAATTCTAACTTAGGCTTTTCTCTGTATAAGACATTTAATTTTTTATTTTATTTTAAGAAAACTTGTTTCAATGTGGTAAAAAACATGTAAAATTTACCACCTTAACCATTTTCAAGTCTACACTTCAGTAATAAATATATTTGCATTGTTGTGAAACAGATCTCCAGAACTTGTTTATCTTGTGGATTTGAAACCACATACCCATTAAACCACTCCCCTTCTCCTCCTGCAGCCCCTGGTAACCACCATTCAACGTTCTGTTTTTATGAATTTGACCACTTTGTATGATACTTTTAATAAGCTCAGCCCCCTGTGGTACCACTCATTTATTGAGTGTTGCTTAATGTCACGCTGTGTTCTGAATGACTAAACAGATGTAAGCCCTGATACCTAGGAAGTTATGTGTAAGCCATACTTAAGTAATTAATTTTGTTTATGGAATTCTTAAAAAAATATTAGTAGTTATTAGGCACCTAGAATGTATATAAGATTTTATTGTTTGTTCTGGATAATAAAACATCACAAATATATTCCTTGCTCTCCAGCAACATGTATTACATTGCAATAGAAGTTGACATATTTGACTTTTTTTTTCCAAACTATAAAAATAACAAAACTACTGTAAATTTGGAAACTGAAGACAAATCACTTTTTTTTTAAAGGCTTTTATTCATTTATTTGAGAGAGAGCATGAATGGGGGAAGGGGCAGAAGCAGACTCCCTGCTGAGCAGGGAGTCTGATCTGGGGCTTGATCCCAGGACCGATCCCAGGACCCTGAGATTATGACCTGAGCCTAAGGCAGATGCTTAACTGACTGAGCCACCCAGGGGCTCCCTAGACAAATCACTTCTGATCTCACCTACCTGTAGACAACTATTACTTATTTTCTCTTGGTCTTGTTGTGAATTTTTAATTTGAATGTACTTATACTTTTGTATTCTGATTATTTCTTTTAACATCTTCATCACATTTTTCCATGTGTCATAATTTCATAATCCTTACTTTCAAGTGTTATGTAATGTTACATTTATGTATATCCCATACTCAGATCATTGTTTCTTTCTCCTACATTTGGACCTTTAAGTGTTTATACTTTTTTTGATTTGTCCATGTGGCTTTTACCAAATAGTTAACTCTTTATCATAAATAACATTTAAGAATGGGAATAATAACCACAAAAATAAAATGTCCAAAATGGAAGGAGATAGTTTTGTTAAGGTATAGGTCTTTATTATGGACTGGTTGTATCCTTGCTTCCTTTCCCTGTCCTGCTACCCCCCTTCCCCAGCCCCCTACTCCCACCCCTCAGATGTACTAAAACCTATGCGGTTAGAGAATAAAGAAAAGTTATTGTGAAGTTCTCCCTCTAGGAAAGAGTCTTCTTTCACAGTGCTGTGAATAGGATATATAAGCCTTTGGCCTTTCTCTTCTTACATTCTAAAGAGTTGTAGGGGGTTCAGCCTGCTGGTTGTATAAAAGCAGGAGTTTAGGAAGCAGTACATTTGTATTCTAATGGGAAACATGGTAGGTGGTAGAGTGAGAGAAGAAATCCTCTAGTGATGGGCAGAGCTATGCTTTATTCTCTGGCCCTTTTTTTTCCCTTCATATTGCTCATTTTTCACTTTGTGTATTATTTTACCATTTTTTAGAATGAAGAATTCAATTTATCACAACGTCCTAAATCTCCCAAGAAACCACCTCGAGTGAAAACAGCAGTTCAAAAACCTTGGAGGAACAAGTCTTTGTATCTAATTTCTTCGAAGGATGATGTGATTGAGAAAGGGTAGGTACTGCTTTTTATGTGCCAGGTGTTATTCTGCAATGGTAAGATTTTTATGCAATTGAAAAATTAAATAGAAACTGAAAACTGAATACATTGATTTTTTTATGCTTATAAATAAATATAAATATAAATATATTTTATATTTATTATATATATTATATAAATTTATTATATATTATTATAATATATATAACATAATAATATAATAATATAATAATATATTATATATATTATAAATAAATATAAATAAAAATATAAAAATAAAAAATAAAAAATATATAAATATAAAATTAATATAAAGATATTCTTATATCTTTATTTTTATATAAGAATTTTTTATAAGAATTTTTTTATATTTCATTGATAGGTGTTAGAGTCATGCATACTCTGAGTTAGGAACAGAACTCCTGAGATTAGTCATTTGAAATCGATGGTGCCTCTGATCTCCACCCTCTTATGAGCTGTATGGTCAAAAGACTTCTGAGATTTCCCTCCAGTTCTTACTTGGCCCTGTTCAGTATCTCAAACTTGCAAACTCATAAGATTCTCAAGAATTTTGTCATTATTTAATAGCATATTACCTTATTCATTTAGATTTGCCCACATATGTACTCTTTTCACTGTTCTTTATTTCAAATGGGATTATTTTCCATCCACCTAAAAAAATACCCTTTGGGTTAACTTTGGTGTTGGATCTGCTGGTCCCACTAATTTATTACTTTGCTTTTATTCTTTTGTTTTCCTTTGAGATAAAATTCACTAACACGAAATTTACCATTTTTAACTTATCTTTAATTTTTTTTTTTTTTTTTTTTTACTTGTAGACTATGCCAAGGATCAGCCTGAGGTAAAATTTAGGGCCTTCTTAGGTCCTTTTCCTGGGCATGTGTGGTCACTTTCTAATTTTTCCCTACAAATGCATTTTGCTTTTGAATGTCCTAATCTTTCATGTCTGGCTTCTAAAAGGAGGCAAAAGAGAAAAATGAAGTTTGGGGGTAAAAAGGGCAATGTCTCTTTAAATTCCTGGAAGTCACTTCAGCCTGAAGGGGACTGGGCTTGCAACCTCGCAGGGAGGCTAAGAGGTGCAACCACAGCAGCCACCTGCCTTGTCTGCACCTCTGTGATCTGCAGCAGCAATCAGAGATCAGAGCTCAGATCCCTGAGATTTGATAGACAGGGTCTTTTCTGCTCACACTGGCTCTTGCAGCTGTATGCAGAATGCTCCAGAACACATACCCAGCTGTCTGACACAAGGCTGGGGGTCGGGAAGGTTAGCTGCCGCTATTGTGTTAGCAATTCTAATTGAGCAAAATGAACCCAATTTACTCTCCAAGCCTTCCCCTGGCAGGTGAAAGCCTTAAGACTCCAGGGTTCCAAAATAGTTACATTAGATTCTGCCAGTGCAATTGTTGTTTAGGGGGGAGGCAAGTTCCTGGTGCTTCCTACTCTGACATCTTCCCAGAATCCTCACCTCTGGTAATTTTGTTTTCCTCAATGAGTTTTGGCCCCAGAATTCCTTTTAAAAATTTATTATTATTATTGTTATTATTATTATTATTATTATTAATTTTAACTCCAGTGTAGTTAACTTACAGTATTATATTAGGTTCAGTTTATATTAGTTTATAGTGATTGAATAGTTCCATGTATTACTCACTGCTCATCAAGAGAAGTGTACTCTTCACCTCTTTCACCCAACCCCCCACCCACTTCTGTAATCCTCAGTTTATTCTCTAAAGTTAAGGGTCTGTTTCTTTAGTTTGTCTCTCTCTTTTTTTTCCTTTGTTTGTTTTGTTTCTTAACTTCCACATATGAGTGAAATCGTGGTTTTCGTCTTTCTCTGACTGACTTATTTCCTGTAGTGTTACACTCTCTAGATCTGTGTTGTTGCAAATGGCAAGATTTCATTCTTTTCTATGGCTGAGTAATATTCCATTGTAAATATAAACCACTTCTCTTTTTTATATTGTCAGTTATATTACCTTTTTAAAAGTTTTTTATTGTAATCCCAGTGTAGTTACCATACAGTGTTGTATTAGTTTCAGGTGTACAACATAGTGATTCAGTGATTCTATACAGTACTCAGTGCTCATCGTCATAAGTGTACTTTTTACTCCCCAACACCTATTTCACCCATCCCCCCCCGCCTCCCCTTGGTAACCATCAGTTTGTTCTCTACAGTTAAGAGTGTGTTTCTTGGTTTGTCTCTCTCTTTTTTCCTTTGCATGTTTGTACTGTTTCTTAACTTCCACATATGAGGGAAATCGTGGTATTCGTCTTTCTCTGACTTATTTTGCTTAACATTATACTCTCTAGCTCCTTCCGTGTCATTGCAAATGGTAAGATTTCATTTTTTATGGCTGAGTAATATTCCATTGTGTGTGTATACCACATCTTCTTTATCCATTCATCTATTTTTTTTTTAAAGATTTTATTTATTTATTTGACAAAGAGAGACACCGTGAGAGAGGGAACACAAACAGGGGGAGTGGGTGAGGGAGAAGCAGGCTTCCCGCTGAACAGGGAGCCTGGTGCGGGGCTCAATCCCAGTACCCTGGGATCATGACCTGAGCCGAAGGCAGACGCTTAATGCCTGAGCCACCTAGGTGCCCTATTTTTAACTTTTTGAGGAAACTCCATACTGTTTTCTAGAGTGGCTGCACAGTTTGCATTTCCACCAACAGTGCACAGGGATTCCTTTTTCTCCATATCCTCGCCAACACTTGTTTCTTGTGGTTTTGATTTTAGTCATTATGACAGGTGTGAGGTGATATCTCATTGTAGTTTTGATTTGCATTTCCCTGATGATGAGTGATGTTGAGCATTTTTTTATGTGTCTGTTAACCATCTGGATGTCTTCTTTGGAAAAATATCTGTTCGGGGCGCCTGAGTGGCTTGGTTGTTAAGCGTCTGCCTTCGGCTCAGGTCATGGTCCCAGGGTCCTGGGATCGAGCCCCGCATCGGGCTCCCTGCTCGGCTGGAAGCCTGCTTCTCCCTCTCCCACTCCCCCTGCTTGTGTTCCCTTTCTCACTGTGTCTCTCTCTGTCAAATAAATAAATAAAATCTTAAAAAAAAAAAAAAGAAAAATATCTGTTCATGTCTTCTGTCCATTTTTAAATTGGATTATTTGTTTTTTGGTTTTGAGTTGTATCAGTTCCTTATATATTTTTGACACCAACCCTTTATCAGCTATGTCATTTACCGATATCTTCTTCATTCAGTAGATTTTTAGTTTTGTTGCTTGTTTCTTTGCTGTGCAGAAGCTTCTTATTTTGATAGAGTCCCAGAGTTTACTTTTACTTTTGTTTCCCTTGCCTCAGGAGACATATCCAGAAAGATACGATTATGGCCAATGTCTGAGAAGTTACTGACTGTGCTGTCTTGTAGGAGTTTTATGGTTTGGTCTCACATTTAGGTCCTTAATCCATTTCTAGTTTATTTTTGTCTCTGGTGTAAGAAAGTGGTGCAGTTTCATTCTTTTGCATGTAGCTGTCCAATTTTCCCAGCACCACTTGTTGAAGAGAATGTTTTTTTTCTATTGCATATTCTTGCCTTTTTTGTCAAAGATTAATTGACCATGTAATTGTGAGTTTATTTCTGTTGGCTCCAAAATTCTTAACTACATTGTTAGCACTCAAATTTCTTTTAGCAGATTAATTTTTGTATTTTTCAGTTTATCTAGTTGGTCTTTAAAGGGAGAGTTGGTCTAAATCACCCTCTCTGCCATTTCCAAAAATAGCAGTTAATGAGCTTTGGTGTACTTTGCTTGCATTATATCAGTTCTTACTGCATCCCTATGAAGAAAGCATTATCTTAATTTTTCAAGTGATAAAGATATATAAGTATGAATTGAGAGAAAAGTTGAATTTTGAGAACTATGTATTGTTTTTATGTTTATGTTGTGGCTAGGGTATAGAATATTACAGTGAAAAGGCAAGATACAAGCTAAAACAATAAATGAGGTTCAGATAGTGAATTTTTTTGTGTCACATTAGGGAATTTGGAGTTTATTTTCTATGCAGTGGAAAACATCTAGAAAGTTTTTTTGTGTCATTTACTAAAATTAAATTATTTTATTTTCAAAATTGGAAATATATGCATAGTTCAAAATTAGTAGCATGCTATCCACTTATTCTATACCTTTGTTTTTACTGAATTCATTGGAAAAGATGTTTCATAGCATTAAATGCTATCATTACAGTAACAGATACACTATAATCTATTTTTTCTGTTGTTTCTTGTTCTTGTAATCTTATCTCTCCTTATGTCTGGTTGTCTTTGATTTTATGCCCAACATTGTACTTGAGGGACATGGACATTATTTCCAATATTTTTCATTAGTAAAAACAGTGTTGCAATGGATATTCTTGTACATTTGCTGTATTTCATGTATGCATATGTCTGCAAGATAAATTTCTCAAAGTAGAATTTCTAAATCAAAGTTCATATGATTTAAAAATTGTTTTAGATATTACTAAATTATATTTCATAAGAGTTGTAACAACATACTCTTTTCAGCATATATGAGAGCATTCAAACCACTCTGTGTCTTTTAATTGGAGAGGTTAGTCCATTTACATTTAAAATAATTGTTGATAAGTATGGACCTATTGTCATTTTATTCATTGTTTTCTGGCTATTTCATAATTCCCTTGTTCCTTTTTTTTTTTTTCTTGCTCTCTTCCTTTGTGATTTGATGATTTTCTGTAGTGGGAAGCAATATTTTTAAGGTGGAGGAGACCTGAGGCTGTTTATATGTCTACAGTAGTATCTAGTGGAAAGGGAAAAGTTAAAGATCCATGAGAAAGAAGCTCTGTATTTTCAAAGGAGAATAGAAGGAAGGATTCAAGAAAAAGGCCATGAGATTAACCTTGGATGTGAGATAGGACACTTTTTCCTGAGACAGGATGGAAGGAAATAAGGATAGGTATAGGTGGATATATTTGTTGATAGATAATTTAAGAGTTTTCAGCTGCAAATAACAAAACTTGACTAACAACGGCTTAGACAAATTGGGCTTATTTTTCTCACAGAACAAGAAATCTGAGGGTAAGCAACTGCCAGTATTGGTTCCTTGGATTGGAAATATTAGGGCCTGAATTTTTGTAATGTTTTTGGCCATTCTTTCATATTCATTGGTGTTATAGCTCCTGATATCAGGCTTTCAAATCATGAAGAAGAAAGGGCAATTTTCATTAATCCTTTCCCTTTGGTCAGGAAAGCAAGCTTTCTTAGAAGCTCCCCAGCAGACTTTGTTTTGTATCTCATTAGTCATAACTGTGTCACATGACGATCCGTCTCCGCAAGTCGGTCTTAGAAAGTGAATATTTAGCTTTCTCAGTATCACCCAGTATCTGGGAATGAGTGTTGAGTAAACCAGTCAGTCAACAGTGTCTACTACATCAGGGAGTGGAAACAGAAGCATGTTGTACCTACCTTTTGTCTGAGAAGAACCTGCAAAGCAATCTGCTGGTGGGTTGGAGTGCAGATATATTGGTGAGGTGGATGGGCATGTTTTATGGAGCTGGAAAATAAGGCTTAGAATAATTGCAGTGAGGTATGGAGAGGGAGATGGATAAGAAAATATAAAAAGATAATGTCTAAAGCCATTAGTCAAGTCCATAGTCTTCCATTATCTCACCCCGCACTACCACATATAAATCCTTATGAATCCCACCTGTTGTGAGGATTAAATATAATAATGTGAATTTTATTTAGCACAGTGTTTGGTATGTGTTATATAGTGTTTACTTAACTGTTAGTGTCCTCTTGCTCTAAGCAAATTAGTTAACGTGCAGCCTTTTAAACAAGGCTTTCCCTACCTACTTTCACTTATTGCTCACTATTCTCCCCATCTAACGAACCCCTCTAGAACCCTCCTACACTGTTGGTGGGAATGCAAACTGGCAATAAGTTTTCCACTATCCATTGCAACTTCTAATTGTTAGGGTTATTAAAAATGAAAATTAAAGGATTGATAGAAATCAGCTCTGACTTTAATATATATTATATCAAAACAAAATTACATGAGAATAAAATATTGTTAATAATGCAAGTCAAGGGGCACCTGGGAATGCAAGCTGGTGCAGCCACTCTGGAAAACAGTATGGCAGTTCCTCAAAAAGTTGAAAATAGAGCTACCATATGACCCAGCAATTGCACTACTGGGTCTTTACCACAAAGATACAAATGTAGTGATCTGAAGGTGTATGTGCACCCCAATGTTTATAGCAGCAATGTGCACAATAGCCAAACTATGGAAAGAGCCAAGATGTCCATCAACAGATGAATGGATAAAGAAGATGTGGTATATACATACAATGGAATATTATGCAGCCATCAAAAAACCCGAAATCTTGCCATTTGCAATGATGTGGATGGAACTAGAGGGTATTATGCTAAGCGAAATAAGTCAGTCAGAGAAAGACGTGTCATATGATCTCACTGATATGAGGAATTCTTAATCTCAGGAAACAAACTGAGGGTTGCTGGAGTGGTGGGGTTAGGAGGGATGGGGTGGCTGGGTGATGGACACTGGGGGGGTATGTGCTATGGTGAGCACTGTGAATTGTGTAAGACTGTTGAATCACAGATCTGTACCTCTGAAACAAATAATACATTGTATGTTAAAAAAAGAAGATAGTAGGAGGGGGAAAATGAAGTGGGGGGAATTGCAGGGGGAGACAAACCATGAGAGATGATGGACTCTGAGAAACAAACTGAGGGTTCTAGAGGGAAGGGGGTGGGGGGATGGGTTAGCCTGGTGATGGGTATTAAAGAGGGCACATTCTGCATGGAGCACTGGGTGTTATATGCAAACAATGAATCATGGAACACTACATCAAAAACTAATGATGTAATGTATGGTGATTAACATAACATAATAAAATAAAATTAAAAAAATAAAGAACCCCTCTAAACACACACACACACACACACACACACACACACACACACTTACAATACATCTCCTATTTTCAGGGAAAATCTCGTTTCTTTAATTACTAATATAGCTCAAAGGGACTTCTCATTGTTATCCATTCCAGTCATTAGACATCTATATTCTTGAATTCATTCAACTAGCAATTAATCTTATAGAGAGTTGTCTTTATTGAGGACTGTACTTCATTTTCTCAGCCACTTTTTTTTTTTTAAAGATCTTATTTATTTATTAGAGAGAGAGAGAGAGAAAGCACAAACAGCAGGAGTGGCAGGGAGAGGGAGAAGCAGGCTCCCCGCTGAGCAAGGAGCCCGATGCGGGACTCGATCCCAGGACCCCAGGATCATGACCTGAGCCGAAGGCAGACGCTTAACTGACTGAGCCACCCAGGCATCCCTCTCAGCCACTTCTTAAAGGCCGGACCTGATACTTGTACTTTTTCTTCCCCTGTTCTCTCACAGTGTTCAGATGCACTCCTAAGATTTGGTGCCACATGTACCACAGGTAGCTCAATATATATTGATCAATGCGTTCTTATCCTTATAATTTAGGTTGAGGCTCAGGTCAGAAAGCAGTAAAATTATTCGCTTAACATCTTTTACTGACATTTCTGAATGTCTGAAGCCCCAGCTGGATAGAAGATACACTTACACAGAAGAACCTTTGGTAAGTATTTTGAGAACTGATTTATCTGACTCTTCATTTAACTGACCAATGTCCCCTGATTTTAGAGAATTTTTATTGCTTTACCATAGTATTTTTTTTCTCTACTAAACAATACATTTTATTTTTTCCTTCCAAAAAGATTTTTATACAAAAATTTTATCTGTGTTTCCTTTTGTAGTACCATGTCGCTGTATATACTCCATTGATTACTATTTTCTCAAAAATAGCTGTCTTCTGGTTTTGGTGTGAGAATACCTTAGATACAAAATAAGAGCATCTATTATTTTTATTAAATTGCTAACATGTGATAAAAAATAATGTTTGATGTCATTTTTTGGAAACAATTTTTATAAAGCAGAGTATTTCCAGTGTGTGGCTATCTTAATAAAGTGGATTTACTTCACCAGTTGTGGTTGACAATTTTATATTCCCTAAGGATTATACTTTAGGTAGAAACTTTGGTAGTCCCAATAAGGTCTGAACACTTAGCTATAATTTTGTATAACTTTTTATTTTATTCTAAGCAAACAGTTCTCCTTTTCTTCCAACTAGGGCTTTTTTCCCCTACCAAAATAATATTTTTTTTTTTTAGTTTTTGGGATGCCAACAGTTAAACATCATAAAAACATTAAATTCTCACTTTAGAATATGTTTGGAAGAGGGATAAAGAGAGAGGCAGAGAGACACTATAACAATGCCTTAAATTGTTCATGCCACAGTTATCTTAAGATTACAAAGAAGTCTGAGTTCCATACAGCAAATGCCAGAGTTCCTGAGAAAGGTGGATGCTTTTTCATATTCTGAAGTCACTCTTATGCTTGGGGAGGTAGCCAAATTTCTGTGTTTCAAGAATGGTATTAGGGTTGCCAGCTTTGTTGGCAGAGAGGCCCCAAAATAACAGAGCTTTATGAGAACTTACATTACCATTTACATTCTGAAGGCCATGACCTGCACAGGGTGAGACTCTCCAAGGAGGGGCCCCCTGAGGACAGTTAATGAGCGGCACTGAGAGACCTTGAGGATGGTTCTTTTTATAACTCTCTTGTAGCCATTATAGCATCACCTCAAGGCTAAAATAACAGTAAATATGTAGGAACGAGGCCACCAACAGAGCTTTGGAAGACTCCTAAAATGGTATCCCTGTGCCTGAAACATGAAAATAATAGAGGTTGAGAAGTTACCCTAACATTAAGTTTGAAATCAGATTGGTTTATAATAGAATGAAGTCTGCTGCTATATTTACCTCCATAAATGACTCTTAAGTGACAGTTATATGCAAACATACTGCATTAATTACTTATAAGGTACAAAAATAAAAAGTCCAGTGGGAAAATGACAGCCTGGCAGAATTTATGAAACCCTGTTGTACAGTGTCATAAAAAATCACCACGTTCTTGGGTGGATCATGGACTTCTGTTTTGTTATCTAGGTTAAAACCATGGCAGATGGTGCCTTGGGAGGATTTGACATGGAAAATTTGTTGCAGACTTTGTACGTAGAAAATAGAGCTGGATTCTTCTTTACTAAATTCTGTGAACATTCAGGAAACAAGGTAGAAAATAATGATTTTAAATCTAATTTTATGCCTTTACCTCATTTTAAACTAAGAGAAGCTGAAGTAATTCAATGCTCAAATAATTTTATTTGATCTTAAAATTTCCATTTCTTCTGGTAAGAAATTTTGTGCTAAATATTTAGTAAACATGTTAACATCTCAGTTATAATTCTCTTGGTTTACTGTTCTACTAGAATTACAAAGAAAAGTAAAGGATTGACTTGCATTATTTTAAAAAAAATTTTATATTTATTTATTTTATAGAGAGTGAGAGAAAGAGCATGCCAGCAGAGGGGAGGGGCAGCGGGAGGAGAGGGAGAGAGAGAATCCTGACGCAGACTCCCCACTGAGCATGGAGCCAGACATGGGCCTTGATCCCAGGACCCTGAGATCATGACCTGAGCCGAAACTGAATCGGACACTTAACTGACTGAGCCACCCAGGCGCCCCTTGACTTGCATTATTAACAATATTTTATTCTCATGTAATTTTGTTTTGATGTACTATATATTAAATTCAGAGTTGATGTCTATCAATCCCCCTTTAATTTTCATTTTTAATAACTAACAATTAGAAGTTGCAATGGATAATGGAAAACTCATTGCCAGTTTGTTTTGTTTTGTTTTCATTTTGCTCAAATGTAAAATATTTCACTGGCTCAATTATTAGAGTAGTGTTTGGTTTTAGTATGATATACATTTGTCCATATATATCAAAATACCTCCAGATTTTGGTTTCATGCCAGAAATATGTGATTATTCTTTGTTAACCAGCATGCTTCCTATTTTAATGGCCAATTATGTAAGAAGCATACATGCAAAAATATAATATTTTAGCGACAATACCAATAAATATTTTGTATGCTGCCAGTTTGTAATAGAAGATAAGACCATCTTAAATTGAACCTGATTTATGGTAACACCAAGGAGCTGAACAATTATTTATATTTGAAATTAGGGCTTTGTAGAGCTTTAATAATTGGGTGGTAATGATTTATGTATTTTTTCCACCTACAGTTGTGGAAGAACAGTGTGTACTTTTGGTTTGATCTACAGGCTTATCATCAGCTTTTCTACCAAGAAACGCTTCACCCTTTTAAAGTATGCAAACAAGCCCAAGTAAGTAGTAAATAATGTTGGTTCAATGTGCAGCTCTAAGTACACAAAAAAATGAAAAAGTTGTGTCCAGCTCCAAACAAGAGAAATCTGGGACTACAGGCAAAAAGGCGGCAGTTAAATTGTTGCCATGGGATTACTTCATTTAAATGTCAGTACAATATTGTTTTATAGTTTGATTTGTGGGTTTCCATTTTATCTATTTTATTTGGTTTGCTTTATTTTCTCTTTGCTGGCAATTACTTGTTCTGCCAATAAGGGACATCCCACATTTTTTGTAATTTATGCCTTTTTGGTTTGGTTGTGAGTGACTTAAAAGAGAACCCTGAGACAGGACTTGTCATGAATCATTGAAGTGATGGGGAATGGAGACATTGACCAGAGCTATTCTCTGAGCTTACTGTAGGAATCAACTGTTGGACATACTCAGCCTGGTGACCTTCTAGAGGGCGGGAAATGATGTTGACTCTGTGATGTAGGCTCCATGTCATCCCCTATGCTTCTGTACTACACACCATGTAAGACAGAGACAGAGGTGGAGGAAAGAACATCTCAAGACCATGCTGAAGCAAAATAGAGGAGGAAGAACAGAGGATTCTCTGCAAAGGGAAACCAAGAGAGTGGCCTCTTTTGAGGGGGAAGAAGGAAAGAGAATAGAATTATGACTCAAGCTCACTTAATCTTTTCAGTTTTTTATTCTTAGGATCTTGTGATCTTTTTTTCTTTCAAAGATTTTATTTATGTATTTATTTATGTATTTATTTATGTATTTATTTATTTGAGAGAGAGAGAGAGAGAGAGCATGAGCAGGGGGGAGGGCAGAAAGAGAAGAAGCAGACTCACTGCTGAGCAGGGAGCCCGACACAGGGCGCGATACCAGGACCCTGAGATCATGACCTGATCCCGAGGCAGACACTTAACTGACTGAGGCACCCAGGAGCCCTAGGATCTTATGATCTTTTATCGAGAGAAGTCTTCAAGCCTAGAAAACTGCTAGTCCCTTCTGTATCTGTTCACCACATAAGTGGTTCTCATAAGCTGGAATAACCCCATTCCGGAGAACCTCTCCCCAGATGATGCAGAGATAGTTTTGTCATATTGTGTATTACCTTATATTCTTATTCAGGATCTCAGAGAGTACCGCTGCTGGATGTTTGTTTTTCCTTCCACCGTCTGGACTCTGGTGTTAATAACTATGCTTTGTAAATCAGCTGACAGAGCTTTGTACTTTTTATCATGAGAACAAGGGCTTCAGCTGCTACCTAGCCCAGATCTGGCTCAATGCGATCATGAAATTATAGCTCTAATTTGCCAGTACCATTTTTTGAGACCATACAGTGGGCTCTTTTGCTTGTTCATCCTTGACCTGTGGGTCTCTACATATCCTCTTCCCCCTGGCCTCTTGCTCCTGTCTGGAAAAGTACCATCTGTTATTTATTATGTTTTCACTACTGCAAAGCCCACTCCTCCAAACATCTTCGGCTGGTCCATCAAGTGGGTTCTTTGTTGTTGTTGTAGTCACCATATTTCCATGCACTTGTACAAGTGGAAATTCTATTTAAGTCTATTGGTAGACTTACTAGTTCTTAGTAATGAAATTATTCTACCCGCTATAGAAGTATTGTGAAATAGGATACAGCCAACTTTTGGTTATTCTGAGATGGATTATTCTGTTTGGGGATCATCAAGGTCTGAAAGCTTTTTATCCTCCTCTAGATTATCTTCTAATTTTTTTTTTTGTAAATAGAAGTATAATTAGCATACAACGTTAGATTCATTGCAGGTGTACAACATAGTGATTCAACAATTTTGTACATTACTCAGTGCTCATCATTGTAAGTGTAGTCACATCTGTCACCAAACAACATTATTACAACATTAATAACTATATTCCCTATGCTGTGCTTTTCATCACCATGACTTATTTTATAACTGGAAGTTTGTATCTCTTAATTGCCTTTATCTGTTTTATTCATGTCCCCATTCACCTCCCCTCTAGCAACCACCAATTTGTTTTCGTATTTAAGAATCTGTTTTCTTGTCATTTGTTCATTTGTTTTGTTTTTTAGATTCCACATATAAGGATGGACTTAGAGGGTGTTATGCTAAGTGAAATAAGTCAGAGAGATAAATACCATATGACTTCACATATTCTTCCCTAGGTTATCTTTTGGGGAGTCACAGCAGGTGGGAGCGGGGAACAGTGGAGAAAGTTGCCTTCAGGTTAATAGAGGGAAATTGAAGGAGCAAGTCATGTGATTTTTTTTTTCTTGGCTTGTTTGCTTTTTACATCTATGGTTACTTTATTTTTTGGTTAATGGAGCAATGGTCTAGATTGGTTTAGGTTTTAATTATCCAAGATTTCTGTGCCTCCAGATGTAAGAATTGTCTCACAGTATGAAATAGCATTCATTTCTTTATAATACAAATGCTGTATGGCTTTCTTCAAGAGTATATTTACAATACAGATATTTGGATCAATAATGCCAATGGTAGAATGTAATCAGCTGGCACCATGTTAAAGGCACTGTGAACTTGATTTTATATTGTTTTGATACATCTGACATGCTCTATGGTAGGAGACTGAGAGTTGGTTCCAAGGGACTTATATGCTTTTCTGTATGATAGTAAGCAAATTACATACCTTGAAGTTTTGCCTCATAAAATATTGCAGAAGTTTCTGTAGGCAGACTAGATGCGGAATCAGTGACAGTGACTTAGCAAGAGTAATTGTCCAAGAGCTTGAACTGCAGCCTAGGGCGCATCCTGAAGATTTTACTGCATGGTTTCAAGATAGAATAGTGCTGTTAGAAGCCAATGGAAATGGTCTTGGCAAGGAGAAAAGGAGTCACTTACCCTAGTGCAGAGGTAAAGTCTTTGACTCTAGCAACAGTTTTCCAGGGGACCATCTACCACTGCTAAGATTTGGAGCCTAGATTGTTGCCACAGATAGTCCTACTGCTTTTTTGATAGTACATACTTGCTTCAGTCATAGAGTACTATAATAGAATGAAGCAGATCTGGGTACCACTGACTTTTATGACGTCTTTCATCTTTGTAGAAATCTTTCAAACAAAGAGCATTCCAGCAAAAACTATGCATTTAGAATTTACCACTCTCTACAGCATATACATTGAGAATTTTTTTGAAATAAACAAGTACGATCATAAATATTGCACATGTTTACACACGTGTACACATACTTATTCTTATTAATCACATACATATTTAAGTGGGAAAGAGGAAGAGAGAAAAAAAACAGTAAAGATTAGAGCCCAGGAGAAAAATTATTTGGGGAATGTAGGAATTAATGAGTGGAGAGAGTAGGTAAGAATGAAATGGAAAAGAATAAGAGGATTTGCTTACTTTTACTACAAAGTGCTGTTTAACATAAAGATATTCTTGCAGCAGTGTGAGATTTTTTGCCTTATTCAATGGAACATGTATCAGAGGGTATATGACATAGAAGGAAAAAAAATCACAGACTTGGAGTTGAAAGAAATGAATTTACGTCACATGCTGTTATTATTATGCTAGTTCTTAGCTGGTTAAACTTAGTCAAGTCAGTCAGTTTAATAAGCCTCAGTTTAATGTCCTATAAAATGTGGGTGGTAATAGTGCTTTACATTTTATTTTCTCTACTGTTTTAGAAATTACATATTCTATTTCTGTTTTCACCCTTACAGTTTTAACATGCATACCAAAATTAACAAAGTCTACAATTAATCATTATCTTAATCCTTTCAAATAATTTAAGGATCTTAGAACACTTTAATTCCACCACACCTTGACCATTTTACATATCATTTTTGTATGGCATTTAAAATTTTTTTATATACCTACCAAGTAGCTATCATCATTTTTGTTTTGATACCATTGATGTTTGTGTAGATTTATTCACACACAGATTTCATGCTTACCATTGCTTTTTGCATCATATTCCTTCCTTTGGGTTTCATTTCTGAAGAATATCTTTTAGTAGGTTTTTCATTAGGATTTACTAGTGGTAAAACAGGTTTTATTTGTCTGAAAATGTTTATTTAAATTCTCTCATCAGTCATGTGACTGAATATAAAATTCTAGGTTGACAGTTTTCTCTTAGCACTTTGATGATATTATTCTACTGTCTTAGGGTTTCTTTTGCTCTTTTTGAGGAGTCTCCTGTTGCCCCCTTTGCTTTTTCTCATCGTTTGATTTTTAATCTTCTCTTAAACTTCAGTGTTCCATATTGCACGTCAGTGTGTTTACCATAATTATCTTTCTTGGGTCTAAGTTGCTTCTAGAATCTGAGGAATCATGTCTTTCATCAATTCTGGAAAATCCTCAGCCATTATTTCCTTCAGTTTTTCTACTTCTCTTTTATGTGTTCTCTCCTTCAGGATTCCCTGTCTGGTCAATGTTGTCAATCCTATATCTCTCTTAATCTTTCAAGTTTTTCTGTCTTTTTTTTTAAATTTATTTGAGAGAGAGAGAGATTATAAGTGGGGTGAGGGGCAGAGGCAGAAGCAGGCTCCCCCACTGGGCAGGGAGCCCGATTTGGGGCTTGATCCCAGGACCCTGGGACCATGACCTGACCTGAAGGCAGACGCTTAACTGACTGAGCCACCCAGGTGCCCCTTTTTCTGTCTTTTAGTATCTGTGTTGCATGTGGTAAATTGAAATAGATATATTTCCTTTCATCTGTTTTCCAGTTCATATGTTGTTTCTTCAGCAGATTTCAATCTGCTATTTAACCCATCCATTGAGTTAAGTTATTTTAAGAATTATTTTTTTATTATTAGATATTCTACTTGTATTTTTCAAGTCTCTCTGATGTTTTTGTCTCATTTTTCCTTCCTGTTTTTATTTCTTCTTTTGTCTTTAAACATTTTAAACATATATTATAGTCTGTAGCTATGTTAGTTATCTATTCCTGCATGACAGTATTACCATAAGTTTGTGGCTTAAAATGACACACATTTATTATCTCACAGTTTACATAGATAAGGAGTCTGGGCACAACTTTGCTGGGTCCTCTGCAAGATTGTAAATCAAGATGTTGGCCAGGGCTGGTTTCTCATCTGTAGTCCCACAGGGAAGGATCTGCTTCATGGTTGTCAGTAGCATCAGGGTCCTTGCAGCCACTGGACTGAAGAGAACTCAGTTTCTCACTGGCTGTCGGCTAGACACTACCCCAGCTCTGTGCCATGTAGTGTGGCCCCCTCCATGGTGGCAGCTCACAACATGGCAGCTTCCTTCTCCAAAACCAGCAAGGGAGGCAGTTTCTTAGCAAGACAGGCATTACCATTGTGTGTAATGTAATCACATACATATAATCATATATATCTCATCACTATTACTGTATTTTGTTGGTCAGAAGCAAGCCATGCATTATATGCCCACATAGGGGGAGAGAATTACAAAAGGGCATGAATACTAGGAGACACTGAGAGTCTGACTGCTACAGCATCCAGTAATTCTATGATTTGTAGTTTTTGGAAGAACTAATTTTGCTATTTATTATTTTTCCCGACATGTTGCATTCCTTCCTATATGTAAGTCTGAATTATGAGCTGTTTAGGGAGGTTTTTACCTATGGTGCTTATGCTAGGCACATTTTTAATGCTGATTTCTCGTCTCGGAGTTTCCTTATTTGCCAAGTGTAATCTTGAAAACCCAAACCACAAGATGGTAAGTTTACAATAATGAATCCTGAGGAGACATTCTTTTATTCCTTTGCATGGAGTCTAGGCCAGGGCAAACAAGCTTCTGTTTTTGTTTCCTAGGTTTGGTCAGTGTAGATATAGGTAGTGATAGAGATAGAGACAGAGATAGAGATATACACATGCATATATTTTTTCCCCATTCTGCATTTCACATTGTGTATGGCCCTTCAAGGACCTTGGTGTATGTATGGCTCTTAGTATAACTTTTCCACCTAGTGAGGGTCCAAGGACTTGTCTCCTGTACCCAGTGGCTCTTATAACCCACACTCTTGGTTTGCCTCATGGTAGTCCCATTGTCAGCTCATGCTTATCACCCTAATTTTTAGTATATTACTTAATTTTGGCCCCTGCTGGGTTTCCTTATTATCTCAGCCATACGTTTAAAAGAATATTTGTTGTATTTTATCCAATATTTTAGGTATTTTATAGAGAAAGGATTTTCAACTAATCTAGCCTGTCAGGATACCAGAAAAGGAAGCAGTCATATATTTTCTAATTTAAAACCCACAGTAAACATACAAGGTATTTTTATCCTATTTTTTAAATAGATAAAAACAAACTACATCTCTGAAATGTTAACCTTGCCAAAGTTTCATAGCTAGGAACAAAATTAAGCTCAAACTTGAGATGCAGAACTGATTTCAATGCTGCACTTCACCTCCTTTACCCTATAAAAGTTCTCATGTCTACTTCACAGGACGTCTGTAAGGATGACATAAGATAATGTAGGTGGGAATATTTTGTAGTACAGACATACCTGGAGATATTGTGGGTTTGGTCCATACCACTGCAATAAAGCAAATATCACAATAAAGTGAGTCAAACGAGGGGTGCCTGGGTGGCTTTGTTGGTTAAGCGGGTGACTCTTGATTTCAGCTCAGATCATGATCTCAGGGTTGTGAGATCGAGTCCTGCATTGGGGCTCTGTGCTAGGTGTGGAGCCTGCTTAAGATTCTCTCCCTCTCCCTCTGTTCCTCCCCTCCCACTTGCATGCTCTCTTTCTCTCTCTCTAATTAAATTAAATTAAATTAAAATAAAAGAGTCCAATGAATTTTTTTGGTTTCCCAGTGCATATTCAAGTATGTTTACACTACACTGTGGTCTATTAAGTGTGCAATAGTCTTATGTCTAAAAAACAATGTATATACCTTAATTAAAAAATACTTTATTACTAGGGGTGCCTGGGTGACTCAGTCAATTAAGCGGCTGCCTTTGGCTCAGGTCATGATCCCAGGGTCCTGAGATCGAGCCCCACATCGGACTCCTTGCTCAGTGGGAGCCTGCTTCTCCCTCTCCCTCTGCCTGCCGCTCCCCCTGCTTGTTCTCTCTCTCTCTCTCTCTGAGAAAAATTCTTTATTACTAGCAAATGCTAACCATCATTTGAGCTTTCAGGAAGTCACAATCTTTTTGCTGGGGGAGGGTCTTGCTTCGACACTGATGGCTGCTGACTGATCAGAGTCGGGGTTGCTGAAGGTTGAGGTAGCTGTGGTAATTTCTTGAAACAATAATGAAGTGCGCTGCATTGATTGACTCTTCCTTTTACTTAACGCTTAGAGGCCATTGTCGGGCTATTAATTGACCTAATTCCAATTGTTTTGTCTCAGGGAATAGGGAGACCCGAGAACAAGGAGAGAGACAGGGGAATGGCTGGGTGGTGGAGCGGTCAGAACCCACACAACATTTATCGATTACGTTTGTCATCTTATTTGGGCACAGTCTGTTGTCACCCCAAAATAATTACAATAACATCAAAGGTCACTGATCACAGATCACCATAGCAAATATAATAATAATGAAAAGTTTGGAATATTGTGAGAATTACTAAAACATGACACAGAGGCACAAAGTGAGCAAATGCTTTTGGGAAAATGATGCCAGTAGACTTGCTCCATGCTGCATGGCCACAGACCTGCAGTTTGTAAAGAAAATGCAGTATCTGCAAAGCACAGCAAAGCAAAGTGCAGTAAGATATGTTTTGCCTGTATACTGGAGAGCACGCTATGGAATAAGTAAATATTATCATTATTAGAGTCAATACTTAAGGTTCTCTCAATTACCTAGACAATGGGGAAGGAAAAGAGGAATTTGAAGATATCCAAGCAAATAGGTTGGAAGAACAGCAACTCCTAAATTCATAGCTATTCATTCAATCAATACTAGAACTTACTGAGTTTCAGGATATACCTCATAGAATCACAACCTTTAAAGAATATCTTTGACAATATTGTTACTTACTAATTAACACTCACTGAGGGCGGCTATGTGCCAGGCAAGGTTCTATGAATACGGAGATGATTGGGGCAAAGTTCTTTGCTTAAAGAGCTCACTTTCTAGTGGGGGAGAGAAATAATTACTGAAGTACTTCAATTATATTTAAAATAAAACCAAATTAATAGCATCTTAACTGGAGATTAAGTTCTTAACTGGAAATTACTTCTTTCTTCACCAGCAGGTTAACGGTTGTTTTTTTTTTCTGTTTTTTTTTTAAATTATTGAGGTATAATTTACATACAGTGTTATATTGGTTTCCGATGTACCACATAGTGATTTGACAACTCTATACATTACTCAGTGCTCACCATGATAAGTATAGTCAGCATATAAAGTGATTATGATATTATTGACTATATTCCCTGTGTTGTACTTTCCATCTCTGTGAATTATTTAATTTATAACTGGAAGTTTGTAGCTCCTAACCTTTTTTTAAATCTATTTCGCCCATCCCCTCACCCACCTCCCCTCTGGCAACCACCAGTTTGTTTTTTGTATTTAAGAGTCTTTTTGTTTGTTTATTGTTTGATCATTTGTTTTTTAGATTTCACATATGAGTGAAATCATATAGTTGTCTTTCTCTGTCTGACTTATTTTACTTAGCATAATACCCTTTAGCTCCATCCATGTTGTTGCAAGAGCAAACTCTCATTCTTTTTGTGTCTGAGTAATATTCCGTTACACACACATACACACCACATCTTCTGTATCCATTCATATGTCAGTGGACATATAGGTTGCTTCCATATCTTGGCTATTGTAAATAATGCTGCAGTAAACATGGGGGTGCATATATCTTTTTGAATTAATGTTTTTGGTTATTGTTTTTTAAAAATAATCATCAGCTTCTTTTAAAATACCTGTAGGAGGAAAAGAACGGTTTCCTTTTCTTTTTTTTTTTTTTTTTCACTTTTGAGCCAAAACCTTTCATCCTTTGGTGTTATTCTGACCCTGTGAAGCAATTACAAAATAAATCTTTATCTGTTTCAGGTGACAACACTTCAAACAAAAAAATTATAATGTCATGTTTTATTCAGGTCAATAACTTAGACTAAATCTCAAATCTTTTCAGTATCTTTTACCATAACTAGATGAAATCTTGACATTTGGAAGTCTCTCCTGACATCTCCACTCAATAATTTGATAGCTTGGAATAATCTGGCCTAATGCCTTAGTGAGTGACTGTTGCTCCTATGTGTGTGCCTTCCTACAAAGAAATCACCTGATGCAAAACCATAGTAAATAGATCAGTCTAAGTGACTACTTCCAACTACCCAGAGTCTGTAGTACTGTCACTGGCTTACTCTTGGGTTTGCAAAATGTCACACAAGAGAAAGAGAACACAAAACCTGAGTCAATAAATGTCATCAGACCTATATTATGCATTGGTATTTTTAGGGAAGCCATAAGTTATGTGATAGTAATGCAGAATTCATTAATATATTCATTCAGCAATTATTTATTGCTAGCCTTCTCATTCTTTCTGGGCCCAAATCACTTTAGTTTCCCATTAGGTGATCTTAGACACAGTGTGGAGCCAAATGAAGTTCATACCAGCTTGGGCAGCATAATCCCACCTGAGGGGTCTACAGGTATGTCCATGTATTTGACTCCTTTACTCCTATTTCTGTCTATTCCTGTGGAAGCAAAAAATCAACATAAGTTAGATAGCTGTTAGATCACCAATTACAAGCACATTTTCCCTAGCCTAAAAACTTTTACTGACATTTACACAAACAGCTATCAAACATCTGGTACACACAAGGCTCTGATTGATGGTGGGAACACTTTGGGGAACAAAGCACACACAGGTGTTGCCACCCAAGTGCTATCAAGGTTCAAGAAGGTACTCTTCTTTTGCCTACTTTTCCAGAAAACACTAGGAAGATTGAGAAAGAGGAGACCCTTTAGCCCTATCCCCATGAAATTTGCATTGTCCTGACAATGTTTCTCCATGTAGTTTGAGCTAATTTTAGGTAACCAAGGCCTTCGGTGTTACCATAAATTCCTTTGAAAAAACTTATAGCCCAAGAGGGGCGGTGTTGAAATTTTTTCTGATAATCAGCTTAGTTTTTTTCTTTGCTTGCTGTCATCCATTACCTTAATTGTTTAGCTCTTCTCCTTCCTTGGCATTTACAGGACTTAAATACTTCAGGGTGGTCCTGACATTTTCATTAAAGTGCTGTGAGCTGAGTGCTCCCTTTCTAGGCTGATGGTGTATTTTCAGGTGCACTAACAGAGCTCATTATTTCTTTATACAGCAGCAGCATGAAGAATCAAGCTGTGTTTCCTGAAAGATGAATGGGCATGGGTGAGGGGTGAGGTTGGGGTGGTGATTAAATGTGGAAAATCCTGTGCCTCTTCATAGCTTTATGGTAAGTTGCAGTGTCTTTATGATTAGGCTGCTTCTTGAGTGCAGGGCAGTTATTCTTCAGGCTTTCTTACATTATTTGTTTTTGTTACCAGAGAGATGGTGTCCCAAGTAGCAGTCAGGCTTGGAATCCTGTGCACTATGAATCACTGAGCACAGCATCAGCGGGGTTCCCATCTTGCATCCCATTTTATTGTGCTTGCTAGTGAATTCAGGAAGAACACGTATAGAAGCCAGCTTTCTAGCTTACAGTTATTCATTCATTTCTCCTGTTCCTGATGTTTATACCAGCTATCTACATTCAGTCTTCAGATTTTGAATATTATAGGATTATGAACCAAAAAAGGATCTTCAAAGATCCTCTTTTAATCCTCTTGTTTCCAGAGAAGTCAGCATATGAAGTTCTCTAAACCATAATTAGCATTATACCTGACATTTATTTAATGTTTACTGTCAGTTAGGTTCTGTGGTGATTACTTTAAAGAGATAATTTTATTTAATTCTTCACCATCCTAAAAGGCAGATATTGGTATTATCCCCATTTTACAGATTAGGAAACTGACATTTAGAGAAATTGAATACTTTCTGAAGGCCATCCATTCAGCAATTAGACTTAACTTCTAAAGTCGTTGCTTTGTTATTGTCTCTAGAAAAAGGAGTATCTGTTTATCACCTTGTTTAATCTTTCACTGTAGTATCTTCAAATATCTTTATAGACACCAAATACCAAAATACCAGGTTTAACCCTTAACATTTTCCCCCACTGCACTTTAAGCTCCAAGAAGACTGCTTTGTTTACCTTGTGTGTTCAGAACTGGAACTGGCATATAAAAGATGCTCTAATAATATTTATTGAATGACTGAATGAACTCACTGGCATATTTATATCCTTAGCAACATATTATAAACCTAATTATAGATAATCATTGATTAGTTTTATATGACTGCCAGCCAGGTGTTTTTATTTTAAAACATTTAAAAAAATAAAAATAGTTTAAGGAGCCTACATATACCATCACCTAGCTTCAACTGTGATCAACATTTCTTTCTAGGCATGCTGTGTGTATAGTTCAAGTTTGCTTTTATAAAAGAGCTCTTGGGGTGCCTGAGTGGCTCAGTCAGTTAGGCATCTGACTCTTGGTTTTGGCTCAGGTCATGATCTCATGGGCGGTGGTGAGATCGAGCCCCATCTCGGGCTCCATGATGAGTGCAGAGTCTGCTTCAGATTCTTTCTCCCCCTCACCCCCCATCCCTCCTCCCTCTCTCTCTCAAATAAATAAATAAAATCTTAAAAAAAAAAAAAAGCTCTTTGGAGCGCCTAGGTGGCTCAGTCAAGGTTAAATGTCTGCCTTCGGCTCAGGTCATGGTCCTGGAGTTCTAGGATGGAGCCCCATGTCTGGCTCCCTGCTCAGTGGGGAGTCTGCTTCTCCATCGCCCTCTGCCCCTCCCCCTGCTTCTTCTCTGTCTCTCTCACTCTCTCAAATAAATAAATAAAATCTTAAAAAAAAAAGCTCTTAAGAAATTTCACTGGAGCAACAATGAAGTCTCCTTGTCGCTTTCCACTTTACCGGAGGAACTTAAAAATAAGGTTGCTTCCTGAAACTGAACGTGTGAAATCATTGTGTAAAACAATGTGTAAATAAAACAGAGCAGTTGTCTAGGGAATGGTTTCACAGGCTAGCAAGACTTAAAATGAAGGTACTGGTACATTTAAAGAAAGTATGTTCCCGTCAAGGAGAAGTATTAGTCAGGAGTGCATCCAGAAAAGGAATGTTGCAGAGGCTGACCTTGACCTCGCAGTTGAAGCACTATGCTGAGTGGTCTACTCCTGTGAGCACCTCATAAGCCTAATAGATCTCATGGAGAGAACATTCATGGGGGTCATAGTTAATTTCCCTGATTTGACTGTAAGCAACCTTTAAGGTTGCTTTCTAAGGTGATGGACTGGCTAACAAACATCCAACCTGTTTGACAGTTGATTTTCTCATTGTAAAATAATCCCTCAATGATCTGGTTTCATGATCAGTTTCTCTTGTTTTGTTAGTGTGGATTAACTTCCTTGTGAGACAGGTTTTTGTTTGTTTTTGGTTTTGTTTTTTTAAAGCCAAAAATGTTAATATAGTCATGCTTTTCTCATTGAATTATTCTTTGTTCATTGACTTTCAAGAAATTATTTTTATTGGAGGTTGAATGATTCCATTAGTTTAAATACATATTTTGCTTTTGTCAGAAGTTTTTTTAATGAATCCAAAAATTTACCAAAATAAAATACTTATTTGTTGCTTAGTTTTCCTTGAACCAAGTAGCAGTAACTCTTTTTTGCGTGTAATTGTTTATTTTTTCCATTTTATATTGATCAATTTTGTTTAAAATACCTGAGGTAATGGCCCAAGTTATCCTTAAGCCTAGTATATTTTGTCCCTTGAGTTTGTGGTTTGCTTTTGTCTTTACTTAACATGTTCTGTGTTCCCTTCTGATTTTTCATTCTGTCCAAAATGATTCAAGTTTGTTTCATTCTTTTATCCTTTTTTTTTTTTTTAGGTTCTCTTTTGCACTGAGTTCTTCTTAATAGAATCGGAGTGATTGCCAGAAATTCTCAGTTTGATTGTCATCACATTATCTTTTTTGTGCAATTCCATTTTGTGTTGATCTCTGCAGTAGTTTGCCTCTCAGTATCAGGATGTTGCAATCTCTGGGAATCTTGAAGATTCCTAATTGAAAAACCCCAAGGTCCTTCACATGAAAACCCATTTGTGGAAAGCTCCATCTGCAATTTATTCCCTCTCGGCGTAGCTCCTCAGTAATGTTTTTGAGCTCCTAGTGGGATATGAGAGGTCATTAAAAATCATCATTTTTTCCTCTTTTTGCAGAAAAAACAACACTGGGTTGCCTGAACTTGCTCATTATTTTTTTTTTCCTGCCTCATATGAACTCAGATAATGATGTTCTATGCCCGGTAGAGCTGTGAAATGGTTATGAAAACAGATCTCATTTTTTGCTGAAGTAAATATTTTGTGATTTCTGAAAGTGTCCCATATCAAGGCATTTATGTTCCTTTTATAAACCCCTCTGGGGACCCTTTGCCTCTAGCTCTTTGGAGCACAGTTTCATCTTATTATTTCATATAAATTCCAAGGGTGGAATTATTGAGCCCCGTTGAGAAGGTCCCACATGGCTTGCTGTTTGCCTTCAAGCGCCGCAATATGTTTTGTCCTTGATGATCTGGCACAGCAGATGTCTGTTCTGCTGTGTTTGAGGTTATCTGGAAGTGATGTGGGGCTTTTGGGGACCAAACACTGTATTAAGATCCACTAGTATCAATTTTATATCTCATGATGCTTCGTGTTTTTTCCTCAGAGCTCCTCCTTATATTCTCTCAGGAGGACAAGTTAACAAGATTTTCCCAAACTCTTACCGCCTCTGATGTACTGATCAGACTGAAGGAAATTGATCGTTGAAGCTCGCTTTGCTCTTTTCTAAATAAGGACTATTCAGAATGTAAAGTTTCAAAGAAGAGCTTGTTTGCTCTCTTCTTGTAGTTCAACCTTGCTCCAACTGAACTATTAAAAAGAACTTTACCCTATCCATATTTTTAAAAATTGGATGTCAGTTAAACACTATTTAAGTAAACTGTAATGAGTTGGCATATTCTGGTATGAATTGGTATTTTTAGGTATATGACTTTGCCTCCAGTGAAATTTGAATTAATTGGTGTCATTTGCATTTTTTCTGACTTTATTTCTCTCTCTCACTTTTTTAAAGATTTTATTTATTTATTTGACAGAGAGATACATAGTGAGAGAGGGAACACAAGCAGGGGGAGTGGGAGAAGGAGAAGCAGGCTTCCCGCTGAGCAGGGAGCCCGATGCGGGGCTCCATCCCAGGCCCCTGGGATCATGACCTGAGCCAAAGGCAGGCGCTTAACGACTGAGCCACTCAGGCGCCCCTCTCTTTTTTTTTTTTTTAAGATTTTTAAAATGTATTTATTTTAAAGAGAAAAAGAAGGGGGGAAGGGGCAGAGGGGGAGGGAGCAGGACAAGTAGACTCCTCTGCTGAGCACAATGCCCAGCTTGGGGCTTGATTCCACCACCACAAAATCACGACCTAAGCTGAAATCAAGAGTCACACGCTCAACTGACTGTGCCACCCAGGTGCCCCTATTTCTCTTTCTTCAGCGATCATGATAGGAAAAGAGAAGTATATTTGCCTTATAATCAGTGGCATGATGATAAATATTTAACAACCAGCTCTCCAGGGGGAAAGGCAGCCCTGATTTGTAGATTTGCATATCTCTGGGTGTAAGCACTCTCCCCATGGATGATTTCAAGCTGCCAACATGACATCACTGAATGCAGAGTTGGGAAGGGATGTGTAATAGAATGTGCAGTAGTAGTTCACCATTCAGATACACTAGAGGTAAATAACCTCAAGAGCATGGATGATAGTAAAAGCAGTAAAATCATTAGGAAGTGATGAATTTTGGGTATTCACTATTTTTGTTTTCAGTATAATTTCATTGTAGGTTGATGTAATTTAGTTTTTAATAATAACCGCGTTTAAAAACCTGCTCACATAATCCCTGAAAATCTATGAATTTGTTGAGCTGGTATGAGGTGGTTCCAGTGTACCATTGCTTAAGGCAGAGGAAAAGAGATGACAAGAGAACTTTCACTCTGATCCTTTCCCCTTTTAAGTTTCTCTAATGTTACAGCTGCAGACAACTGACCCTCCACCTTTATTTTTCTCCCATCCTTTAGAGACTGCTTTTGAACCCCTTGCTTATACCTACCAAAGAAGGCATGCATCACCTTTGCTCCAGAATCTCCAGGTCCTGTACAGTTTGTTTATTATGAACTGAAAGAAGGAGCTTACCGGAAAAAAACAAAAACAAAAAAAACCTTTGTATATTTCAGTAGCCAAAAACTCTTCTCTTCTTTTGTCTTTAGGGTGTTTGCCATAGTGTCATGGGTTTTATGGGCTATGTCTTCTTCCCAGGGAGCCAGCTAGGTCTTTGTTGATAGCACCCTGTCCGTCCATCTGGCAGAACCCTAATGCTGCCCCCCAGTAAGTAGAAGACAACAGCAGCAGGCACTTGTATGTTTCCTGTGCTCTCGGTGGGCATCTTGGACACTCACCAGAAGAATGTGAAAGATGCACATCTTCCAGCAGCCTTAGTAGTCACACGATTAGAATCCCTTCTTTCGTAGCTGTAGTGGGGTAAGGCATCTTAAGGAAAAAATGGACTTGTGAATAACACCAAATGCTGAGGCATAAATGTTTTCTCCTAATATCTAGCCTCCTTTAATAAGTTATATTGAAAATCCACTTTGTAAATGTCCCCAGTTTTAGTTCACCTGTTGATAGGCTCTGCTAGATGTCCTGTAATTTTGTATTAAGATCTTACAGCCTGTTGGTTCTGACACATCTTGTCCCTGTTGTACTGAGGGACTTACTTTAAGTCGTACAGTTGTGAAGTTGAAGCTTTACATTTTTTTTTACCCCTTACTTCCAGTCCTGGCCTGGTGGTGACAGCAGAACATCATGCAGTCAATCTTACCAGGCAATCACAGAAAGATACATACACATGATCATTAAAATAAATACATCAAAACCAAGTATGTGAAACTGTTCCATTAGCATAACTAACAGCTGAAATGTAACATAACAAATCAACACATGTGCTACAACATTTAGTATTATTCTTGACTTTGCCTTTTAAGGCTACACAGAAATTGTTCTTATTTTCATTGGAACACAGATGAGTGTCAAGCTGAAGCTCATCAAATGGCCCCTGCTTATGGAAAAGATGCTTTCCCAAAGACTATGCTCACCTTTGGCACAGGAAGACAGCTTTGCTGGGTGCTTCTACAGCATAATAATTGGAATCTAACCCCGTGGCTGTCATCATTTTGTCTTTGGTACAATGAGAAAGCCAAATAGCACAGGCAGTTGTGGAAATTATTTTATTTTATTTTTTGCTCTTGACATTGTTAAATAACAAGGATAAATTCAATAAGCCCGCAGTTCTCATTTCTCAGGTATGTTTTCCTAAGCTTTATGATGCAGTAAGAAAACATCAGTCCATTCCAGGGTCTTCATATGAGAATGAATCAAAAGTGGGAAAACTAAGCCTGGAATGCATTATGATATATTTGAAAGGAGATTGGGATCCACTTCCATCCAAGAATATGTTTATCATATAAACTTACCGTAATAATTTTAGAATGATTTTGAAAACTAGTACTAGAGTGGCAAGGCTGAAATCTTACATGCAAAATTACCTTAAGGTTGGGAAAAAAATATAAATCACAATGGGAAATGGCATATTTTAATCTGAGCCATCTCCTGTGTAATGCGATACCCTCGTCATGTATAGGATATTGGCTCTAATTAATGAAGCATCAGAGGTTTCCTTGAAGAAGCAAGCATAGAAACATTTTTATGGTTTTTTTCTTGTAATGGCAACAAACTAACATGTACTATAAGTAATTTTGATGAAATATCGTCCATCATTTGGCCATCCTTTAGATAGCAAAGCAAAATGGTGTCAAAAATGTCACTTCTTTCTCTCTTTTGTCTTCATTTCCTCAGTTCATTTCTCCATTCCACTATCCAATTCAGTTCTTCCTCGTTTTTCCAACGGTATCCATCCTATATTTTTTTCCTCTTGATGGTCTTGTTAGCTATCCTATGGTCATCGGAGTTTAGTTAAACAAGAAAGTTAATTCCCAGAATTTCAAGACCCTAAGAGATTTTTTTAAAGGGCAGGAATTGCTTTTTCCCCTCTATCTGATACAGAGGCCAAGAAAGTGAGTCACAGGCCCAGGTGTAAAGCGGCCGGGCAAGCCGCCCATTGTGCATTTCCTGATTACATCACCTTTGAGCGCCTACGGGAGAGAGGGGGTTGAGAGCTGTACTGTGTGCAGAGCCCGGCAGTCTGATCGCAGACAGGCAGGGCTTGTGTCCCTTCTCAAACACTTTCCTGTTGGGTTGTTAAAGCATCATAGGTTCATGTTTAAATTGGAATCCTGTCGACCACAGCTGTGTGTGAGTGAATCTCTGCTTTAATGTGAATCAGAGTAGCTGACTAGGGTATGAAGGGAGCATTCTCTTCTCCAACATTAGCTACATTGTTATTTCCTCAGTGGTTAGAAAGGAAGAACTGGGTGGCCAATAAAAAAGCAAATGACCCAGGACACTTAAGCAATGTTTGTAAACCCCAATTAGACTATATTTTTTAGCTATCATGTAGCATGAGCTTTATATTCTTTCTTCAAGTAAGTTCACATCAACTTAAAAATCATCTTCATCATCTTTATACAGATTTTAAAGCTGTTCTTTAGCCTTTTGTTTCATATATGTGATTACCATCCCTTGTATTTGTTATATGTAGTCGGTTGTCAGTCCACTTATACATTGTCCCTGGATTATTAGAAGCACATATTAGAAAGACATTGTCAGATTTTAACAGCATAGTTCAGTTGAATGTACTGTAAATGTACAGAGCGGCCCAATAAAGAATTGACAATCAAATCCATTTTTTTTCCTTCTTATACCCTTACCTACTTTTGTCCCTACCACTCTGGGAGCAGAGAGACCAGAGACTGAGCCTCAAAAGAAGACAATAAATGTGCATAATGTGATTTTGGGACACTCTGGAAAGGATGATTTTTCAAGCCCCTTTCTAATGTTTCCAGTTCTGTAATTTTATAACAGTGGTAAAGAATTAGGGAGGTGAGGGAAAGCATATGCTCCTAAGGACTATGCTGGTTATCAGAGTGGGGGTTGATACTGTATGAACAAAGAGAAATTACTTATGTGATAATGAACAATGTTCAATAAACAGACAGGAAGCCCCCCCCACCAAAAAAAGGTGAGAAGACAAACAAATATCTAAATTTAGGTGCAATAGAAAGGGGAAAGATTTTTAAATTTCTGTTAAGATTTTCATTTAATGCATTCATTCTTTAAAAAATTTTTTTTTCTTAGTAATCTCTGCACCCAGTGTGGGGCTTGAACTCACAACCCCAAGATCGAGAGTCACATGCTCTTCTGACTGAGCCAGCCAGGTGTCCCCAATGCATTTAGTCTTAATAGAGAAGTCTGTGAAGCTTCAATCCAAGTTCTAAATAAAATATTTGGGATTTTGGCTTTGATAACAGTATTCAATTCATTTGATTGTGATCAGACAAACATGTTTCTCAGCAAGGACTATTTTCCGCCTTTCTTTATTTTCAGCTCTAAATATGTGTTGAGCACTTCTAGGATTCTTGGTTTTAGAGAGATCTTATAGTGTCATCTAACTGGTGTCAGTTAATTATGGGGAGAACATATAATTTATTATCTAAACCAGGATTCTTTTCCGAGTGAAAGGGAAACTCTTAATAATTATGCCACGACAATAAGCTTAAGCGAGAATGGGGTTATATGGCTACCCTAATTATGGCTCCTTGAGACTGTGGGAATAGGCAGTTAAATAATATGAAAAAACCCAAACTCATTAAAAAGAGATCAGATTTGTAGTGACTAGAGGTGTAGGGGTTGCTTAAAGAAGGTGGTCAGTACAAACTTCCAGGTATAAGATAAGTGAGTACTGGGGAAGTAACCTACACCATGATGACTGTAGTCAACATTGCTGTATGGTACATACAGAAGTTGTTAAGAGAGTAGATACTCCTCTCTTCATGAGAAGAAAAATTTTTTTTCTTTTTTTTGGTATCTAAATGAGATGATGGATGGTTAAACTTACTGTGGTAATTATTTCACAATATATGTAAATCATATTATACTGTATACTTTAAACTTGTACAGTGCTGTCTGCCAATTCTTTCTCAATAAGACTGGACAAAAATAGCTTAACAACAACAGCAACAAAAATATGCATGGACCCCTGTGGCTTCATAGAAGGAAGTAAAAGTGTGAGGTCAGGAAGGAAGGTAGTAGACAGTAGCCTGGAAAGAGTCTCACCGAACTTGGCCAGAAGTCTGACTTTTATTTTGTTTCTTGTTGGAATGGAACTGCTGCCTTTTATTTCCTCCTCATATTTTTATACTTGTTCTGATCAGTTTCTCCTTGTTTCAATGTAGAAAGGTAAATTCATAGGACTTGCATTTGAGGGAGAAGGCAAGGAAAGTGGATGTCAAAGGTTGTGCTGTGAATGGTAATGAAAACTGGAAATGTAGAGGGAAGGGAGAGGCTTGGAGGCTCTGAAACAACAATTTGTTATATTATTGAGTCACTGAGTTTGAGGGTCTGTAAGCTATCCATATAGCAATAATAAGTTAGCAACTAAAAGCAGAGATTTTAGTTCGGGAAAGAAATCAGGTCTAAAGCTATATGTATTTAGGTTTCTTCTACATATAGTTAACTGTTAAGTCTGTGGGAATGGACAAAGTCTTTCATTCATCTGTTCGTTCATCCTAAATTTAACATTATACTAGATGCTAAGGATATAGTAGCAAACAAAGTAGACCTAAATCTGTCTTCCTAGACCTTGTGGTCCGGTGGGAGAAATATACAAGTACAAGGCCCCCATAGGAGCACGTAAGGATGATACCAAAGACAGACTTCAGGAGTCAAGGAACACTGAGCAAAAGGCAGAAAGAGGATAAGGCTGGAGTGTGCCTAGAGGGCATAGAGGACATCGTGTGAAAATCCTATGAGAGGGTGCCTGGCATGTGTGAGAAACTGCAAGAATGTGAACTGAGAAGAAAATATAGTTGAACATAGAATTTTAATGAATGCTTTCCTTTAAGGGGAGATAGAGGAAAAGGAATCATCAAAGGAGTCCGAGAGTGGAAATAAGCAGAGAATCAGGAGACAGTGTTGAGGGCAGAGGAGAGAGTCAAGGAAAGGGTAGTCAACAATGTAACAGCTTCAAAGGGAATATAAGAGGGTGGAGATTAAGGAGAGAAGCTATCAAATTGGCATTTGTGTGTATGGCTGTGAGTGAACTTGGAGATCAGTTTCATTGGCCTGCAAACCAAAGATTGCAGTAGGTTGAGAAGTGGGTGAAAAGGGAGTATGAAGATCTGTAGAGATGGGAAAGAGAGAAGAGCAATAGTTTGTTGGCAAAGCAGTCAAGAAACTTATTTTACAATGGGAGAGACACCTCATCTGAACACCTTTGTAGCATAAGGAAGAAGATGGAATCAATGGCAAAGTGAATTAAGGACATTAGCACGAAGGAAATAATCAATGTTGCAAAGTTCTGGGGGTGGGGTTGGGGAGAATGGAGTCAAGACCACACATGAACGGCTTAGTCTTGGAGAGGAGTCTTCCTCTGAAACATCAGAGAAAGAAAAATATTTAGAAGAAGGCTCTTGAGGAGAAAGTTGAGGGCATTCATACCAGAGTTTTTTTTCCCAGTTCAGTGGAAGATAAATCTCCTGAAAGTGAAGAAGCATAAGGAACAGTTGGGAGCTTTACGGAGGATGGCAAAGTTTAGAAATGGGGAGATAAGACGTGATTAGAAATATGCACAAACGTACTGAGCTTTGCCATCACAGCTGAAGTTCTTCTTTTTTTAAATCTATGTATAATGGAGCCAGCTGTGATAGTTTTTATTGGGAGCTAGAGGACAGAGTTGGAAAAATGAATGATTCAGCTGCCTCAGAATTGAGCAGAAAATCAAGATGGGAGGAATTAAGGATGTAAGAGTGTAGTTGAAATGATGGGCAATCTTCAGACCCGATCATCTAAGAAAGTAAGAGAAATTAGGTGGTGCCCCATTTATTTGGAGGACAGGAAGAAGCCACAGATTGTGCTGAAGGTAAAGAAAAGCTTGGTGAGAAGTATAAAAGGATGAAGAATAATGATCAGAGAGAGGAAGTTGTGCTATTAATACAGTAATTGGCAAAGTGAAGAGAATGAGCGTCACGCTCATTCTGAAGAAAATCATAAAGCAAAATTTCAGAAGGTAAAAGCCCAAGCCAACTGGATATAGTCACATACAGCAACCTGGCTTTACCGTGGCATCACAAAGTGTCCACCAAGGTATAATGATAGACAATATAAATAGCATCTAGAGTCTCTCATGAGACTGTGGGTAGCAGCAGATCTTGAAAGACAAGCAGAGTGAAGGCAAGACTGGGAGAGAAAGGGAAAAGAACGGATTTGGGTGTCCACAAGAAGCTGACTTTCATTTCTATCACTGTTATTCTAGTCACCATTTCAACTTCTTTTGTACTTTATCCTCTTCACTGTTACTATGTTTTTAAAAATCAAAGAAATTGTCCTGACTTCTACACAAAGAGTTTGATATGTGGCATGTCAGGTGTTTATTTATACTTGCAGTGTAGCTGACCCAATGACTAAGCAGTTGCTTTATTTTTCCATTAGAAGCTATTCAACCCCAAATAAAACCTGACCACTGATTTTTAAATGAAGTGATTTGGGGAGTCAAATTTACTCTCCTTTGAGGTAAATTTGAAATTACTGAAGCAAATTTTAGAGACGTTTTTATTGTTTTTAATTTGATTATTTTCATCTTTAGTTTCTTAATTTACCTTAGTATGACATTATTTATTTTTTTTTAAAGATTTTATTTATTTATTCATGAGAGACAGAGGGAGAGAGAGAGAGAGAGAGAGAAGCAGAGGGAGAAGCAGGCTCCCAAGGAGCAGGGAGCCTGATGCGGGACTCGATCCCAGGACCCTGGGATCATGACCTGAGCCGAAGGCAGACGCTTAACCATCTGAGCCACCCAGGCGCCCAGTATGACATTATTTTAATTCATGTACTTTTAAAATCTCCAACTTAGAAAATATTTAAGAATAGATTTGAATCTGATACAAACCTAACTTGTTAGACTAGTTAGATTTACAAGTCATTCTTCTACAACCCAAGTGTCAATCAACAGATGAATGGATAAAGCCGATGTGGTATACATACACGATGGAATATTACTCAGCCGTCAAAAAGAACGAAGTCTTAACCATCTGCAAAAACATGGATGGAGCTAGAGAGTATTATACTAAGCAAGATAATCACAGAAAGACAAATACCATATGATTTCACTCATATGTGGAATTTAAGAAACAAAACAAATGAGTTATTAACTATATAGAGAACAAACTAAGAGATGCTGGAGAGCTGGGTGGGGGATGGGTTAAATGGGTGATAAGGATTAAGGAAGCCACTTGTGATGAGCACTGGGTATTACATGTAGGGGATGAACCACTAAATTCTACTCCTGAAACCAATATTACATTGTATGTTAACTAGAATTTAAATAAAAACTTGAAATAAACAAAAAAGAGTCACATGCTCTGAGTCACTGAGCCAGCCATGTGCCCCATTCACTCTCATTCTTTGAAATCCCCCTCTGCATATTGTTATTACTATCCTGATTCTAACCTCACTTCCTTTCCTCCCTATAGTAGGGCTCACACTAGATCATTTCAGTTGCACCTTAACCTGCCTCTTCAATCTCAACTTCTTTTTCTTAGGCTCTTTTACTATTTCCTCTGATTTCATTTATTATTATTATGCTTTACAATGAATATTTATTCATCTTTACCTATATATTTATGCATCTGTTGTTCTCTATTCCATCCTACTCTTACCTTTGTTTATTTTACATACATAGTGCAGGTCTGCTGGTAATGAATTGTCTGCTGCTGTTTGTTGATTTATGACGTCTTTGTTTTCTTTTCATTTTATAAGGGTATTTTTGCTAGGTACAGAATTACAGGTTAGCAGCCATTTTCTCTTGGCACTTTAAAGATTCAAGGCTAGAGTCTATACCTGGTCCAGCCCTGGTGTTAGGGTGTTATGAGACCCTAGCGTATTTACAGGGGCTTCCCCAATTTCAGGTCCTGAACTATAATCCTTGTCCTCTCAGTATTGGGAAACTTCTAAAAATCCCAATTATAAGGACTTTGACTGTTATTGTGTGTGAGAGAAGTCACTGAAGAATTGAGCAGAAGAGTGATAGGCAAAAGGTCTTCTCTGTTTGCTGTAGTAAGAAAAGATGGTACAAAAGCAAAGAGGAACCCTTGAGGATGAGTTAAGAGGCTGTTGCACAAAAGCAGGTGAGAGATGAAGGTGGCACATAATTTCTTATCTGGCTATTGCAATAACTTCCAAACTACCTCAAATCTTGACCTGCTTGAACCTTTTCTCTTTCCTGATGCCAAAGTGATTTCTTTCTAAGATTCATATCCAATGATGTCACTCCTCAGAGAGACCTCATTATTTATCTTTAAGTAAAAATTCAAATTCTTCACCAAGGGTCAAAAGGTCATATGCATGTTCTGGCTTCTGCCTCCCTTTATAGCATCCTCTCTTATTCTACCTCTTTCCTTTAGCCAGTGGTATCTATTTGGAGCCTAGAATCTCTCCATAGGTCATAAAACTTCCCTAAGCCTTCATGCCTCGCCCCATATTTTCCTTCTTCTTAAACCATCTTTCTCATCAACTCCCTTTTCTTGCCTGATTGACTCCCAACTCATCTTTAAAGATTCAGCTAAAGGATTAAGGATAAGAGAAGCTTATCTTCTCTTGGAAAAGTTTTGGAATCTTTTCCTTTCCCATTCCAAGACATAAATGAGTCTTTTCTGTGGATTTAGTACAATTCAATAAACATTTATGGCATCTTCTCTCTGCCAAGAACAGTTTTAGGAGTCGAAGAATGACAAAAGAATAAGCTGCAGTATTTGCCCTCAAGGACCTTGTTCTAGAAGAGAAAATACATAATACATAACTTCATTATAGTGTGGTAGGGATAACAGTAGAAAATGATCTTGGGAGGAGGGTGTGAGTGAAGCCTTCCTGGAGGAGGAAAAATCCATGTTGGTTTTTAAAGAATAAATCAGAGTTTATCAAGCAGACAAGGTGCATGGGGTAAGGTGAATATCCAAGATTGAAGGAATAATATAGTCAATGGTATGGAATGGCGAAACAGCAAGGTTTAGAAAAATAACAGAAGAATTGGTATTTGAGTATAAAATTTAAAAGGTGATCAATGGGATGTGAGTTTTAAAAGAATGGGTAGGCAATCATGATCTTATTTGCAGTGCATACTTCCCTTGTTGTACTTACCATACTGTATTGCAATGACCGATTTTCAACTCCATGTCACCAGGAATGGGCTCCTTCAGATTAAGTATTGGGTCTTAATCATTAATCTTTGCATACATAGCAACTATCCAAGTGTCTAAGACTTGATAGGAGATACTCAGCAAATGCTTATGTTATTAATGTTATTAATGTGGACCCTTTAAAACTTTTAGAAAGATTATTTTACAGAATACTATTATTTCTATCTATCTATCTATCTATCTATCTATCTATCTATCTATCTATCTATCTAATCTGTTGCCTGGGTTGAATCTGGACATTATCAGGTCCAAAACTAAGTAAAAAAATAAAATTAAGATTGAATACAATTAATTAGAGGTTGTTCATAAAACTACATTTAAATCTGATACACAGGGCATGACATTCAAAATGTAATATTTTAAAAGTAAACTGTTATTAAATTACTTCTCAGATGTAAATAGCTATTATTTAGAGAAAAGACAAATGAGTAGAATGGAATAGACATTTATGCAGCTTTTTCTAGGAAGCTAGAAATTCCATATGTATCTGTGTTTCTTTCCACTCACTCCTACTTCCTTCTCATATCTCTGATCCACAGCATTGGACATTAGATGGAGATATTTTTACAACAGAAAGAAATAATTAGTAACAGTCTTAAGAACTCTGCAGCTCCGTTGGGTAGGGCAGGTAGTCTGTTGGGTCTCTATACTAGAAGACAGCCAGTTTTTCAGCCCTGGTGTATTCTTGCCTCTTGTTTTAAAATGGGCATTTCAAACCATTTTGGGAGGTAGCACTAATGTGTTAGAAATATCGTGAACATAAAGGGAAAAGGAGACCTATAACCTGGAATAAATCATAATAATACATGGAAGTAATCTGATAAAAAATTGGAATATCCAAATGATATACTCTTGTGTAAGATCCACTGGCAAATTGACTAATTACCGCTGAAGAAATAGGAAAAGTAAAGAGAAGCCTTTTGAATAAACACACTGCTTTGACGTTAAGTAGTTTTATGCATTTTTTTCAAGAAAAAAACATCACTTGAGCTTGTTTCCCTTCTCTTACCTTTTTTAAATGCCTTTACTGAGGAATCCACTCACCATTATGGTTTCTCCCAACATCCTCTCCTTTCTTTCTCCCCCTTCTCCTTTAGTATCTTTTTGCCACATACATTGCTCCTTCGGCTACTCTTGACATTGGACTCCAACAGGAAAAGAAAAAAGAAATCTATATGAAAATACAGCCACCATTTGAAGACCTTTTTGACACAGCAGAAGAATATATCCTTCTCCTCCTTCTCGAGCCCTGGACAAAGATGGTAAAATTAGACCAAGTTGCTTTTGGAAAGGTATTGTGGCACTAAGACATGATGTGTGACTATTCAGGTTTACTACAAAACTGATGATAAGCAACATTATTAATTCACAAGAGAAGAACTGAGAAAGGTCTCATATGGGCCAGGCACTCAGAGTTAAGATTTGGCAGGCTCAAAATTGGAGTAGTGAAAGTATTTATTAACTTCATTTTTTGCCAGTTTCTCTATTGTCTCCCAACAAAAGACTAAAATCTTTGTCATTTTTGGTTCCCTGTACAAATATGTCAGCAGAGAGAAATCTGAGTTTTGGTTTCCTGTGAACCAACAAAATATGCCATGATAATGTACAGGCTTTGTCTCTTCTTGCCATTTCTTAGCAGTGGCCTTAATTTTGATTAATGGAAAAAGCACATTTAATTTTATACTGGATGAGTTATGGTAAATATTGCACCCATGGAAAATAGAAATGTTTTGTATGTATTGTGGAAAATACATTCTATAACTTCAGTGTTGCTATTTTAAGGCACCCCAGATGTTCATCAGGTCAGACTGATTGGATAGAAGTTTCAACACATCTTTTTTAATTCCAAATAAGTCTCAATGCTTGAATATTTTCACTATTCTTATTGATGGGTGGAGGAAATTTCTTTCAATATTTATTTTGAGTTACAGATTCAGACAAGTAATGGGCATTTTTTTCTATGAAGTTACTGCATGTACCCTCTACATCAGGTCACTCCCGGTGGAACTCTGCTGTCTTCATATTGCTAGTCTTTGTTCCTATCTGCTCAACAATCTCTTAGTCATGTCTTCTCACAGAAAGAATAGGTTAGGTAAATTAAGATAAAATTAGTACCAAAGCACCTTGGATAAAATTACCTTATCGGATTGTGATTGAACAACCCTTAAGGCTTACTAAATTCAGTGATCAAAATTAAATTTTCCTTCCTGATTTCTCTTTGTCCTCAAAAATTAGCATTACATCTTTTCTACCACAAAAATACATCTATCACACTAGAAAAATTAGGCTATTGTATGAATTTTTAAAAAAATTCTCCCCAGTCATTATTTGAAATACAATGTATGGCATAGAGGAAAATAGACCTGAGATAGGGTCCTGAGATGTTAAAAAAAAAAAAAAAAAAAAATTTAGATTTATAACAAATGTCCCTAAATCAAAAAGTTTTGGCATTGGTAATGACTCTTATGTGTGGGAAAATTATATACTCTTTTTAATAATAAACTAGAAACTTCCTTAAGTTCGGCCCAGAGGATCTCTCTAAAAGTCCAGTTGACTGGATTATGTAGACTCCTTCCCAAAAAGGATAATCAAAGCTAGTCATTAAATGTAGAAAGTTCTCAGTCTGCCAAACTGATTTTTTCCCCGGAATAGAGAAATGGAGAATGAGATTGTTCTTCTTCCTATCTAAAACAGGGATACCTACAATGAGGTTAATCTAATGAATGACTCTCTCCTCTCTTGCTACAGCAACAAAACCTTAGCTCACAGACTATTAACAATGGAGTGTGGTCATTTCTTGTTCTGCTCTGGATTATTTGAGCCCTAAAGCTAGCAATGCCTGCCTTCGTGACTATTATCCTGTTATAATGAATAGAAAATGGCAATGTGACCCAATATGTGTGCAGTGTTTGTTAGTTCACATGGGATGTCCCGAAAGGAGGAATGATCTCTGGTGTCACTGTATCATTACATAGAAATATTTTATCATATGCATGTGAAGTCTGAATTTGCTGTAGTTAATATTTTTACGTTGGTCTTGCTGCTTTTGCTTCCAAACTAATTTACTTTATTGGCAAGTGTATTCATTTTTTTAGCCCACTGTTATTGGCAAATTGTGCATTCTTTCCCCCACTTTTTTGTAATGTACGTTCTATTGATGTTACGAGCTTTATTATTGTTTTATTAGGTGGGGCTGATGGAAGAAAGTCGACAGCTAGATTCCACATACTTCAGAAAGCTACAGGCTTTGCATAAAGAGACGTTTTCCAAGAAAACTGAGGTAAGTTAGCGCTCTACTTAGAAAAACCAACTTTTTATCCTGGAGAGATTACCACTGTATATATTGGCATGGGGTCGGGGGGTGGGGAAATCCTATCTTAAGGAGCTAATGTCCTGATAAAGTAGGGGATAGGCAGTTTCATTTTTCTGCTACTTCTTTGCTTGGCAGGCTGCCTTTGACAGGTGTCACTTTATATTGACACATTTAACAACAAAGCCAGAAGAACAAAGCAGATGAGGTAGCGTAGGGAGTCAAGCCATTTATCTGCCTTAATTAAGAGCCTTCAAGCCACATTATTCCTTGGAACGTTTCTGGTTATTTTCTGTATGGCAGCAGCTCTCTTCGTTGTCAATTCAAAAAAGAGTTATATGGAGTTTTCCAAACAGAAAAGGAACTGTCGTGTGACAGCAATAGGGAAAACAATAAAGGAAAAAATACAGAAAGAATTTGGGGGAGTCCGTAAAAAGATCATAGGATTGACTAGGATAGTAAAGTGTTATTTTGATTTATAAATTTGCAACTTTTGGATTAGCTACATAAACCATGATAGGTCCTGAAAGCCATAAAATGAAATGTGCATATCTACATGCAAGTGACAGTTCATATTCATATTTATTGACATGGAAAATGCCCAGGACATATTATTATATAAAAATGTGGGAAACAAAAAATACTAGTATCATATAATCCTATTTATGTATAATTATATATGTATTTCTACATGTATACATATATTCATATATGTAAGATATCTAGATGTTCACCAAAATGTTGAAGACACTTAGCTCTGAGTGGTAAGGTTTCAAGTGATATATTTTTTTTTTCAGGTGATAGTTTTACTTTCTCCTTTGTGCCTGTCTCAAATTTTTACTCTTTTACAATAAAATTTTACACAAACAGTAAAGTTGTTTTTTAAATGTAACCTTCATGAGGGGGCACCTGGGTGGCTCAGATAGTTAAATGTAATCTTCATGATAGTTGCCTTTTTAACACAGAAATTCCTTATTTGAGAAACTACTAATTAGTATCTTGGAAAGACTATATGAAAAGCCAAAAAAGTAACACATTTTATTGCATTTTAAACATAATGAAAATGTTCATAAAATTGTATTTTAAGTTTGTGTTGTAAACCTTATGACTAAAATATAGCATTTTAGTTGTATTTTAAGTTGTGTTTTAAAATTTATGAACTAAAAGGTATAATTCTACCCATAATCCTTCTCCACATTGGAAATTGATTTTTTAAATATTGGTAGTTTCTCTCATAGTCTGATGCTTTTCAAACACAAATAGAGGGATGAATTAATTATATAAGGTATTCCATAAGGAGAGGAAAGGTTTTTCAAAGAATAAGCTTCTCTAGCTCTTTGCCCTTATATAGAGCTTATAAACTGCAAAATATCAAGTCTTAAAAATGCCTAAAAATTAACTTTTATATGAAGAAGATTACATGTAAAGGATGTACTATTAGAAAAGTATTTTGTTTTACTCTATAACTTTCAAAATTGTTATAAATAAAAGAACATTTTATGTTCATAATACATTGTTAAGAAAAAGAACTAAGTTACAAAACCATACATAGTTGTACAGTCCTATCTTGGTTTTTAATAATCTACATGTGTGTATGCAAAAAAGACTAGAAGATTTGTATTTGGAAATGTTAGCTATGGGGGCGCCTGGGTGGCTCAGTCATTAAGCATCTGCCTTCGCCTCAGGTCATGATTGCAGGGTCCTGAGATCGAGCCCCGCATCGGGCTCCCTGCTCGGCGGGAAGCCTTCTTCTCCCTCTCCCACTCCCCCTGCTTGTGTTCCCTCTCTCGCTGTGTCTCTCTCTGTCAAATAAATAAATAAAATCTTTAAAAAAAAAAAGAAAGAAAGGAAATCTTAGCTATGGTTATCTCTGAGTGGGGTAGTAAGTAGTATGTATGCCTTTTGTTTTCTTATTACAGAAGATATATTATTCTTATACTAACAAAAATAAGATAAATATTTTATAAGCAAATATAAAGTAAATGTTTACTAAATGTTCCTAAAAAGAAGAGAATGGAACAGCAAGGAACAGAATAGAATTTGACAGGAGTTAGAGCCAGATTCTAGATTCTAGATTCTTCACCCACTTCTACCATTGCATTGTTAGTTGGTGTTGACCTAATTATTCATTTTTATTTGTTTCCCTTTTTAAATTTGGAAAATAATTTGCTGTATTTAAGAGATTTTTTGTTAAAAGTATCATTTCACTAGGACACTGTGACTGGTGAAATTGGAACTGGTATTTCACGGCTTCCTGAGGTCTCTAAAAAACCAGAATACTGGAATAATGTCCCTGAAGAATATAAGCACTTTAATTTTAATGACCTGCTTAACAACAAACTGGAGTTTGAACATTTCCGTCAGTTTCTTGAGGCTCATTCTTCAAGGTAAAGAACATAACCATTTTAAAATGTATTTCTCTCTGCTGGAGTGGTGGGGGGTGGGAGGGATGGGGTGGTTGGGTGATAGACATTGGGGAGGGTATGTGCTATGGTGAGCGCTGTGAATTGTGCAAGACTGTTGAATCACAGATCTGTACTTCTGAAACAAATAATGCAATATATGTTAAGAAAAAAAAAGAAGAAGAAGATAGCAGGAGGGGAAGAATGAAGGGGAGTAAGTTGGAGGGGGAGACGAACCATGAGAGACGATGGACTCTGAGAGACAAACTGAGGGTTCTAGAGGGGAGGGGGGTGGGGGATGGGTTAGCCTGGTGATGGGTATTAAAGAGGGCACATTCTGCGTGGAGCACCGGGTGTTATGCACAATGAATCATGGAACACTACATCAAAAACTAATGATGTAATGTATGGTGATTAACATAACAATAAAAAATTATTAAAAAATAAATAAAATGTATTTCTCTCTTTAAACATCCTTTTTCTAAGCTACTTATTTTTGTAAGCTACTTTGATCCAACATATTATAAAAGTGATTTGGAGCTAGATTTCACCCATGACAGTAAAAAGTAATGAGCATACCTATCTGAAATCTGTATGGGTAACTTTTGGTTGGGGAGTGCATTTTAATAATAGTAACCTCCCACATGTTACTTTAAGTAGTCAAACAAGATTTGTAGTAGTTTTAGCATTGGCTAAATAAAAACACCAGTGTGGTTTATTCTTTTGCTTTTCTACTGATTCTTTCTTCCGCATTTTTCTAGACAGGTGCTTTAATTAGTATTTCTGAAAAGTATCTCCTTTATATTTTTCTAAGCTATTGAAATTTTACTGTAATACGTTGTAATTTTTATTAGCTAATACATAAATGGAACATTGTAGTTTTGCACAGAATCTTGGAAACTTATGACATATTTATCTAATATAAACTGAAATATTGATCATATATTTTTCCAATAATTTTCTCCCAAATTAGTAGAAAAGGTTTAGACCTGGGAGCCAAATTGCACATATATAGTTTCCCTTCTTATTGATGCGAATTGTTGTGAATTTAGCATGTTGCCAAATATACATGCAGTAGGTAGAAATTTTCCCAGATTTGACATCAACGATACAAGTCCATTGTTAATGGAGGAACTCTGAGACCCTATCAAAAACAGTGGTAGATTCTTTTCTGATCCCAGTACTTCTGTGTTCATTCATATATTTAGCCAGCATGAGACATATTATTGAACTCATTAGTTTCATGATCTAATCAGTTCTGCTAACTAGTCAGGACAACAACTTGTTTGGTGGGTTAGTAGAATTCAGAGAAAAAAAATAAAAAGGGCTGTACTTTGTTTTTGTTTTCCTTTTAGTATGGACCTTATGTGCTGGACCGACATTGAACAGTTCCGAAGAACAGTTTATGGAGACCGAAAGCAAAGGGAAGCAAAATCTATATATATTAAAAACAAATACCTTAATAAAAAATATTTCTTTGGCCCCCAAAGTCCAGCCTCTCTATATCAGCAGGACCAGGTATCAATATATAACATATTTTCTTTGTTGAAGTATGAAAACCAGTAATTTTTTTAATTTAAATTCAATTAGTTAACATATAGTATATTATTAGTTTCAGAGGTAGAGTTCAGTGATTCATCAGTTTTATATGATACCTAGTGCTCATTACATCACATGCCGTCCTTAATGTCCATCACCCAGTTACCCCATCCCCCTACTCACCCTCCCCTCCAGCAACACTTAGTTTGTTTCCTATGATTAAGAGTCTCTTTATGGTTTGTCTCACTCTCTGATTTTGTCTTGTTTTATTTTTCCCTCCCTTCCCCTATGACCTCTGTTTTGTTTCTTAAATTCCACATATAACTGAGATCATATGATACTTGTCTTTCTCTGATTGAGTTATTTCGCTTAACTTAATACCCTCTAGTTCCATCCATGTCATTGCAAATGGCAAGATTTCTTTTTTAAATATTTTATTTATTTATTTGACAGAGAGAGACACAGTGAGAGAGGGAACACAAGCAGGGGGAGTGGGAGAGGGAGAAAGAGGCTTCCCGCATAGTAGGGAGCCCGATACGGAGCTCAATCCCAGGACCCTGAGACCATGACCTGAGCCGAAGGCAGACGCTTAATGACTGAACCACCCAGGTGCCCCAAGATTTCATTTTTTGATGGCTGAGTAGTATTCCACTGTGTGTGTATATATATATATATATATATATACACCACATCTTCTTTATCCATTCATCTGTTGGACACCTGGGCTCTTTCCATAGTTTAGCTATTGTGGACATTGCTGCTATAAACATTGGGGTGCAGGTGCCCCTTCGGATCACTACATTTGTATCTTTGGGGTAAATACCCAGTAGTACAATTGCTGGGTCATAGGGTAACTCTATTTTCAACTTTTTGAGGAACCTCCATACTGCTTTCCAGAGTGGCTGCACCAGCTTGCATTCCCACCAACAGTGTAAGAGGGTTCCCCTTTCTCTGCATCCTTGCCAACATCTGTTGTTTCCTCACTTGTTAATTTTAGCCATTCTGACTGGTGTGAGGTCATTGTGGTTGAAAACCAGTAATTTATTTATTTTTGCCAACAACCTGAAAGTCATCTTTTTTGTCTTTTGCTTTCATGATTTATATGTTAGACATTTTGGATATCTTACTTTTTAAGCTATTTTTAAGTATCTACAAATTAAATGCCTTTAAAATTCACTCAAGTATACTATAAAACTATGTTATTTTTAGAAGTAGTTTATAGAATAAAAATAGCTTTTATTCATCCAGTCATCCATTCATTCAGCAAATGAATGTGATAGATGGTGTAATTATTTATTATATTATTACTGTCATTATTACTATATGTCATTATTATACTATGTGGTGTTATTATTTAGGGCAAAAAGGTCAGATTGGAATTCAGCAGTGCGACTGAGTGTTCAAGTAACAATTTTATCATGAAATATGGCTCAATTTTTATGCTTTTGAAATATAAAGAATTAAGTGTTATAACTAATTTGAAGTTTGCTAGTACCACATTACTACCTGGAGATCAAATGTATAGTGTTTGATATCTTTATTTTGGTAGTTTAAAAGGATGCATATCCTAATGGTGTACATTTATAAAATACAAATTTCAGATTAATGCTGAATTCAGTAAATTAAAGAAAAATTCAGAAGTGTTAAGTAGGGTACACCAAATTAAAAAGCTAGATCTTCCGGGTGTAAAATAAGCAAAAGTTTTTGGGAATAAGAAGGAGAAGAAATTCTGAATTTAAGCAACCTTGACAAAATGCCTTGCCATCACATCAGTTCCCTGGGATACAAATCTGGGCTGTATTAGCAAAAGTGTTGGGTATCTCAATAAGCACAACTATGAATAAACACATGGAGGGCATTTGTTTTCTCTTTGGCTTGTGCTACATTGTATGAGGTTTCGTGGTATCTGCTGCTACTGTGTGAGCCTTCTATACTAGAACATGCTGAGAAGTTCAAATTCAGTGGAAAAAGTTACCCATTGCTATCATAGCAAATGATTGTGTTTACTCCAGAAGAGTTTCCCCAATGGCCTTTCTTCCTCATCTTTGGCTTTACTTTTATTTTTTGTTTACTTATTTTATACTTAAGCACATCCACATCACATTATGTTCCATTTAGATCTTGCTAGTTCTAATTTCAGTTGGGTGGCTAAGTTTGCTGTTTGATTAGCAAGACAGTCTTTTCTCTTTTTCTTCTTTCTTCCTTTTATATATAAAAATCAGTATTATTAAAGGATGGGTAAGAGCGTTTCTCTTGTTTTTATGCAAAACAATTATTTTATTAGTAGGATTTGATTGATTTTATTATTCAAAGGGGAACTAAGAAGAAGCTAATTTTTCCAGTGAGGGGTCTAGAGGTTTTGAAAGGTGTATACACAGAAACAGGTAGAAAACAGAATGATTTATAGCAGGAAATAGCCATTCATAGCTTGTTGAAGCTGATACTTAAACAGAAGGAAGATCTGGGTCACAAAGAAACTGTGTTTTGTAAAAGGTGTCACCTGTTCAGGTCAGAGACTATTCTCTGTATAACCTGATCTCTCTCTACTTCTGCTGCTTCTGTTTTCTTTTTCTTTTTTTTTTTTTTAAGATTTTATTTATTCTTTGAGACACAGAGATACAGAGAGAGAGAGAGAGAGAGAGCATGAGCAGGGGGAGAGGCAGAGGGAGGAGCAGGCTCCCTGCTGAGCCAGGAGCCAGACATGGGGCTCGATCCCAGGACCCTGGGATCATGACCCAAGCCGAAGGCATATGCTTAACCATCTGAGCCACCCAGGTGCCCCTGCTTCTGTTTTCTTCTGTGAAGTTGTTGGGGCAGCCCGGCATTGCTAGCACCACCCTCATCCTGCCAAGTTCAACCCAACATTTGTTTGTGCCTATTTAAAATTTCTGGGTCAATGCCCTCTCCTAAATAATTCATGTCCCATTTTCCCCATACACAAAAGAAAATGCTTTCTCCAACTAGTCAATTTGACCAGAATCACGGATTCATAGAATATTAGACCTGGAAGAGCACTTAGAGAACTCATAGACTAATAATTACCCCCATTTCACAGTTGAAGATGCTGAGGCCATGGAGAGAAAAATGGCATTGCTTGTGGTCACACGGGATAAAAATCCCACTCCTGTGTTCTCTGACCTATATCATGAGCAAAATCATACATCTAAAATAACCATCACATAAACCACAATTATCTGTTTGATGTTGGGGGAGTTATGTGTCTTTACTATCCACGGTATAACCAGGAGATAGCTTTCAGAAAATGACAGTTGTGCTACCTAGCGTGTGCTCAGCAAATGGTTTGGGGGTGAATGGATAAATTAATGACTATTAGTGTTTCTTCACTAAAACAGAAGTTTGCAGTTTTTCTGTTTCCTTTGTATTTTCTTAGATAATGAATTTAAGTGGTGGCTGGGGAAAGATGCTCCATGAGCAGCTTGATGCACCTGTTCTGCTTGAAGTTCAGAAGCATGTCCTCAATAAGCTAGAAAACATGTGGTTGCCATTGTTTCTTGCAAGTGAACAGTTTGCAGCACGTCAAAAGATAAAGGTATATCAGTTAGTGTAATCTTTGGATAGTAATCGGCAGTACCCCTTAAAATATCAAATGTGTCTACCCGTTGACCTAGCTGTTGTACTTCTATGGCACAGTGGTTAAGAGCATGGAGTTAGCCTTCCCAAGGTTTTGCCTCAACCCTGCCCTGTGTTAACTGTACAACTTTAAGGTTTTTTGTTGTTTTTCTTTAAGTAAATTTTTATTTATTTATTTATTTTAACTTTAAGTAATCTCTACATCCAAAATGGGTCTTGAACTCATGACCCCAAGATCAAGAGTCTCATATTCTTCTTGACTGAGCCAGCCAGGCGCCCCTACAACTTTAAGTTTTATAACCTTTGTTTCCTCATTTGAAAAATAACTGGGGTTAATAAGAGTAATTGCTTCATAAGATACTTGTGAAGATGAAATGAAAGAATGTATGTGTAGTTTCTTAGCATGGTACCTGGCACACAGCAAACACTCAAATATTACTTATTAATCTAGTTGTTATTTTTTATATTGTTATTAAGTCCTCATATAAACGGGCAAGGATGTACAAGGGGGAATAGTTAAATGCTTTATGATAATTCTGTACTATGAATATTTCCATATAAAATGGGGTTATAAAATGAGATTAAAATATAAAAATGAGGTTTCCACATGTACTGATATGAAAGATATTATTTCTTGAGTGAAACAAGCAGGATGCAGAACAGTATATAGAAGAGAATCTCATTACATGTTCTTATCCATATTAAATGGGGTTATAAAATGAGATTAAAATATAAGATTTCCACATGTACTGATACAAAAGATATTATTTCTTGAGTGAAACAAGCAGGATGTGGAACAGTATATAAAAGAGAATCTCATTACATGTTCTTATATTTCTATATCTATTTATGTATTTCTTTTTCCATCTATCTATCTATATTTGTGTTTATGAAAAAAGTCTAAAAGAATCTGCCTCCTGGGGAGTAAGGATTTTTACTTTTTTTTTTTTTAAAGATTTTATTTATTTATTTATTTATTTGAGAGAGAGAATGAGAGAGAGAGAGCATGAGAGGGGGGAGGGTCAGAGGGAGAAGCAGACTCCCTGCTGAGCAGGGAGCCCGATGCCGGACTCGATCCCGGGACTCCGAAATCATGACCTGAGCTGAAGGCAGTCGCTTAACCAACTGAGCCACCCAGACGCCCCAGGATTTTTACTTTTTACTTTGTGAAACGAGGTGTTCTTTTGTTTTTGTTTGCTTTTTGCTTTGTTTGTACTTTATAAAAAGCATGTGTTACTTTGATAATTTAAAATGTCATTGTCACACCAAAAAAAAAGGCAAACCTGATCTTTACAAAAATAACATAAAGGGACAGAAGGTGTAATTTTGGACTTTAGTATGCAAAACACATGCCATTAGTGTTGATCAGGAAAAATCTAAAAGAACTGCCCTCTATATTGAATTTATCAAATACTTTGAGCCTTACTTATGTGGAAATATCCATAGTCTTACGAGCACCTTAAGTTATGGAAAACACAATACAGCTGGGAAAATAGAATTTATAGTATGAAGAAGTGCTCACTTGTTTCAGGCAAAAAGTCCTGGAAATAAGCTTTGAGACAACTCAAATTTCCTCATGTCCTTTCTTTAGGCTTTGGCTTACTAATATTATTTACCATGTTTTCTCACTATGTTGACCACAATAACTTTATTGTAACTTATAACCATTTCCTGATTTACTTAGCATTCTTTGGGTGGCCAATAACATAAACTGATTCTGGCAACCTTAAGCCAAAGGCAAAAGAGAAAGGAGAGAATTTATTATAAAATGGTGCTAGAACATCTCACACACTGAGGGGAAGAGTAGACACCCAAGCTTTAGAAAGCCTAGGGGGTGGGACAGCCCTGGAAACCCAGCAGAAGTTCCTGGATCTTTTCTCCAGCTGTGGCTATCAAAGAGCAGCAGCTGTCATCTAATACTAGTCTCTCTAGGTCAATGCCTGGATCTATCTGATGTGGACAGGGAGGTGGATTCATATAGCACAGATTTGGCAGGAGTGGTTCCCAAGGGAAAATGTTGTGAATAGGCAATAACCTCAAGAAATATCTACTATATTTCCTCCCTGCATTGAATAACTTCTGTGCTCTTCTAAAATTAGTTGTGGCTAGAAAATAGCACAAAAATCTGGGAACTCCTAATCGTCTCTCCAGCTTCAATTTCCATGGGACCCAAAGTGAACTATTATCCACATTTGGGGCAACATGCTTGGGTATTATTAGCTTCATTTTGCAGATGGGGAAACTGTTCAGAGAATTTGAGTGACTTGCTCAGGTACATAGGGAGGGCTTCCATTTCTAAGTCTGATCCTTTTTCTCCTAAAATGCATTATCTCTTATCCATGCTGACCTTTACCTCATTTTTAAAAGCTATTAAATTAGGGGCACCTGGGTGGTGCAGTCAGTTGAGCGGCCAGCTGTTGGTTTTGGCTCAGGTTGTGGTCTCAGGATGGTGGGATTGAGCCCCATGTCAGGCTCTGTGGTCAACACGGAGTCTGCTTGGGATTCTCTCTCTCTCTCTCTCCCTCTGCCCCTTACCGCGCTCGTGCTCTCCCTCTCTCTCTAAAATAAGTAAATATTTTTAAAAAATAAAATAAAAGCTATTAAATTAGTAAATGATGTCAAAAAATGTAGACATTCTGAATAACTGGGATAAAATAATTGGTTTTGCTTTTAGGTACAGATGAGAGACATAGCTGAAGATCTCTTGTTACAGAAGCATGAAAGGAAAATCGGGGTCTGGAAGGCAAGTAGTGTTTGCTATATTCTTCCTCTTGCAACTTCCACTCTGTCAAAGTATTACTTTTTTCCACCCCTACTTGTTCAAAAACCCGCATTGTAGACACTGCATTCTAAGCCACCAACTCTGTTTAATTGGCTGATGGAATCTGGGGGAGAGTGTGATTCTGCCAGAGCCCTCTTCTTAAAGCCCTCTCGACCTGCTAAACCCTAGAAGTGTGCTTTAAATATTAGACTTTAAATATGCATTTTTGTTTATTTTGCCTGTGATGGATTTATTGAGACAAGCTGTTCATTTCAGCATATGGTAATTTATTCATTACTGAGAGTGGATTGCACAAAAAGAGTAAGTATGCAACAGAATGAGCAAGTTAAATGATCTTGCATTATACTCTGTTGAGGATTACATTTTGGCTTTAAGAGAATTAAAAACTATCATTCTGGCAATTATTTAAACCACTATAATAGGATACTTTACTAGAAAATGCCTATTTTGCTTCTTAACAAGCATGATAAACACAGTCGTCTTTCTGAGCCTACAAATTTATATGTATTCATCCTTCTACAGGTCTTGCTGGAATGTCAGACTAGTCCCGGGTGACCCTCTACATACATAAAATTTTATTTGACTATTAGAGGATTATATGTATCTGTTAGGATGCTCTTTTTCTGTATTTTCCTCTTGAAAGGAAATAAACCATTCTATGTTTGTCTTTTGCTATATTTTTTTTGTTGAAATGCTAAGGAGGATGGGTTTATATTTCATATTATTGTGCATTGTATGTTATGTTATTTTCTGTTTAAATTACTACGTTTTAGTATCTTAAGAAGCAGGTCTTAAAACATTATTTGCTGAGTGGGTTTTAAATAAACATCCCAGTCCAATACATAATTGTTCCTATTTATAGGGCTGTAATTTTAATATGGAACATATGGTGGGGTCTTAACTTTTTGACCAGAGAACATGACATGGGCCTCACTAAAACAGTGTTAGCCATCTAATCACTTTATCTGGGTTAAGGCACTGCTATTCACCTAGACTGCCTGGTGTTGGCTTCCCTTTTCAGTTTCCAATTCAGATGTCATCCTCAAGGCCCTTCAGCAAAGCTTTTACTCCTCCAGGCAGAATGAGTTACTCCTTTTGTGTTCCCATAGTGCTTTTTACCTAACTCTCTCAAACACTTATGCTGATAGTCGCATATGATTTGTTTCAAGAAATTTATTTTATGCATTGTCAGTCATGGATGTTTATCACGTGTTTTGACTGATTGTTACTATAATCCCCAAATTCATTTAAAATATTGCCTTTGGAATGGTGCTTCTTTGCATGATTGTAGACTAAACTCAGATTTGGGGAACTTCAATAAAATTTATCCAGTAAAAAATTTTCTATTCAGTAAATTCAGTAAAATCTAGGTCTTATGTTTTTTAACCTGAGAGGCTAAAGAGGGATGGATATGTGATCTAAAATGGTCAAAATTTAGAAAGTAGACATCTTGTATTTCAAAACTGTGAAGATACAAACTAAGTAATACTGTAAGCATTACTAAAATACCATGGGTCCTTCTGGCTTTTTTGTTATGTAAAGTAAATCCTCAGTCAGTTTATTATTAAAAATAATGTATTAATGATTTTTCTTCTTGTTAGGAAGTATTAATAACAATTTTTATTAAAATAATATAAAGATGTCTCACCTGAAAACATGATATTTTTTCTAGTTAGAAGCTCCACAGCAAATTTTCTGTTTAAATTAACAGGGTTAATTGGTAATATTTTTTAAGATTTTGAAAAAATATCTTAAATGTCCTAGTGTTCTTACTTTTTAAAAGGCAGGAGAGTTATATTTAATATATGACATGATACATACATAATATATGTAGTTATAAAATACATAATAATGATATAACAATATATAATCATAACATTATGGTTACATTTTTCTGTTTAAGTACAGAACTCATGCAGTGCACTAAAATGTAGTTTTTCACCATAGTCCCAAACTGTAATGATTCTTAACATTCTTAAACAATGTAGTTATATGTTCTGAATCATCCAATCATTTCTCTTTCTCTCTACCTCTTAAAAAAAATGATGCCATAAAAATATAAAGGAAACAAAAGAGAGAACAGAGAGGTAAAAGTTGCCAAATTCTGTTGTGTCCATGCCATAAATTTCAGCAGCCCAAAGTAAAGGAGGTTGAAGTTGGTAATTTTTAGCCTAACAAATAACTTTATTATTACTTTAGAACAAAGCTAATTTTCTGTATTCTCTGCTTTGGACAGCCTGTGGAGAGTAAGTGGATATCTTCATCTTGTGAAATCATTGCATTTCGTAAAACATTATTGAATCCAATTACTGCAAGACAATTTCAACGGTTTGTGGCTTTAAAAGGAGATTTATTGGAAAATGGTGTACTCTTTTGGCAAGAAGTACAAAAATATAAGGTATTATATTGGAAGTTGGAAAAAAAAACCCTTTTTTGTGGAGGAAATGCATTAACACATCAGATTCTGAACTGTAACTTTATAGACAAGATTTGTATAAGATATCCCAATTTTGTCATCTTCAGACCAATATGTAAATATTGAGGTGTTCATTGTTCTAAGTTAGATACATTTCTCATGTAGTGAAGAGTAAGAGTGAGCCCTGAAATGATAGAATTGGATTTTTCAACGTATTCACATATACTCTGATTTAATGAGAACCTTCCTGAAAAGAGTTTTAATTACATTTTTGCATATCACTCCTCTATAAATGTACCATACACATTTTTTCCTGAAGACATCCATATTCAATACTTTAACTAAGACCTCTTTACCAGAATTCCTCCCAACTATATTGCCAGCAATAGTAATCAAAGATAGAGGATTATAGAAAATAAACCAAGAGAGATGAGAGGAGCTTTTCTATTAGAATGGCCAAATTTTTAACAAAACAAATAAGTGAAAGAACAAGTGGTTAGGAGCAAAGGCAGTTTTAGGTTTAAGTGTTTATTGAAACCATATTTCATCTTTGCGTTGGAGAAAGGAAAGGACTTTCTAGGTATTATAATCTAGACTTGAATATGGGAGTGTTGTCTAGAAATACCCAAGAGTAGGCATCCAGACTCTGCTTCAGTTCTCCCACAGGGAGCAGATTCATTTCTGGGCAAGCAGCCTATTTTATCCCATTATAAAGGTAGAGAATCAGAATAAAACTGGAATTTAAGAGGCTAATACTTTCAATTCACCTATAATCTAAGTATGAATTATGCAATACTAATACTCTGCAGCATTTATATTCTATATAGTTAGTAATTGCTCAATAAAATCTATTTCCAAACTTTCTCCAACTTACCATGAAGCTGTTTTCTACCTTTTCTGTTATGAACAATTTTTGTACTATTCTCACCTTAGAAATTTTCTCAGAGGGGCGCCTGGGTGGCTCAGATGGTTAAGCGTCTGCCTTCGGCTCAGGTCATGATCCCAGGGTCCTGGGATCGAGTCCCGCATCGGGGGGACTCTGCTTCTCTCTCTCTCTCCCTCTGTCTCTCATGAATGGATAAATAAAATCTTTTAAAAAAAAAAAAAGAAATTTTCTCAGAAAAAATTTTTTGAGATAAAATTTTTCAAAATCTGTCACAAGGTAAGCAATATTAAAATATTTTTTTAAGAATTAGGAAGGAGGTGGAGTCTGTTTTCCAGAATAGGCAGTTATTATGAGTGGGCAGAATTATTTTTAAGCTACTATGAATATGAGTAAGCCCAACCCTACTAGGACAGGAGGTAATGCAATAAACCTTGCACAAAAAGCATTTGAAAAAAACCCACTCCTTCAAAGTCAACCCTTAGCTGTGTGACTGTTTCTCCTTCAAGGCTGCCCTTGGTCTTCATTTAAATATCTTGTCTGTGGCATAGAATGGAAGACATATAATTCTAGGTAACTAGTTAAAATCATGCTATAGGAGGTAATTTGTTCATTCTAATGTGCCAGCCATTATGCTAGATCATAGGAATAAAAACGTGAATACAACACATTGCCCGCCTTCAAGGAGGGAGACACCCATGAAAACAAATATCATGACATAGTATTGATTATGATCCATGTTCTAACTAGGTATAATTTTGGCACTGAGGAGGGAATGATGCAGAGAGGGTTGTAGGTCAGGGAAATCTCAGCAGAGATAACATTTAACTGGGTCTTGAGAGAGTTTGCTAGGTGGAAAGCATTCCACCTGGTATGGCGAAATCTTACTGAGCTCACTTTTATATGGCTTACGCTTATTAAATGTTTACTATCTGCCAGATATTGTCTTAATTCTTTTCATGTAACAGTGAATTTATTCTTCAGAAGAATCCTATTGGGTCAAAGCTGTTATTCTTGCCATTTTACAGATGAAGAAGCTAAGGCACAGAAGGGTTAAGAAACTCCTAACATCATGTAGATAATTAAGTGGTAGAGCTGGAATTTGAACCAAGGCATTCTGTTGCCAAAGCTCATGCCCTTAACCACTAAGTTATGTTCACCCCCCCCACCCCCCAGCAGTGATTGTGGTAATATGCTTAGAAATTGAGATCTGGGTTCTTCCCAAATTTTCACAATCACAATCTTGAATTGTGAAAATTTGGGAAGAACCCAGATGTTCAACAACAGGACATTACTTACTTAATTATTACACATCTATAGAATTGAATACTCTGCAACCATTAGAAATCATGCTGTAGGAGAATAATCAATGATAGAAAAAGATATTCATCTTATTGATTTTTTAGAAACCTAGCTACTAGAAAACAGTATAATTTAATCTCATGTGTGCATGTATGTGTGTGTGTGTGTGTGTGTGTGTGTGTGTGTGTCCATAGAAAAAAGACTGGAAGGATATATTCATCCAGCAAGTACTTATTGAGCACTTACCAAGAGCCATGCTAAATCCTGAGGATACGATCATGATCAGAATAGTCTTCCCTCCTAGAGCTTACAGTGTCATGGGAGGGACAGACAAGCAATAGACACGGTCATTAAGACTGTGATTAGAGCTGTGGTGATGGAAGCACAGGGCACAATGGAATTACCTACTAAGATGGACATCTCTCCTGAACTGAGAGAGTCATCGAAAGCCTTCTAGAGGAAAGTCTTTTTAAACTGAGACCTTAATGATAGGTGCTCTTGCTTCTCCTCCAGGAAGATTGAGCCTTTAAAGGGCAGGTACTGTCATGGGACTCAGCTGGTATATAGCAAGCACCCAATACAAATTTGTTAAATGAGTCAAAGTAGACATTGACGTTGTTCCTTTGCCTAGGAGTAGAAGCACTCAAGATTAAGTGAAACGTGTTTATGTAAGGTATATGCATCAAAGTGTTAGGTTCCTCAAACCCAAGAGAAATAGAAGATATGATTTTTTTTAAGATAGCCTTCACATGTTCTAGTGCCCTCTTGACCTGAAGTTAAAGAGTATATATTACTGAAAGACATGTTGGCACAATTCTATAAAGTATTCTAGGAATGCATTAATCATATATTGTTCTATCTTTTCTCCTTTTTCAGGACTTGTGCCATTCTCATTGTGATCAGTCCATCATTCACAAGAAGATCATGACTATTATCAACTGCTTTATTAATTCTAGTATTCCACCAGCTTTACAAATTGACATTCCAATAGAGCAAGCCCAGAAGATTATTGAACAAAGGAAGGAGTTAGGACCATATGTGTTTAGAGAGGCACAGGTAAGAGATCAGGGCATGCAGCTAAGGGTATTTTATTATTTATTTTATTTTATTTTATTTTATTTTATTTTATTTTATTTAGCAGCTAAACATATTTTAAAATAGATGAACAATCTAGATATTCTTTTAAGTGTTTGCATTATTCATATTTGACAAGGTTCCAACCTTCCTAATACTGAGATTTATTCTATTAACAAATTTTTCTGGGGTGCCTGGGTGGCTCAGTTGGTTAAGTGTTGGGCTCTGGATTTGGGCTCAGATTATGATCTCAAGGTCCTGGGATTGAGCCCTGCGTTAACTCTGTTTCAGACTCTGCGCTCAGCAGGAAGTCTGCTTGAGATTCATTCTTTCTGTCTGCCCCCCCACTCTCTCTCTCTCTAAAATGGATAGATAAATCTTTTACATTTTTTGCATATTCCACAGATCATAAAAAACTAGTAACTTATTATTTTGTTGATAATATATAGCAAATACAATTACTTAAATACTATCCTTGGCTCTCCATGATTATCATTTTTGTTTCTAACTTATAAAACTCCAGCCAATTCCTCCTTCCTTTCCCACCATTCCTATTTCCTTTAGAAAATCTGCTACCGCAAATATGTGGTAAAATATGTGTGTCCCAAGATTTGTGTATTTTTAAAGATTGGAATATTCACATAGCTCATAAAGTAAGTGAGAGGAGATTTAAGTACACAAGCTCATGAAAGGAAAACCATGCCTGTTAACCTGCTCAAATTACTTCTTTTTAAGATAAATAATAGAAAACAGCGATTTGATGAACATAATTTATTTGCATTTTTAAAAGCCTTTTAGTGATGTTGTTCCTGAAAAATGATTAAGAAAAATAAATTATAATGAGGGTAATAGGGAAGGCCATGTCATGATTTAAGTGATATGAAACAGAGATTTAGGATATGATTGCCTTTGAGCATGGAAAAAAAGGCCATTATTCCTTAACATTCATTTGTGAGCCAGCTGTGTTCTAAGTCCTCTAAGGAACTGAAAATGGACTCACAATCCAAATTGTGCATTAAAAGAAGTGAAAATATAGAGGAACAGTTGAGGATGTGCTAGAGAGAAATAGGGAAAACAACAGTATCTGTTAGTGAAAAGATCTTAGAGATCACTTAGCTTAGCCTAGGTCTCTGAATAATCAGACCAGGCCTTGCCCATCTAGATCAAAGACCTTGAGTCTGCAAGTGCATGTCTGGAGCTGCTTATATTTTTTGGTTCCGCCATACTATCTAGGGATTGAAGCCAGTGAACTCTATTGGAGTCCTCTAGTTTGTGCCCTCTACTTGATTTCCTAAAATGGAGTCCTAGACATGTCTTAAATATGGACTTCGGAGCATCGGAAAATAAGAGAATGTTTATATAGAGTCCTCACCCCACCAAACTGATGATTCTTCCTGCGTTTCCTAAGGAAGTTCAGAGAATAGCATCACCTTCTACCCAGGTGTGCAAGCCAGAGATCTGGTTACTATCTTTATGTCTTTCTTCTCTTTTATTCCTTTAACCTCATGTCTGCAGTCCCTAAAATTTATCCACTGGTCTCCTTGTTATCTGTCATCCTATCTACTTTTCTCTGACTCTGTGCCATTACCTCAGTTCACATCTGCAATACTTCACATTAATTGCCAAACGTGCCTCTGAGCTCTCAAAACCATTTAACCCACTGCAGACAGAGCCATCTTTTTCAAAATGTCTATCTGATCATGTCGCTTCTCTGCTTTCAATTTCAGTTATTCCCCACTGTCCTCAGAATGAAGACCATACTCATTTATCTCTCTTAGGCATATCTCTTACCATTCCCTGCTACCCATCCCCCAGTTTTACTGACATATCTGTACTTCCATAAACAAGCCTTACTCTCTTCCCTCCTGAGTTTTTTGCGTTATCATCTACTCTCCCTTGTGCTTCTGTAACATCCTGTATACGTCTATGTTTATCACACAAAACTGAAAATGCCTATTTTCATGCTAGCTTTCCCACTAGACTGTAAAGTGTTTGAGGGCAGGGAATGTTTGTTATTTACCCTTGTGGCCCAAATGCCTGGCACAGAATAGGCATTTTTGAACACATTTTTGAACACATAGATGACTGACACGAGAAGTGATCATTTGTGACAGAAACGAGTAAGATCAAATTGGAAATGAAAGCAAACTTGAGTGAAAGGGCTGCATAGTAGATAAAAAAGCCTGTTGCCTGTTCTAGTATTGTTATCAGTATAGCCTCTGCCTGTTCCGCACTTGCACCCCTAATAGCTTTAAAGTTTTCTTCACTCAGCCAAATTTTCACTGGCCCTTTTTACTCATACTAAAGCCATTGCCCATCTCCTGCCAGTGAGCAAAGTAGCTCTATAATTATTAAAACATTTTCTTACCTACAGTTTGATTTCTTTTAAGGTTCTGGAGGCACGGGGTAATTTTCATGACCAGCACATATGTTATTAACCTAAAATCTTAATTGCAACTTGTAGGAATAGAGCAGTTTTATATCTCCTATTGAAAAATTGTGTTCTACTTGGGTGACTTTTACTGGAAGCCTTTCTAGATTGAAATAACTATTTGAGAGCTAGGAATGACTCAGGTTTTGGAGAGATAACTGAGGTATAGGGTCAATAGTTGGTAAATAGAGGAGGAAAGGGGGAGTATTTAAGTTTAAGAAGTTCATATAAAAACTACCATGATCCCTTGACATTGGAGCAAGGGCTTACTTAAATAAAGACATGGCAGGTAAATGTAAATGAAGTTTTTTAAAAAGCCTGCCGTTCATCAAATAAAGAATCTCTAGCCTTTTTGTTCAAAATGCCAAGAAGCTACAGAATTCAATGATAAAACTGTATTTTTTTAATTTAAATTTAATTAGCTAACATATAGTACATCATTGGTTTCTGGTGTAGTGTTCAATGATTCATTAGTTGCGTATAAACTGTATTTTAAAACGAATAACTTTAGAATTACTAATAATATCCATATACAGAAAAGAGGAATAGTGAAGTATACCAACCCATTGAGGACTCTGTTGATCAGTTCAGCACTTGCTTTTTAAAAAATTCCTCTATTCCCCTGAAGAGTTGGCTTGGAGCCTAATGGGATGGTTCATTTTTCTCCAGGGCATTAGGTAAAGGTCATTCCTAGCAACAAGATGTTGGGCTTGATCTGATGTGGCAAGTCCTACCTTCTTGGAAGTAATGTATACCTCTGGAACTAATGGAAATACTTGGCACGGGAATTTGAGCAACAATTCTTATCTCTATAAATATCACAATTAATCACTTAACATAGAGTGTCCTCATAGAAAGCATTTGTCCAGGATACCACCCTGCTTCTTAAATATTACTTTTCTTGCTCTCACATAAAAGAGATTATATCATTTAAAAGTTACTCAAGATTTATTCTTAGATCTGCAGCTTTGTTTAAAAGCTTTTCCAGAGGTATTTCCTTTCTCTAAAAGAAAGAAAAGGGGGGCAGAGAGGAGTTTCTCTTGATGGACTGAATATTTGGAATACTTGTATAAAACAGCAGAGTGTGTGGCAGATCAACTAGTGTATGTTTTAAAAGAAAACATAAATTTCTTATTTAAAAAGACCTAATGGATTCTTTATTAATACAATCAATTGGTTTGGGAAACATAAAGAATAAAGTAACTTTTAAGTGTATTTAAAAAAAAAAAAGACTTCTCATTGGTAGTAAAATACACTGATCATAAGCATGTGCTGAGCTAAACTATACCAAGATGTCTGGAGACAATAAGTTGGAGGAAACATGCTGTATATTAAAGATAGAATAGTTAATCCATTATTATGGTGAATTAGAGTTTAAATCAGTACATTTGTATGAAATTGTAACCTGAGACATTGTTTTTTATACAGATGACAATTTTTGGGGTTCTATTTAAATTTTGGCCTCAATTTTGTGAGTTTAGGAAGAATTTAACTGATGAAAAAATTATGAGTGTTTTAGAGAGAAGACAAGAATATAATAAGCAGAAAAAAAAATTGGCAGTCATAGAAGATGAAAAATTTGCAAAGGTAAGACAAAACTCATTTTGAGTTGAATCATACTTTTATTTTTTATTTATTTTTTTCTTATGGTTTGAATCACACTTTTAAAAGGTATGTGATGTGTGTGAATTTAGAGAAGAATTTGGGCCAGAGAAAAAATACAGAGACATTATAGAACACAGATTTTAGTGGCTTTAATCCTTTAGTTAGAGGTTTCAGACTTCATTTTGAATTTCTTAAAATTCATCTCAAATGTCACCTCTTCCCTGTGGAAGCTTCCTTGACCTTAATAGGCAACATAAGCAGCTCACATCCACTGTAGTAACATTCCTAACTCTCTTGGAGAATGCTTTCTATAGCCTCATAAATAAGTTTTTGCATCTGTCATCCTCAATGGACTGAGATTCCCAAGGATAGTATCTGTCTTGTGCATCTGTGTATCATAGCACATAGACCAGTGTCCAGCATATGCTCAATTATTAATCACTGTTTACTGAGTAAATCAGGAATAAAAAAAAATGAATGAATGAAAAGATGTCATGTACTCATGGGAAAGCATTTTCAGTATTACAATTACAGAATAATACATGACTGTGAAATTTATAAATATGAATCATAAATTGCCCAACTTGCCTATTTGTCCATTTATTCATCCATTCATCTGTCTATCCCTATATTTATCTATTTTCTTTGAATTGAAAAAGGGTAACTGCATCTAACTAATTTATTTGTTTATAGGCTTATGCTTATTCTATTTTTTTAAAAGAAATTTAAGTTACTGAAAGATGCAAAAGTAATATAATGAATGCTCATATATACACAGGTCAAAATAAACACTGCTTACATTTTGCCTCTTTTTTTTTTCCCCTCCTTAAAATATTGTATAAAGAGTAAATACTGCAGAAAGAGGAAACTCTCTTAATCCCAGCTCTGCGTTCTGTTACCCTCCCCATTCCCAAGAGCAACCACTAAGCTTGGGATATATTCTTCCAGATCTCTTTAAAGATAGTGTTTTATACATGTATGTATACAATTTTGTAAATAATATAGAGGACTATGGAGGTTCTCAAAAAACTGCCAAACTTCTCCAAAGCTGTAGAAGCAGCTTTCTCTGTTTTGATGTTTGTATGGTGTATCTTTTTCTATTCCTTTACTACCTATACCATTATATTTCAATTAAACAGTGTATAATTGGGTCACGGTGGTTTTTTTAAAAAAATCTATTCTGCCAATCTCTGTCTTTTAATTGGTGTATTTAGTCTCTTTATCTTTAGTATAGTTTTTTATATGTTAGTTAAGTCTGCCATTTTATTTCTTGTTTTGATTGTTCCTCCTGTTTTTCATTTTATTCTGTTTCCTTTGTCGGCACTCCTGTGGATTACTTGCCTATTTCTTAGAATTTTATTTGGGTGTGTCTTTGTTAGATATTTTAGTGGTTGCTTTAGATATTACATTATAGATACATGACTTTCACCAGTCTATTAGTGTTGACATTTTACCAGTTTGAGTAGTCTAGAAACTGCTCTCCCCTATAGGGAAAAGAAAGAGTTTCCTAATTTATGTTTGAGGGTTGAAGCAAAAATTATAAAATGTTGGAGTTTTCATTTTCTGTTTTATTCTTTTGACGGCTTTATATGGATATCATCTGCCATTTTCTGCTCATTTTGAAATGTCTTATATTTTCCTCAACCACCTCACCCTTTATAGGGATGTGGTCCTCAATATATGTTGAGGATATATTTAAAATAAGTATAAACAGGTGAGGGAAAGGTGAGGGGGAAAAAGTCTTTTTCCCCTCACCTGTTTATACTTATTTTAAACTCCAACATTTTATAATTTTTGCTTCAACCCCAAACATAAATTAGGAAACTCAAGGAGAGTGGAAAAATCTATTCTATTAAGCCATATTTTTGCTCTTTCAATTTTTCTTCCTTCCTGATGTTCCAAGATTTATTATTTTATTCTTTCTTTTCCCTGTACATAAAGTATTGTTTCTCACTTACTGCTTTCAAGACTTTTTCTTTGTCTTTAGTTTTCAGAATTTGATTATGATATGTCTTTCAGAATTTGATTATGATATGTCTTATGTGGATTTCTTTGGATTTCTTTTGACTGAGGATTACTCAGGTTCTTGAGTCTATAGGTTTATGTCTTTTGCTAAGTTTTTTGGGGGGATTTATATACATATTATATATGTGTATGCATATGTATGTATATATAAACTTTTTGATCCATATATCTGATTTGTATACATATTATGTATCATTTATATACATATATATGAATCAGAAAGAAAGTATATATAAATAACAGGTGTATAAATCCTCTATATATTTAATCAAATTTCTTCTCCATTGAGTACCTTATAGCTTCACTTTTGAGAGATTTTTGTCTTTTACTTCAGTCTTATTTTAAGTCCAGTAAACTATCGTTTACATTTCCTTTTTATATTTTTGGTCTATTTCTGGCCTGAGTTTCTGCATTTATGATTTGGAATATTATTTAATATATGCAAATATTTGTATACGAATATTTAGGTAATTTATTTTATAGTTCTCCTCTGACTCATGACTGGATTTCTTGGACACTACTGTCAGCAACTAAATTGTGTACACAGCGTCATTTATGATAGTAAAAAATTTTAATGACTTAAGTTTCTAATAGCAGGCATTGATTAAATTTTCTATGGTACATACCTTTACCAGACTATTATTCACCTGTTGAAATGATGATATAGTTTATTTTTTTATCATTGAGGATTTGCATGCATAGGACAGTTCATCATTGGAAATGATGATGTATTCATTTCATCATCCAAATACTCGTGTGTTATACTGTATGTTGTATGGTAGTCATACTGGTGATTGATAAAAAAACCCTCCCCTTTACATTCCCATTCTACTTTTTTTTTTCCCATTCTACTTTTATTCACATAGAAACGTTTTCACAACATTTAACATGAAAAGGATATTTCAAAAGAGCATATATAGTGTGATTCCATTTTGTGAAACTTATGTAATAAAATATAAATATTAAAATTATAGATTATATCTATGTCTTTTTCTGGTGAGAATTTTGGATGGATGTTTATGAAACTGTTTACAATGGTTTTTCTTAGATGCCAGAATTTTGGGCGTGATTTTTATGCTCTTCATAATTTATTATTTATTATAAAATATTTTTACATTAGTATGAAAGAAAATTAAAGAGTTCATAAGTTATGTCACATTAGTAATATAGATTTGATGAAACCACAGGTGTGGTACTCACCACAAAACATGTTTTCATTTAATATTGTGACCCTTTTACTGTAAATTTATACTAATATAGTTTTACCCATTTTTTGGAATAACTTAATTTAAAATAATTACAGGATGGACTCAAACAATATGCAAGTTCTTCAGGATCTGCTATCAGAACAGTTACTGTAGCCACTGACCCAGTTTTAGGCATACAAGCGTACGGTCGACAGGTGAGCAGTTAACGGTGTCACAGACACTGCTTCTTCTACAGCAGAACGCAGTCACTCGGTTATTTTACAATAGTCGAGGTGTGCTTGTTGGAAAACGAAGGTAAAATTATGCTGGAAGACATTGGAAGGGAATTTCCTTGAGCCTTCAGAGAACATCAAAATTTCAGCTGATCTTGGATAATATAATCAACAAAAATACTTTTTGATACCTATGAAGAATATTTAAGAGGCAGCAATTGAAATGACTATCTTATTGGAAAAGAGAATAAGGCAGATAGAAAACAAGATGGAATATATTTGGTTGATATATTCTTGGGTTAAAAAAAGAAAGAAAAACGTCAACTCTCCATCGCAATTTTTTACTCCTTTGAAGTGGTCATAAAATTGGCCAGTACATGACCATCAACAACACATGTTAATGCATTCACAGTTTTTATGTTTATATTTACATGTATAACTTGTACATCCCATGAAATTTCATAAGTTTATGTCCATTTTTAATGACCTCTATCAACGTGTTTGTGTCTTAAGATAACACTAGCTCAAGAAACAATCTTTTTCGCATTTAGGAATGTCAAACAAATTCAGCCACTCAGCTAAGATAGACTGATAGACTGTAAAACTGTTATTGAGAGAAGGGAAATGTCCAATTTTGTGACACCATATTTTGAAAAAGGTAATAGCTAAACATGTGTGGTATGTAATAATGCCATTTGGAAGAACATTCATTAGCAAATAACTAGCATTAAATTTCAGAAACACGGTGTAAAAATAAAGGGGGAAATGTGGAATTCGAGATAGCAGGCTTCTCATTTTCACTGTCATTTACAAGTCAGTATTACCTGGAAGCCTGAAAAAAAAATCACGGAATTTGCTTTGAGCCTGTTAAAAGGAGAAAGGGAGAGAAAAGGGGATGATGATGATGGTGGTGATCTCTTGTCATATATCTCAAGAGTTTTATAAGAAACTAAAAAGCTTTTGGAAACCAAAGGCATTCCATAAATGTAAATTATTATTGTTGTTGCTATTGAAGGAATACATGTGAATTATTCCAGCAATTGGTAGAGTTATAATAATACACTCCACATTTTGCAAGTGTGGATGCTCTGTATATACATTTGTTTCAGATAGATTTTGCACATTTAAGAATTGCAGTTAATCCAAATGCAAAATACCCCCCCAAACTTGGATCTCTCTTAAGCCTCTAAATTCATAATCAAATTAAATATATAGGTGCCTGCATAGCTGTCAAGAAATCTATAAAGCCTTTGCAACATTGATTCATTGAGAAATAGTTATAACACATATAATTACAGCACATCATTGAAGAGTTATATTCAATGATCTGTTATTGAAGTTTGTTATACTTCAATAGAAGGTTTAAATGAAGAGACTTATGTAAGTCATCCTACCTTCAGTTTATTTCCTGGGGCAAACATTTCCAAAATTAAGTTTGAAAATTGTCTTTCTAGCCAACCTGGTGCTACTCCAAGTACATAGAAGCCTTAGAACAGGAAAGGGTTCTTCTTAAAATTCAAGAAGAGCTGGAAAAAAAGTTATTTACAGGTAATTTTTGCTTTCTGCCTACAGGATTGCTTTGTTACCTTCTACCATGGATTAATTGTAGAGGACTTTGCTGATGATAACTTCGCTGTTTTCCTTCTTTCTCTTATTTTTGTGCAGCTACACCATCTTTTACAAATTTTAAGTCTGCTTCAGCCATGTCTTTGAAAAAGACCATATCTTCCCACAGCATCCAGAGTGAGTTTTCAGTGATAGTCTACCTGCAGTTCTTCCCTGTTAGAATTCAGCCTGCCACGAGGCCATCAGCATAGAGACAACAAGAAGGGATGAAGACTGCTTTCCTCCTAACTGCTCTGACCCACAACTTTGGAGAATTTCAGTACATGTGTGTGCGTGTGTGTGTGTGTGTGCGTGTGTGCATGTGTGCATGTATGTGTGTGTTTGTGTGTTCTGTTTTCCTTTCTTTTTTTTCTCCTCTGCTGAGAACCTAACTCTCCATCCCATTTTTAGAATGATAGTACTCATGTGGGTATTAACCTGCTGCTGCTAGATGCAAGATAAGTCACAGACTGAAAGTTGTTCAGTACCATCCATGTCCCTCTGACACACACACTCATGCACACACAGCTGCACACACGCACACACACAAAACATACAGGCACCACACACACACACACACACACACACACACACACACACACACACACCACTAACAAATTGATAGGTAAGAGTGAGCACCTTGCCTCCCTTCTAAGTGGCACAGTCCCCTGAAAAGGAATGCTTCCAGGGAATGATTACTTATTGCTTCTATTTACTCCTTATCTTTTCTTTTCTTCCACAAAGAACAACAGAATAGGGTCTAGCTCAGTTTCCCGAGTTTTTCCAAGTTCCATCTCCCCAAGTTGGGAATACAAGAAGAAACTGAAAATAAAGAACTGAAAATCAAGCCAAGTCCTTCTCTCCTACAGATACTGATACGATTATACAGTTTTGATTTGACTGGCTGCTAAGGTAAAGGCTTCAATGCCTTTACAAAGTAGTATAGTAAAACATGTGGTATATGTGTGACCCAGGGAGCCAGTATTTGAAGAACCCAGTAAAGGTCCCGTTTCTCCGATCTTCTATCTTACTGCTTAGCTTTTTGTGAATTTTGGTTTTTTGGTTCTTGGGAGGGTTTGATGAGCAGGCCTTCATGTTCTTAGCCTGTTCATCTTTTTTCTCTCTTGGTTTATCCTAGCCACTGTACCCTTCTGCAAGTTCCCCAACCCCTTAGGCCACCCTCACGGGGCCTCAACCTGGAGGGTTTGCTGATATATCCGTTCATTTTTTTTTTGATCCTTATTACAACTTTTTGTTAAGTCTTTTGTTTCTTTTCGATTTAGATTTTCCATAACTGCTTCTGTTTTCAGCCATTTATTTTTCTCTTGCAGGAATTCCTTAAACCAAATTTAACTGATATGGAAGCTCAAGTGATTTTTTTTGATGGCCTGCATTAGAGCAAGCTTACCATCTAAATAAAGTTTGGCATGTTGTACTCTCATAGTTTTAAAATGATAGCTATTCTGTATACATGACATACAAGACCATAAAATTTTTTAAAAACTTATTTAGAATAAAATGACTTCTGTCTAGGTTAGAAGAATGAAAATGGTTTGCTAATCACAGAACATCAGAAAGTACCGTGTTATGCTCCTCAGGTAATCTTTCAGTAAATATTCTTGGAGCATTTACTCTATTTCGTTAGCAGATATAATCAGCAGGGGGTTAGGGGCAAATACTCCTAGCAGTACATTGACCCAAAACAAAGAGAAGTGACTTCGAACCCCATCCCTTTCCCCAGCTCTGAAGGAACTGAATATTAAAGCAGTGGTCCTCAAATGCAGACTTTAGTGTGTGTAAGAGTTACTTACCAGCAGGGCAGATTTCTGGGCTCGCTCTCCAAGAGTCTGATTCAATAGCTCTTGTGCAAAACCCATGAATCTCCCTCTTTAACAGATGTCCTAGGTGATTCTGATAGAGCAGCTCCACGGATCATTCTTTGCAATGAACTGTGAGGGTAAACGAGAAGAGCTTGAAAAGGTAAAGGACCCCTTATTTACTGGGGTTACATGTGTATCACAGAGAGCCCAGACACACACCCTCTTCTCCTCTTTCCCAGAGAGAAAGGAGAAAGTATCAGAAATGATGCGGGAGAATGAACTTCACCAGCTGTAGGCCTCGGGACGCGACACTCTAAAGACTGTGACCTGGATTACCGGCTGGGAAGCAATGGACTTCCTCTCTCTCAGAACCCCAGAGAGTATTTTCAAAGTAGAAATTGCTATTTCTGATTCTCTAAAGAGTTTTAAAGAAACATCTTAAAGGGGGGAGGCATCAGGAGGCACACTTCAGATAGAAATTTTCTTCTGAAGCAGTGGTTTGGACACTTGTTACAGCTTTGAAGCCCTGTGGTTTCCTCTGCTTCCGCTCCGCTCCACACCCTGGGGTGGCCGTGAAGCTTGTAACATTTCTATGCTTTGCACTAGATCCTTGTTTCTTTCTTTTCTTTTTTCTTTTCTTTTTTTCCTTTCCTTTCCTTTCCTTTCTTCCTTCTTTCCTTCCTTCCTCCCTCCCTCCCTTCCTTCCTTTTTTTTTTCTTTTTTCTTTTTGGTATTCCACTCTTTTTCTGCCTTCCTTTGGTTTTAATTGAACATTTTATAAGATTCCATTTTCTCTCCTCTCTTAACACGTCAATTATACTTCTTTTTTTAAAGAAGTTGCCCCAGAGTTTGCAGTATACATTTACAACTAATAAAAGCCCGCTTTCAAGTACTACCGTACCACTTCGTGGGTGGTGCAGGTGCCTTATATCAGAGCATGTGCGCTTGCTCCCTCTTTTCCCTTATCACTTTGCTCTCAGTTCATTTCACTTGTCCCTAAGCTATAATCACCGAATACATTCTTGCTATTATTATTTTAAACTGTTTTCTGTTAGGCCAACTAAGAATAAGAAAAATAAAACATTATTTCCCCTTTATTTATTCCTTCTCTAATGTTCTTCCCATCTTTATGTAGATCCAAGTTTCTGACCTATTATCATTTTCCTTCTCTCTGAAGAACTTCTTTCATCATTTCTTGTAAGGCAGGTTTGCTGGAGACAAATTCCCTCAATTTTTGTGTGCCTTATAAAGTCTTTATTTCTCCTTCACTTTTGAAGGGTAATTTCACCGTATACAGAATTCTAGGTTAGTAGTTTTATTCTTTCAACACTTCATATATTTCACTCCACTCTCCCCTGGCTTGCATGTTTTCAGAAGAGAAACCAAATTGAATTCTTATCTTGTTCCCCTGGCTTTTTTCAAGATTCTCTTTCTGACTTTGTGCAATTCAAATATAGTATGTCTAGGTGTAGATTTTATGGTACATATCCTGCTTATGTACTCTGAGTTTCCTAGATCAGTGGTTTGGTGTCTGTCATTAATTTTGGAAAATTCGCAGTCATTATGACTTCAAATATTGCTTCTGTTCCTTATCTTTCTTCTCCTGGTATTTCCACTACGCACATGTAGCAACTCTTGTAAGTGTCCCACAGTTCTTGGATATTCTGTTATTTTCCACTTTTTTTTCCCCCTCGTTGCATTTCAGTTTTGGAATTTTCTATTGACCTTTCTTCAGGCTCACTGATTCTTTTCGTAGCTACGTCTAGTCTGTTGGGAAGCCCCTCAAAGGCATTCTTCATTTACATTACAATGTTTTTAGTTTCTAGTATTTCATTTAGATTTTGTCTTAGAACTTCCATCTCTCTGCTTATATGACCCATCTGCTCCGACATCCACTTTTTTAGTAGATCTCTTAGCATATTAATCATTTTACATTTCTGGTCTGATAATTCCAAAATCTCTGCCATATCTGAGTCTGGTTCAGAGGCTTGCTTTATCTTTTCAGACTGTTTTTTGTTTGTTTGTTTGTTTCCTTGTCTTTTAGCATGCTTTGTAATATTTTATAGAAGACAAGACATGATCAAAGGAACTGAGGTTATACATTTGTCTGGCTAGGCATTAGGCTGTATTTACTGTTTGCTGTGGCTGCGGGGTTCCAGGCTGAAATTTCCCATATGTCCTTGTTTTTGTCTCCTCTTTTGTTTTGGGTTTTCCTGGAGACTCCTCAACAGGTCCTGAGGGTTGCAGTTCTTTTAGCTGCAATCACGGTTATTACACTAGAACCCTGTTGATGTGGTAAAGTGTAGGAGGAGGGGAAGTGTTTTACATTCTGATGGTTATATGTCAGTCTTCTGGTGAGACTGAGTTCAGTATTTCCCTTCGCCTAGGTCATTTAGGCTTTAGTAAAACCCCAGTCCATTAAGCTCTGGTAAAATAGTTTCCCTTGAGGGCAGGCCTTGTTAGGAAGAGAACTCTGGATGTATTCCAAAATGTTTTCTTTACCACTCCCCCGACCAGAAGCAGAGGAGATTTTTTCTCTGGTCTTTACAGTGAAAACCTGGTGGAGCTACTGGAAGTAAAACCCAAGAATGTGGACTCCTCCCCGCCCCCCAAAGACAGGGCCCCTCTCAAGCTGGTCTGCCCTGAGCCTGGAGCAAGTCACCGATTACAACAAAGAATTTCTCCCAAAATTAACTCCAGCTGCCAGCTTCTGCTCCTGGTAAGCTCTGATTCTCTGTATCTGCCTGTCTTTCTATCCAGCTTTAAGGGCAGTGGTTTGCCCTCTTACCACAGTTCTTTGAAGGATCCAAAGAGACTTGTTGATTTTCGGTTTGTTCAGCTTTTTTCTTGTTGAGGACGGTAGTGATGACTTCTAAGCTCTTTAACATGTTGGATAGGACCCTCAAGTTTGACACCAGTATTTCAAAGTATTCTGTAGTCCGTTTTATTTTTAAGATAAAGTTAAGAAAATTTAAATTATTTACGTTTGTATTGTGTTATACATATATATATTAAATTGATGGCAATTTTTATGTTATAAATATTTACATGTTCGTTTTGGCCTACTCTCAAAGCATCCTCCAGCATGGGCTAGTCTCAACTTTTTAGCACTAGAGACAGTTTCCTTATATTAGCATGCTCAGGAGGTATCTTCCGACTGTGCTTCTACTGATGCTTCTTAACATCTCTTCATTCATCTCCTCCTTCTCCCAAGCCTATTGGATGACTGCCTTGTTCCAGATTCTTATCACCTTGAATCTGAGTCCTAATTAGTATCTCTGTCTTCTGCCTGACCATCCTCCAACTGTGCTGAGTGATTTTTTTATAAAATCATACCTTCTTATGACATTACTTTGCCTAAATCCTTCGTTAAGATGGTCAGTGGGGCGCCTGGGTGGTTTAGTCGGTTAAGTGTCTGATTCTTGATTTGGGCTCAGGTCATGATTTCCTCATGTTTGGTGGGGAGTCTGCTTGGGACTCTCTCCGTTTCCCTCTGCCCCTCCTCTCTCTCTAATAAATAAATAAATAAATAAATAAATAAATAAATAAATAAATCTTTTAAAAAATGATTGGTAAACCTGTTATTGATAGAAGTTCTCTTTTTTTTTTAAAGATTTTATTTATTTACTTGACAGAGAGAGACAAAGCGAGAGAAGGAACACAAGCAGGGGGAGAGGGAGAAGCAGGCTTCTTGCTGAGCAGGGAGCCTGATATGGGGCTCAATCCCAGGACCCCGGGATCATGACCTGAGCTGAAGGCAGATGCTTAATGACTGAGCTACCCAGGCACCCCCCCCTTTTTTTTGAGAGAGAGAGAGAGAGACAGTGTGTGTGCAAGGAGGGGAGAGGGGCAGAAGGAGAGGGAGAGAGAGAATCTTAAACAGGCTCTGACCCTGAGATCATGACCCAAGCCAAAATCAAGAGTTGGATGTTTAACCAACTGAGCCACCCAGGTGCCCCAAGAAATTTTTTGCTTAGCATGACATACGTGTAAGTCCCTTCTGTCTTCTGATATAAATATTCAGATCAGGCATTTGTTTTTCTGTAAAGCTATCTTTGATATTCTTCTCTTACCCTAGACACACCCCCCCAACAACTACAGAAGTTATCACTCCTGCTTCTGTCTTACCACTCTGTGACTGATTTATTCCTCTATAATAACCCTTGTCATATGGATTGTAATTTTTTGTTCACATGCCTGTTTCCCCAATAAAGCTGTTATTTGAACTTTCGTTCCCAGCACCTTACATAAAATATCTAGAAAATAGATGTTCATTAAATATTTGTTGAAAAAATGAAGGAAATGTCTCCACTGTAAAAATCACAGGAAGGTAAAAATCACTGCATATGTAAGAAAGGTCGGTATAATGCCATTCACAAAAATTTGCCATTAATATTTTTATAATTAAAATACATAATAATGTCACAATTCATGTAAAGTATATAATCTTTGTTCTATCCATATCATTTTTCATATTTATGAAAATACACCTACGTGTCATCATGTCTTTCAGAGAAGAAATTAGTGCTTATTAAATCACATTAAATCACTTAAAGTACTTAAGGCCTGGGTTTCTCAAACTTGACACTATTGACATTTTTGGCCAGCTAATTCTTTGTTGTGGAGGGCTATCTTGTGCAGTGTTGGATATTTCACAATGTCCCTGGCCTCTACCCAGTGGAGGCCAGTAACACCTCCCCAGTTGTGACAACCCAAAATATTTCTAGACATTGCCAAATCATACCTAGTTGAGAACACTGCTTTAGACTTTGCAACATTTTTATGTTTAATTTTTTGAGGTCTGTACTTACAATGGAACCTTTAAATTCTAGTTCCCCAGTATATCCTTTTTTAAAAAGTATCATAGTACCTAGCCCCATAACACTACCAATAGTGCCTTCTAAGAGATGCCTTATTTGTTTTAATGGTTTCTATATTAGATCCATTTAAATAATTTCTCTTTTTTTACATCATCTTTGGAAGTGTAATGCCTAAAGGAAATGCTCAGTTAATATTTGTTGAATTAATAAAACTTAAAATAAATTCCTTACTTACATTTAATATAATATATATGTTAGGTAATCTTAAAAGTACCCTTAAATCTGACTTGGGTTTGTACAAATAAATACATTAATTCTAATTGTGCTAACTGTTTATATCTGATGTGCTTCTTGATTTTATGAGTTGAGTTGAGTTCTCGTTAAAAAAAGCTTACTTTTGGAAGAGACTCAGGTTTTAAAACACACAAATTACCATGTATACTTTGTCAAATTATACCCTTCAAAACATGGGAAAATTGATCTCATACTTTGTTTACATTATTGTTTGGGGTGAATAAATATATTTTGAAATAAAAATGATAGTGAAATAATCCGAAAGTAATTTGGCCAGATGGGTCAGATTTCAACTTTGTATATTATTTTCTAATAAACAGATTTAGTATTAAAGGTATAATCTAATTCATGTTATATTTCTTAAATGTGTATCTGTATCATTTGTCATATAATTGAAAATTACTTTACAGTACATTATCTGTGAATAATTGTGTTTTTTTCTTAATTGGCAAATATAATGTATTATTTGTTTCAGGGGTACAGGTCTGTGATTCATCGGTCTTACACAATTCACAGCGCTCACCATAGTACCTACCCTCCCCAGTGTCTATCACCCAGCCACCCCATCCCTCCCACCCACCTCCACTCCAGCAACCCTCAGTTTGTTTCCTGAGATTAAGAGTCTCTTATGGTTTGTCTCCCTTTCCGGTTTCATCTTGTTTCATTCCCCACCCCCTTTCCCTATGATCCTCTGTCTTGTTTCTCAAATTCCTCATATCAGTGAGATCATATGATACTTGTCTTTCTCTGATTGACTTATTTCGCTCAGCATAATACCCTCTAGTTATAGCCACGTCGTTGCAAATGGAAAGATTTTGGGGTTTTTTTTGATGGCTGCATAATATTCTATTCCATTGTGTATATATATATACCACATCTTCTTTATCCATTCATCTGTTGATGGACATCTAGGCTCTTTCCATAGTTTGGCTACTGTGGACATTGCTGCTATAAACATTGGGATGCACGTGTCCCTTCGGATCACTACATTTGTATCTTTGGGGTGAATACCCAGGAGTGAAATTGCTGGGTCATAGGGTAGCTCTATTTTCAACTTTTTGAGGAACCTCCATACTGTTTTCCAGAGTGGCTGCACCAGCTTGCATTCCCACCAACAGTGTAGGTGGGAATCTCTGCATCCTGGCCAACATCTGTCATTTCCTGACTTGTTAATTTTAGCCATTCTGACTGGTGTAAGGTGGTATTTCATTGAGGTTTTGATTTGGATTTCCCTGATGCTGAGCGATGTTGAGCACTTTTTCATGTGTCTGTTGACCATTTGGATGTCTTCTTTGGAAAAATGTCTGTTCATGTCTTCTGCCCATTTCTTCTATTTAATTTTTTTATTGTTATGTTAATCACCATATATTACATCATTAGTTTTTGGTGCAGTGTTCCATGATTCATTGTTTGTTCATAACACCCAGTGCTCCATGCAGAACGTGCCCTCCTCAATACCCATCACCAGGCTAACGCATCCCCCTACCCCCCTCCCCTCTAGAACCCTCAGTTTGTTTTTCAGAGTCCATCATCTCTCATGGTTCGTCTCCCCCTCTGACATACTCCCCTTTTCTTCCTCTCCTGCTATCTTCTTCTTTTTCTTTTTTCTTAAAATATGTTGCGTTATTTGTTTCAGAAGTACAGATCTGTGATTCAACAGTCTTGCACAATTCACAGTGCTCACCATCGCACATAGCCTCCCCAATGTCTATCACCCAGCCACCCCATCCCTCCCACCCCCAACCACTCCAGTAACACTCAGTTTGTTTCCTGAGATTAAGAATTCCTCATATCAGTGAGGTCATGTGATACATGTCTTTCTCTGATTGACTTATTTCACTCAGCATAACACCCTCCAGTTCCATCCACGTCGTTGTAAATGGCAAGATCTCATTCCTTTTGATGGCTGCATAATATCCCATTGTGTATATATACCACATCTTCTTTATCCATTCATCTTTCGATGGGCATCTTGGCTCTTTCCACAGTTTGGCTATTGTGGACATTGCTGCTATAAACATTGGGGTACACGTACCCCTTCGGGTCCCTACATTTGTGTCTTTGTGGTAAATACCCAGTAGTGCAATTGCTGGATCGAACAGTAGCTCTAATTTCAACTGTTTGAGGAACCTCCATACTGTTTTCCAGAGTGGTTGCACCAGCTTGCATTCCCACCAACAGTGTAGGAGGGTTCCCCTTTCTCCACATCCCCGCCAACATCTGTCGTTCCCTGACTTGTTAATTTTAGCCATTCTGACGGGTGTGAGGTGGTATCTCATTGAGGTTTTGATTTGGATTTCCCTGATGCCGAGCGATGTTGAGCACTTTTTCATGTGCCTGTTGGCCATTTGGATGTCTTCTTTGGAGAAATGTCTGTTCATGTCTTCTGCCCATTTCTTGATTGGATTATTTGTTCTTTGGGTGTTGAGTTTGATAAGTTCTTTATAGATTTTGGATACTAGCCCTTTATCTGATATGTCATTTGCAAATATTTTCTCCCATTCTGTCGGTTGTCTTTTGGTTTTGTGGACTGTTTCTTTTGCTGTGCAAAAGCTTTTTATCTTGATGAAATCCCAATAGTTCATTTTTGCCCTGGCTTACCGTGCCTTTGGCGATGTTTCTAGGAAGAAGTTGCTGCGGCTAAGGTCGAAAAGGTTGCTACCTGTGTTCTCCTTTAGGATTTGGATGGACTCCTGTCTCACGTTTATGTCTTTCAACCATTTGGAGTCTATTTTTGTGTGTGGTGTAAGGAAATGGTCCAGTTTCATTCTTCTGCATGTGGCTGTCCAATTTTCCCAACACCATTTGTTGAAGAGACTGTCTTTTTGCCATTGGACATTCTTTCCTGCTTTGTCAAAAATAAGTTGACCATAGAGTTGAGGGTCCATTTCTGGGCTCTCGATTCTGTTCCATTGATCTATGTGTCTGTTTTTGTGCCAGTACCATACTGTCTTGATGATGACAGCTTTGTAATAGAGCTGGAAGTCCGGAATTGTGATGCCGCCAGCTTTGCTTTTCTTTTTCAGTATTCCTCTGGCTATTCTGGGTCTCTTCTGGTTCCATACAAATTTTAGGATTATTTGTTCCATTTCTTTGAAAAAAGTGGATGGTATTTTGATGGGGATTGCATTGAATGTGTAGATTACTCTAGGTAGCATTGACATCTTCACAATGTTGATTCTCCCAATCCATGAGCATGGAACGTTTTTCCATTTCTTTGTGTCTTCTTCAATTTCTTTCATGAGTATTTTATAGTTTTCTGAGTACAGATCCTTTGCCTCTTTGGTTAGATTTATTCCTAGGTATCTAATGGTTTTGGGTGCAATTGTAAATGGGAT